>NC_071507.1:131764953-132964953 GCF_027887155.1 Malaclemys terrapin pileata
AGAAAACTTAAGTATGCCTATCCTACACAAAGGTATCCCTTCTTATTAAGATTTGATGTTATTACTAGAGGTAAATGTAGGAATCATACGTTGCAGATCCTCCAACGAAAATGTGCGTGTTAGCCTTGGCCCTGATTCTACAAATACTTATCATGACTTTCCAGTTCATTAGTTCCATGTAACTCATGTATGAAGGTCTGTTAGTCCCATCATAGGTGCCGACTCCATGGATGCTTCGGGGCTGGAGCACCTGAAGGGAAAAATTAGTGGGTGCTCCGTCTCCTCTCCTAAGCACACCGCGTCCCAGCTCCTCCACCTACCTCCCAGTGCTTGCCACCGCCAAACAGCTGTAGCAAGATCTGGGAGGGAGAGGGGAGGAGCGGGAACGTGGTGTGCTCAGGGGAGGAAGCGGGGAAGAGGCGGGGCTGGGGCAGGGATTTGGGGAAGGAGTCGAATATGGGCAAGGAGGGGGCGGGGTCAGGGCGGGGACTTTGGGGAAGGGGTTGGAATGGGGGCAGGAGTGGGCGGGGCAGGGGTGTAGTCAGGCGGAGCCGTGGGTAGAGGGGGTCAAGCACCCACCAGCGCCATTAGAAGTTGGTGCCTATGAGACCCATAGTCTATTTGTCTGGGTTTAGAGTCCTCTACACAGAAGCTCCCTCTCTCAGGAGCAGACTTGTTGAATTCAGTGGGACCATTCATATGCAAGGATTTGCAGAATCAAGATCCATGCAATTAAGGGTTTGATTCTGCAAGATGCTGAGCATTCTAACCCAATACAACAAAACTATTAGGGTATGTCTACATTGCAGCTGGGAGTGAGCCTCCCAGCCCAAGTAGACTGGCTTGTGATAGTGGGGCTTGCTTTAGTGAGCTAAAACTAGCAGTGTGAACATTGCAGCACCAGTGGAGGCTTGTGCCAGCCTCTGCAGCTTGTACCAAACAATGTCCACCTGCTATTTTTAGCATGCTTGCATGAACCTAACTACCACCAGCCTGTATAGCCAGGCGGGGAGGCTCACTCCCAGCTGTAGTGGAGATCTACCCTTAAAGTTATGTGCTTACCATGCATAAGTATTTTGCTGGAATGGGCTAGACTGTGCTAAGCAACCTTGAAGGATTGAGCCCTAAATAAATAACCATGTGCTACATGGCCTTTGCCTTGTCTCTTTGATGGCATCACCTGTAGTCTACCCATTCACCCATCTCCACTGAAATCCATTCTAATACTTCAAATCTCTGAGTAATGTCAAAAATCTGCAATTTTAAGAAATTGAATCTGCCCCAAAATGTTTGCTTCTCCTTCAAAAGCTGGCATGTCGCTGCTAAAATTACAGACTTCAAGCCCAGTAAAGGCGATATTCAGTTCTGAAACAGTGAGTGGTCAAAGGTTCAACCATTTTTTTTTGGCTCCACAGAGCTAGCAGTGAGACCTTTATACCACTGAAAACGGGACTCCTCCTCATAGTTTCCCAATGACCCACAAAGAACTTTAGTCTAGCCCAAGAAGATCCAAAGATATAGGACTTTAAAGTCATAATATTTTAATGAGCACACAGAAAAGCTATTTGGGACGTTTGTTATTTAGATTATAAATTCTTTGGGGCAGGCACTGTTTACTATTTTATATTTGTACCAATCCTGTTGGTTCCTAGACACTAACATAAGAAAGACGATTACAAATAATTGTTAAGATGTTCCGGATATGTTTGTTCCTCTTCCACTGGCCCCTGTACAATGGACTCATGGTACAAAGAGAAACAGCATTCACAGATGGAGGGACATAAAACTATTTTCAAATTTTTAACAAACTCAACCTCTTCTAAAATGTTTTCTGTAAATATGTAGCATAAACAGAATATGTGGTGGGGTTGTTATGGGATAGAATGACTGCACCACAACTAAAGTGGGACATATTTTGTCTGGTGCTTACCCAAAGAAGGGCAGCTTTACTTGGGGGGAAGGCGGAAGAGAGAAGGAAGGAGGTCAGAAACTGGTGTAAAAAGGTGCTCGGTGGTCAGCTTTGCAGCAGTGACTCACTCCCAGGGCCGGTGCTACCATTTAGGCCAACTAGGCGGTTGCCTAGGGCACCAAGATTTGGGGGTGTCAAAAAGCGGCGCCCCTCCCCCCCCCCTTTTTTTTTTTAAAGAGCGGCCGCTGCGCTGGGAGAGGGAGTCTGAGCCGCCGGCAGGCAGCCCAGGGTTTCCCCTGGGTCAGCGCACCGCCGGTAGCCCAGGGGTTCCCTGGGTCAGCGCACCGCCGGCAGCCCAGGGGAACCCCTGGGTCAGAGCTGCCGCACGGATCCCCGGGCCAAGGGGTGGGGAGCTGACACGGGGGGGGGGGGGCACCTCAGGGTGGAGGGGGGCAGGGAGTTGCCACAGAGCTGGGGGGAGAGGGCGCAAGGTGGTAGTTTCGCCTAGGGCATGAAACTTCCTTGCACCAGCCCTGCTCACTCCCCGTCACCCCCATAAAGGTAGAAAACCTGGGTGGGGCAAGTCTCTTTGCTCCACACTGGGGGACAGGGATGGAAACAAAGGAGGGCTGGTGGAAGCCCCGGAGAATTGATTTGAATAAGCATGGATTTGCCTGCACTGTACACTTTATCTGCTGGGTAGTCCCAGACATCTATATAATAAAGTTGCGGTCTGATTAAAACCCATAACAAGTCTCCTGTCCTTCTTGCGGTGTACCCAGACAATCATTTGGGATGATTCATGGCTTTGTTACTCTTGAATCACACAGCCATCTCAAATGTATGCCAATAAAAGCTGCCATCATGTTTATCTAGCGGTATACCACACTCATCACTGTGCTACTTGAGTCAATACATATATAGAAGATGTGAGCAACATTATATGACAGGGTGGGGTGGTAAAAAGATGTATGGATATAACTCTGGAGTGCCAAAATAATGTGCGAGTTATGTTGTCTCACTCCAAATGAGTGCTAATAAAAATTTTAACTACAGCATGATGTGGCTTATACCCTTATTCCTTTGTGTCAGCATGGAACCCTTCATAGAGTTGCTATCCTGTCCTATGGAAGCAGGTGGGTGGGGTTGGAGAGTGAGTCCACATGGAAAGATTGTTCCCATCTGTCACAGAAATAGATATTCAAAGTCCACTAAAATAAGCACACTACAGTGATGTTATTTTTGATTTCCCAATGTGGAATTCTCCAAAAACTAATAAATACTATGGTTTTCCCATTCACTAGTACCATGTAAGTCATGTGTGAAAGTCTGTTAGTCCCACAGTGTATTAGTAAGGAGTACGCTGAAGCTCTCTCTCAATGTTCAGCACAGGGTATTGTGTAACATACACTGTTCTTTTCCTTCTTAAATAAGCTCTAAATATGACCTTCCACATGCATACAAATACACACTTTTGAAGACAGGAGAGAACATACTTGAGTTTCTGTCCATTCAACTACTCAGAATAGCTCCCAGTAGCTAAGGGAATGATTTAACTCTTAGTTTTTATGTTGTCCTAAAAGGAAATTAATAAAAGACATGTTTAGTATGGACTTTTAGCATAAAGTTTGGCATTAAGGACATTTTTATTTTGAATTTAAGTGCTTTTGTCAAGAGTGTTATATAATTTTATATATTAAAATGAAAAGGAAGCCAGGAAAAGCTGTAACTTAGAGGGAAGAGGAAATGGGTGAGTAGAGAAGTGTATGCAAAAAAAAATGCTACTGGGAACCTAACGTCAGGTGCTACGCAATCAAAACTGAGTGAGCCCATTGCTGATATTTACATACATTTTCATGATCATCTAAATGGTTTTTATATAGTGCTCACAGATACCTAACAAGGAAGTGTTTGTTACTCAATCAAATGCAGTGCATGCACCCAGAGTCCTAATGGAAAAAGCCCTTTGTAGTAAATCACGTTTTATTGACTAGAGCCCAAATAGTGCACAATAAATGCTTTATATTTCAGAACTGGATGTTAACTATTTAAGCAGAGTTTTGAAATATTTGACTGATAAGTCTAATCTACAGTATCTGGAGCCTAATTGTAGTTTTAGAATCACTGTCTATATTCTAATTTTTCACCACAATAACCTACATGCTGAATATGCTATTGCCTTATTTTCTATGCCCCAAAAGATAATCACTTAGCATGTCTAAGGCTAGGTCTACACTGTGGGGGGGGGGGTCAATTTAAGATACGCAAATTCAGCTACGCAAATAGTGTAGCTGAATTCGATGTATCCGATGCGACTTACCCCGCTGTGAGGACTGCGGCAAATTGACCGCCGCGGCTCCCCCATCGACGGCGCTTACTCCTCCTGATGAGGTGGGAGTATGCGTGTCGATTGGGGGATCGATTTATCCGTCTACATGAGACGCGATAAATCGATCCCCGAAAGATCAATTTCTACCCGCCGATCCGGGCGGGTAGTGTAGACTAGCCCTAAAAGTAAAAATTTCAGCTATTTCTGTGACCCAACAAGCTAGCTTTGAAATTTAAAAAACAAACAGAAAACCCCCATCAGTGTAATTCTGGGCCTGACTCTGCCATGTTCACTCATGGTAAGTACTTTCACTCCATGAATAATTTGATTGGGGGGAAAGAGGGCCTTTTCATAGTGTAAGGGACTACACAATATAAGTAAGCATGGCAGAGTCTTGTCCTTTTAAAAGGACTACAGAAATTACTTAATTACTTACTAATGGCATTTAATTTGTTTAAATTACCTTATTACTTAAGATATAATACAACAAAAGAGACAACACTACTCCCTGCCTTTTGATAATGAACACAGAAATAAATTAGGGGAAAAAAGGTGTCACAATAACACACTCTACCCTGTGTATCCACATACTGTGAATATTTAAGTGCATTATGCCTCAGAATATATAGCACTTAACCACAGCATGTATTCTGTTCTTCTAAATCTCTCAAATTAACATACATCCTTTCTCTCATTCCTTCCCTAATCTTTCAGTGCTTGGTTGTGCCAAGACCCAACCCAGCCATGCAGTGCAGTAAGAGAGAGATATACTACCTCTTCTATATAGGAACCACCCAGATTGCTGCTCAGAGTGCAGGAGGGATAGAGCAGGGATAGTCTTTAGTTTTTTATGTGTTCGCCCACAGAACTGGCCAAGAGTGTGTGTTTTGGAGCGGTGTATCCTACACCCTGGAAAGGGGTATAGTAAGTTATACATCTCCCCTTCCCTTAGAGCAAGGGAGAGGGATAACACAGTTCCTTCTCAGAACCACCCCTACATTGGGCTAAGCCTAAAGGCTCAATCCAGTCCTTACCATATCACAGTATTTATTCTTGTACATGATAATAATAATATGTATACATATTTTCAAGTGCATCTAAAGCATGGGATAGGAGCTTTATCGTAATGTATCAAAATACATAACTGGAATGTATACATTTTCTCTTATTTGTCACAGTTTGTAAGCTTTTTATAATAACACAGTTGTAGACAGAGAAGCGTTCATATGGGTTTTGTTTTTTCTGTTTTTGTTTTGTTTTGTTTTGTTTCCAAACGGTATATAAAGGAAAGACATATCATCCACCAACTCAAAATTAATTTTATAGCACTCAGAAGTTGCTGTATAGATCCATTGTTTACAGCTTGTGGAACGTTATGTAGGATAGATTCATCATTCACAACATACAACACAGGGACTAAAAATATTATGTCTGTTGAAGAGTATATGTCACCCACACCTAAAATTATAAGTAATCCAGAATTTCCTCAACAAATAGAGATGAGTGTATTCACATCCTCAATCCCCATTTCATTTCTAGCCCACAAGAGACACAAGTCAAGTAGCCATCTTCTGTGGATAAGGCATTTACTATATCATTGTCACTATAGCAGGAACAAATGTAACTGCCTCAGTTAATGTTGCATAAAAATGTTTCCATGACAACCCTCTCTTTCCATTTGTTTAGAATGGTCTCAATTATTTTGGGATTACATTTTCTAGGCTTGGTCTCTTTATGAAGGTGATTTTTTTTTTTAATTTTGAGAAACAAAGATCAGCTGTTTTGGAGTATGAAGAGACGGGGGTGGGGGGGAGGAGGGTGGCACTATTTTCCCCAAGCTTAACCACTCAAACATCTGGAAAAGAAAGAGTTCTGTTTGCATGTTTAATTTCAACTCTGCACCTTTACAATGTATGTATTAGGTTTCTGGCCCAAGTCCTCTGCATACTTACGCACACACACTTAATTTTAACTTTAAATATGTGAGTAGTCCTATTAGACTCAATGGGACTACTCAATACTTAAATACTGTGCATAAGTCATTGCATGATCAGGGCCAAACTCTTTAACTGCATGATCCCACCAGTATGTCACACATTTTTACAACCACTGATACTTGTGTAAAATCTCAAAGTACAGTGTAGTAATTTGTCTATATTAAAAAGTACATTAATGTAATTTATATGAAAAGCACAAATTATTGATTAGTTATAGCAACACTGAGTAGATCTGGCTGCTTAATTGTACATTGGCTGATTAAATTTTTCAGATATGTTAGCCCCCAATCCTGCAGTCAGATCCAAGTGAGTGGATCTTTGTTCCCATGCAGAAGCCCATTAATACCAATAGATCAGAACCTTTGCTTCCGTTCAATTAACTGAACTGACACTAAGAAAGTCTGCTCTGCTTGTTGAAAAGAAATTATATACTGCATAGCTGCTAACTGTGGGTCTGATCTAAAGTCCAGTCAAATCAAAAGGAGACTTTCCATCAACAATAATGGGCTTTGGATCATGTCTTATGTTGCTAAAGTGCATACTTTTATAGAAGATAACTGAGACAAAATGTTTAAGTCAACAAAATTATACAGAACCATATCAACAATGAAAAGTAAGTGTACAAGGATTAAAATAATATATAAATTATTACACTTGCGTATCTAAGGATGTAGAAAAAATGTATGCTCTGCAGTACTGGTTCCCTGACTGCCCTGACTTTTTACTTTATCCAGAGCATGGCAAAGAACCAGGCTCTATATTTTTTAGATAAAGCGAAAAAATATTTTCTTTTAAAAATAACTGTAAGTATCCAGAACTGTTCCCCATCTATTAAGTTGATCTTTAGAGCTCCTAACATCCTTGTGAATCTTTAAATCTTCTAATTTATACTCCCATTTCTCCTAACACCCAGCTGGTAATTTGAAATTGTGTGTTATTTCAAATGATGGTGCTTGGTTCAATACTTATTATAGCTTTTGTTTGTGTTTTTCTTCCCGATCACCTGCATCAACCTGCTTCATGTATCATTCTTACTCCTCCACCAGGTTGATAGTATTACCATTATGTACACAATCAGGGTTCTCCCTGAATAAAATGCACAAATGGAAGAGCAAAAACCAAGCTACACATCACAGATTTGGATATTTCTAATCTCCGTTTTTAGAAACGCCTGCAACCAACATAGTGTCAATGAACATTTCTTTTTCTTTCAAAAAATTAGAGGTCAAAACAATTAAAAAAATAATAGTAATTACTGACAATTATACACTTTGGGGACTTTCATCTGAAGAGCCCAAAGCATTTGGCAGACTACCAGTTTACTTTCAGGGACAAAAGTCGAAGCTGTAATAATTCCACTTTTATTTTAAACCATTCAGATACCAAATACCAGCTCCTAAGTTCTCTAGACATGGATCTTTGATGGCAATTAAAGTTAAAGGTAACATTTTCAAAAGTTCTAAAGTGACTTTTTAAAAGTGCCTGAGTCAACAATAGGACTTGGATGATTTTGAAAATGATACCCTAAATCTTAAATCTGGTGCAAAGTCTAAGTAGCAGGGGAGGTATGGAAAGATCCATACAGTGACAGCTCCTCCGTTCTTTCCCACCCATCTATCGTGCTGCAATGCAGGGACTCCACAAAGCTGAGCTCTGCACTGCACAGGGGCTGCCTACCCACGCAGCCCTCTGGAATCCTACTGCTCCTCGAGTATGAGAATTACTGCTTAAATTAGCCTCCACACTCTTGAAGAGGGGAATGAACTGGGGCATAGTTAATGTAATTCATGTAATGACAGACACTAATATAGCATTTAAATACAATGAAATGAGCTTACAGTTTCCCATGGCACCAGTGTTGTCACCTCTCATGATTTTTAACCACAAGTCTTATGGCATTGGGAGTTTTTCTTAATGCCCAAGTTCCTGGAGTCATGTGATTATGGGAATACCTCAGCTTTAAACATAATTGCAGAGGAAAAGCTTGAAAATTTGACCACCGGAAGGCTCAAAATCCAGAGAGCAAATGAAAAGAACCCCAAGATTTATTAACTTTTAAAATCTTATGATTTTCAAACCAATTTAATGATGGTGGGGGCCCTGATTTTTGAGCATTTTGCATTGGTAATACTGTGGTAGCCCCCCTCCAGAAGGGTCTGAGGCAACAAGAGCTAGATTTAAATAAAACTCTTAGGGGATGAATTCCCAAGGCCTCTTTTCTTCACACAGCCTAAGCCTGCAGCTGCCAACAGAGATTTCACCTGAGAAACATCTCCCTCAAGGCCCAGGCAACAGGAGTTTGTTTTAAATAACCCTACAAGGGGTTACACCCAACAGCTGCCTCTCTATAAAGCCTGGGGCTGAGCCTTCAGAACTTCAGCAACCTAGTGAAGCGTGCAGCACTTTCTCTGTAACTCTACGGTAGTGCTGCTTGCCATTCTCAGTATGTTCATTGCACTTATTCTATTTTAGGTACTGACCTGACCTGCCTGTGTTTTCTGAGCACCTCTGAACCTTTAATGTGTTTGTCCTCTCGAAACCCCTGAAAGGCAGGGAAGTGCAGTTATTACCATTTTACAGACAGGGAACTGAGACACAGAGGGATGAAGTGACTTGCCCCAAGGTCATACAGGAAACCTATGTGAGACCAGGGAATTGAACGCAGGTCTTCCAAGTCCCAGGGTAGTACCCTAACCACTGGATCATCCTTCTTCCAGTAGGAAACATTCTCTTCTGTCCCTTTCCCTTTTACCCTCCTCCTCTTTACCATCCCCTCACACATACTTCTGCTTCTCACACACATTTCTGCTCCCCTTCCATCATGTCTTTCTCCCCCCTTGCTCTCATGAGCTCTACTTCTTCCTACCCTCTTTCCTCCTCGTCCAACCTGCTGACAACCTCTCTCGCCTCATCCTTTCCCACAGCCTATATTCTCCTCCCTCTTCATCTGCTCACCCTGTCTTCCACTTCCCATCCCTCATGAACTATTATCTCTTGCCTTATTGCCATTTCCCTTCTTCACGTCTCCTGCTTCTTCTGGCATAGTTGCAAGGGCTTTAAAAAAGTTAAATAAAAATGAAACAGATATCATCAAGAAATGCATGAAATGAACCTAAGTAACCATGTAATCTTCTTACTGTGACCCTCAGCCTGCTCCCCCCCTCCCACTGTTTGTTGCACTCACTTGTTGCGTCATGTCTAAAATTAGACTATACACGTCTCAGAGCAGGGACCATGTCTTTTATTTGTTCTGTAAAGTGCCTAGCACACCTTAGGCTATGTTTAATAATAGGTTGTGTCAGTAACAATAGTTATATACACTTGAATAGTACTTAAATATAGGTAACTAGGTTTTAAAACTACAAACCTAAATCGGGCATTCACAGAGGGTTATTATGGCTATATAAGACCTATTCTTGGCTCTTGGCAGATTTCCTGTGTGACCTTCAGCAAGTTATTTTAAGCTCAATATTCTTCAACTCCCATTAAAGATAATTTGAGTTGTGGGCATTCAACATGTCAGAGGATGTGCTCAATAACTCACTGGTTTGGACCTGTAACTTCTCTGTGCCTGTTTTTCTCCATTTGTAAAATATGGATATCAATACATACACACTTCATGGGAGTTTCATGAGGCTTAGTTCATTAACATTTGTAGAGTGCTTTGAGATCTACGCTAATGAAAAAATACATTATTATTAATTACTTAATGCAAACTTGAATGGCAGATACCACTGAGTTGGAAGGCAGCAATATTTAAACAGTTCCCTTCAAAGTTACACAACTTTTGAATAACAGCAAGTTACACAACTGAAACTACAAGTAATTTTAAGGTAGTTGGAATGTCGTTATCCCGTGGGAATGTGGCCAACATATTGAGGTTTACATCCCTTCCTAATTTTGCAGAAAATGCCAAAGGATCTTTAATGACCACCATTTGTTAAGAACTGTTTTACATTGCACCTCGAGCAGCATAGTGAGCCTTGTCACTAAATTGGGGGCATTGATTCTGTACTAACTCAGTAGCAAGAGAGACACTAAATGAATGAGCCAAACCAATTACTACAGAACCTGAGTTTTCCTCAGAGGTTTCCCATCCAAGTACTGACCTTACACAGGACTTTCTTTTCAGATTACCAGATCTGACAGGCTTGCAGCACAAGATGATATTGCATGACAAAGTAATTTCCTGGTACTTCCAAAAGGTTCATATTCAACAGGTAATTGATTTGCTTAGGATCCTTAGTTCGTATAAATAAATGCTACACATTTTTATGGGGTCACCCTTCTGTGGTTTCCATAGCACTGTACTGTACTGCAATGCTGCTGCTTTTCTCACTACATTAGGTAATTGCTGAAACATTTTAAGACAGTGCTTGCCACAGGGAGAAAACCTTTATGAGTCTATTCCCTTCTCGAGAAACAGAAGTCATTACACAGAGTCCCATGTGTAACTATAAAGATGGGACACAGATTTATGGGAGTTGAATTCACAAAAAGCCTGGTAATCGATTAATTTGACACTAGGAAACAATACGGCCATCTCCTAGAAAAAAATATTGAATATCTTCTTGTTGTTTTTTGTTAAAACAAAACAACCTTTTGTGTTTCAAAAGAAAATATGGAGTATTGTAAATCAAAACAAGTTATTTTTTTGCAAAGTGCAGTTAAAATACTCAACTACTCATACAATATTCAGCTCATAACCATGTTCTCTTTTTAATTATATGTGAGGCCAATGCTTTGGGAACTGTCCATATAAATCAGTGAAGAATTCTGGGGAAATCTGCAGGGATTTTCCCTTTAATTTCTGGGTAATTAACCAGAACATTTATTTCAGATCCTGTTATTTATAGAATGATCACTATTTAATCTGCTTCATGGATATATTTTATTTAAGAAGTGATATTTGGATCTCTAGGATCAAACAATAAAGACACACCATATTAGAAAAGCTATTTCTTTTCCTTTTTAAATTTGAATACTCAGGTGATGCATTCAAATATTTTTACTAAAAGCAACCCTGTGGACATGGGAGTATATTCTGGCAGATGTTATACTTTTTTCTATTATCTGTATTTGCGATTTTCATCAATGCTATCTCACAGTGATAAGAGATACTGAATCAAATAGAAGAAAGGTAATTTATGAGGAAAGCTAGAAACATCTCTAGTGAAGTAAAATTTGAATTTTGCAGAATTTAAATCTTAACACACATATAATTTTACAGCATTAGCGTTGCTTATGTCTGTGCCATCCCAAAGTCAAGACACTTGTGTTTCTTAACGCGACACAAAAATACCTCTTTTCCCTTTTTAGAGGTTTATTATGTCACCCTTATACCAGAAATAAAACTCCAGTACCCTATGGATTAACATAAAGGATTCTAAAATAACATTTCATTAATCCAGTTCATTGGTATCCAGAAAATAGTTTTGATTTTTCTGTTGTTCTAAGTTACAATTTTACTCTGATCTCTCAGTCCCTGGGCATAGCCTCTCTATTACTACACTTAAAAGATATTCATTCCAACACTCCTTTTATGGGTCAATTTGGGTATGTCTGCACAGCAATAAAAAACCCAGGGCACCAAGTCTCAGAGCCTGGGTCAATTGACTCAGGCTAGTAGGGCTTGGGCTGTGGGGCTAAAAACTGGCTGTGTAGACATTCTTGTTCAGGTTGGAGCCTGGTCTCTGTAACCTGGTAAGGGAGTAGCATCTCAGAGCCCAGCTATTTTTAGCCCGCCAGCTAAAGCTTTGACCCGGGCTCTGAGACTCAGTGTTGAGGGTTTTTCTTTGCTGTGTAGACATATCCTTTGACAGTTTTCAAATGAATCTAACTGTAATAATGTCTACACTGCAGTAATAATACATGAACTGCCAGTGGACTATAAATATATTTTCAAAAGCCTTTGTTTTCCATGAAGTTGTTTGATGGCTGATGTATTTCACGGCTGGGTTCTCCTGAATCAATCCCAATTTTCCCTTCTGCTCAACTGGTCATGGATCACTACCAATGGTTCCCTCAAACAGGAGAGACAGGGTCAAGGTCAGATCAAGGTTGGCTGAGATCAAGAGCCAGCTGAAATTGAGGACCAATTTTAGGGAAACTGAGTCTTGACTCAGAGTGGTTACAGCCAAGACCACTACCTCAATTAGGGATCAAACTGGGGAAACTGAGGCATATCTTTGTGAGGGGCCAAGTTTCCAGCTGAGATAGGGAATCAAAGTTGGGAAACATCTGAGGTGCAGCTTGGGGTGGCTGCTTCCAGGTTTTCAGCAAAAATGGGAGACCAAAATTGGGGGCACAGGCCAGGGCGATTGCAGTCAAACTCCCCATGGAAATTGAAAACCATTATTGGGGAAACTGAGGCACATCTCAGGGTGGCTGCCAGTAGAAACTGGGAACCAAATTTGGGAAAGCCGAGGCAGGTAGGGCACATTCTGAGCTGTATTCTAGCCTGCTGGCCACATTCCAGGTCCTGGCAGATGGAAAAACTGGGTGCACAATTGGGCTTCTGGTTCATGTGGCATTTCACACCGAGGCACAGTTGATGAGGCAATCCTGAGCTGGCATGGAGGGAGGGGCATACTATGGGACTAACCGATGTATACTCTTTGGCAGTCCAGGAGCAGATTCATAGATTCTAAGACTGGAAGGAACCTCGAGAGGTCATCAAGTCCAGTCCCCTGCCCTCATGGCAGGACCAAATACTGTCTAGACCATCCCTGATAGACATTTATCTAACCTACTCTGAAATATCTCCAGAGATGGAGATTCCACAACCTCCCTAGGCAGTTTATTCCAGTGTTTAACCACCCTGACAGTTAGGAACTTTTTCCTAATGTCCAACCTAAACCTCCCTTGCTGCAGTTTAAGCCCATTGCTTCGTGTTCTATCCTTAGAGGCTAAGGTGAACAAGTTTTCTTCCTCCTCTTTATGACACCCTTTTAGATACCTAAAAACTGCTATCCTGTCCCCTCTCAGTCTTCTCCTTTCCAAACTAAACAAACCCAATTATTTCAGCCTTCCTTCATAGGTCAAGTTCTCAAGGCCTTTAATCATTCTTGTTGCTCTTCTTTGGACCCACTCCAATTTCTCCACATCTTTCTTGAAATGCGGTGCCCAGAACTGGACACAATACTCCAGTTGAGGCCTAACCAGTGCAGAGTAGAGAGGAAGAATGACTTCTCGTGTCTTTCTCACAACACACCTGTTAATACATCCCAGAATCATGTTTGCTTTTTTTGCAACAGCATCACACTGTTGACTCATATTTAGCTTGTGGTCAACTATAACCCCTAGATCCCTTTCTGCCATACTCCTTCCTAGACAGTCTCTTCTCATTCTGTATGTGTGAAACTGATTGTTCCTTCCTAAGTGGAGCACTTTGCATTTGTCTTTGTTAAACTTCATCCTGTTTACCTCAGACCATTTCTCCAATTCGTCAGATCATTTTGAATTATGACCCTATCCTCCAAAGCAGTTGCAATCCCTCCCAGTTTGGTATCATCTGCAAACTTAATAAGCGTACTTTCTATGCCAATATCTAAGTCGTTAATGAAGATATTGAACAGAGCCGGTCCCAAAACAGACCCCTGAGGAACCCCACTTGATATGACTTTCCTGCAGGATTGGGAACCATTAATAACAACTCTCTGAGTACTGTTATCCAGCCAGTTATGCACCCACCTTATAGTAGCCCATCTAAATTGTATTTGCCTAGTTTATCGATAAGAATATCATGCGAGATTGTATCAAATGCCTTACTAAAGTCTAGGTATACCACATCCACAGCTTCTCCCTTATCCACAAGGCTCACTATCCTATCAAAGAAAGGCATGAGATTGGTTTGACATGATTTGTTCTTTACAAATCCATGCTGGCTATTCCCTATCACCTTACATTTGCCCTTTTCCAGTCTTCTGGAATCTCTCCCGTCTCCCATGATTTTCCAAAGATAATAGCTAGAGGCTCAGATACCTCCTCCATTAGCTCCTTGAGTATTCTAGGATGCATTTCATCAGGCCCTAAACCAGATACTGCATGCAATTAACATTCACCTCAGTAAAAATGATTTGGGAAGGCATATGGGGTCAAATTGATGATCGGAACTAAGAGGGATTTGGGGTAAATCTGGGAATTGTTCCCCGTGGTGACAATTATTTGGTCTGACACATACAGGGTATAGTGAAGCTGCCACAGAAAGCTGCCACAGATCAATACAATGAGGAGGTTTGTGAATAAAGAGGTGGTGAAATGCATTCCTAATCGGACAATATCTTACTCGGCACCAGAGTTATTCAGGGAGGAGGTATTACACCTATCCAATGGGGGAGTGGAAATATTTTTGTCCAATATTAAGGAAGGAATCAGTGAATATCTGAAAATCTGGTGGAGGTAAATGGGAGGCAGCGAAGCATAACTCTTGGCGCTTCCTTGGCAGAGGTCCAGTGCAGTTACTTAGTATGGAAGGGATATAGTTATCAGATAAAATGGATTGAAAAGGGATTTGAAGGAAAGCATCCCTTAAGGAAGCTGGGGTAGGAACTCCTATGTCTGGTAGAGTGTGGAACTGACACTCCTCCTCTTCCTAGCCTCCCTTAAGGGAGATGAGGAAACAGGGATTCAGGACTTTTATGTCTGGTAAGCATGGAGTTACTCCCACCCCTTTTATATGTCCAGCTCATATGAGAGAAGGACAGTGGGGTTCCAGCGCCAGGATGTTTCCGACAAGGCTGGGGATTGTGTGGAAATAAATAAGGAAATGATGATGACCCTGCTCTATACAATTTGCTACCAGGTACTCCCAGATATTTAAGTGAATAAAGTTATGGCCTAATTAAACCACATCCATGGCCTCCTGTCTTTCTTCCAGCATGGCTGGACATTGCTCCACTTTCAGTCAACCCCAAGGAACTATCAGGGAATTACAAGAGGCACTCCTCTCCAGATCAACCTTGATGTTGCCACAGTATTCCCAGCCCTTGATGGGCTAGAGAGAATCTCCTTTAGCCCACACTGCTGGAGTATTTGACAGCCTTCGATATTAAAACTACCTATGCCTAATTCTTGAACATTATTCTCCCATAACAATATAAACAATCCCCTACAAACCAGTCATACCCGTATTGCAGGAAGCATCCCTCTGTTTACCTTCAGAGATCCACAGCATTTGTTAAAATATGCTGAAGACTAAGGGGAAAATCATAGAAGCATCCCATAAAATTTAGAGACGGAAAAGACCTGGTAGGTCATCCAGTCCCTCTGTCTGTCAGAGTCAGATAGTGAGTGGCTGTTTATTAATGACCTCTTAACCAATTTCACACATCTGAATTTAGCATTTGATTAGTTTGGATTTTGCAGCTGTTAAAATTGTTTATGCCTCATGTGCTATGAACTGCTAATATGTTTAGGGCTTGAATGATTTCTGAACAATAGATTTGATGTGATTGGATTAGCACCCTTTTTGGTGATGATATATCCACAATTTACAGATGCAAACACTTTTTAGTTAGTTATGGTCCCTGCAAATACAGTGTTTATTTACTGCTGTGACACTGACAAATGCATAGCTGGAAAACAGTCTGCTTCCCTGTGGGTTAGTATAATTAAAATAGACGTTAGGGTTATAAGAATGTGTTTAGTGTTTAGACTTTATGAAGTGCTTTAGGATGCTGCATGTATTAATCCTACTTACAATATCTGTATCCCATGCTGTAAGGTAATCACTCTATAACTATGGAAAATGTTTGTTCTGAAACTTTGTAACTTACCAAACAGGGAAAAAACTTCACCTAATACAAAATGCTGGATTCCTACAGAAGGTGTTATTTCCTGCCCACCGGGAAAGAACATTGAATCCAATGGGCCACTGTGGAACAAAGACTTTGTCAATTGCTCCCCCCACCCAGGAAGAGGTTCCGTGCAAAAGTGCTTGTCCCATCAGTTTGTACTCTAGAGTGCTGGGGATAAAAATCCCTGACAAGAAGGAATTAAGGTCTCAATGCCACCTGGATTCTGAGGGGCAAAGATTCCTAAACATAAACAGGACATACCCCAGCTGCTTTGCTTGAGTTAGCCTCAAAGGACATAATAGCTTGCTTATTATAGAAGCTTCTATTACCTTTTAAATTTAAGATTGCATCTCATTTCTGTGTGCATGTTTCCCTGCTTTAACTTTGTAAAACACTCTCATTTCATTTTCCTAGTTAATAAACCTTTAGTTAGCTTGTTGCAGGACTGGCTACAAGCACTGTCTTGGGTGTGAGATCTAAGGTGTAAGTGGTAAGTACTGTAAGTGACTGGTCCTTTGGGACTGAGTAAACTGAATATTTTGTGATCTTTGGGTAAAGTGACAGTCTATCACAGAGTCAAGCTTGCCTGTGTGGCAAGACAGATCAGAATGCCCAATGGCTGCATAGTGCCCAAGGAGTTTACACTTGTTACTTGGTTAGTGAAATCTAAGTATAGAACTCATAACCAGTTTGGAATTCATGCCCTGCTTCTTAATAGTCCACCTTAAGGTTGGCATTCCCACTCATGAGCCACTCCAGACAGCATGACAACTGGCACTTGGAAAGCATGACAAAGTTACCTCAAAGATATCAAGAAAGCTTAAAGGAAAGTTAGAGTAACCCAACTATATTTTCCCCCTAATACTTGCGTGGAAGTCTTGTGCATGGATGAAGAACAGAGCATACCGCAAATTAATGATACTCTCCTTAGTCCTGGTGCAACAGGATGCTGACCAAAAGGCACTGACTCAGCCCCTGTTAGCTCAGCACCTGCTAGCACAGCTCCCAGTAAGGGGAAGAGATTGGAGCTGACAGGCTGTGGCTGATTAAAGCCCTAAAAGAGAGACACCTGTGAGCTTGATGGGGGAAGGCCTATAAAGCTAGCAGGAAGGAAGTAAAAGGGGGGGGGGAAACAGGAAAGTGAGGGCCTGTTGCTCCCAGCTAGCTGTAAGAGCAAGCTGTTCCCCAAGGCACTACCTGCCTGATAGCGAACTGTATAAAGCTGTATGTAAATGGTGGTGAGAGAAAACAAGGAAACAAAAGGGCACTGGTGTTTGAAAGAGTGGTCTCCCGCGACTTTGTGCTGCGAGCAACGAGGGGCATGTCTACACCTGGTCTACACTGGGGGGGGGGGGAATCGATCTAAGTTACACAATTTCAGCTATGTCAATAACGCAGCTGAAGTTGACATACTTAGATCGACTTACCATGGTGTCTTCACTGCGGTGAGTTGACTGCTGCCACTCCGCCTGCACCTCTCACGACGGGAGAGGGCTCTGGGGTTGATTTATCATGTTTAGACTAGACGCGATAAATCGATCCCCGCTGGATAGATCGCTGCCCACCGATCCAGCGGGTAGTGTAGACATACCCTTAGTCAGCTTATATGGTACTGCTATGATGACACTGGCATAAAAAATTCCTCTTGGAGAAAATTTCTTAATTCTATACTCCAAGCAAGCAGGGTGAACGTTTTGCTGAGATTAAAATAAGTCAGTGTGAAGAAAGGTTTGGAATGATTGCAAATGATTGCACCATTCTTAGATGTAAGAGAAAAAGGAGACTGCAAAGATACACTGCATTGCATCCTGACTGCAATTTCCTGTTAAAATACTCTCTGTTGCAACCCTGGCTCCTAACTAAGGGCCTGATCCTGTATGTCTTAAAATTATTGTGGCTTAATGCACAATAGATACAGGTCTTAGGTGCTATTGCAAAATAAATGTTAAAACAATAATACTAATGCCACCAATGAAAAAGAAAACAAATCTTTAGCATGAAAAAAGCAGAGAGCAGCCTTAAATTATGTAATGATTACTTAATATTCATAAAGGACAATGATAAGTACCTTGATCCTCTAAGAGCCAGCTCACAAGTCCAACCCAGCCAGGCTAGTATCCAATCCCTAAAGGTTCTTCAAAATATGGGTTGAACATTTTTCTTGAATATTTGCCATAACTTTGTCATAGGATTCAAAGGTTAGATTTTCAGAGCAATATTGTCCCTACATCAGGGCTTTGCATGCCCATCAAGAAGTGCAAGTATAAATTGTGCCCCCCACCAATTTCCAACCCCAAAAGTAGTTCTGGAATGCCTGTTATAACATGTGCTATATGAGTGGAATGAGGCAGGAACATAATAAAAGAAGATGCCATTGTCCGGAATGTGGGTGTTTCAAGTGGTCTTATGTTTGTCCCTCTGTCTAAAGATGGTATTTGTGATAAGCAAATCGAGTTGACTTTTCCCAACCCTTCTTTCCCAATGGTACCTCTCCAGAGTTCTATGAGTCACCCAACTCTTGCATTGAAGTCACCCATGAGGTTCAGCTTGTCCTCCTCAGCTGTGGCAGTTAGGATTGCATCAAGAGCACAGTAAAAGTGCTCCTTGTTGTCTTCATCATTGTCAAGTTGGGAGCATACGCACTGATGACCATGGCATACTGGTTACTAAGCCTAAGACATAGAATCATGAGATGTTCATTAATACCCGTTGGGAGAGATCCAAAGTTAGGAAGAAGAACAGGAGTACTTGTGGCACCTTAGAGACTAACAAATTTATTTGAGCATAAGCTTTCGTGGGCTACAGCCCACTTCTTTGGATGCATAGAATGGAACATACAATCAACTTAGGCTTAAATAGAGACTGGGAATGGCTGAGCCATTACAAACATTGAATCTATCTCCCCATTTAAGTACTCTCACACTTCTTATCAAACTGTCTGTACTAGGCTATCTTGATTATTACTTCAAAAGTTTTTCTCTTACTTAATTTGCCTCTCAGAGTTGGTAAGATAACTCCCACCTTTTCATGCTCTCTGTATGTGTATATATATCTCCTCAATATATGTTCCATTCTATGCATCCGAAGAAGTGGGCTGTAGCCCACGAAAGCTTACGCTCTAATAAATTTGTTAGTCTCTAAGGTGCCACAAGTACTCCTGTCCTTTTTAATGATAAGTACCTTGATCCTCTAAGAGCCAGCTCACAAGTCCAACCAGCCAGGCTAGCCTACTGAAGAATTATCTGACATTATTTCACCCCGAATGAGGGAAGAATTATGATAACAATAACAATAGGGTGCTGAGATGCAGTCTCTGCTAAGAGTGTATGCGAGTTGCATAGACAGTCAGAAAGTTGAAGAAATTGTTCTCTGCTGCCAGGAAAGAACTATGTTTTGGATAAAAATTAATTTATTCCTAATCATGATTTTTTTCAAAGGCAGCAAGCAGAACTAGTAATGAGGATACACATTTTTCAAGGGGACAGGAATTCTTGTCTGCCGAATCACAGCTGTATGGGTAGGGCCCTACCAAATTCATGGCCATCAAAAATGTGTCACGGACAGTGAAATCTGGTCTCGCCCATGAAATCTGGTCTTGTATGTGTTTTTACCCTATACTATACAGATTTCATGGGGAAGATCAGTGTTTCTAAAACTGGGGGTCCTGACTCAAAACGAGGTCATGGGGGGGAGGTTACAAGGTTATTGTCACCTTACTTCTGCGCTGCCTTCAGAGCTGGGTGGGTAGAGACTAGCAACTATTGGCCAGACACTCAGCTCTGAAGGCAGTGCCACCACCAGCAGCAGTGAAGAAATAAGGGTGGCAATACCATACCATGCTACTGTTACTTCTGCTGCCTTCAGAGCTGAGCAGCCAGAGAGAGGTGGCTGCTGGCCAAGGGCCCAGCTCTGAAGGCAGCAGTGCAAAAATAAGAGTGGTAATACCATACCATGCCATCCTTACTTCTGCCTTCAGAGCTGGGCTCCTGGCAATTCTCCAGCTGCCCAGCTCTGAAGGCAATGCCGCCGCTAGCAGCAGCGCAGAAGTAAGGGTGCCTATACCTTGTGACCCCCCCCCCCCACACACACAATTCCCATTTGGGTCAGGACCTTTACACTTACAACACTGTGAAATTTCAGATTTAAATATCTGAAATAATGAAATTAACTATTTTTAAAACCCTATGACCATAAAATTGACAAAAATGGATTGTGAATTTGGTAGGGCCCTATGTATGGGAAATGTCTGTCTGAACAAGCACTCAAATTTTCCTAGAATGCTTAGCTGGACATTTACTGTAGAAGAAACATATGTGTAGTGATGTAACTGTATTTGAAGTGGCAGAAGGAGATAAATTTATCAGAATGCTCTAATGTTTACAAGGAAGCAGATAAAAAGATATAGAACTCCGCTCTACCTCATGAAAGTTAAAACTTGTTTTACACAAACCTAAAAACTTGTGCCAAGTTCTGCTGCAGGTGATAGAAGTGAGCACTGGCACTGAGGGAGAAATCAACGATAGATCATGTCAAAGAACCAGTCAAAATTTAAAGGGAACTGGCCACTGTGACCAAATCAGTCAGAGGGAAATAGTGAGATAAGAGCATGATGAAGCAGAAAGAAGAGGGCTCAGAGGGACCCAAGCAACTGAAATGTAGTGCTGGATCAGTAACTGAATGATCTTACATTATCATGTGACAAAATTCAGTCAAAATTACAGTGAATGATATGAAGATTGGAATCAACTCAGTCTTCATCCTAAACCTAAGGTAAAACTTGCCAACTTGCACTGTGTCCTGATCCAATTCCCATTAAAGTCAATGGGAGACTTTCCATCAAACTAAGAGGAAACCAGGATTGGGCCTCTGGACAGACTACACTAATATTCAGGGAATCTTGTCACTGATAGTGGGGAAGTAGGAGAATAGTACAGGTACTGAACTGATTCTTTCTATGACAGCTTTGTGCTTGTGTAGGGGCAAAAAGTGTTGTATCTTTAACTCCTGTTGACAAACTTAAGCAGAAGTGGGGAGATGGTTAATTTGAACTGACATAAGGAGCTTGAAGAAGTTTTGTGCCTTGCTAAGGTGCGAGTAATCTCTGAGTGCTACTTTGTGCAAAATGGCAGCCAAGGGAGACAGGCCCATGGCCCCACCACATTCCTGCTCCCTTGGGATACAGGCCACACTGAGGGAGAGGTCCCTGTGCACAGGGACTGCCACTGTGACAGGCTCTTGACAGGCTGCACAAAAGGAGGCAGGCACCTGGGTCTTCCTCCCTGTGCACCCATGTAAGGGCCTGTCACAACTTCTCTCACAGTTAGCATAGAATTAAGTTTCACATGTACCGACCCCCTAGGAATTGGCATGTAATTGTAACATACATGCCTAGAGAATAGCTGTACAAACACTGCCGGGTGACTCAGATGCAGCACTGGCTTGTAATGGGTCAAAGATCCATTGTATACTAGGACACTATGTTAGTGGATACTCTTGCCTACTGTCCAACACTGGGAAAAAGCATTGTTTACAGTCATCTTACTTTTGTACTGATTGATACTTATCTCTGGTTAACATAGACATATCCTGTAAAGAGGATACACTTAAATATCTTATCTCAGTATTGGGTCATAAAATTACTAGGAATGTCTTCATATTACTGAATATGAGAATCTTAGCTGCCTTCTTTTGGAGGATGTCACTCTTTTCATACTGCCTGGCAAAATTTTGAGGCTAGATCCTCAGATGGTGTAAGTCCATTGAAGTCAGAAGAGCAACACCAATTCACACCAGCTGAGGTTCTGAAAGCTTTATGTGTATTGTGTATAAATGTTAGCTGGAAAGGAATATGGAACTGCAAGGTTGTTTTAAGAATAAATTGGCAATGTTATAGCATAGCCAACAGAAATAAATACAACTTTCAGGAATGCTTCAAATCAGTATATATTCTGTCTATTTTAAATGTAGACATTAGTGAGTAGAACGAAGAATAAGATTTTTGAATGAGCAAACCTTTTCCACGGCATTATCTGGCAGAGATGAATTTGTATACTTATTACACAGACGCCCAGACACTGTCTTGAATTTTCAGAAGTAACTACTGATTCTGGGAGCCCAACTTGAGATATCTTAAAGGGACCCAATTTTCAGATTGTGGCACTCAGCACTCTTTGAAAAATCAGCCCCATTTAAGCATATGTTAAGGTGAGCACTCCAAAACATGAAGCACTCAGAACCATTAGTCATATTTCAAAATGTAGGCACATATTCTTTAATAGATATTTGATAATTTTAATTAATAAGCCAAAGATATTTTTAAAAGTTAATTAACGATGTGTGACTAATGATGGATAAACCATTATTTAATGTAACAATAATTGTTCTTGTCCTGCCAACTAGTAACTTGCATCCCAGTTGAAATGATCTAATTTAGAGTGAACCAACCATGTAAGAGTTAAATAAAATATTAACAAAAGAAGGAACCATTCCTAGCTGGTATCATCCGGAATGGCAGAGCTGACAAACAATCTGGTACCTAACTTGTAACTACAGTTTGAGAAATCAGTCATTACCCACGTTTTTAAAGTCCAGTCCTACTTATACTACTTATAGCCTGAAAACAGCCAGATAAGCATACGCATGTCGGGCTCTGTTGGGCAAAGACAGAATATGGTGCATTTTACACTACTCATTCCATCATCTCCAAACCTGGGGCTGGTAGTAAATGTGATCGCAAATGCTGTTTTCTATCTACATACTATATTTTGGGGGCATTTTTCACCATTTAGTTGTTGAATTTAAAAAAAGGCCTTTTTGGAATTGGAAAAGAATTATTATCAAATGCTAGAAAGAAAATCTGCAAAATGCAACTTGCTTTTAAAACTGAAAGGATCACTGATCATCGGAGGGATTGATGTAAAGAGAGATTAGGTGATTTTGTAAAATCTCACAAGTGCTAGACAAGTGTCTTCATCAAAAGAATACTCTTCTTCTCTATTCGTAACCTACTGCAAATCCATTATGTTCAAGACACATGCAGTGGTACACAACCATTTTGGTTTAACAGCATACAAAGTTGATGGCCTTGTTTTGCGATACTCAACTTACACTCCTATTTTTGTTTACCTCACTATGCATTAATTCCTTAAGAAAGCCAATTTGTGCTTCTTTAGGACAACTTTGATCAAAGAATTTATTTAAAATGTAAAGTTTACATTAAAGAAAAGCATCCCTAACCAAACTGAAGTACTCAACAGAATATGTACATACTCCAACAATAAAAATGCTATATATTTTCAAATTAGGGGCCTGATACTTACTATTAGGTATATGGCTTGCTACTATGAATAGTCCCATTAATTTCAATGGAACAACACACAGTAGTAAATATTTGGAGGAGTGAGCCTTCGAATTGCTTTTTTTTTTTTTTAATTATGTTTTCTTAGTTTGGACTGGACACTGCTATACTCAGTGTGAGCATGCATTGCTGTGTGTCTCGTAATCAACTAGTATGCTTGTGCAGAAGTGAATACCATGATCATAAAAGATAGAGGATGATGCATGCCCACATCAAGCTCTGTGCATTAAAACCTTTCTTTTCTTCCCCACCCTCTCCCACAAAACGGGGTGAAATCAAGGTAGAAAGTCCCATAGCAAAGGTTTGATAGCAAACAATGTGTTTTTAAGTCACCCGCGCACACACCTTAAACTTCTGAAAACAAATGCCAGAAATGGGGAACCCTTACTCCCTTCAAATAATTTTTGCATATCTATTTCCTTTCATCAAGTTTTATTGGCTGTGTTCAGTCCATTATACCACTAAAAGCTTGAAACAAATTTCATAGCAATAGTACCTTTAAATGTAAAATAATCTAAATCATTCACCAAACCCATCATCCATCCCAAGAAACAACCACATTCAAAATTAAGATGGTTTCTTTAGATCTTTTGCACATATCCATTTAAGAGGCAAGAGATGTTTGTTGTCCAATGACTGACTGATCAGACACATAGCAGCCTGCCACTCTACAACTATAAACTATCCACATGTTTACAGAAACCATTCTTGCAAATAATTCCTGCTGGGCCCTAGGCTATAGGGTGCTGTAAACTAATTACAACATGCAAAAAAAAAAAAACTGACTGTCCTATATTGCTCCAGGGGAGCATCTTTTTATTCTAGCAGCCTACCAGGGAAAAGAAGATGGCAAATGATGCTCATTCAACTCTATTCCTTTAACCACATTTTTATCCAGATTGCATAGTTTCAAGGTAAACACCAATGTTGTTTTTCTTATTTTCAAAGAAACAAGAGTCCTTGTTTTGCATGCACAATCTGTACAAGATGTGATCCTGAGAAGGAAACACAAAACAAATCTGTGTATGTTCATAGCCAGTATGAAAAGTCAGCTGGTATGAGTAATAATGGTAGCTCTCCTTTAAAACTGATGAATGTCTTATTAAATTAACAATTTTCACCACACCACATGAATGTTTTTCATCATTTTACCTTTTTTGTAGCATAATACATAAGTTATTATGACTACGGTAAGTTTATATAGTAATAAAATAATACACTGTGACCCAATGGCAAATTGTTAATTTGATGATTAAAAACTTAATGTGATAACATGTTTCAGAAAAAATAATTATACTCTCCTTGTTCTGCTTGTAGTATAGCTGTCAGCCCTACTCACTAGACTAAAAGGAAGGTTGCACTGGGCCATCTATGTTATGACTGTAATGTACATTATTATTTTGACTGCAGTCGTTAGGTTGGATTTATTTTTTGGACACAGGACTTTGCTACGCTTTTGAATATGCATAAATTTTTCAAAGACAAAAAACAATTTGCTGTGCTTGGCACTGTATTATATTAATGAATCCCTTAGTAGGTCATGTTGGTGTAATGTGTAACATACTACACAATCTAATGCTATGTTAAAATAATGCTAAATAATTCATAATCCTTTAATTATTAATTGTAATTATATTAGTAAGAATAATTCATTTTGTGTTAATATGAATGAAAAAATGTTTGTTTATATACTACTTTACATCAGCACTGTACAGACTGAACACAACAGGAGTAATAACTCACACTTGCCTTTCATACGAGATGTTTTTGTATCTAGTTTACAAACATCAGGCATACCCTGGATAGAAATTTTGGACCTGTTTCTGAGAGGTGTCAAGCAAACCCATTGAAACTAGTTGGAGTTATTGGATACATGGTGTCTCTTAGGCCCAGGAATTGAACTATTTTTTGAATGAGAGTTAGGATGAGGGGTGTGGTTTGGGTAACAAAATACCAAAGTTTATCTTAATCCTTTTAAGTACAAATTTGGTCTGGAAACTTGCAAAACGTGTTTTCATTCAAGACCGAATACAACAGAAACCATGAAGAAGTCACTAAACATATATATAATTTCAGGTACTACTGTGTGGTTTCTGTTGGCATATAGTGTGTTTTTAATAGTGATCACTATGCTTTACATAGTATTCTGTTACAAGTAAGATGTTAGTGGTAGCATCATCTTGCTGAGTAAACTTTTCCACACTTGCTACTTCTGATTTGAACAACTTGATGCTTTCTAATCAGGATGGATTAGCCAGTTCAGAGCAGTCCATCCCAATTCCCAGAATTCAGCTCAAACTGACTTTTCATAACTGCACTAAAAGTCTGAATATTCTTTTATTCTTAATCTATTTTATTTTTACAGAACTCTGCACTTATTGGTTCTGAGCGCAAATGGAAGTGTCAAAACACCACAAGAAGGGTTATTATTCTCAAGGTATTTAAAACTGTGAAGATGCAGGAAGAATCTATAGAATGAATAAGAGGGGTTGATGTACATTTGAACTGCTTAGCTCAATCTCCAAATATTTTGAGGTTCATCCATCACTAATCCTCTCCTGGTGGTTTTGGTGAGTGATCTTAAGAGATGACCTGCCAATTTATCATAACTACTGTTAGAAAAAAAGTATTAAGTATTATTTGGCATTAAAGTACTGGAGAAATAATTTCAAATCAAGATGGCAAGTTGATGCCCTATCAGAGACATAGAGAACATCAGACACGAATTAAAAATCAGATTTTCCTTACTTTGTTCATTATAAATATATAGGAGCAGATCCTCAGCCCTGGTTAAATCCCCATAGCTCAAGTCCAGGACAAAGCTGCCTAACGTAGGTAGTTTAGGATTCCCCCATTGTGGGGGAATCTTTGGGTGGCATATAGTCAGCATAGCCAGTTTTATTCCAGCTGCTCCACACCCTAAAAAAGGAGAGAATAGGAGGGGTCATTCCTGGATTGACAGATGGGTTGCTATGGGACTATTCCATCATTTCCCCTATGAGACTATTCCACAGTCAAGTACACCCCACTGTTAAGAACAGTTCCCAGATATTCAGTGTACATTTTCCTTTCCTACATGTATCCCATTACTGGCAGTCATAGACTGTTAGACCAGCCTAAACAATCTATGTCCCTCTTCAGCACCTATGTTGCTCAAAAGCACTTTGTGGCTATGGCAATATGACTTTGGTAGTTCTGAAAATCAGAATCTCTTATACATCTCTTGTAAAAACCTACTGATTCAAGAATATGCATAAGTGAAGCAGGTAATTGTCCAGGATACATAGGAATGTGGGAAATACAATGCAGGACATGATCAAGTACTTAACCTACAGTGTAAATAAGGGAATCCCAGGCTAAAAACAACTAAGTTGAATAGCCACTGTTTCTGTTTATTTATTTTAATCCGAAAAGAACAGTATAAAATACACATTCTGCTTTGTTCAAGTTATTATACTGAGGTTTCAGAGTGATGGGAAGGATCTTCTATTAGCAAATTTAAAAAATCAGATCCAACCTATCAATCTTTAAGTTGCTAGCTTTTCAAGAGGTTAAATGATATTAAAGTAGGTTAAGCAATATGGATCAAATTAATCACTGGTGTAATTCGATTAGAACCCAATGGAGTGACACCTGCAAGGATGTTTTCTCAAAGAGTGCAATTACATGTTGTGACTCCAAGAGACACAGCACATACCCAGTGTAGCATGGGGAGATTTGTGTGCTGTGGGAGCTCCTCCTCTACCCTTTTCCCAACATGGGAGCTTGCAAGAAATGTTTCATAAGCCTGCTACAGCAGAGTTAGCCAGTAGGTATTCTTGGGAAATATGTGCAAACTGGAACATAGAATGTAGCTAGGTATCATTAGGGATATGCAAGATATTAACAGAGCTGTTTACAACAAAAAAATAAGATATCAGGTGTTAGGTTGTTTTCAAGGATAAGAACATAAAAAGGCCGAATTGGGTCAGACCAATGGGCTACCTAGCACAATATCCTGTACGATCTTACAAGTGTTTTAGGTTTTCAGTGCTCCCAAATGTGTGTGTGTGTGTTTTTTTTTTTAAATTATGAAATATTTTTGTTGCTGGGGTTGTTTTAAATTGCTGATAGTAACAGTGTTTCACCCATTTACACTGAAAATTAATTTGGACCACTACCTGGGCAAATGTATTAACATTTTCAACATGTTCCATAATATGCGCTGAAATGTCCATTGTTCCATCACTATTGGAAATTCATCTTTAATACTGTTCAGATGGATGTGTAATCTAACATATTGATTCAACACAGTGCTTTCACCCCAATGTTTTAGCTGGTAGCGCAACATGTTACCACATAGACACCTACATATATTTGAGTGATCCCAGGAGTGCTGCTGAATCATGTGAAAAAACAGTGAAAGCTGTACTCAGGGATGGATGGGTTTGCTTTCCCTAATCTAATGGTACTTGTAAGTATGGTTATGAAAAACTGAACTAGGTAAGGTTAGGAATATAGTGGGAAAGGAATGATAAAGTTGTGGTTAAAGCAAAAACTGGGACTCACAAGATACATATTATATATACATTTCTGCCACGAAAATTTCCCATATAACCTTGGATGTAACCTCTCTGTGCCTCAGTTTTCCCACCCATATTTTGTAGAAATGGCCAAGGTGCAAAGTTCAGACCTTGAAGTGATTTTTCTCCAAAGTCTTGCTTTGTTTATTTTTTAAAATCTAGGGATTTGGTTTGGGCCGATCTCTGATGTTAAACTTGACTATTTAAGTCTGGAAAGTGCTTTTAGATTCTTGATTGCAAGGTACTAAAAAAATTAAAAGCATTATTACTACTGTTAAGGAGAAGAAATATCAGTTTTAAATGAAGTCAAAGAACACTTAGGACAGACTGCCCTCACACTCTGTGTGGAAGGGACAAGACTTCTATTGCCATATACTCTTAACTATCCTAAGGCCACAGACTTTTGCACCCAAAGTTGGTCTTTAAAACTCAGTTTTACTTTTAAGAGAACAGAGACTGATGTTGTATTCATGATTTAAACAGAGCAGACTGCAAAAAAGTAATTCATTATAAAGTTAATCCAATCAAATGAATAGAATGTCAATTGGTGTCTTTTCTCTTTTTTACTGATTTGGCTTGTTCAGACAAGCAACAACAAAACTAAATTCTATTGGTTTGAATTAAATATTAAAAGGCAACAAAACGGGTCATACATGTAGCACATGGCAAGCCCTGGAATATTTTTTTTTCTTATATAAAACCATATATTACACAACCTTATGTATAATCATACTTCTAGAGTACCTGGACATACAATACTTTGTGGGACATGCCTCTAAAACTAGGTGGTTATTACCTCTTTTTAATGGGAAAATAAAGATGAAAGATAAAAGGATATATTTTCTGAATATGTGTTATGAGTAATTAACTTACCTGATTAGTTAGAGTCCAAGACTGTAATCCTTTTACAAAGGCAATGATTGCCTTATCTTGAAAAAAGGCTGTGGGATTGTGCTCTTTGCAGATTAAAAATAAGTAAATAAAGATGTTTCAATTGATAAGAATTAATATTATAAAATTAACCTTAACTCTGTTTGGCTAGAATAAGTATCTGAACTTTGAGATGCTAATCGAAAGCTTGTCCAAAATTATATAAATCTCTTGATCTGGAATCTGGGCTGTAAATCTCAGGAGAATAGATTTGCTTATGTGATTTCCAGTGTTACTAGGTGTTGACAACAGAAAAAGGCCATGAAAATAGACATTCCATTGGAACAAAGAGACTTCTGTTTCCTGTCCCAGAAAGAAACAGAATGTACAAAAGCACATCAAAAAAGAAAAAGATTAATTCAACATTTTCAAACCATTGGTATGAACTACAAATATAAGCACTGGCCTATTTTTATTTCATTTCAACCAAATCATCCATCGCTGACAAGAATAAAAAAATTATGAATATGAAAGGAGGCCATAAAATGTCCCCTATTAAAGTTATTTCCCACAACTTTTCAGTGCTTGTCTAATTGCTTCCAAATCATTTACACCAGCTGTTCCTTAGTTAGTTCCTTGCATGCTTGGATAGTTTTTTCTTCTGTATTTTACAAGCTCCCTTGTAAAGAAGTTCTGTCAAAAATACCTTAGCGCTGAGAGTTCCTTCTGCTTAAAACTCATGCCCTTTTGTTCTTTTATTTGACCCTGTCACAGTTATCATCTGCTTTTAGAGCACTATATACTTTAATGAGCTGTCCTCTTAATCTCCCCTTTTCCTAAAAAAACTACAGTCCTAGTTTCTCTTTTAATTTTGAATTGAAATTTTGAAGTAACATCTTTAATATTTACATTAAAATGACCAACACTGAGCCCTATGTTATTTCAGGTATAGCTTCATTAGCTCCCTATACCATTCTAAAGTAATTTCCTCATCTATACTGGGGAAGCTCCTCAGCTGGTGTAAACCATCATAGCGTCTTCGATTTCAATGAAGCTACAAAAATGTACAACAAATGAGAATGTGCCTTATTCAGTTAAAAACCTACTTCCTTCCATTTAGCTTTACATATGTACAGCAGTTTATAATTTGACCCTCATCAGGTCATAATACATTACATTATGTATTGGAAGCATATTGTTTGTCTAATTTATGGTCTTATTTTGCAACAGTTAATAAACACTTATGCAAGTAATCATCATTCTCCGCAAAGGGATTATTCACATGAGTAAGGGGCTGCTGAAACAGGCCCTTGTATTATACGTTTTTTGAGTAGGGAATATATTTGCTTCTCTTTTGCAAAGCACCAAAAGGTGCTCAGCAAATAATAATTTGAGGCATCTACCATTGATACAGACCCTCAACATTTAGACAGTAGAATACTGAGAATTATAACAGACATATAGGCCAGTGGTGGATACAACTCTGCAATTATCTGGAACAATATTTAACAGCAGTAAGGAGAATACTTACAATATTCAGAGTAGCAGCCGTGTTAGTCTGTATCTGCAAAAAGAACAGGAGTACTTGTGGCACCTTAGAGACTAACAAATTTATTAGAGCATAAGCTTTCTTCCTTTCCAAATGCAAGCAGATGGACATCATAGCCCACGAAAGCTTATGCTCTAATAAATTTGTTAGTCTCTAAGGTGCCACAAGTACTTCTACTTACAATATTGGGATACATAAGTAGAGGTTAGCAGTGTGTGAAGATTCTGGAATTTGTATTTCAATCACTGTACTTGTGTTTATTTGTATTTCTCTTTATCTGCCCAGATTGTTTTAAGGCAATTGGGAGCCAAGATATCTTAGTGACAAAATAACGTAAAAACGGGTGCTATTTCCACCAACCAAGAGATGTACATTTTTAGTGACTTTTACTTCTTTTGTCAACATATCACCATTGTCATCTCTCAGAAGTTTCTACCATCTCCTTCAATAACCTCTTGTTCTTTATGAACTTAAAAAAATCCTATTATTTATCTTCATCTCTTATTAAATATTTCTTACTTACATCAACTTTGCTTTGAATATCATTTTATGCGCCTTTATCGGTGTTTTCTTTTTTCAGTTTTTTAATTCCTCAAAATTGTTTGGAGGCTGTAATATGCTATTTCTTTGTATATAACTTTGTTCAACAGGGCCCTCTCTACTTTATCCCTGGATGTCATCTACTGGAGATATTTACTTGCTTTTTCTGATACCAGAGAGCTGACCGACCGTATCACACCCCACTTCAGAACTGCATACTGACTATTTATTGTATTGTACTCCATCTATGTTCAAAGCTGCATTGAGTCTCACCAACAGCCATATTTTATACCCACTTCTTTCTGCCCCCCAATCATTAAACAAGTATATTTGTTCCAGTGTATTGATGCTGCACTTTACCATCCCCCATTCTGTACATGTTGTCATGCTCCATTGACTAGTTAAGAAAATGTTTGGGAATTTCACTCATACGACAATGGTGATCAGTAACTTCCTGTTATTTCAGCAGAAACCCAGCTCTCATCTGCTGATAAATCAGATAAGCAATCTAGACTATCCATTTTTTGACTAGTAACGGAAGGACTCATGGGGATAAAATAGACACTGACTTGACCCTATAACCATATCTTGACTAGAACATATTTTTCCAACTTCAAGAAAATGCATAAGTTCCATTCATTTTTATTTAATTAATTTTATCACTTCTTTCCTTTTTGATTTAATCTATTTGGGACAAACAGCTAAAATACTACACACACAAAATATTTTATATTTCATATTTTTCTACCTGACTAAAAACAAGGACATATTGACAATCTTCCCAAGTGTTTACATCCTGCAAGTGGACTTGTGTGAGCAAGGTAGATCTCTTTCCAGGATCTATCCCAAAGCTTGTTTTCATGAGACTTAAAACCTAATTTTGAGCTCAAAAAGATTTAGTGTCTCAGTGTCTCAGTTTTGGAAGCTTATCTGAACTGAACCTCCATATCCTTTGAGGTTTGTCTTTAGTGCATCAAAACGGCTTACAATAGCCTCAGGTTTCCTAATGTATAAGCACCCCTTGTACATATACCACTCTTTGACTTATTCCGAAACCAGCATATTTTTAACTAGCTGTTAACCATGGTGATTCACCGACTCTTGTCTTTAATCCTATAGACTGACATGTAATTCATATAGAAAAAGCTGAAAAGCAAATAAATAAATCATGGATCACAATGAAAAAAACAGCTAAAAAGTGAGCACCCATATGAAGAGTAGCTGCTGTCACCAACATCACAACAACTTATGAGCAATTCACAAGTGCTTAAATGGAAAATAATTACACTTAATTTACGTAAACAAATCCACTTCCTTAAAATAAAATTTCTGACTTGGGAACAAAAGTACAATTCTGGTCAGGGTTCCTACATATTTTGAAAATAACTTAGTGACTAAAAAGGTTAAATGGAAAGTGATATGGACTGCAATGGAAAAATAGCAACTTGGTTTGTAAACATCCATTCACACACATCTTGTTCTAGTTGTTACCCAATGAAACTTACCAGCCAGCAACTGAAAACAGGAATATACATAGAATTTACCCGCAGAAATCCAAAAACTCTTATGACTATAAGAAAAGACACCTCTTGATAGGCTACTTCAAAATGTATTAACCAGACCTAAGCCACCAGCCAAAGGTACCAAAAGCACTACTAGGAGATAGGCTACCTCTCTCTCTACCTTGACCCCTCTTCCCTGACTTTGATATTCCACTACCAGTGCTGCCAGACATGAGTCCTATCTGACCTCTCTGCTTTGCTCTATCAGCCTTTTCCCAGGGTCTGACTGAGAGGTATGGCAGTAAAGGTTATTGAGCAGTATCATACTTGTTAATACACCAGGAATATCAAAGAGATGGAGGAGAGCCCGCTTCAGCAGCATGCAGCTGAGCTGGCTGCTAGGGATTCCGCCAACTGCGTCAGAGTTCAGCCACTGCTGGTGTTCACACCCCTGACCTCAGACACACTACAATCTGACTCCAATGATTGCTGTCCGGTAGTGGCAACTTAGAAATTGAATTTTCTTATTCTTTCACTCCTCTCTTCTCTGGGTTCTAGCTTTAATTTCTAGTTATTCAAATTCTTTCTCTGTAGCTCCTTAAGTAAAGGAATAAAGAGGTCCATAAATGAAAGGTTCAAAAGGGTCTTGCCATAGCCCATACAGAGAGGTCAAAGATAAAGGCAGCCAAGGGTACTGAGATTGGGAGAACCACCGTGACTGGTATAGAGGAAGCTGAACAGGGATCAACATGCTTCATTCTGCACAGGGCCCTGCTAACCTTAGGGCCATTCCTGTATTTAGGTTTCTTTATATGTTATATACAACCAACAGGTCCCTCTCAATCCACAATAAACTAGTTAATAAAAAGCAAATTTGACTGCTTTATATATGAAATGGTACATAACTATACATATAGGGATTTCTATAGAGTTGCAGAAGATTTATCAGCCTAACTCCCATCTGGCATAGTGTGGCTAAATCTAATGCAAACTATTTACAAATTTAGGAGCTAGATTTGTTTATGGAAAAAGGGACGGAGGAGAGGAAGTATGATGAAAAAGAGGAAACTGAAGATTAAAGTACACAAAAAATGGACAGGCACAATAGGCTACGTTTTTTGTTGTTAGTATTACTAATATATTACTTCTTAGCATGTTCTTAGAAGACTGAAGGGGAAAAAAGTAATATTTTTTGCACTTGGAACTCTCAACTCTAGAGATTTCTCTCCTTCACTTCAATTTTTGGAACAAATTATATCCTCACATCTAATATCAATTGCAGCCAAAATCTCTTTGAGTATATCATTACATTCATGACTATTGAAATCAAACAGTGTCCTAGTGCTTCTACCCAATTTGTCTTCATGAAAAGTCAAGTTTTATCTGTGTTTCTCTGAAGATTTGTTAATGTCCAGTGGCAAGTTAGTTTAATCACATAATTTTTATTCCCTGAAGGTACACCAGAAGACAAAAATGTAGCCAGTTTCACATGTCAGTATCTACTATGTGTTCCAGTCAGCTAAAATGTGTTGCATACTCATGGCTTGTTTTGCAGCAATTCTAAAGAGCTACATTATGTATAATTGCCACAGTTTTTCAACTGATGGCATTGTAAGCCCCCAAACCATGAAGATATGTTGAGTACCCAATCAAAAATCATATAGACCTACTGTAGTAAAGCAGTTATTGGTATCTTTTTAAAATGTCATGTACATATCCACTTCTCTTTTGAGATTACACAAGCATTAGGAAACAATTCTTCTTAATTATTTGTAATAGCAACAAAGCTTGCACAATTTATTAAATAGTTCAGTGGTGTGTCATTTCCCAAGCTTTTAGCTAACAACATATTTTATTTTGAATAGGCGAAGACCTGAGCTATAATACTGTCCATTAGCTTTCAATGAGAAAGTATGAGAAGCGCTAGGAGGCTGTAAACAAAAGATTAAAATGCATGAATGCCTTACATGGTGGAGTGTATAATCTTGTGATAATTGCATCCATTTAAAGATGAGGCATTCAAAATTGCCACCTGTCCACTTGCTGAAGACAAGCAAATCAGAACTGTGCAGATAAAAATTGTGGCTTGTCCTCCTGATGGACATTTTTAACATGCATTAGGGTCCAATTTTAAACCCCGTGGGCTGATGGTTGTGCTGAGTTCACCTTTTTTATTTTTTTTTTGTATTTACTGTATATATTCTCTGCATGATTAGTAATGTTTTAAGTACTATTTATTGATGCATCTGATATGTAAATAAGGGTTAACATCCAACAACCTCAAACTGACCCTTATAGAATATTTGTTACATGTTAACTAAAAATGTACAGGAAAAAGAAAAACAAAAAAGGCAATCTACAGTTGAAATTCATTCCTGGTGCGAGGGCCATTGCAAGGTCCATATGTAAGCTGCACATAGGAACAGCTTCTTAGAGGTGCCTGTGTCACCACAGAAAAGGTCTCAGCACCGGATGCATTTAGGCCCATGCAGAAATTTACAGTGGGGGCAGGTTAGGAATAGGCTGCAGATCCAGGTTTGTGTGTATCTAGTGGCACTAGTACCCAGCAGTACTGGTACAGAGGTGCCTTGGACATTATTCTAGCCATATGCTTGAACAGCTATTACCTGTGATATTGAAGAGTGGGAGGAGGGGCAGCCTGGGACCCTGGCCCTTAGTTGTGGTGGTAGAATTCACCTCTCTGATTGCTCTGCACTATACCCACATAAAGACTGAATAGTTTTATGCAGATTGAGGAAATTTCTCCTCTAGCTATACAGTTTTCAAGAACGTGTGGCATTCACTATTTTCACTGGGTTCAAGCTTGATTGCAAAGGTTGTAACAATGATTATTAATAATGCCATAACTATTAACTGACCAAACTCGGCACGTCTTCGTTTTACAAATGTAGTAATTTTACAATGAAGAATGCAAACCTCCCTTCATTTAGCCAGCCTCCTCTGAGTTCCTAAAGCTTTGTTCTGACACCACGGTGTCAATTAAGTTGGTACTATCTACTCTAAAACTGCTCCATACAGTTTCTGGCAGTTTTGAGGAATGGAATGGAGGTGAAAAGGTCCATAATTAACTGCAGTATGAGGTTAATCAACAACAAACATAGTGCCACTGCTTTTAGTATGCACAGCTACTAAATCTCTTGGGGAAACTCAAAGACTAACCCACTACCTGCCTATGCTGTTAAGACTTGTGTTAAAAATTGTCGTAATACTTAGCTAACACATGTTTTATTAAGGAATTCTAGATACCACTTCAAAGATGCAACTGCCCCAATTTTAAACTGTCAAGTAGTAAATATGACCCAGTGAAATCTGTCCAATTTACCAACATAAGTGACTAAACATGGGCACAACACTGTAATTGGTGAAAAATAATCTAAAAAATGGCCTTTAAACTACAGCCTTGCAGTCCTTACTCAGACAAAACTATCTTTGAAACCTGGGTGAGGATCTCCATTTTTTTTTAATCCTAAAAGTAATTCACCTACCCCCAAAAATTACATTTTATTTTATAGAATAGTAAAATGTTAGATATGTCCCTCTCCCTGTGGGAAAACTATTTTGTCTTTATTTCTGCACCAAATTCAGTGCTAACTGAAACCTCATGCAGTCACAGTAAAGACAGTGGGATTGTAAAGACAGTAAAGACAGTGGTTGACACAGAACTTGGATTATACTGTTTAGCGTTTTCATCAATAAATCTTAAATTGGAATTCAAATGAAAGGGGTACCTAAAAAATTAGCTTTATTTTACCCTCCAGCATCACAAATCATGTTTCTGTGTTTCTCCTGCCAAAGCTGATGGGATCACTGATTCAGAAGCAATTCACGAAGAATGGTCCTGTAATCTTTACATTGCTTGAGATGTTAATATTATTATCAACTAAAGTAGAAGAAACACAGAACTCATTGATCATGTCTTGGTAATTAAGTAAAGGAGGAACTGGTAAATAGAGGAGAAAATGGTTTGTGTCTCAAAAAACACTGATTTATAAACTGTATTCTACTTTTATCTATCATACTAATGATCTGAACTTGAAAACCATTTTTTCTTCCTAAAAAAGTCATTTCATTTTGCCTGTAAACATGGCACCATGGTACTATAATAAAAAGGGTTAATCTATCGGCGTGAATACTCTTTCAGCACAGATTAAACACATATATTAAAATAGGGAGTAAGGAAGGGTCAGAGAATAGGATGATTAATGATCTCTCTCACTTCTTAATTTCAAATGCAAAATATCCTTGATTCTGGCATCTTCAAGAATACCAAGACATTTTTGTCAACATGTTAGGAAACAATAAAAAACATGGTTTTGATTCCAAGAATTTACTTGAGACAGATCTTTCAAAACAAAATTAAAATGTAATGTAGTTCCAAAATACAGTATTTGCATCCAGGTACAACTACAGTATTTTAATATGCATAGGTCTCAAAGTGGAAGACATATTAAAATACATTCTCCTCAGAGAAACACACATTCTGGCTTATTCTTCTGAAAACCTCATTAGATATCAAACACTCAATCCTTACTCAAGCATAAGTCCCAATTATTTCAGCAATTTTTTTCTCTGAGTAAACGACTGAAAGAATGGGCCCAAACCAAGCTGCAGCTGGCTTGACTATTATAAATAAAATACTGACAAAATGTGTCCATGTAAATTTAAATTGTCTCATAATATGAATGACTATTTTGGCCCCTATATTTATTTGATGGCAGAGTGGCTTTAAAATTGAGAATAAAAGAGGAAAATGGTTCATCAACAAGTATTCTACTGTATTCTGTAAATGCAGTGATCATAGCACAGTTAACAGTTTAGCAAAAATGCTTACAACTGACCACAAATTCTCTCTTCTTTGTTGTTCTTAAAACCTCTATGGTTAAACTAGTGCTTTGATGTTTCAACCAAAACAAAACAAAAAATAATGTTTGAATTTAAACCCAACTGAACAAGATTTAAAACAGCAATGTGCCAAGGATTAAATGCTCCAGTGGAGTTTCTCAGATTAAATGGGTGATAATGCAGTCAATATCAGAAATCTGAAAGAGAGAGACCGCACTTTATTTTTATTTTTACGTAGGGTTCTCAATCAAAGGCAGTATGTCACTAACAATTTCTAGTAAACATACTTGCTTTTTTAGCATAATTTACCAGCAATATAAGATATATAGAACATATTAAGTTCATATCTAGATGATTTCTATCAAGCCAATGTATTTTAAATATATTTACTGATGGCTAATGTTCACAATCTACATAATCAAATAACACACACTCACACACACACACACACACATATACATGCTTTTATACAAAAGTAAAGATTTATAAAAAAAAGTACAAGCTGAATGCTAATGTATTTACTAAAATATATGTGCACTAGCATTTGTTTTTATGATTTAGTGCTTTCTACTATTGTGTGTGCACCTTTTCTGAATTTTTTTAATCGAATATCAAAATTACATACAACATGTAAAAGGAGAGAAAATAAAGTTTAAAAATATATTTATAGCACAACAGAGAAATTCTTTAAAATACCTATAGGAACATAAAGCATTTTTCATCTTTGGACTTAAAACTAAGTGAAACATATTGTTCTGAAAAAACTGCTTTTCCATCAGCTGTTATTTAAATAAATGGCTCTGAAAATAGCTTATTTATGTTAGTAGTTAAACAGTACTGCATTAATTATCATGTTATGGCTTTGTATTTTTTCAGTTTTCAGTACCAAAAAAACCCTCTTTTTTTTTTTTTTTTTTTTTTTGCTTTTTGTCACTTAATACTAATTTGAATTTATTTCCCAGTTATTTACATTTAACAAGGCAGAGGTTTCAATTTGCACACACATTTCTCTAGCTGAAACATTTTATGATTTTTGGAAGTCTTTGTCCACAAGAGAAAAAGCTTACCTGTTTACCGCTCTGTTTACCATTTATTATGAAATAATTTTAGCAAAAACAGTTTATGTCCTCCATGCATGCTGTTTAGCCTGCTAGACATAAATTTGCAAACCAGGAATTATTAATAGGGGAAGCAGGGAAAACTTACCTAATTTTCATTTGACTACATTAAAATAAATATTCAGGTGCATATTCTGAACCAACTTAGATGACAGTTGCAGCCCTTGTTTTGTAATGGTCATGATGCCGGTAACATTCATAAGGCCTAAGCTCAAGGCCATTTTTTTCACCATTGCTTCAAATACTAACTCAATAAATGCAACAGGACATTTTACTGTACATATATTAACTTAATTTAATTCATAGCTTTTTCACCAATTCGCTCTAGTCCACACTATCTTTGCTGTACTATGTTTAATGGATGTTACCTAATGCCTTTTGAAGTCTATGAGAATCTTTCCATGGACTTCAATGGATCAGGCCCACAGTATGTAGCAAAGCTTTCATGAATCCTTATACTATAATGATGCAGAAGGAAGTGTGTAAAATATGAAATAAAATGTTACATAGCAACATCCGACCTGTAAATGTGTTAAACAACTTAGAATATGTATAGTCAATGTGAGTGGTGTCTTCAGGACAGCATACTGAGCACTATGTATTAACATGTACATCTGTCGTGGCCTTCTTTCTCCACACCCATCCCATGCATGATTTTGCTCCCAGCGCTCCTACTCTCTGGCCTTGTGAGCACAACTACAGCAGTTGCCATAAGAAGGACAGCATTTACTCAGAGCAGTATTTAAAGTACCCATCCTACAAAGACATACTCCTGTGTTTACCTTTATACACTGCGAGTAGTCCATTTACTTGAATAAGATATCATTATTTCTCTGTACTTAAAATTAGTTTATTGAAAATGGGGTTTTTCAGATACTACTTGGGAACTTGTTATCCCAGACCAGCGTTCTGTCTAGTTCCATACCCTGTCTCTGACAATGGCAAGTACCAGATGCTTAAAAAGAAAGTGCACAAAATCCCATAGAAGACAATTATGGAATAACCTGGCTGGGGGGAAATTTCTTTATAGCCCTTAAAATTCTTATCAAATGTAACTTGTTACAATGTTCTCATATCTATATAAATGTCTAATTCTTTTTTGATTCCCACTAAATTCTTGGCCTCAATAATACTTTTTTGCCAGTGAGTTCTATCTGTTAGCTATGTTAACTATCAACTGTGTAAAACAACAAAGCAGAACAAAAAATCCAGTTTTCAGCTTTAAATATGTTGCCTTTCAATTTGATTTAATGTTCTTTTTCACTTGCATTATGAGAAAGGGTAAATAGAAAACTGTGATTTACCTTTACCACATTATTCACTATTGTCTATAACTCTCTCATATCTCTTCTTATTCATGTACTATCTAAACTGAATAGAGTTAGTCTTTTAAACTTTCTTCATACTATAAGCTTTCCATATCTTGAACCCAACTTGTGGGAAAGTGCTGACCTTTTAATGGTAGCCACTTTGAGCAACACTGTGGTGGAATATGATAGCCAACATTTTTCCTAGAAACAACTAAAAATAACATAATTGTATATTAATATGAAGATTTTCAGTTAACAGGAAAGTGGAACTGTCATAATTATTAATTATTATTAGAAGCCTCAATTAATATGCTACAATGGACTATGATATATTGTTCTTATTTCTAATTCATAACTGGAGAATAAAAATATACCTCTGATCTTTTTCTTCATATGTTGGTATATACCCATAATAATTTAGATAAATATATTATCCTACATTTCTTTATAGAGATATAAATAAATTAGTATTTTTATACACTTTGTATTTTTATGATTAGGAATTACACATAGCTCATTAAAGAAGGCAGAAACTGTACAGGAAAGAGACATCCACATGCATAGTGTAGGAAATTAAAAAATGTAATGCAACTCCCACATTACTTTTTATTCACTGATTCTGCAAAGGGATGCACAATGGTATAAGTGTACAACAGCATGTCTCTCTGCAGGATTGAGGCTTACATTTCTATAATAGCAATTTGTGTTTGTAAGCCTTATCAGTGTATATCTACAACAAATATTAAAAAGTAAGTTCAGCTGCATCGCATATATTGAAGAGCAATTTTACTACAAGTTGTATTTTAAAAAATATTCCAATTCTGCACATGACCCCATTGAGGTGGACCCCTTGTGCCCAGGTGAACACAGCTGCAGGATCCATACTTCCATACTTCAGAATTTATTTACGTAGATTAATCTTGCAAACACTTAATATTATATATATGTTGGGATCACTGATATGAGAATACTCAGCATATACATTATGTGCAGTACCAAGTGTTTGCAATATTGGGACTATAATTAAAAATATCTGATGTACTGATATCCCCACCCACCTCCATGGATATGTTTTAATTATAGCCACATACTCTACACACGCACTGTGAAAAAATTATTTGGAACTTTTCATGTTTAAATAAAACATTCTCCCTTTATAAAAGAACTTAATACTTTACTGAGTAATCTGATTCACATAGGTTTAAGAGAACAATGGTGATGCTTATATGTCTACAGCACTACGAACTAAAACAATTCATTTCTGTGATTTACTTAGCTAGGCATTGTAGTGCTCCTAAATTGAAACAAATTGGCAAGGGCTGACTAGAGTTCCCAGAAGCTAGTCTACCAAAATATTTATTGAGCTGACACATTTTCTAAGACTACAGCTAGGCAGTCTTCCTGCCTCAGGGAGCCTCAAAATCCAATATTAAAGACGGGAGCTAAGGAGGCACTGGGAAGGCAGTGGGTGAGTGTGTGATTTCTTTTCCTTATAATGTGATAAACACAAGAGAACAATTGTATCTCTATTATTTTTAAGTTTTACTCATACTGATATATTAGCTTTCATTATGCAGTCATTTGCATATTACATATTACCCAAATTGACATTATTGGGAGGAAATGGTGGGTTGGTGTTTGAGAATGCAAGACACTGGTAATACAATTTATCAGAATATATTGTTCCTTGAAAACCAGATTATGTCCTTAATCACAGTTAGGCCTTCTAAAAAGAAAATGATATTCTGAGGTTGTGAATGTTCATAGACACCACTGATTATAAGATCTTACAAAGTAGGGCCCAACATCCAGTTTTCAACAAACTAAGCTAAGCTCAAAAATCAAAGAATAACTGAATCAATAATATGCTGCAATGATACTTGCCCTACTTAGTAATACTAAATAATGATTAATTTAATAAGCGAATCAGTATTTCTACTTAAAAAGTGACAGGTTAGTATCAACAAAAAGAGTGCATGAGAAAAGAAATATTCAGTATAGAACTGAAACATTCAACACAACTTCTACAGTTCAGTCTAATTTTTTTGTAGGAAATTGGGGGAGGAAGTTTATAATTGCAGCAGAACTCTTAATTACACATAATGAAGTATTATTCAGACTAAAACATAAATAGTGAAATTATATTTTGAAATGCAAAAAGTTTATGGATTTCTGAGTATAAGGTGGGGCAAGTTCATTCTAAGGGCTTGCAACAAAATTGGCATTTCATTTCAACATGACAACAGCATACTTGACAGCAGATTAGTTTAACATTGAGCATCCCAGCAAAACAGTTATCCATTTTAGAGTGCATAATAATTCATTGTTGCCCTTCAGTGTACATTAAATGTCACCCATCATAGTGACAGGAATATAAAAACAATTGCAGTGTAGTCAGAAGCCAAGATGAGAGCTGTTAATGCCGGCACTCTGGACATGGTCTTTGTAACCTCACTAAACCATCAGAATACCATGTTCAAAAAGAGTGCAGTGTTTTCTCTCAAGCATTTACAAATCTGAAAGTAGAATGCATTTTAAATAACAAAATCAAGCAATTGAGATTTCATTCATAAAATTAAACCAGTGGTTTACATGGTGGCATTCACTTTCACGAGTTTTGCCAAAAAACATATTCCAATTTTCTAACATTTTGAGCATTTTATTTAATTTTAGTGAATCCTTTTCTAATACTTTTGTGGAATTCTGATACTAAGAAAAATAGTCATGTCATTTCAAAATAACATCCTAATTGCTGTTCTTTGTATATAGTACCGTTCAAAATCATGTCCATATTACTGGACCAAATCCTCAGCTTCTTACTCTGTTTTTACAAAATTCTTATTCAGGCAAAGCCCCACTGAAACCAGTATGAGTTTGGCCTGAGAAAATACCTCAGGATTTGCACTGAGTACACAAAGCATTATGTGACAACATCTCTCTCTTTAATTGTATCATGGCTCCAGTTCAGTAAGGTACCTAAGCACATATTTAATTTCAAGCATGGGATTAGTCCCATTGGCTTTCTTGGGACAACTCACATACTTAAAATAAGGTTTTTTGGTACCTCAATCAATTGAGGCCTTCAGTTTTGTTTTAAGGAAAATGTAGAGAGGATTTTTAATAGATTAAATCTACTAAGAAACATGATGAAGGTCAAGTTCTCCCAGGGTGTGGGAGCACTCTTGACTCCTATTGACTTCAGATGGTATTAAGGGAGTTCAGCCTCTTGTAGTTATTGGCCCCTAACGCATACTCATGAAGGTCCAATCTGCAATCTAAGGAGACATGTTTATATATCAATTAATTGCTTATGACCTGCATTTCCTCCTTCTCCACAGCAAAACTATCACAAAATATCTAATTGAAATATTGCCAACGGTAAAACAAACAAAACTCCTTACCGAGCCTATCAAAAATATTTCAGGAGAGTATCTTCAGGCCCAATCCACTCCGACTAAGGACACTGAAAGGTTTACCGCCGACTTCAGTGGGAGCACTATAGGCCTATCATCTCGGCTCTAATTCTAGATTGCTATCAGGTTGCCAAATTGTCCCAACATTTTCCAGCATTCTGTTATCCTTCTCAGTATTGCCCCATCACAGCATAGTCAATATGTTTATGGAGATTTCAATAACTCACGTTGTCTTTTGAATGTGCATTTTTTAATTTGAGCAAAGACCCTGAGTTAATAAAGTACTTAAGCATGTATCTAACTTTACATGAATGACTAGTCTCAATGAAGTAAATGGGACAACATATGTACCTGTGTTGAGGCGCTTTGTTGAACTGAGGCCTAAATACTGAGTGGGACTGAGCACATGCAATATTCTTTTATTTCAAGATGAGCAACTGCTTGTCTGCTCTCAGGATTAGGTTCAAACTGCTTAAGAAGCTAATATCTGGTTGACATGTACAGAAATCCATTCTCTTCCATAAAGTGAGCTCCTAATCTTTCCCACCTGCCTTTATCATGGTTGACAGGAAGTGTGGTGGCATATCCCTCTCGCCCGTTACCTTGGCTTTATCTTTGATTCAACCCTCCCTTTTGCCCCAATCATGCAGACTGTGTCTAAAACTTGCTTTTTCCTGTACAACATATGCAAGATCTCTCATTCCCCTCTTTTAGTACCTACCCTGGGTCTTCTTATATCCCTGCACGTATAAACTTCTTGTCCATATCTTCCAAGCTTTTCACAATTTATCCCCACTTTAACTATTTGCTCAAATATCTTATCACTAGATTGACATCGCCTTCACTCCATCGAATATGTTAGCCTCAATAGCTTGCTTCTTCCACAAGCACCTTCACACTTTCTTCCATGGCACCTGTGATGAGATATCCACAGGGCTGGCCCACAACATTTTGGCACCTGAGACGGAGAGCTCAAATGACTCCCCTAAATCCCTTCACTTGGGCCAAAACTTTGAAAGGTCTCAATTCTGCCTTCTTCCTGTTCTACTTCTCTCATGGTACTGCTTTACTACCTACCCCAATAAAGGAGAACAACTTAAAATGCCTTGTTCAAAAATTTTAAGTAACACTTAACTTTCAAACGCCTGAACAGCAAATAAAACTTTTCTTGTCTGCATAGTAAACACTGGCATTTTTATCTATTTGAATAATCAAAGTGGTGCTTTCCGTGCCTTCTTGGTTGTAAAGATTTGAACTGCATCCTGAAGGTCCACAGTCTGGGCCAGCTCATGCTTTATTGAGATGGTTGCAAGGCCATCAACAAAAGAACCTAGTGAAAATGTCCCTGCAATGGTTGTTACAAAACACACCATTAAAGTCATTTGTTCTGTATGGCTGATGTCATGTGTGCAGTCCAGAATAACAGAGTAATATCTTGCTGACTTCAGATCTGCCACAATCTTCTGTTTGACTTTTGTTTCCAGTAACTGTATGATCTCATTTTGCATTGTGTTTTCAAGGTAGTGGTGTGTGTATTCTTGGGTAATGACTCTTCTTAGATGCTCCTGGAGTACAGCATCAAACTCAGCCATCAGCTCCACAATTTTAAGGAAGTTTCCATTGTTTGGCACATACAGCTGATCCTAAGTGCCACGCAGTGCTAGGTTTTGAGTAGCAAGCATTCTCACAATGGCAATGAGCCTTTTCAGAACATTTTGCCAGTAAAGAGACTCTGATGAAATCTTCTCTTGATGCTGATCATCTATGGTGTCCTTTAACCTTAGTCTCATCTCAAGCTCTTTCCACCTATGGAATGGTCTCTGGTGATTTGCTGCCTTCTCATGGCATGCCAGATTTCTATCCAGATTTTTTCCAGTCCTTTGTTCCTGTAGAACCCAATGTGGCTGGAACATTAGACTGGAAGAGTTTGCAACAAAAACAGTATGCAGCATTCTGGGTTTTTGAGTACATAAGCCATGGCCTTTCCACTTTGTCACCATTGGGGATTTCATGCTAGTAATGTGTTGTATGGAAACTTCTATTTTCATTGTCTTTGGGGAACATGAAGTTTTTCACTTGCTGTGGCCCATCCAGTACAAGGAAGTCCCTCAGGCTACTGCTCAAGTGGGTCCACAGTCCTGGATCAACTAGACTTAAGGAACTAAACTCAGCAGCAGCTGTTTCTTGCTCCTCCACCACACTCTTCTCTGATCTACACTTTTCTTCAGAAATGTGCATGTTACATCCATTTGAGATGGAGATATGGATGCTGCAGTAGCTGCCAGGTCAACTGCACTCTGACTAATTGGAAGATCAGGCATCTCCGCACCATTCACATCCTCACTGGGGCTGGAAGGCTCACCATGAACATTTGTGTCTATGTACCTCAGGAGAGCTCTGTCCTGATTAGACATAAAAGCTTCCTTTGCTTTCTTTCTTTTTCTGAATGCTGCCCGAGAGGGGTGTTTTCTTCTTTCACTCATGACTGCTCTTCTGTGCCAGCTACAGAAGTTCTCAACACTCAGTTGAAGGGGACAAATGAGCAGGCTGGTAGCAGGGCCTGAGTGAGGGAAGATATCAGCGTCTTAAGGGCCTAACTAGCTTCTACTACTTCAGTTGGCTGCCTGTTCTCAGTGGGTTCAGGGAAGCAGCAGGAAACAGGAAGCTCCCTGAAAAGCTGGTGTTAATCAATCCAGGCTCCTGGGGGTGCTAGAGAGGAACATAAGAGGCTCCTCCTCCTCTCTCTCTCCCTGCAGCTCCTGCTGCTTTCTGTTATTTCCTCTCACCTTTTCTCCTGCCTGCCTGTTATGTCTCTTGTGCCCTCCTTCCTCTAGCACAGCACTCCACCATCTCTGTGCATCTAGAGCAGAGAGAATACATATGCACCAGCAGCAGACACAATTTTCTACACTCTGGGTCCTAGTGCCCCCCCACACACACACACACAGTCTGGCACCTGAGGCATCCGCCTCAGTTCACCTCATGGTAAGGCCAGCCCTGGGTGTCCACCCCACACAAGGCAGAGCAGGTTGTTATGGCAATGAACCTGATACACACACCTTGGGGAGAGGCAGGACCTGAAAGACTGATTGATGAAGTCCAGCTGAGGAGGAGCAGGCTGAGCTAGCATGAACCCAACTAGCTGAGGCCAGAAAAGGGTGGTATGGAAAGTAGTCTGCTCTCATTCTCAAGGAGAAGGGAGCTGTGTTCTGGGCTGTAGAGTCTGGCAAGAAACCAAAGACAGGAGTAGTCTACAGTTACTTCCTAGGAGGAGGGAGTTTGGGCTGGTAAGACCAGAGGAGGAGACCAGAAGATACAGCAGGGAAGTAGCAACAGGGGCTGGGGAAAAGCAAACTGGAGTTGCTAGACATAGAGTCTCTGGGCTGGAACCTGGAGTGGTGGGGCCTGGATTGCCCTACCAGCCTCTGGAAAAGTGACATAGGGCCTGGACTGGAAGACTGTGTGGAATGGCAGGTGGACAGTTGACCTTGTGGGACTCTGATATCCTGGAAAGGGAGGAATATAGTGACCTAGCTGGAGGGTTGAGTTACAAAGGGGAAGCATTGCAAGTCCTGGTGAGCAAAGAGGTGTGAGCAATATGTTGGAAGCAGGGATGAGGGGGCATCAGACGTGAGTAGAGCCAATCTCCAGACCTAGCCACAAAGAGGCACCCAATGGTTAATGAACTCCACGACTGCCCCCTTATGTGTGATAAAAGCTTCCAGCCAAAATCTATAAAGCTACCTCTATAAATCTATCCTCTCCCCTTTCTAATCCCTCTGCAAAGCTTCCTTGTTCTGTTATGCAGACAGAAAACTGTGGTCTGACCATGGTTAGGCAGGTTGCGAGTTGTGATTTCTTACTCCATCAGGATAGGCAGTGCACATATTCTATTTTTGTGAGCCTGTTTTTTCCTCTGCTCTAGCCAGATTGTTCATCTAATGAACTTGTTTCTTGTTGTTTAGATGTGAACTCTCTCGGGGGCAGAGACTGTCATTTAGTTTGTGTTTATAACATGCATAGCAAAACAGGTGCTAGAACAATTTTTATAGTGGGCCGCTGATGATGGAAACCATCTATTTGGTGTCTGTTATTACTACTTCAAGCCAGAAGGTGTGGCAGTATCCCCAGTATCCTGAGTTCTAGCACCACTGTAGCAAAATGAGGCCAAAACCAGGTTGTCTTTTGAGTTACCACAATGTGAATGTTAAATAACATCTACTTCTTGAAAATAAAAATGTGTTACAAGATCATTGGGAGCCCAATTAGAATCAGTAGGTCTGAATCTCCACTGTCTTATACCTGTTGTAGTCATCTACATCAGTGGACACAAAATACTACCATTCTAGTTGGTTAGCAAATATAAATGACTGCAGAAGGTGAAAGCTATGGCAAATCAGTTGCAGTGTGCATATGCAATTCCCACTGACTTTAGTGAGGCTTATCTGCAAGCAGAATTGGGCTCTCTGATGGAACAAAAGACAAAAGGTTTTAGATCTCTTCCACATAGGAGCCTTTGATATCAACATCAACACCTTTATCTCATTAAAAGTTACATTTGAAGCAATGTGAAAATTCCTCTCATTAACAGTAAATGAAGGGTGCCCTGGCCAGGATTTTGACAAGATTAACTACCACCCCTACACTAAGATGCCTGTTTAGAAGAAAGAGGAAAGAGAGAAGTACGTGGAGGATAAATATGACTAATTAGAAGTCCTTTTTTCAGCTGTGTTGGTGGCTTGACATTATCTTTGCTGTGCTCCATAAGCACAGTGAAACAATGCAAGGTAGAAATTTCTGTTAACTGCTCCCATTTTTCTTTTGGACAGGACTCATCGGTTACATTGCGTCAGCCACAAAACCAGACTTTTCAAAGGTTTACTTAGAATTTCTTTACTAGAATCTTTGAGCCCTGATCATATAATAAACTAGATCTTCCCTGCTTCCATGCATAGCTACAGAACAAACAAATTTTGCTCCAGAAAGTAATGAGGTTCTCATCTTCAGCTGGCTGAAAACTGTCTTGCAACATGGTGATAGAGGGCACTATGCTACAGGAACATTATCTTACGATTCCAAGCAAAATAAATAGAAGTGTGCATAATATTTGTTGTGGACAAGGATGCTGAAGTCCCTGCTAAAGATTTGGGAGCCATACACTACCCCATGGTTATGAATCACATTGAGGAAACGAATGCCCTGATTTTATAGAGTTTGAGGGGATGGAAAGGGAAATTATTTACAAAGTGAATTCCTTCTGCCTACCACTATCTCCTCCATGATTACCATGCAGAAGCTCTGCTTCATTCCCTGAGGAAATAGGGAACTGGAAAGGGGGCTGGGAAACTTAAGATGATCCAGCCCAATATGGCATGTTCCACATGCTGAGCAGTGGAATTATGTAACTGATCACAGCAGTAACTCCACCACCTCCAGAATCTGGGATGAGCTTTATGTATGTGCTCGTGACTTTATAGGACTAAGGACTATCTGGTGCCACACGTGTAATAAATTCACCATGCTAAAATTCATTATACTATCGATGAACAAAAACTAAAGAACCTCTACAGAACCTTTTAATCAAACAAAAGCAATCATTTTAACTAGACCCGCTAAATTGATGCAGCTGCATTGACTGAAGCAGCGCCGATTTAGCTCCATAGTGAAGACCAGCCCTGAGAGAGAGTGAGTGAACTGAGGCTTCTGAAGGAAAGCCAGAGACAACTGCTTCAGTAGCAGCACTGGAAAGTTAACTTCTTTCTTCTGAGTCACCTCAGGACTATCTTAATGATGCCACAGAGGCTGAATCTACGATGTATGATGCTTTGCTTATTCCTCCTGCTCTAAGTCCTTGAACTCATGAGTTGAAAACTGCTGTCTATAGATAGTAATGTGGCCATGTTGCTAATGGGGCTGAGTCAGAAAGATGAATACTACTACACCTGCTGTTTATCAGTAGGATTGTCCTGGTGAATCAGGAAGGGAATGTTTCTATCACTCCTGATGTTGGACAGCAGGATCTTTCTGCCTCTACTGAATTCCATCCTGTCATTGGTTGAATCTGACTTCTTTCTCCAGGTCTTTTGAGTTGACACAATCAATGGACACATCTTGTTTGTTTTTTTTGTTGGTGGTGGGGGTTTTTTTCCCCAATTTTTTTTAAATAATAGATCTCTAAATTTTGCTATTTTTAAACTAAACTCATGGTAAGATTGATATAAAATTATATTATGCTTATGGGTAAAGACTGGAAAGAGGAATTTAGGAAGTTTATTTTTAATGTGTCCTTGGCTGATGAAGGTACTAATGTGGTTTCCAGCAGTGAGGTCAAAGCAAACTGCTATTTTATTGTAAACAATAGCACTGTCTCATCCAGGCAAGATACACATTACATGTCTTTGGACACTTGGCTATGCACAATTATGCTTTTTTCTCAGTAAAAAGTAAGATGCTATCTTCACTGGTGATCTAATAAAGTTAGTTTCAAGGGTCTGTAATAGCAGAAAGAAGGGCAGACTACTTTGCTATCCATCAACTATCCAAGCAGTCCTAAGTTCATATGAATCCAGAAACCAAGGTGCAATGGCTACAATCTAAAAATACTCAAGGTTGTCCTATAAGACTATCTCCCAGTCTCAACTTCTTTCATGTTGCTTCTTCTCTTCTGTCTAAAAAGGAGGCTGCTGCTGCTTGCTATTTTGATCAGGATTTTGCATAACGTATTATTCACTCTTTGCTTCCAAGGATTTATGTCTGTCTTTCCATCAAGGTGGGATAAAAAAAAATTATACATTTGTAGCCCCACATAAGGCTCGTGTGTTTGTCATTTTACATGGATGGTACTTGTCAGTTCTTGAACCATTTTTCTTCTACTCAATCCTAGAGGTTATTTTTATTACAAATGTCAGATCAATGGAATTACCTTATTAACACCAACAACTTCTTCATGGGTGAACATCGTGACACCAAAAAGCTAAAGATGTCTAATAAAGTCCTGATAAGAGGCTAGTCCAATTAAACAAAGTACAGACTACTGTATTTCTAGGGTTCTCTGATGCTGAGCAAGTATAAACCCTAGAAATGTGTAAGTCAACCTGTGGAGGGTGGAATTCCATCATACTATTGCTTCAGCTGGTTGTAGGGAAGTTGGGAACTCTATGCACTGTGTAAGACCAGAAGAAATGGATACGCATCTTTCATCAATGCCAAGTATAACGTCAGCTTTCACATTTCTATTGAGGAAGTCCTTCACTACCTTTATGTCAAGACAGCATGCCATGCAGGATACATGTGGGAAATAGCTGTCACACACAGCCAAAACGTATGAAAGGCAATATAGTCAAGGGAAAGAGGTGACTGTCAAATATTCTTCTAGGACAACATGCAATTTATCCAAAAATATTTTTATATATATTGCATGTCATATCCACATATGAACTAGGGGTGTGTGCTGGTGAATTAGTGCTTGCCTCTGTGGGGACACTCAGGAAAATTACTCTAAATTAACTAAAGATGTGAATTTAAAGTGGATTATTTCAACTGCATTAAACATAAGAACATAAGAATGGCCATACTGGGTCAGACCAAAGGCCATCTAGCCCAGTATCCTGTCTTCTGACACCGGCCAATGCCAGGTACTCCAGAGGGAATGAACAGAACAGGTAATCATCAAGGGATCCATCCCCTGTCACCCATTCCCAGCTTCTGGCAAAAAGAGGCTAGGGACACCATCCCTAGACATCCTGACTAATAGCCATTAATGGACCTATCCTCCATGAATTTATCTAGTTCTTTTTTTTTAACCCTGTTATAGTCTCGGCCTTCACAACATCCTTTGGCAAGGAGTTCCACAGGTTGACTGTGCCTTGTGTGAAAAAATACTTCCTTTTGTTTGTTTTAAACCTGCTGCCTATTAATTTCATTTGGTGGCCCCTAGTTCTTGTGTTATGAGTAGGAGTAAATAACACTTCCTTATTTACTTTTTTCACACCAGTCATGATTTTATAGACCTCTATCATACCCTTAGTCATCTCTTTTCTACGCTGAAAAGTCTGAGTCTTATTAATCTCTCCTCATATGGCAGCCATTCCATACCCCTAATAACTCGGTTGCCCTTTTCTGAACCTTTTCCAAGTCCAATATATCTTTTTTGAGAAGGGGCGACCACATTTGCACACAGTATTCAAGATGTGGGCGTACCATGGATTTAAATAGAGGCAATATGATAATTTCTGTCTTATTATCTATCCCTTTCTTAATAATTCTCAACATACTGTTTGCTTTTTTGACTGCCACTGCACACTGAGTGGATGTTTGCAGAGAACATTCCACAATGATTCCAAGATGTCTTTCTTGATTGGTAACAGCTAATTTAGACCCCATCATTTTATATGTATAGTTGGGATTATGTTTTCCTAGGTGCATTACTTTGCATTTCTCAACATTGAATTTCATCTGCCATTTTGTTGCCCAGTCACCCAATTTTGAGACCCTTGTGTAGACACTTTCATTTAGAAAAAAAGTGGCCTTAATTTGTTTTTCTTTCATTCACTTCATAATTAAAGCATGCCTACAGATTGGCATAGATAATGTTGCTAAGGATGAGACAATGTGTACTAATGGAAGTGTAACTAGCAGATTAGCCATGTAACTATGGTTTGACCTTGTAACTTTTAAGGCTGTGCCCTACTGAAGCATTCACTGCTTGGCAACATTCTGGCTCATTTTTTGTTTGTTTGTTTGTTTTTGGACAGGAGGGTAAAAATAGTAAGCCATTATCTTTCAGAATCCCTTATCTTCACATCAGGAACCTGCACCTCTGCAGCACAGCTAATATTCCTCAATAGGAACCATCCCTTGTTATTTCTCTTGGCAAGGCCTGGGATGTTGCAGCATTAGATATCTCCTGCAGACATTAGAAGGGGTATTTATGGCATTGACCTGTCTCAAATAAGGCTGCACATACCCTGATAAAATGTGATATGTTAACAAGGAAAAGTTTCCTTCACATGAGCTATTACGTGCCTCCCTTTTTTCCCCCGAGCATATAAGTGACTATCAATCATTGGGTTTACTTGATTTTGCATAGACGAGGTACCCAACTGGTGATAGTTAAGTGTGGACTTGACCATCGGATACCTCAGGCAAGCAGCCTCATGTCAATGGAAAAGTAGTCAACACTCATAATTTCAGATTTTATACTTTAACAGATGCTGTATATTGTGTTGTGCAATGATGGTTATTGCCTATGTGGAGCTCTTCCAAGAGCATCATAGGACTCCCTAGCACTCTTATTGCTCTTTGTGATCTCTCTTGTTACATTAGTAGTAGTCTCCATCCTTCCCCATGTTACAGGTCATACAACACTGCAGGGAAAAAGGTTCAAATACTACACTATGGAGAGAGTGCCATGCATTTTTCCACTAGTATTATATGTGCTAGGGCACAGCACAGAAAAAAAAATGCTGGTTTTCCTAAGGAGCACTATCCTAGCTTGATTACTGTCATCATCTCTCCATTGGAAAAATAAACTGAGTCATCTGCAGAGGAGCCCTCCTCCTATGACTGCCCAAGAACAATACTCACCAAATCGGAAAGGCTATCCTTACACCTTGATTTCCTTCTTTTCCCAGTCATTAATTCAAAGATTGCTGGGGTCTGACTCTAGCAGAAGACTTATGATGTCAATGTTAGGACTGTCCAGTGTCTTCTCATTGAGCCCTCATTGTTTCTTTTTAAGCACGCTTCACTCCTCTTTCACACTAGTATTCTGCATGCTGCTCTTGCTTATTGTGTGTGCTGATGACTAATACAAGTTGCAAATATGCTTGCTTTAGTTAACATTGCAAAAAGGCAGAATTTGCAAACCTTTCCCAAACTGAGGCAGAGCACCAGTACAGACACTACTTTTCAGATCTGACTGCACCTTTCCCAATAGGGAATGTGATATGCAGATATGGTTATTATATTTGGTGATAGGGGGTGACAGAATCTGAGAGACTATCAAAGATAAACAGGAAATACTGCTGTGTGGGGGATGATAGCACAGTTAACACTGCAGTCCCCACACACAGTCCTAGCCAGAGGATGGATATCAAGATCATTAATCAAATGAAACAAAGAATATGAGGACTACACCCTTTACAGCTAAACACAATCAAATATAGAAACTATTGTGAAAAATGTGATTGTTGTGAATGATAATATACTATCAAAGTGAATTTCATGGTATGTCCAGACTGTTTTTTGTAGTCACCTAGCTGCAGCAAAGTGACAGAAAACTGGAGACCATTAAACTCAAATACTTAGCTAATATGACATTTACACATGCGTATATAGGAATGATGGGACACTTAATATAACATTTTCCAGTAGCCCCTACCATATGCCAGGGACTAAACGCTTACACACAATTACTTAACTCTGGCAAGTTGTATGAAACGACCGTGGTGAATGGTTACTCAGGCAGAGTCCCTGCATTGAAAATGAATACCGTTAAGCACAGTGAGTCACAGAGCCAGATCAATCCTTAGCCAGCCATAAACTCAGAAAATGGAAGCAGGCAAGAAAACAAACCCACTATTTCAAAGACCAAAGCAACACAACCATGTGATTCACCAGATTGCCACTCCGGAGGCTGCATTAGTTAAGACGGTTCAATCACAGGATCCTCAGTAAAGGGAGGAGCTTTGGATCCTGGGACAGAAGACGTTATTTCTGTAATCAAAGAGATCCTGAAAATCACTGCAACTAATATCTTTGTGGCAATGAAACACACTGATGCAAAACGAAAGATCAAAAACAGAAACACGGCACCACAAAAACTATCACAACACAAGATTAGTTGACACCTTCCACCAACACTATTATTAGGAGGGAAATGTTAATACTCATGAACAACAGGGCCTCAAAAAGAAAAAAAAACCACAGCCTAATTGCAGATGACTGCCTACTTGAATGTTACTTAGATAAAGTAAAGACAGGTATATTGTGGGATACAGGTGCCCAAATAAATGTAATAGTGGATCAAAAGGCACATATTCTCTGCGCATTGTGACAACTTTACAAACTTCTGGGAATGGAGGGAAATCTTGACGTAAAGGTGGTGAATGGGACTAAGGCTGCTAAAGATGAACTGATGTAAGATTCAGTTTGGCCATCCACCGTACATCATTTGGGATATAAGGTGAGGTCCAGTTTCCATTGCTGTTAAGTAATGAGCCACTGGAGAAGCTTGTGATTGTTTACCCTGCAATAAGAGACTTCTGAACAAAGGGTGTGAAAGAAAAAATGTCCAGTCTGCATTCATACATACAAAGCATAGGTGCAGAACTTTATCTCAAAATTAGCAGATATCACATCAGTTTACCACCAGCCCCACAGCTCTATTCTTAGAACAGTGTCCCTTTCTATATTGGAGGTGGGGGGCGGAGAGGGAGTTTGGTCAAGCCAGCATGGGGATGGCCAACTCCTGGGAGGGGAGAGAAGAGTGATTAAGCCCATATATGTGGGAGCTGAGCCCCTCCTTGTGCCTCAAAGCGCACATGGGAGTGCAGATGGGGGAGAGGGAGGGACTTCTCTGCCTCCCATTTGCCAGCCGGGGTGGAGGGTGGGGAGATTAGGGGAGCTGACTGGCTCTCTCAGACTCCCCTCTCAATTTAAAATCTTTCCAGGTATCTGGGAGCCATCTTGACACTATTGTCCTCTGTCCATATAATTGAGGAACAAGTGAAACCCCTGTTGTTCCCAGTATCCTTTCTGGTTTGGCTAAAAGGATGGGCTATTGAGTCTTTATACTGATTAGAGAAAACTACTAGTAGACAGACACATGCTACCCAGATTTCAAAGAAATACTGGGTGACTTAGAGTGAAGAGAATGTTTTACTGTACTTGATCTAGTTAAATCCTATCCCTTAGCTTTCATGAATGATGATTCCCAGAAGCTGACCACACTTGTAACACCATAGGGGACTGCACACAGCTTGTCTTTTGAGGTTGACAAATGTACCAGCAGCTTTCCAACATTGCACAGATGAGTGTTTGATGGATCTCTGGAATGATACACAGATCCCAGTTTTACATGACATCATGGTGAATAGCAAATGTTTGTCCAACATGTAAGGAAACTGCTTAAGAAATTGCAAATCAGTGATGTATAATAAAACTGGTAAGTATGACCTTTTTACATTGATCTCATATATATGGTAATTCTCTTTTAAAGTAACCAAAATCAAAGTGTGAAACTTTCACAAACTGATAGCCATTCAAAGTTTGAAGCAAGAGAAACAAAAACACTCTAAAATATACAAATGCTAATGGACTTTCTGGAACACTTTTTCATAGGATAACGAGATTTTTTTGTTCATATTGCTAATACCTTATATGAGCCCATAAGAAGAACTAGTGAGCAGGAAAAGAGACAGAAGAGAAGGAAAATAACTCTTGCCACTTAATTCCTGCTCAGAAAGTCCATTTAAAAGAGAACCCCCAACCACCAAAATGTTTTGGAGGCTGGTGAATGGTTTCTCAACTCCTATCTCTCCTGCCAGTCTCTCCTCAGTCTCAACAATCATTTCTTTTGAACATTGAGGCTTCAAATGAAGGGCTAGGAGCAATATGGTATCCTTGGGAAGAGGATAAACTGTAAGCAATAGCCTCAGTCAAAAACTTCTGCTAGATTTCAAGTTAAAATCCTGTCTTTGAAATTGCTGTTACTGGATTATCTAGAGAAATGTGAGTAGTCTGAGTAAAGTCAATGGGACTACTTATGTGTTTTTATCTTCAAGCACATGATTAAGTACATTGCTGGATCAGTGCCTTTTGTATTATATGCCACTATTTATAGTGTGTGTTGTGGGGGGGTGTTGGAGTCCTCACACTTGTCATAGCAGCAGCAAACCTAAATGCTATAAGATAACATAATTGAAATCTGCTAGTTTTGTTATCAGAGATAGGCGTTTCCAGGCCTATATTGATGCAGTTTCCTTTCCTAGACACCCCTGAATATGGAGGAATATATGGTGCAGTGAACCCCTGAGGACTCGTGAGATTACATCCTTGTGTCTGATATACAAGACACTGTAAGGGGCTGGAAGGGCCAATATCTCTCACTCCACCATATTATTATTAATCTCCGATTAGCCAGGAGCAGCTTAAAAGAAACAGGTTAAGAACCCCACCCCAAGGTCAAGGGCAAAAATCAACAGATCAGTAGAGCAAAGATGGCAAGACTCCTGATAAGAGAATGAGAAAATAAGAAGGAACTCCTTTTTAGATAGGTAGCACCCAGGAAACTATTTGTGTTATCTGAACTACATAAGCCATTATTTTACCACTTTAGATTAAAAAAATTGCTCTAGAGAGATTCTACTGGCCTTGAACAGACACAGTTTATAGAAGCATTGCTTTTTTTCAGGGTGTTAATTATAAAAGACCTAACATTCAGAAAAAAAAAAGGCCCCTCACAGCAATTTACCACCACCACTGCTCTTCCATCTTATTTGCATTGAAGGAATGCAAAGGAATCCTATGTGAAGGACATGCAGCTGATCTGTAATAAGGTATGAGCACAGTATGTGATGTGGTTATTGGGATATTCACTGCATGACTGCACCAGTTTAGCTTAATAGCAGCCTGCTGGAAAAAACAAGCAGGAAACAAGACAAGGACTCAGTTTAAGATATCTCTCAACCAACTCTTAATGGACTGTTTTACAAGACTATGGGAGGACAATTGGCTGGAGGAGATTGACTCAACTCTCCTGTGAAGCTCACCACACTGGTTTTGGACTCACATGGCCAAAAGACCCAGGAAGAAAGAAGTCTCTGAGATTTAAATGGATTTTTTCTCTCTCTCTCTCTCTCTCTCTCTCTCTCATTGGGGAGAGATAGTTGTCAGGAAACTGTTCGGAGGGACAGACCCCTGGCAGGGCCTCTGAAGAAGCTAGGTCTTCCTAAGCTCCCTAAGGGCAGAAGGGCTTAGTAAGATAGACATGTAGAAATTTCATTATTTTAAATCCCTTTGTCTTCTTTGTTATGCTTTCTTCCTATTGTTAGGATTAAACAACATTTTTGTTTGAGAAGGCTGCCTGGTCACTGTATTAGCCACTGGTCACAAGCTCCCAAAGGGAAGAAGAGCAAATACCAAAACCAGTGATATGTAGGGTAAGCACAGTTGATTTACAGTGTACAAGAGCCCATGTCTCTGTCTAGGAATGGGAAAATGGTGTGATTCTACCCTAGGGAAGTAATGGCACAAGGCCTGATTGGTCTGAACTCAGAGTGGCCAGAGAAGGAATCACAGTTGCCGCTAGCCCTGTACCCATAACCATCTATGAGTAGAACTTAACATGTGATGCTTTGAAAACATATTAGTGATAATAAGGCATTTCACTAAATTTGCAAAGACCTTTACAACAACCAATAAATCAAGCACAAAAGCTGCTGATAAAATATTCAGAGCTTTTAGCCTTCACTTTGGATTTCCTGAAGAGATGAATTAGGACCAGGTTATGGAATTTGAAAATCAATTATTTGAGAGACTTCGTGCTTGTTGTGGGCTATAAAACTCCCATGTCACAGCTTACCCTGTGGAATGAAACCTATCTAAACAATTCAACAGAACACTATTAACAATGTCACCAACATAAACTGAAGGGAAAAAAAATTAAATTGGAAGAACTATTTAAATAAATTAATACATGTTTATAACAGCTCCAAGCATGAAACTGGTTATTCTTCATATTTCTTGCAGTATTGGCAATCTCCAGGGTTACCCAGATAACTTTTAAGATTTCATAGAGAACAAAGAGGGCAACAACTATTTCATCTTCAAAGACTAATAGGAAGAATGGATGAAGAGAGCTTATGAGATTGCAGTGGAAAACAATAGGAAGTCAGCAGCAGGAAAGAAAACTTATTAGAAATGGAAAGCTCTGAACAGTTTTGTACCCAAGAGACAGATATCTTTCCAGGACACTATCTAGAGAATCACTAATCATATTGAGAAGACACAATTTATTCTGTCGATGAGGATAGGGTTTGTGTACATAGTGAAACTCCAAAGGGGAGTGGATATAAGTAAAGTAACTTTCTTTGCAACTTCCAATTCATACTGATCACCTTTCTATTGAGAACCCACAAAGGTAAACCACAAGCATATTGGCAAAGAAGAGAAGATAATAGGAGTAGAATGCAATGGGCTGTCAGCTGTGCCAAATGAAGACACCCATAGCTAGATAAGTTACAAATCTATTACAATTGCCACCAGAGGGCAGAATTGCTAGGTGGGCTTCCAGTTCACAGAAGTATAATAGCTCCAGTGTCCTTGAAGTACATTTACAACAATGTCAAAGTGGGTGTTTTATTCAAAACAAAAGTTAAAAATGGAGGGTAGAGTTTCAAACTGGGGACCATTTGGAAGAGTTGCTCATTGTGGTTTTCATCTGGCAGGTTAGCAGTACCACACTTCTGTATGAGATGGATTGAGATGCAGGAGCTAGTAAAGGCATGGGGGAGATGGCTCAGTCCTTCAAAAGTAAGTACGGTTCCCCTCCCCCTTTCTTGGTTAAACAGTTGGACAGACAGAGAAACCCAAAGCAAAGTGGAGGTGGGAAGCAGGCTTCAAAGAGTATGAGAAGGAAAATCCTGCTATGGAAAGTTAAGGAATACTAGGACAAGTTACTGTAAAGTGATTTCCAGTCCCAATAGAAAACAGTTCTGGTTAGCTTTCAAGATGAGTGTTGATGTGCCTGTATATTCTTCCCAACCTAACCTTCCATTCAGAATGCAACACAACACCTGCATGCACACACACCCAATTACTTGGTGTAATTATGATAAGAGAAAATTGAGAGCAAAAAGTCTTCTAGATAGCCAGTAAATCTGGTTGATCTCTTGTGGACTCTGGGAGTAAATAACCTAGTTCTTTACATTTGGATTCTACTTATGCAGCAAAAATATAGTGCTCTTCCTTGTGAAAAAGAGGATAGGCAAAGATGTAAAATTTTTAGGCCTGTTTATCTGCTACTATGTTACTTTCACTAAAATGCTCTCCCTTTACTCTCTCCCTTTACTCAACCCCCGCAATGACTTCCTTGGATTCCTCCTGTTTATAAAACTAGGCCATCCAATCAGTGAACTCAATCCATTGCATGTGGTCTAAGTGACTCATTTAGATAGTGAATTCCAATAGAGTAATTCAAGGGGGCACAGTGCACAAAAGCTTATAGGACCTAATATTGTTTATTAAACCTATTAGGACATTTATGAATAATGAACACATTCATAAAATCTTGCTGTGTTCATTAAACAATTCACAAATGAAAAAAGGCCAAATCTGACAAATAAATGGTTCGCATCCATAAATTCCAAGGCCAGAAAGGACCATTGTGGTAATCTAGACTGATCTCTGAACTTCCCCCAAAATAATTCCAATGAATAGTCTGATGAGCTGTAATTGCAAAACATATGTTTCACTATAAAAGATATACCAGGTACTATACTGCTTCAAACGTAGATATACCTTATTATGAAACACTGGCAGTTCAATATTCATTATGGTGGGTTGCTACAACATCACATCTTTTTTTAAGAGGGGAATCTAAAAGGAACCTATCAATTTAAGGACATACAGCCTTCAAGTTCCATGATCTATCATGACTGGAATGCATACAGTACAAAACTTTCTGAATTCCATACATTACACAGTGCATCACCTACATTATATGTTGCAGTGAAACTGCACATTTAGTAGTGCATGCTGAAATATCCCAGTCCACTACGATACAGTTATAATATCTGGCCCTATAATGACAACAGGTAGATTATTACTTTCACAAACAGGCTGTTTTACTTCTGTGCAGTCTGTATTTTACAATCTTTAGTATTCTTCCATAGGTCATCATTTAAGTTAACTCTGTTTCACTATATAAAGGCACTATAATTATTGGATTGGGAATCCTAGCACATACATATTTTTAAAATAAAGTTTTCTACTTTGAGAAAAAACATGATCCTTTCTAATTCTACTTCTTGGATTTCTACATACACTATCAACATTTCATTGTACAAGTTAACAAATACTGAAATTTTATCTGTAGCTCTGAAGACTGATGTAAACTTTGAAATAAAACAGATTTTACACAACTTGCTCACTGTACACAACCCTCTAGTCTATATTTCTGTATTGCTTTATGAGAAAGATATGCTTCTGAGTACACCAGGATTTTATAGAACCAAACAACAAAACAACCAAGTGAAAAAAAAAGTTCAGCAATAACCCTTTACTATTTGGTGTGTCTGCTTGATGATAAACATTCCTCCCAGCTCAGTGCGTGATATGAGGTGTATACTGAATACTATAATAAAAAAAAAGTTTCTAAAAAATTGAACAAATAGTCTGTAGGATCAGAAAAAGTCTCCCACAATATATAGCAGGAAATATTTTCAGAGTGGGGTTTAGGCTGTGCATCATGCTCAAAAATTTCCTTATAATGTAAAGTTTGGGTTATTTTTGGAAATACATGTAAATACATGCAGCATGTGTTCCACAATAAACCATTTGTGCATTTTTGCTAAACTACAGAATTCAGTGCTTTCAGAAGTATCTTTGTTATCGGATCTCCTCTGAAATAGAGATATGGTCTTGATCAAAAATCCACGGAAGTCTATTCTATTTTCAAGAAACTTCCAATGTAAGTCCTTGGCTCTTTAAAAGAGTCCTTGAATGAAGGCACACAAGTGAAGTATTTCACTACAACATGCAGCATGTGTTTCAGAGTGTTATCTATACAACTTTATGCCCGGGTGCCCTTGCTGAATTACTTATGAGTTGGAAGTGTAAGTAGCTTCAAGGATTACTGCCTTTCCATCTGCCAGAGGAATGATACAACCTCTATCAAAGGAAAGAAATAGTATCAAAGGAAGATGTGGAACCCTTACATCAACTCCAGCATAAGGAAAAAGGGTAGGGAGACCTCACTATACACAGGAGAATAACATCACAAAAAAATTGAGGCTGAGGGAATTTTGTTATCAAGACACAAGGATGCTTCTAAAAATTGATATTGTAGAAAAAAGTGTATAATAAGATGAACTTAGGCAATCAGATGTTAAAAAGTCATCTATTTTAAACTGTTTTAATTCATTAAGTGATTTAAAAATGACTGCCAATAACGTGAAAGGGTGCAAGTGATGTTACAGCAACAATCCAACGAAAGTGGGATATACTGTTTTTTCTAATGCTTTGCAATTTTTTGCAGTCACAGCATGAGTCAAAGTTACACAGTGAGTGCAAGGTTACAGTTCTGCAAGCATTTGGGGTCAATTCCAATTACCTTACAATGAAAAGGTAAAATACAATAGTAAAAAAATTCCTATATGAGTTATGGGGTGCCCATGGGGAAAAAATGGCAAGGCAGTGTCACTGTGTCTGCCCATCTCCCAGAGCTGTTATCAGTGCCTGTAAGATTAACAGAAGAGAAACACTGTATTGAAGAAAATGGGCAATAACGCAATTAAAGAGCAAGAAAGCAATACGTATTGGATTGCTTTATGATTTCATAATTGCAGCTTTGAGGCCCTTGACCCTAACAAGCCCAGCTAAGCATGATTCCACATACATCCCAGACTGGCTTTTTAAATTAGATGTTTTATCTCAGTGCATTTATCTGCTACAAGATTTTAAATACATTATTCAGCTGTTTTACTCCCGAAAAGCCAAGGAACTTTGAGTGAGCTAACAATTTTTATATTTAAAAGGTATTATGCGCCCAATTTGAACATCTAGGGACAGATCTCGCTCTGGGCAGTTAAGTGCTTAACTTGGGGTATTTCCCTTCAATGCCACATCATATTAGGCCAACACAATACAATCATCATTTTCTATCTGAAAAGAAACACATGGGAGTGAAGAAAAAAATTTCATAGGGCTTGTTAATGTTTTTCAGTTTGGAAATAAAAGGGGAATGGCATTCTGGTAGCTTAGTGACATAAACAGCATGCTGGAGGCTTAGCACGGCAGTGTACTACATTCTAATCAACACTGAGAACCCTAATTAATTATTCCACTATACACCACACAGTGAAAAATAAGAGTAAGAAAGTAATAAAAAAATTGTGACTTTTGACAATTATTAGTAAGAAAAAGAAGATAATAATTGCCAAAAAAATCACAAAAGTTATGATGTTACCTGGCTATGACAAAGAGCACACAACTGACACCCAAGTAAGCCAGCAGAATATACATCCAGATATCAGGGGAGAGAGGATTCAGGAAGGAGAAGACGCCCGGGTTTGTACCATTGGGCTTGCGGTACAAAATACTTATTCCGAGAGTCATAAAGGGCTTGGAAAAGTCGATGACTTTCTCTCGAACATAGGTAATAGCCAGTGGTGCAACTGCAAGGTCAGCTTTCTGTTGACAAAAATATAAAGAGAAGAGAAACAGGACATAAGTCAGAAGCAGCAGGCAGAAGCAAGCAATCAAATTAAACAAAACACTGACTTTACACTTGAGGAGGTGTACTTATTAAGATTAAATTTAAAGCTACCCTCTTCCTCTAGTGAGGAAGCTGATTAATTCTGGTTCTCTTTCAGTGAGCGTTTCTGAATTAACATAGCAGTATTTAGAGACATTCAGGAACCTGTTACAGGAATGGAAGGGAAAGGAGGCAAAACACAATATCCTTCAGAGGACCTGTGTCTTAGCTCTTTCCAATCTCTCTCTTAAAACTCCATTTGGCTTTGAGTGTCACTTCGTATCTCTACTTTATAAATTCTTAAATGTGCTCTTTAAAAAATAGTAATAAACTTAAGAACCAGATGTGAACATGAATGCTTTTCAAGTAGTAATTCTATAGATATAAGGTGAAATCCTGGATCTGCTGAAGTCAGTGGGAAAACTCCAATTAACTTCAATAGGGCCCATAGCGTGTGATTCCCCATTCCATTATACTAGCTTAGCTCCAAAGAAATGATAGAACCAGACCCATAATATCTTATATCTATACATTTAGAACCAGATTCTGATTCCCTTACTGGCAACTTGTTCCAAGAGTAGACCAACTAACTTCAATGGGAATCTTAATGGACTAAAATACTAGCAACATAAGGAATGATAACACAATCTTCCCCCAAAACTTTTAAATAGCTTTGTGTGTGGGTGGGTGGAGGAACTGGGAGTAGGGAGGGAGAAGGGTGCTTGTGTTTATTTTAGCAGAAGAATATTTTGATGGAAATAGAAAATGTACAGAACAGTTTTACTGTGACAATTAACAGTCTCAAGTAATTATTGTTCTCATATATGCTGCACCTGCAAAACAATCATGGGGAACAATTTCTAGCTATGTAGCTATATCCTTACTAATTTGCATGAATGACTAGGTGACCTCATTGTAAATTACTGAATTTTGTGACGAATTAAAAAAAAAAAAAAAAAAAGCAAAAAAAACCCCACACTTCACAAAAAGTATTTTGTCAGCTTCAATTTAGTTTTAATTATGTCAAAAATGCATAGCAAACTAGTAAATATACTAAAAAATAACGAGAAGTCCGGTGGCACCTTAAAGACTAACAGATTTATTTGGGCAAAAGCTTTCGTGGGTAAAAAACCCAAATAAATCTTCGTCTTTAAGGTGCCACCGGACTCCTCATTGTTATTGCAGAAATAGACTAACACCCCTCTGATACTTAATAAATATACTGTATTTTGTAAAAATAATGGCATCAAAGTAACATGCAATCTAACTACAGCATTGACTATTCAAATCTGTATTGATGGCTGATGAAAGACTGGCAATTTTGGGGGATGATTACAAAGTATCCAAGTTAAGAAGGTGCAGATTAGCCAGATTCTATGATAGGCTATAGAGATAGAGAGATATGTAATGAGAGAGATGGTATAACTACTGTGAAAATAGCATGTTATTTTCAAAATGCCTGTCCTAAGCCTAAATAATACAGTTGATCTACAATTTATTTCAAACGATGTGGTATAGATTAATATATTTTTCTCGGTTTGTACTGTGCATATAGCCAAAAATCCCATACATTTTATGTTTCTATATGCTTCAGACATCACTACATTTTTCTCAGTTGTGGATTACTTTGTGCTTGCTGCATACCATTTCATAAAGTTCTGCAATCTGTGTACTGTATTTCATTGTTCCTATACATGTTTATGATGTCACTGAATTTACTCCATAAGTATGTTTGTTATTTGTGCAAAACTCAGATAACATTGCACAAGTTATTTACTAAGAGCTCAGTATTGCAAGGTGCTGAATGCCCTCAATTCCCATTGGTGCTCATACCTCAAAGATATTAATCGGGCCCTAGCATAGTAATGTTGCATCGTAAAAGAGATAAATATCAGTATTTGTGGGTCACTTTTTACTAATGATACTGTAGATGATACAGAAAGACTATATGACTCACTTGGATTAAAGGCTACAGCTGCAGCTTTTTACTGAATTACAAAAAACAAACTGTAGCATCACCAGGTAGCCATTAATTCTTGTGGTAATAAGTATCAAAGGCTGAGGGTAGCTGTATAGACTCTGTATTCCCCATGGCTCTATAACACAGGGCTTCTGGGTGGGTTGTTGGTAACGGGGATTGTACCTAGGATCTCATGATCTTAAAACATGAGTCTCTGGTTGATAGGTGTTGGAACTAGAGGTGCTGGGGGTGCGGTAGCACACTCTGTCTTGAAGTGGTTTCCATTATACACAGGGTTTATAGTTTGGTTCAATATCTCTCAGCACCCCCACAATAAAAATTGTTCCAGCCCCTGTGCTCCTGTTAGGAAAAGGTGTAGAAGACTCACTCACCTAGATTTGTGGCCCAGATATCACTAGAGGGGGAGGGGGCACAGAGTGCTACACCAAGTGCCTGTGAATTACACATTCTTCTTGGCCAGGGAAGTTCATTCATTGGCTAGAACTGAAACTCAGGAACTACACCAATGTTTGAGAGAAATATATTCTCATCTGAGACCCTGTCTGTTCATGGTAGTAGGCCATTCTCACACGCTTTTCCTCCCTTAGAACCCCTGTTACTAAACTTGTGCAAAAGTTATGAGAAAGGAGGCAATCTTTACTATCTTCTAACGCAAGGGATTCCCACCGGCCAAGTTGCAATATTAAAAAACAAATGTCCCAGGCTCTAGGAAATAGAATTTATATTGAACTGGGCAATTAGCTACTTACTGTATTTCACTATATTGGATGGTTAGAGCTCTGCTACTCCTCACCCCCATTAAAATGTTCATATATAGGATACTCATTTATGGTTTGTATTCTAAATATTAAAGTGGTAGTAATAACAATTATTATATTTAAGGTAAGAAACCACAATATAAAATATTACCTTAGCTTAAAAAAATATATACCTTTGTATGCTGATGCTGCTTTACTGAGTCTAAATATCTTAGAAGATTACATAATAGCTTATAAAACCTTCTTCAGCTATGTTTGTCACTGTACAATTCATGCATCAAAACATAATAGGACAAACTCACAATGCAATATGAAGGAGATATATGCTTATGTCATCTGTAAATGAGAACCCGGTAGCTATAACATGTCTATTCCAGTCTATTCAGATACTTATACTACACCCATAACTGTGGTTTCTAGATTGTGTAGAATTTGTTTTAATTTCACAGCACTGAATCATCTTATTGATAAACTCCAAATCAAAACTAAACCAAACTACAGAATATATATATATGGAGCTGAGTTCATCCCAGTATAATCCCACTCATGTCGATGGAATTACAAAAGGGATGAAATTGGCATGTTGGTTATTTTCCCCATCTTTATGAAAATCTCTACAGCCAGGTATTTGTGGGGTTAGAGTTATTTGGGGCTTCAACTTAACAAAAAATGTTATTGTCAGAAGTCCTTGGTGTCAGTCTAACTATTGTGCTCAACACACCACACACAACTGATCCAGCAGTATCAATTCCATGGTCCCAGACGCTAGATACTGTTGCATATCTTCTAAAATCAACAAGGGAGTTTGCATGTGTAAACATTGTAATTGATATTGTAAAGATACATGATGATTCACGCCCAGAGCTGTTCATTTTACAGTGATTAAGCTACAAGACTCGACTACACTGCATGCTTCATTCAGTGGCCTGTAGTGTATGTATCTGCATAGCCCCCTTAGCAGGAATATAAACCGCAATGTGAATGGTGAAGCATGGGGCTTAAGTGAGTAAAGACACATCTGATGGGTATGGGTGTAAGTACATACCTTGCATGGCTCTCTACTCACCCAAGCTCTGCCTCCCCATCCACACTGCTATTTTTAGCAGTGTAGTATCCTGCTGCTGGAACCTTTCCACACAATATGGAAAGACTCCGGCAGCTGGGAGGCAGCGGCAAAGGATCTACCAGCTCCTTGTTGCTGGAGCCTTCCCTCACCATAGGGAAAGAGATCTGCCATGGGAAAAGCTCCAGCTAAATAGATAGTCTCAAAGAACTCAATCATTTTAAGGCACGTTTTCTAATCCTTTAATCATTCTTGTGATTCTTCTATGAACCCTCCCCAATTTATCAACATCCTTCTTGAATTGTGGGCACCAGAACTGGACGCAGTATTCCAGCAGCGGTTCCACCAGTGCCCCAAATATAGAGGTAAAATAACCTCTCTATCCCTATTTGTGATTCCCCTGTTTGTGCATCCCCGGATTGCATTAGCTCTTTTGGCCGCAGCATCACACTGGGAGCTCATGTTCAGCTGATTATCTACCAGACCACGCAAATCCTTTTCAGAGCAACTGCTTTCCAGGATAGACTCCCATCCTGTAAGTATGGCCTATATTCTTGTTTCTAGAGGTATACATTTACATTTAGCCATATTAAAACACATATTGTTTGCTTGCGCCCAATTTACTAAGCAATCCAGATCACTTTGTATGAATGGCCTGTCCTTGTTTTTATTGTGCTATCTGCAATCTTTATCAGTGATGGTTATATGTTTTCTTCCAGGTCATTGATAAAAATGTTAATACCTTTATCAATAAAACTTGCAGTCTCATCAAAAAAGATATCAATTTAGTTTGATTTTCTATACACCCATATTGATTTGCATTAATTACATTACCCTAATTTAAGTCTTTATTAAGTGAATCCCATATTGGCCTCTCCATTATCTTGTCAGGGATCAATGTCAGCCTTTAATTGCCCGTGTCATCCTGTTAAACCTTTTGAAAAATTGGCACAACATTAGCTTTCTTCCAGTCTCCTGGAACTTCCCCAGTGCTCCAAGATTTATTGAAAATAAATCAACAGTAACAGTCCAGCAAGGTTCTCAGCCAGCTCTTTCAAAACTCTTGAATTCAAGTTATCTGGACCTGCTAATATTTAAAATGTCTAGCTTTAGTAGCTTCTGTTCATCATCCAAGACAGGGAAGAGTGTTATCATCAGCAGATAATGAGATTATATGATATGCTATAGAACAGAAATATTTATTGAACACTTCTGCCTTTTCTGCAATATTATTGCTATTACTGGTATAAGCAATACTATTATCATCTAGTAATAGACCATATAGTTCATGGGAGTCATGTGACTGAATCCCCATGCACCAGTTTGAAAACATGCATCCCCTTCCCTTAAGGACAATATCCTGCTAGCAGTTTTTGCACAAAATTCCAATTGACTTCAGTGGGTATCACACCTCACACAAAATGACATCTTTGTTAGTAGCCGCAGATGCCAAGCCTTAGATACTGAATTGAGCTCCTGAAAGGAAATGATTTAAGACACACTCACAAGTCTGTTCAAACCTTGTATTTCCAGCCCCTATCTGTATTTGTTCTATGGATAAAATGACTTTTAAGTGGAGTCCAATTCTAACACTTTTCTCAAGCACTAAGTTAACTTATAACTGACAAAGGTAATTTTTAATGTTTATTTTGATTCTTAGTTTTGAACCACAAAAATGACTGCTCAAAGACTTGCATGCACATATGATATTTTGTGCAAAATAAAGACAATAGATTTCAAGAAGGCAGACTTTAGCAAACTCGGGGAGTTGGTAGGTAACATCCCACGGGAAGCAAGTCTAAGGGGAAAAATAATAGAAGACAGTTGGCAGTTTTTCAAAGAGACATTATTAAGGGCACAAGAGGAAACTATCCCACTGTGTAGGAAAGATAGGAAGTATGGCAAGAGACCATCCTGGCTTAACCAGGACATCTTCAATGATCTTTAAAAAAAAAAAAAAAAGAGTCCTACAAAAAGTGGAAACTAGGTCAAATTACAAAGGATGAATATAAACAAATAACACAACTATGTAGGGACAAAATTAGAAAGGCCAAGGCACAAAATGAGATAAAACTAGCTAGAGTCATAAAGGGTAACAAGAAAACATTCCACAAATACATTAGAAGGAAGAGGAAGACCAAGACAGGGTAGGCCCATACTCAATGCTGGGGGGGGGGGGGAGGAAGGGGAGGAGAAATAATCACAGAAAATGTGGAAATGGCAGAGGTGCTTAATGGCTTCTTTGTTTTCGTTTTCACCAAGAAGGTTGGTGGTGATTTGATGTCTAACGTAGTGAATATCAGTGAAAATGAGGCAGGAACAGAAGAAGCTAAAATAGAGAAAGAACAAGTTAAAAATTACTTGGACAAATTAATGTCTTCAAGTCACCAGGGCCTGGTGAAATGCATCCTGGAATACTCAAGGAGTTGACTGAGGAGATATCTGAGCCATTAGCGATTATCTTTGAGAAGTCATGGAAGACAGGAGAGATTCCAGAATACTGGAAAAGGGCAAATATAGTGCCCATCTATAAAAAGGGAAACAAAGACAACCCAGGAAATTACAGACCAGTCAGCTTAACTTCTGTACCCAGAAAGATAATAGAGCAAATAATTAAGCAATCAATTTGCAAACATCTAGAAGATAATAAGGTGATAAGTAACAGTCAGCATGGATTTGTCAAAAACAAATCATGTCTAACCAACCTGACAGCCTTCTTTGATGGGGTGACTTCATAAACAAACTAGGGAAATGCAACCTACATGGACCTACTATAAGGTGGGCGCAAAACTGGTTGGAAAACAGTTCCCAGAGAGTAGTTATCAGTGGTTCACAATCATGCTGGAAGGGCATAATGAGTGGGGTCCCACAGGGATCAGTTCTGGGTCCGGTTCTGTTCAATATCTTCATCAGTGATTTAGATAATGGCATACAGAGTACACTTACAAAGTCTGCGGATGATACCAAGCTGGGAGGGTTTGCAAGTGCTTTGGAGGATAGGAATAAAATTCAAAATAACCTGGACAAACTGGAGAAATGGTCTGAAGTAAATAGGATGAAATTTGATAAGGACAAATGCAAAGTACTCCATTTAGGAAGGTACAATCAGTTGCACACATACAAAATGGGAAATAACAAGCTAAATATGAGTCAACAGTGTAACTCTGTTGCAAAAAAAGCAAACATCATTCTGGGATGTATTAGCAGGTGTGTTGTAAGCAAGACACGAGAAGTAATTCTTCCACTCTACTCCTCTCTGATTAGGCCTCAACTGGAATATTGTGTCCAGTTCTGGTTACCACATTTCAGGAACGACATGGACAAACTGAGAGAGTCCAGAGAAGAGTATTGACTATTAGTGGTAAATATGCCCAATGGCCTGTGATGGGATGTTAGATGGGGTGGGATCTTAGTTACTACAGAGAATTCTTTCCTGGGTGTCTGGCTGATGAGTCTTGCCCACATGCTCAGGGTTTAGCTGATTGCCATATTTGAGGTTGGGAAGGAATTTTCCTCCAGAGCAGATTGGCAGAGGCCCTGAGTTTTTTTTCCTTCCTCTGCAGTGTGGGGCATGGGTCACTCGCTGGAGGATTCTCTGCACCCTGAAGCCTTTAAACCATGATTTGAGGTCTTCAATAGCTCAGACATAGGTTAAGGATTTGACAGGAGTGGGTGGGTGAGATTCTGTGGCCTGCGTTGTGCAGGAGGTTAGACTAGACGATCATAATGGTCACTTCTGACCTTAAAGTCTATGATTCTATGATTCTACAAAGAGCAACAAAATGATTAAAGGTCTAGAAAACATGACCTATGAGGGAAGATTGAAAAAAATTGGTTTGTTTAGTCTGGAAAAGAGAAGACCGAGAGGGGACATGATAACAGTTTTCAAGTATGTAAAAGGTAGTTACAAGGAGGAGGAAGAAAAATTGTTTTTCTTAACCTCTGAGGATAGGACAAGAAGCAATGGGCTTAAATTGCAACAAGGGAGGTTTAGGTTGGACATTAGGAAAATTTTCCTGTCAGGGTGGTTAAGCACTGGAATAAATTGCCTAGGGAGGTTGTGGAATCTCCATCATTGGAGATTTTTAAGAGCAGGTTAGACAAATACCTGTCAGGAATGGTCTAGATAATTAGTCCTGCCAAAAGTGCAGGGAATTGGACTAGATGACCTCTCGAGGTCCCTTCCAGTTCTATGATTCTCTGATTAGACGTACCTATGTTCCTGTTGACTGCAATGCATTATCTCCCAACCTTCAAACCTGGCAATGTGTGAGACAACCTATCAAAATGAGCACCAAATGAGTGAAATGTAGAACACCAATTTGCGCCCCCGTTTTTTGGTCTCATTTACTTCCCACTCACTTGCAAACCAGTTTTTTTTTCCCCCCTGTGATCACAACATGAGGCTTTAAAAAAAATGTACTTTTAATACACAGATATTCTACATCGTGATATCATTTTAAAAGTACAATAGCTACAAAATTGTGCCTATCACACCTACTGGAGGGACAATTTTATTTTAATTCAGTGATATTTTGAGGCTGATATAAACAACTTGGGGCAATATTTCAATGTAGGGGAGATGTCACTCTGTAAAATATATTAAAGTGTTTTACAAATTTAAATTGCAATACAAAATACAACAGACACACACAGTTCATATTAACCACCACTATCACCTTTGTGGTGCACAGCTGTTGATTAGTATACAACAACACTATATAATGGTTTGGAATGTAATCTGAAGGAGGATACCATATCCAGGTAAAAGTTTAGTGAGAATACAGATAAATAGAATTTAATTAGTTGCATTGTAATTTTGACAGGAATGAGACTAAAATGTTCTATTCTTGAGAAAAAAGCAATAGGACTAGAAAATGACTTCAAGTTATTTATAACAGTGATCAGGACCTTTATTTTTTGTCTGATTCAAAAGACCTCCCATAGCACAGTGCCACCTAATACCATACTGTGGTATTGGTTCAGCGCTGAGTCAGAGAGAAAACATTAGAATTAGGGACACAGTTTCTAATCCTGAGACGGCATTTTTACAGAGACTGCCTACGTTCTCTAATCTAAAGCACTGCGTAACCTCAGATTAGCATATCATAGTACAATGTATTGCATAACTTTTTCAATTACAGAGAAAAGCTGAAATTATAAAAGATGCATGGGTTTGGAACTTAGAAAAACATTCCTGCACTCATTCAGTGAACAGCTATAGCTTTTGTGGTACATCCAATCAATGACCTACTGTTTCAGGAATTTTTGATACAATATGACAAATATTGTAAATGTTATTTCTACTCCATCTTTCTTTTTTAAAGTTAGTATTAAAACATGTAAAAAGCATTCAACATGTAGGAACAAAGATAAGGAACCAATTGTGTGTGGGGGGGGGACACTATGATAATCCTGAAGGGAGTAAGGATAAAAAAATAATTGTTTTTATTGAGTTCATAACAACTTTTTGATGAGTATGTTCAACTTCATTTGAATGTGTCACTATAGTGGCATCATTTTGAATGTTATAGCAATTTGGATGTTAAAAATGTTCATAATGTCAGTCAAAGTACCCTGCCATCCTAGGCTAGAACACTTTACAATGCATGACAAACTAACCTAGGAAGATAAGGTGGCACAATAGGCCGAGGTTTAAAGCCTGGCTTAAATCACAAGTAAAAATGAATGTTGTGGACTCAGCCAATTGCCTTGTCCTATCACAAAACCACCATGTAATTTGACACAATTACTGCAGCAGCTTCTTTTCAAGACAGACAAATGATTGGAATAGCAGGGGGCTTGCAAGCTGGAGTTGAAGTGCATTGGTCAAGCTATGAATAGAAACTTGAATTAGGGCTGGTTTTAGTCAGTGCTGTTAGTCTTTTGCTTTCAGGAGCACAAAGTTCTCATATTATAAATTATAGGCAAAAAAAATGCAGTTAAGAAAAGGGCAGGCCAAATTCAACTCTTGTGAAAATCCACGGATTCTATTGACTTTGTCCCACTAACCTTACATTAGAGCCCAACACAATGGAGATACAATGTAGGAAAAAGGAAAAAAGATGGGAAGTCTAGAGTGGCTGAGGAAAAATATAATAATGCAGATATTTTACCTGTGGAGAATGGTGTTTTATGAATGAATTAAAAATAAGGTACAGTATCTCCACTATAGCCAATGAACTCTTCAGCAGCTGTTTTCTTTAAAAAGGAAAAGGCAAAATTACAAACTGAACAGAGCCGAGGGCCAAGTTCACCTCACTGTAGTACCATTGATTCAGTGGAGTAACACAAACAATAAATATGGCTAGTTTTGCTTAGGTGTGTGTATGTGGGTGGGGAGTGGAGAGCCTGAAGCAATACAATCATACCTGTGTAAATTGAGAACTGTATCACTTTAAAGGAACATTATGAGAGTATTTCCTAAAGGATGGTACGTGTTTTTTAAATAAAGGTTGTTACGTATTTCCAAAATAAACCAGGGATTTATTTAGCTAGTTATCATCACTCCGCCACTCACAAATGCTCTTATTTTAATAGAACTGGGCACGACAATGATATAATCAAGATACTTGAAAAGGACACAGGGCAGGATCAAACACCCATGGCCACCTTTCTCCAAGCACTTGCAAGTGGGGTAGATAAGTACTTCAAACCTGCTCCCACAACATGTCTCATCCATTAGGGATACCCCTGGTGTGTGGGGCATCAAGAAGTAGCATGATGTTTACTCTGACTCTGTAAACTGGCCACCTGGGCTCTGATGTTCCCCTGATTCCCACAGCCACCCTTTCCCTTCACACACATTCAAATCAGCTGAGGCAAGGTGGCGCTGGTTTATCTCCCTCATGTTGGGATTTTGAAGTACAGGATCACTAGGAGGGGAGAGGAAACAGAAAGCAGTGTCTGGCTATCCTCCCTCACACCTCTCAATCCTTCTCAATGTGGTCCCCTCCTTTCAAAAGGAAAGACGCTGGCCCAGGCAGGGCCTCCATCTTCTCCATCTACGTGGTCCTTCAAAGGGCCAACCTAGGAGTGAAGAGAGAAAGCCAGAAATGTCCTGCCTGCAGCAGGAAGGAGGGGAGTTGACCAAAGCCTAGGTGACTACTTTCCAGAGTCAATTAAGCCAATTGCAGCTGACCCTGACATCCTTCCCCACCTGTTTATTCCAGGTATTGAGATATTCTGGATGGGTGTTAGATCTCTCCACCCCTCATCCCCTATCTCTGAGGTGGGGCATGGGTATCTGCTCATTCCCTATTGTCCACCGCAGTGAACGTGTGTGCTGCTGGAGTATGATTGATCTTTCACTAAGCAGGATTTTCAAGGCTGGAGTTGCTTGATCCTCCCTCTGTCATGCTGCGCTAGAACTCTACCTCTAGTCTCCCTGATCCTCAGCTGCAGAACAATTTCTCTCTTCCATAGCTACTGCTGCTATGAGGGAGCCATAGGTATCTCTCAGAGACATCATAGCTAGGGCAGGATTTATCCTATTGGCAGAGCCTCCCAGGCAAAGTAAATCCCCCCTTCCTTCTTCTTTATATTTTAATTAAACATATACCATACTGGGTTATTACTGACTTTGATCCTCTCTTTTTCACAAAGTGAGGGTCGGGGAAAAAATGAGGATAATCATTCTTCAGCTTGCACTGGGTTGAAATTTGGCATACAAGCTCTCAGCACACAAGATATTAAATTATACTGCCTTCAGTCCATACATGCAGCTCGACTTAACATTAATAAATGTTTCACTTATAAATCAAGAGCAGTGTATAGGCCATAACATGGGTCATACATTTTTATTGGTACCTTATGTTGAAAACTAACACTGTAACAAGGCTCTCTGAGCAGCTGTCATGTTATCCATGTAATGAACTGTGCTTTAAGAATATTGAATAATTTATAGAAATGTTATTTGGTGATGGGGTGAGGTGGCCACTTTTTGGATATGGTTTGGTAAAACCTTCTTGGTAAGATTTTGGTTTGCAAAACCAAAACCAGAAGTGGTTGAGATGTGTTTCACTTTATAAGAACCACCAAATTTTGAGGAGCAGAAGGCTGCTTGGATGAAAGGTTTGGTCTCACCTCCACAGTTAGCAAACTAGATGGCCATTAGCTTTTGTCTTGCATAACCTTGTCAGTTCTAATCTGGGTTTCATTTTATCCAAACCAATACAATTCAGGGTTTGTAAAAGCAGTTCTAGTTTTAGTAACAGTATGTTCACGAATGGATATGTATTAATTAGACTGCACAAAATCAGAAGGTTTGGATTAAGATGTCAGGATTTTATGTATTTCCCCTTCAACAGTAATGGCACTTTAAACACTTTCATGCTGATCACTGTTGGAGGGTAAAATGGAATCTTGAACTCAGGACTTCTGAAATATGTCAAGGAAAAATAAATTTTCAGTCCTTTCTATAATGTAATTTTTAAATTTAAACACTCAGGGCCTGTTTCCCAGCACAGCACCAGCAAACAGTGAGTGCCAAGAGTATTATTTGGTAACATTTTACATTTACTTTGCACCAATGTAGATGAATACATAATATGCAGAGTAAAGTTGAGTAGGTCCCACCTAGCCAACTTCTGCTCTTATTTTCAGCCTTACAACCACACACATTTTTATAGTTACCTGAGAGCAAAATTTGGCCTATATTTTGTTAGGATGAAATTTGTCTGTATGCAAAACATCAGTGGAAGGCTATACACCACTTTAATCCCACTAACATTTTACATTGAGGATTTGAGTGGTGTATAAGTTTTGCATTAGGCCTCTGCAAAGAGCTGGATTTCAGTATCTATGATTTGGGTATTTAAGCTTTTTAGTTTGCCTTCAAGACTGCATCCACCCTGATTTTGCTTGTTTGTGCCTTGGCATTATAGCATATTTGAGATTGGTCCAAGAGTTCTTCTATGACATTAGCAGAGCATGGTAAATTAAAGGCAGAGGGTCAGCTTCCACTAGATTTTTCATTAGATTTTAGTCAGTTATTTTCATTTAATAACTGTTGTGTTTGTGTATGCAAGACATATACAAACAAAAAGTGTGTCTGCAGCTTTAAGATTCACACATTGCCATAGCAAACATGCCTTCTTACTATGTTTGCCAAATGTAGTAGCACCCCATAAAGTCCAGAGTGGGTAGGCAAAGTAGGCAATTGAGTTTAGATAACATAAAGCTTCCCCCTTGTGAGGGCCTACTTGTAGCAATTAAGAAGAAATTAAAAGCTAACAGTAGCACATTCAGCTGCTGCTTTAGCAGCTGTTACTTTATTAATACAAAAGTAAGCCTGCTGACAATTTCAATACATATGGACTGGATTTACAAAATCATTTTTAACTGGTGCTTAGATTCTCACTGTGTACTTGTTTTGATATGAAACTATCATTGCAAGCCAGATAGTTTTCAGAAATATAAATACTGTCAGTGGCACCTGCTGACAATGAATAGATCCTTGACTTCTTCTGATACCCTCTTAGGTCATAGCAATGGTCAGTCCCACAAAGCTCTGGAAATCAATGATCTGTACTCACTACAAGCCTTTAAAACACATTGTTTAAATGAGGGTCTTGCTTGATCTCCTAATAGTACCATCAGCTATAAAACACTGCATGGCTTCAATTAAAGCAGACTGTCAACATGAGAGCCAGTAACTGTATTGTATACCATTATGCAAACAAAAACAATGATGGTATGAGTTCAACCTGACTGAAAGTAATGATTTGAATCATTCAGACCATGGCTTTTCGATGCAATTTCTATTCTTCCTCTCCAGCTGCACAGTGGTGTCTAGAGGTGATTTCCAACATCTTATTTTTCCCTTTGTTTTTTATGGCCTGGATGTTTACCTGGAAAAAAACTATTACTCAAAGTATCAGGAGCTCTATACAGACAATTAGCTAATGTATTTCATAATTTGTGCTATCATCAATCCATCTAAGTAAATCTGACTACTTTTCTGGTGCATTCTTATTCAGTGCTGCTGGTGCTGACTGGATCTTATAGCTGCACTTACAAATTAAAAGGTAACAATCCCATAGGTTGGTAAGTGAGCTGTATCATCACAAAACTGAAATTTACCTTTTGGTTTATTCATCAACCAGCTGTTTGAGAGAAGCTCCTTCTTTAGAACTCCATATTCAGTTTTTGAAATAAAGCGTAAAATATGGGGACTGATGCATTACATTATTTAACAGCTTATATAGCATTGCTTATTCCTTCAAAATAACCAAGAAGTTTCTAGCTGTTGATTTATTAAGCTACTATTTCAACCAGGCATTTTGTACTAACCCCATTTTAATCAAGTGTTTCTCAGATTGAATGTTAAGGGACCACAAGCAGTGAACCAAGAAACTACTCTTAGCACTAAGATGGATGACTATGAACTACAACAAACCTTCTTAATAAAATTTCAGCCTTATTCCTTATGATTTCACTCCAGCAGAGTTTTCCACAGAGGGTTATTCTGATGGTTTAAGAAAACAGGATTCCCAAGTGTGAGGGAGTGAGGGAGGTAACTCTGTGAAGTCTGCAAGGACATCGGGTCTGAGGAGGGGAGATGTATGCAAAGTCCCAGAGGAGGTCACCTCCTAAGAACTGATAAAAAAACTCTGTGAAAGAACCTTTTCACACAATCAGGCTCTGGGGTAAGAGCCCAGGGACAGATTTTTGGGACTTGGAGTTTACTTTTGAATTTATTTTGCCTGAACAATTCCAGACCCCAATAAAGGTGATGAATGGATAAGCAAGTATTTGGAGTCTGTGTTAAAGGTCCTGGAAGAGGGAGAATACAGAGGAGGGCAGTGTAGAAGCACCCTTGCAGGGTGCATGGGCAGTTGACAACTTGCTTACCCCAAGGCATAAGAAGGGATGGACTAACAAAAATAAGTGTACTTTCAGTTTCCATTAGTATAATCAGATGCTTATAAAGTAGATCTTGTAGTTAAGTATTTTTCCATTAACCCCCCCCCCCCCAAAAAAAAAACCATAAGTACTTACATAAATTAAATTACAAAGAAAATGAGAAAAATGAAACAGATCTGACTTTTGCTCATTCTCACTCCAAACCCTAATTTACATATAATGAAAAAGTGTACAATGTAAGTAAATATTAATAAACCCACTAATGCCTTTTAGATGTGCTAATAGTTATGGGAAAGGTGGACAAGTACTATCATTATAAGATACATTTATTTGAGAGGGGGAAAATGAACTGATCTCCATTTACATGCTGGAACCCCACTGCATCTAAAAGTCATTTTTACCCCTGTAAAAAAAAAAGAGGAGTCTGATGGCACCTTAAAGGCTAACAGATTTATTTGGGTGTAAGCTTTTGTGGGTAAAAAACTCACTTCTTCAGATGCATTTCCCATGAAAGCTTATGCCCAAATAAATCTGTTAGTCTTTAAGGTGCCACCAGACTCCTTGTTGTTTTTGTGGATACAGACTAACATGGCTACCCCCTGATACTTTACCCCTGTAGACTATCAACAATGATTTTTATTGCAGACAAATGACTACTTTATTCATAAATTAAAAACTATTGTTAAAATAAGATTCATAGACTGTAAGGTCAGAGGGAACATCATGATCATCTAATTCTGACAATCTACATACAACAGGCTTGAGAACCTCACAAATAATTTCACAATCAAGAGCCCATAACTTCTGTTTCAGCTACAGTATACCTTTTAGAAAGGCCTTGATTTAAAGGCTTCAAGTGATGGAGAATCACCAGATCCCTGGGTAAATTGTTCCCCGGGGTAATTGCCCTCACTCTTAAAAGATTGTTCCTTATGTTTAGTCTGAATTTGTCTCACTTCAGCTTCCCACCATTAGATCTTATTGTGCCTTTTTCCCCCTCGAGGCATTAAAGAACCATCTACTATCAGAAATCTCTTTCCCATGAAGGTACCTGTAGACTGTGATCATGTTACCTCTTAACCTTCTCTTCAGTAAACTAAATAAACTAATCTTCTTTAGTCTCTCACTAAAAGGCATGTTTTCCAGATCTCAAAACATTATTGTACTCTTTTCTGAACCTTTTTCAAATTGTCAACATCCTTTTTGAAGTGTGGACAGCAGAACTGGATATTAATGGTCTCAGTAATGTTATATACAGAGATAATACTACCATCCTGTTCCTACTTGACAGTCCCCTAATTATACATCTAAGAACTTAAATTACTCTCTTAGCTACAGCATCTCCCTGCAAGATCATGTTCATCTGGTTATCTACCGTGATCCCAAGTCCTTTTTAGAGTCACTACTTTCTAGAATATAATCCCCCATTTTTTAAGCATGACCTATGTTTTTTATATATGACCTTGCATTTAGCCGTGTTAAAATGTATGTCATTCAAATGTGCCGGCCTTACCAAGTTATCCAGATTGGTTTGTGTGACTGACCTCCCCATCATTATTTATCACTCCACTAACTTTCGCGTCATCTGCAAATCTACCAGGAATTATTTATATTTTCTTCCCAATCCTGATAAAGATATTGAATAGCATTGGGCCAAAAACAGATCACTGAAGAAACTCATTAACAACCCCTCTCATTTGATGACCATTCCCAAGTTACAATTACTTTTTATGATCTATCACGTAATAAATTTATAATCCATTTAATATGAGGTAAAATGAGTTTGTATGGTGCTAACTTTTAAAATCAGAATGTCAAGTGGGACAAGCCTTACAGAAATGTAAGTGTATTATGTCAACACAATTGCCTTTAACTTTGATCTCATCCAGGGCCGGCTCTGGCTTTTTTGCTGCCCTAGGCAAACCCCCCTCCCCGCCCCCCCAGCACGGCAGGGGAGGGTGCCGAGCCCGGCCACGGGCCCGCAATCCCCAACCGGCCGGAGCACCGGGGGGAGGGCGGAGAGCCTGGACGGGGCTCTCCGCTCTCCCCAGCGACCAGAGTGCAGGGAGGAGGGCGGAGAGCCCCTGGCGGCCAGAGTGCTGGGAGGAGGGCGGAGAGCCCGCCGCGGCTCTCCGCTCTCCCTGACCGGCCAGAGCACCGGGGGGAGGGTGGCGAGCCTGGCCGGGGCTCTCCGCTCTCCCCGGCGGCCAGAGTGCCGGGGGGAGGGCGGAGATCCCACCGCAGCTCTCTGCTCTCCCCGGTGGCCGGAGCACCACAGGGAGGGCGGCGAGCCCAGTCGCGGCCCCGCTCTCGGGCTGGAGCGCCCCGCCGCGCCGCCCCCCTCCAGGCGCGGCCCCAAGCACATGCTTGGTGGGCTGGTGCCTGGATCCGGCCTGATCGCATCACAAAATTATGTCACGCGGTGGTGGTGTTTTTTTGACAAATCCTATTTCACATACAGTCATGTTGATTGACATTTATTATGTTCTCATCTTTTAATTCTTTACTGAATGTATCCCTTAGCAGCCTTTTCATTTTGCCCTGGACTGAAATCAGAGTAACTGTTCTATAGTTTCCCAAGTCATCTCATTTACTCTTTTTAAATATTGACACATTTGCTCCCCCCCCCCAGTCATCTCAGTATTAGAAGATTTATTACAAAATATCATGAATGCTTCAAAGCTAATTCTTTGAATATCCTTGGCTATAAATTAGAAAGGCCCCAACCATTAAGTACCAAAAGAATCTGAGATTCTTTCAGTTTTTCCCACCCCAATCATTATAAATCATGAGTTAAGCCCCAAATATCAGGAGGTTTTTAAATTTTTGTTTCAGTTCTTTTTCTTCTCAAGTCACATATTCATTGTTCTCTCAGCCACCACGAAGGCAAGAAACTTACAAAAAAAAATAAGCTGATACCCATGCAACCTTTTAATTCCAGCAATTGAGGCTTAAATTAAAAACAACAAATACACCTCTACCCTGATATAACGCTGTCCTCAGGAGCCAAAAAATCTTATCGCGTTATAGGTGAAACCGTGTTATATCGAACTTGCTTTGATCCGCCTGAGTGCGCAGCCCCGCCACCCTCGAGCACTGCTTTACAATGTTAGATCCGAATTCATGTTATATCGGGTCACGTTATATCGGGGTAGAGGTGTATGATAAAAACACAATGCCTTTCACTGTCTGGAATATGCTGGCGGACTTACAGATCATGATATTACAGCATAATATTACCTTCAATTTGTATACACTTTCAGTTGCAAAGGAAAACATGGCTTTTTAATATTTCTTTTGACAGAGTTCCTTACATAGAGCTAAAAATGGAAACCTTTTTTGTAGTGTATGTTATTTTATGGCATTACACAATGCACAACCGTTTACATGTATTGCAAAAATATTTCCATTTATTTGCTATATAATACAGCACACATTTTATTACCAACAAGATGTTGGCACAAATCTAAAAGGAAGTGCTGGCAGTGATTTTATTTACCAAGTGCTAATTTATTTCTGCTATCCCTACAGTACATGTAAGGCACTACTCATTTCACAAAATGTTGTTCTCGCATTTAAATTTAATAAAGCACTTACCAAAGCCTTAGGCACCATTCAAGTATTGAAAACACAAGGATAAACATGATTATTTTAAGCATAAACATCCACAATAAAAATAAAAATGCAAATCCAAAGGGCCAAATTTTTTTGTGCTCAAACCCCAACTGAAATTCAGCAGGAGCTTGGATTGACTTCAAAATTTAGTTCAGAGACCTTCAGCCTGGTCCCAGCACAACATATAACACTAAGCCCTGTTGTTAATTGTCACATAAGTGGGCCCTGTTCACTGATAGTGGGGATAAAACCCGGGCCCTCCAGAGCTGAAAACATGTGCCTCTATAGTTCAAGGTAAAGAACCGACTTCTGTAATTGGTGATGGCAACAGACACACATTCTGTGGATCAGGTACCAAAGAAGCTGCACAACACATACCAATGGGCTATTCCAGCACTGAGCCACACTACAGAATGCCTATGCAGCTCAGCCTGCAAGCTCAGAACCTAGGAGTATATTATGGCCATAAAATTAAAGTTCATCTTGAGAATTAAAATGCCACATCCATCAGTTGGTTATCTGGAAAAAGGCAAAAAATCATGCTGTCCAAATAAAATATTGTAAAGAACACAGAAAAGGCCATTTCTCTCTCTCTCTCCAGCAGGGGCCAAGCTGAGGCAACTTTTGGGAAAATCAGAGACTGACACTCCGACGGACAGAGAAGTCCCTCCCTCTTTGATCAATCAAATTACTTTGGGAGTAGAACTAAGTTACAGAAGCTATTTTGGAAGGCAGGAGAGAATGGTAGCATCTGTGATCCTGAGGGAGAGTCACACTTGGGAGAAGAGGTATATTGAACAGGGATGGGCCTGACAGGGGAAGCTATAGCCCTAGACACTAAGAATCCAGGTTGGGATTTGTACCAGAGTGTTTCCTCTACACCTAGAACTGACCAGAATTTGGGCTGATAGACACCTCAATCAGGCTCTAATAGTTGGAGTGCCTACAGCACTTGCCTGCAGTGTTTGTGGTGTGGTGGTCATGGCTACATCCACCACTGCTCAGGCCTATGTGAGATATGAGGGAATGAGTTTCAGTGTATACAGCAAAGCAATTTCCTTTCTGGAAAAACAAACAAACTATTAGAGTATTAGGGGTATTCTTTCCTTTTGGTTTTTAAATGGGTATGCCTCCCACCCATCACTGTAAAAACATGAAAATATATTACAAATAGGCATAAATGTACATTTTGCATACAAGTGTGTTTCACTATTCAACTGTTCTTCCTCACTTCGATATCTCATCTTCTTCGTATGGCTCAAAGAGACAGCAATAATTTACAGGAATTCTATATGGATTTGTTATGCTTAGCGTGCAACAGTATATCTTTTACAACTGCTTATGTTCTAAATCTACCATAATTTAGCTGAACTTCAATGCATTAAAGAAAAGGGAATGCAGGTCATGAATTTCTGTGAACAGGAACTATAAGTCATTTCCTTCCATAATTTTCTATACTGGTTTCTGTACAAAAATGAATTGCAGCCCTGTAATTTTATTTCTATTTTGCATGCACACATAGCAAAAACTGATCTTTCACTAGTGGAATAAGATTACCAGTACTGTCTCTTAGATTGTACCAACTATGATGCAAGCCTAAACTAGTTTGTTTACTGATTGTTTTGCATTTGGAACACGCAAAGGAATCAAAAGCTGATTACTTACAGATAACAGCAAAAATAGAACAAATAAGGCCAGAATAAGACATGAAGACTGGAAGTGTGAATATGCTGAGTTCTACAGCGTGCACAGGGCAAAATTCATCACTGCACAGGTGCCAGGCTCCAATGCTTGCCAGAACACCCATGAGGACTGTCTGAACTTGTGGCCCCTGATATAATAGCCCCTTATAGACCATTGCAGCAATGAATAGTGAGACCATATGAATTCTTTTGACCTCTCCCTCTTCTGCCTTCAGATTGCCTCCTGGACTGAGATACAGAAAAGGATGGATGTGCTGCACTCTCTGGACCGAAGACTGAAGACAATCTCCTGGGGACTCATGTGGCTGCTCTGCAACCCTTTTATGCAAGTGTGCAGAGCTACAGAAGAAATGTGAATCAAGCTCATCATCCTATCCAGGTCGTCAGACATGAAGTTAGTGTCCAACCACCCTGCTTCCTGGGGTTTGGCTTCACTGCTATCTCAAAAGCACCACCGTAGAGCTCAGCCTAGGCTTACACCTCGAGTAGGGTGACCAGTTGTCCCGATTTTATAGGGACAGTCCCGATATTTGGGGCTTTTGTTTTATATAGGTGCCTATTACCCCATCCTGATTTTTCACACTCTGGTCACCCTAGCTACAGCTTGGTGTCTCTAGGATATCCCTCCTCTGTCTGATTCCCTCGATGTAGAGAGCCGCTCTCACCTCTCATATAATTTTAGTGGAATCAAACTACATTTGCCATGCTGAGTTAGAAGAACTTCAGCACTTTAACATCTGCTAACAGGGATGATAAACAGAAGAAAAATGCCACTCTTTTACAGAAACAGCAAGGAGTCCGATGGCACCTTAAAGACTAACAGATTTATTTGGGCGTAAGCTTTCCTGTGTAAAAACCCACTTCTTCAGATGCATTTCCCATGAAAGCTTATGCCCAAATAAATCTGTTAGTCTTTAAAGTGCCACCAGACTCCTTGTTGTTTTTGTGGATACAGACTAACACGACTACCCCCAATACTCTTTTACAGGAAGTATATGTATATTTTACCCTTGTCAGAACTATCAGTTTCAGAGTAGCAGCCGTGTTAGTCTGTATCCGCAAAAAGAACAGGAGTACTTGTGGCACCTTAGAGACTAACAAATTTATCATTGTTATCAGTGCTATTCTTTTTTTTTTTTAAACTACAACAATCTGTGCTAATAATTAAAAATACTAAAACTTACAATATATTTAATTCAGTGTTTTGGGCTTACAAAAAGCTATAACATTTAAATGACTTTTTATATTCTTCTCAATACTGAAAGACTAGTTACCTCAATAATTATCTGTAGCACTAAGTGAGAAGTTAATTACACATGGCATCGTAAAATATTTCATATTAGCTGTTTAAAAATCTTTCTTAAGGTGTGATCCTGTCCAATCTCACAAAATGAGCAAGGTCAGTAATTGGAAGGAAGATTGCCAAGGAAAACCTTGGGTACTGCAGATAATAGAATTGGTGGAACTCTTCCCTCTGAATCTGTAAAACACCAATGGCCCCACATTGTTCTAGCAGCTGTGTGTGGTTACAAGTGTCATCTTGGAATGAGATTTAAAATCCAAGTGTGGAGCACTGGTATGTGAGTATGGGTGTTAGCACTCTAGACCCAGTGTCCTGGCCAAATTCCAATAAGGGTACAGTAATTACATTCAGCCTACTTCATCTTTGCCTATAGTTTTAATTAAATATGTTATTGATCTAACCGGATGTGTTCAGTTCAAGCTGCCATAGTCTAGCCCAGATGAAGCTGCATTGCAGTGGTGGGAGAACTGAGTCTTGTACAAACCATTTATAATTGGAAAAATATTCTAGGATACTTTGGGAAGTTATCAAAAATTTAAGTGCCATGTCAGACTAGTTAGACTGGTTTTATCAAAACAAAACAAAAAAAAACTTTAGATGTATTACAGAGTGGGTAACAGGAAAGTTATTTTAGAAAGCTGCACCACAACCACAAAGATTCTTGGAATGACCAAAATCATGCCGCCTACACAACACACAGAATTATCCATACTTTTTACAAGGTGGAAAAAATGTGTTTTTTTAAACAGAGGAAGAACCTGGATTGTGTGTTATTTGTAGCCATAACAACTGATTATAGTTATTAGACCTTTGGCATGGTATAAAAATTGATTGTTTTAGCAACTCAACACACATGGCACCAGAGGAGCACATTAATTCTTAAAGTATATTGATGGACTGAAAACCACTTCTCAACTATGGCATAATGGGGTTAGAAGCATTGATAAATGCTTTGGAGTTTAACTGCTCTGGAATGTTCCAGACTCCATTGAGGGCCATCTTGAGAAAGTTTTGCATCAAGAGTGGAAACCCCAGCCTGAAACTAATAAGCTAGGACTAACAAGCTAGTATAATAGGATTTAAATATGGCAAGAAATGGCAAAAACTACCCTGGAAAAGAAAAGTGTTTGAGGGAAGTTGAATGAGGAACAATGGTTGCTATTAAAAAGTCAGCATTTGCCAAAAGTAACCAACACAACAATATCCAGTATGCCAGCTGTCCTCTATACTACTTCAAACAGAAAATCACTGTGGTTCATAGTAATTCTTTGGTACCTGTGGACATATGAGACCCTGGCCTGCTGGGTGTCCGTGGAGAATTCATGTAATCTCTCTTGGCCTCATTTACCGCATCTGTAAAATGGGCATACTGATACTGCCCTCTTTTATAATGTGCTACATTAGAGCTAGATATTATTATTTATTTTGTGATCACTATATTAAAGCTTATGACGGATATACCAAAACTTGATTAATTTTTTTCCATTATCCCAAAATACAAGAATGAGTGGTCGTTGAACAAATAATGGACATAGGTCTCCATACACTGCATAGTTAATATGTAAAAAATCACTGGTGCTGGTCATATTGTTGAATATTATAGATAGACTTTTTAAAAAGTTGGATAATATATGTAGCCAAGCTGTCACAATTCCTGAGGTATCTGCCTTAGGCTGTTATATATACTTAATTTCAGCCAAAATGGTTCAGACATGTGAGAATGAGGCTAAAGGAAAAATAGAGGGATTTTTTTTAACTATGTTAAAAATTTCTGGTGACCTTTTCTGTGAGAAGCTCTTGCGTCCCCATGTTTTACAGCACGGTCTTGAGAGTTTGTGTAAAGGATGTGCTTTTTTCCATACCCATGAAAATCCCAAATTTGGCCAAGATACAAGCCTTTGAAAATCTGCAGTTCACACATGCTCAGTAGAGAGTACTTAGATTTTTGCAGATAAATTCCCCAAACATTTTGCCAGAACTGAGTATGCCTCAACCCAGGGCTGAACATAACTTTCCTTGCAATTGCAACTCTGTGTTGCTCTGGGCCATGCTGGGTCTGGGTCCCGGCAAACAAAATGAATCAGGGAGCTGGTCTGTCCCGGTCCCTCAATAACTTCCTGCTTGACTCAGACATGGTGGAGGAGAATGCCGTGGGGACATGCCTGGGAAATGCCTGATTCAAATGCGGAGAGGACATATGCTGGGGGTGGGCAGTGGATGTAGAATGGGACATGGATGGGGCAGAAATTGGGACTGAAGGCTGGCGGGGGAGGGAGGAGAAAGAAACTGGGAATGGAAGTGGGGAAGATAGGACTGGGTCTGGGGAGAAAGATAGACTGTCCAGGGAAGCAGACTGGGACTAGGACCTGGGGTGGGGACTGTGAGTCAGAAGGTGTGGGGGAGATGGAGATCGGATTAGGACTCGGGTGGGAGGAATAGGAGACTAGGGCAAACTGGGCAATTAAACTGGGGCTGAGAACCAGTGGGGCTGGGGGAGGGGAAGATGAGGAGCTGGAGCTTGCAGAGGACACTGGGACTGGTTGTACAAAGAGATTAGGAAGAGGAGCCAGGCAGGAAGGAGAGACACTGAGATCAGACAAATAGACTGGGAAACAGATTTGGATAGAGTCAGTGGGGACAGGTTACATGGGGGTGTTTGTGTGGTTGGAGGTCAGGGTGGGGGAGAAAGACAGATTAGATCAGGAGCTGGGAAGGCAGAGGAGAAGGACTGGATGGGCAAGGAGACAGAGGACAAAAAAACTTGGGGCTATGATGCAGAGCTGAGACTGGAGAGTGAAACTAGGAGTGGAAAAGGGAGACTGTGACTGGGAGCCCACAGGAATGAGACTAGACTTTCTGTGAAGGAGATTAGGACTGAGATGTGAAGCCTCTGATTTGGAGACTGGGACTAGCACAAGAAGTCAGGGGCAGGGAACAGATAGGATTGGGACAGGGCAGAAGGAGTAAAGCTTTTGGGGAATGGGCAGAAGAGTCTGAACATCTCACCAGTACTCTACTGTCATCAAGTATCTGTGAAACCTGCTGTCAAACTGTTCTATGCAGATACAGGTAAGAAACCATTTTCAGGCTCTCTGCACAGGTATTACAGTGGAGAATGGTTCGGAAGAGTTATCAGAGGGAAGGGATCAGAAGGATCCCCATCAACTGGAAGGCATGGGATGCATTGTCCTAGGGATGGGTGTTTCATGACCACCACTCTACTGAGGAGTAGATGGGTGGTGGTAGTCAGAGACTCCCTCCTAAGGGGGATGGAGTCATCCATGTGCCATCCAAACCAGGAAACTCGAGAAGTGTGCTGCTTGCCTGGAGCTAGAATTCAGGATGTGACTGAGTGTCTGCCCAGATTGATCAAGCCTTTGGACTGCTACCCCTTCCTACTTCTCCACGTGGGCACCAGTGATACTGCCAAGAATAACCTTGAGCATGTCACTGGAGACTACTTGGCTCTGGGAAGAAGGATAAAGGAGTTTGAGGTGCAAGTTGTGTTCTTATCCATCCTCCCTGTTGGAGGAAAAGGCTCAGGTAGGGACCATCAAATTGTGGAGGTAAATGCATGGTTACGCAGGTGGTGTTGGAGAAAGGGCTTTGGATTCTTCGACCATGGGATGTTTTTCCAGGAAGAAGGATTGCTAGGAAAAGATGGGATCCACCCAAAGAAGAGAGAGGAGAGCATCTTTGCAGCCAGGCTTGCTAACCTAGTAAGGAGGGCTTTAAATTAGGTTTGCCAGGGGATGGTGACCTAAGCCCTGAGGTTAGTTAAGAAAACACTAACCAAGGTTGTAAAATGAAGCATTCAAAAATTAGGAAAGACAGAACGAAAGCTGCCTTTGTAACTTTTTCATTCAGAACTCTCTAGTGTGTATCCATTATGACACGGTCTTTAATTACCTGATCACATATTGTTTCTTCCACGAGACCCTACCTCATTCAGTGCACAGAATGGACCTGCTCTGAAGATCAGTCAGGATTGTGTAGTAAAGCAGACTATTGCTTGTAAGTCCACTGCTTCATTTGCTGCGGAAGATGTAAGATGTGAAGTAAATGAGGCAGGGGATTTCAGGAAGGAAAAGATTAGGCAAGTCACTTAACCCAAACATTTCATAGGTAGTCACTAAATGAGACTAAAGAGCTGGCCCAACTTGAGACCCTAGGGTCTGATTTATAGAAGTGATGAGGATTCACAGCTGCAACTGATGTCAGTGGGAATTCTGCTTTGAGCGCATAAAGTACTACATAATATTATGTACTCTAAAAAATCTGGTTCCAAGTGTCTCAAACTGGGCACTCAAAATTAGTGGATACTTTTAACCTTAATTTGTGTCTCAGTTCCTCATCTGTATAATGGGTAAAATAATATCCTTTCTTCTCAGAAGGGCATTGTGAAAATAAATGTATTAATATTCATGAAGCACTCAAATACTATAGAGATGAGTGCCATAGAAATGGCCATGAGAGAATTAATAATTCTGTACTGAGAGAAGGGTTTGAACAGTTTTACTCCTGGGGGAATTCTCTGCCACTGTGCATGCACAGAATTCATGGCCTGCTGCAGATTTTTTTTCTCAGCAGAAAATACATTCTGCTGGATAGGCACTGCATTGTGCCTTTTGCCCACTAGGGGTTGCTATGGCACCATAATAGAGAGCAACCACTCCTGGGAAGAAGCAGCAAACTGAAGATAGGGAACAGAGGAAGCTGCATTACTCACAGTGCCCTCCCCATGGGGTCAGATGAGGAGGTATGGGATATGGGATATGGGGGGGACAGACAAGCGGGGCACATGGGGCTGCTCAGGAAGTCACATAGACTGGGGTTTAGAAGAGCTAGTGGGGGGGATAGACTGGGGCAGTAGCTGAATGGGAAAAGGAGTGCAGGGCCACATGGGGATGGGGACAGGAGCAGAAGGCAGGGCCACATGGAGACGGGGGAGGAGGTGCAGGGTCACATGAGAACACGGGGCATATGTGCCTGACTGAATTGGAGAGGCTAGGGGTCAGCCAGGGTCTGCATGGGGGAGACTTCCCAACTCCTTAACAATCCCTCCTGTTCCAAAAAAAAACCCTGTTCTTTTCTTCTCCCACCCACACCCAACAACCCTCCAGGTTCACTTCCAGGCTCCTTCCCAACAATTACTTCCCTCTCCCTCAGCTCCTCTGTTACCCCCAACACCCCCAAGCATTTGTACTCTTTTGAGGAGTGCGGGAAATACGGTTCTGTATTGTAGTTTAAATGAATTATTACTCAGAGTTCTGTATTAAATATGCCTAGTAAGGAATCTATTTGTCAAAAAACATTTCCTGAATCTTTTTCGTTATCTGTATTGTTACAGACATAATTGCTGACAGGTATTTTGAAATAAATTACCAAAATAATTGAAACTGACTTTATAATATTGTGTTATTTTGACAAATAAAATATGCAGAATTTTGCAGAATTTTAAAATATTGTGCACAGAATTTTTAATTTCTTGGCACAGAATTCCCCCACGAGTACAGTGTACAGTAGATAAGGTCTAGGGACAAGCACTGAACAATGAGGATAAAATAAAATATTGAATAGCTGCTCATTAACTGAGCATCACCCATCCTGTAATAATGTTCTTTCATCCTTTTAACATTTTTTGTGTTTGTATAATTTTGGAGAGCTGGTGGAGAGGGGGTATATAATCTATACAATTTAAATAATTATTTTGAAAGGATGTGGTAAATCTTATGAAAATGCATATATGGATGCATATATGTGTATAGATATTCATAAATACACATGTATGTATGCTGTATATTTATAATATAATTATACAGGCTAAGTAACATATATGAATAAAATATCTTTAAAAACTTGTAAATCACAGAACAAGACATGCTAAACTTCAAGAAGACATATTCAAATGAATTTGTTATGTCTATTCCTCAGCTTTGTCTATCTGTTGTCTAGCTTGAGCATCAATATTGCAGTTCTTACATACCTGAGTACTTGTTTCTTTGATGCTGTACAAATAAACAACCTGCCAACTCTCCAAACAGTACTGGTTTCACCATGTTTGGGCATCATTCCCAGAAGTACATCTCCTGACAGCAGCACATCCTAAATGCTACTGAACTATTGAAACGCATTTTGGCTGATACTTGACATTCCCAAGGGTTCCACTTTGCAGCAATGTTTACTTTGACATGAGCAGTGATCAAATCATGCATGACAGTTGAAAAGTGTAAAAAACAATAATATAATATTTATTTACATGAAGCTTTTTAGTCCTATTTAAAGGTGCTTCATACGCATTGACTAATAAATCTGCATAACATCTTGCAAATTCCACTATCCCCATTTCAGAGAGGAGGAAACTGACACAGGTAGATTAAGTAGAGACTATTTCTAGGGTCATTGAGGGAGTTAATTTAAAAGGTGGGATTAGAATTTAAGAATTCTTGGCTCCCAATCCTGTGGTTACACTGTAGAAATGTTGGTTTTGGATATAAGGGGGGGGGGAGGTAAAGGGCTGTTTTTTTTGTTTTTCTTAGAGAGTGGGAAATAGAGTATCTATCAGCTTTAATCTTTTCCAGTTCAACCAATCTTTATTTTGAGTTCAGCAGTGTTAAAGAACACAAAGTATAGATTTTGTGGAAATGGACTAAATGATTGGAGAAATAATAAACTCTCAAAAATGGAATTCTGGAAGTATCTTGCGGGAGCTTTAACATGAAAAGGTAGAATTACAAATCACTTCTTCAGAGGAAAAATGCACATATGAATGGAGAAGCTGTTTCAACAATTTTCTCCAGGTAATTTAATTTCTATCAATTGGACTATCTCTCATGCCCAACCTTTTCTGAACCAGAAGAAATAGAAGCAAAATTTATGCACAAGAGTTTACATAACATTGGATTTAAATCCAAGTGGGAATTAACTTTCTTATCAGGCAGCCTTAATTTCCACATACCCCCGTGGGCAGACATTTAAATATAAAATTTAATTCTTCAAGTGATTTTCGACCTTTATTCTTTTCATAGCTCTAGTATTTTCATGAGCCAGAAAGTGGCCCAGCCCACATACCCACGCAGGTGCACAAGAGGGAGGAAGAACCTCACACATACATCTCTGTGCAGACTCCCCATCCCTGGATCCAGACATGAATGGTCAAGCAGGTGTTGTATGTCTACCATTGGTCCATTGATAATATTCCTTTGTCAATAACTTCCTGTTGGATAATATTTGTTAAATATTCTCTATCTATTTCAAAACTTGCTACATTTAAATATTCTAAGGCTGCTCACGAACAGCAATGAAAGGCAACTCTTAGTAAATACAGGTGCCAGCTCTGGATATGGGCAGGAAAAACTCTCCTAGACAAAAGGTAGAAAAGAAAATACTAGTTTCCATACAGAAATCTGTATGGGCAAAATTCTGGGCTCATTGAAGTCAATGGGAGTTTTGCTATTGTCTTCAACAGAGCAAGGATTTTGCCCTATATTTTAAAATAAGTCCGGTGTTTTTAAGCATCACTCTTGCTGCTTTCAAAGAGTATGTTTGTTTCCATGATACTGTCAACAGATGATCTACTTATAAGACATTTTTGTCCACAACCAAAGAGAAGGAGAGCAAGAAAATGAGGAAAGGAGAATAAAGAGGTGCGAAAAAGAGTTAAATACACTACTGGAAAGACGTAGGCACCAGAAAAAAAAGATCTGTGGAGAAAGTTTTCTTAGTGAGGACTGAATATGGGAAAGCTAAGGGCAAGTCATCTCTGGTCGCTCTACAAGGGGCAAGAAACTCATAACTTATGGCCTATCCTACAAATCATACTGTCGGAATAGCATCTTCCAAAAAAGACCAAATTGGGACACTACTCTCCAAATCTCTGGGTATACTGAGACCAGCAGAGAAATCCCACAGATCTCAAAGCATCTGTTAAGAACTAGACTCTCCAAGCTACACCCTTGGCCCCTATTTCCAGGGGCAGCAAGGGGATGTAAAGATGGGGTGGGAGGTGCTGCAGTTCAGGTTGAATTCCCCCACCCTCAGATACATTCATAATTTTTTCATCCAGCTTCATGACAAAAATGTAGAGAAGATCTGGTCACAAGATGTGGTATTAATATTTACTGTTATGAGGAAAAATGCTTGCAATGTTGTGTTCTACAGTGTCCTGGGGGGTTGACTGAACTTATTTCATTAAGTTTAGATTGTGCTTGAGTTCTTCGCACTTTGGGGAACAGTGATTATATCTGGCTGCCCTTCGGTTGAGAATTCCTTATTTGTAGCCTGTTCTTTACTTGAGATCGGTAGCACACGTCTGATTTACCATCTGATTGGGACTTCATACATGTGTTTCTCCCACGCCGTATACTGAATTACTATGTACTTCTGGTATGCTCAACTATATTGCTTCTAGTCCATGTTTTTGAGTCTGGAAAGTCTTCTTCTAGAAACTAGGGGGCTTTCTTGTGTCAGCCTGAAATAATTCAAGGCATTCTCCTGCTATGATTAACATGTCCTAAGCTTGGGTGTGCCAGTCTGTACATAACACCACCTCTTCCTGAGTGAAGTTGTGCATGTATGTCCTACCTTGAAGTTCCCATTTGACTTCTGTCAAGAAGTGGCTAGGTGAGCATTCAAGTGATTGTGTAAATCTGCCATGTCCATCACAAAAGATCTGGTTCATACCGATTCATACTGACCAATCTGCTCCACTTCAAAATAGAATGAACTTTTCCACTTAAACATTTTTTCTCATTATAATTTGGAAAAAGAGAGGGTACAATTTTCAACATGTTTAAGTCACTTAGAAAGTAAATGGATCTTAGATACTTTTGAAAATAGGACTTTTGGCACTTCTGAATATTTTACCTTGGGCACCTTAGGAATCAGCATGAAAAGCAGACCTTTCCTAAAAAGTAATATGCACCTTGCCTGCCAAACCATCTGCAATATGTCCAAATCTTGTTATCAATCCTCCAATACTGTGTCATCAACTCCTCAACAATTTATCTCCTTTTACCCTTAGTGGAATGAGAGCAGGTTCCTTCACGTGGTTGCTCTCAATTACAGCCATGTCCCTATTAATTTATACTTTATTATTATTTGTTATAAAATAATGTGTAAACAGAACAGTTCAGTCAGATTAGAAGTGAAGCAATTTAATCATCAGTATGACTAGGCAAAAAGTAGAGCAATACAACAGTGAAGGACAAATACATACAGACGCATATAGCCAATGTTCAGCCTCTATTAAAAATATGAAACAGATAACTCTAGTGGGAACATAGCTGTAGTTGACAGCAGTGATGTGGAAGAACAGGCTGCTCAGTGCACTAAAGAAAAAATGAAGAGAAAAGTTGTTAGGGAATTAGCAACATATTATAATAGAGGGGACTCTATTGCAACATTCAAATGTACAGTAGGATGTTTTCTAGAAAGAGGCCAGAGAATAAGAATGTAGCCAATTTGCTGGAAGCAAAAAAGGAGGTGCAAAAAACAAAAGAAATAAGGTTACTGGGGTGCCAGACAGGAGCCTGCTGTGCTCATTCAAGTTGGGACAAATGACACTGGAAATTAAAGGTCAGAGTATTTGAAGCTCAGGCTTCGTGAATTACCAATTAGACTGAAAAGTATAAAATGCACAGTGATCTTTTTCTGGCATATTACAAATTATCATAATAAATTATCCTATGGACCTGCCAAGACAGAATTCACACAGAAATAGAATGCTATATCAATGGGTTGAAAAAAGCATGCCAACATAATAATAATTGGAAAACTCTGGGAATATGTGAGACAGTAAACACAAATAGAAAATGTATCATAGATACTAACAGTTACGGAACAGTAGGTGCCCGTGTCTGATTTAGAAAAAATGACTGTGAGGATAATTAGAAAAACTTGATCAAGTGGACATAATATTATTATATATTAAATAGAATGGATCAGTGGCTAGGTCTTCCAAAAGGCTACTGCTGGAGAGATGCCAAAAGAAGCTTAAACAATTGAGGATGATTAATGGAACTTACTTTAAGTAAAGAGAAATGATTCTGGCATAAAACAGGAGTGGTTAATCTACAGGGTAAATAAATGTATACCAAGAAATAAAAATGCAGTTTGAACAGATGGCCTTCAAATGGCAGCTAAACAGATAAATCAGGAAGAAGCAAAATTAAAAACTGTATGATGCTTGCAAACAATTGCAAACAAGGGTGAGAAAATAAAAAAAAAAATACTGAAACAGACAAAATGCAATATTGAAAGTATAGAGAAAGCATACCTACAAGTGAAGAGAACTCCAACCATGCATTTCTAGTACTACAGATGCAAAGGAGTAGTTAAAATAGAAGCTAAAATGTCAAAACAATAAAAAAGAAAATAAAATTCATAATAGAAATGTGTGGGTATTTTACCTGACCCTAATGTCTACAGGAATTACAAGTAAAAGTGGCAACCACAACTTACCTACATAGTATGTGACTACTTGACTGTCATCCTTGGAAATATCATCTTCCAAATGCATTGAAATACAGTACTGTGATAAACATGGCATTGTCCTCTAGAATGGTTGAAATTTTGATCATGTAACAGTCTAGATCCAATCCAATTTTATACTGGATTAAGTCTGAATTTTAAATAACCTTCAGATTCAGTCACTCGACAAATCAAATCCAGTTTTTATACATTGTTTAGACTCCTCGGAGTAAAATATATTATGTATAAGGTCCTACATCATTCACAGCATTGTGAAAATTGCAGACCCCGCAATATTAGGTTTCCACTGCAATTTTTATTTTAATTAGCTTACTTTGCACTGTCCGTAATTTTTCACACATTTTGAGTATGCACTAACATTCAGTGCCTGTAAAATGTGAAAAGATAAAGTGACTAAACTCGATTTCTACAGCCATTGTCTTAAGACTTTTAGTCGTCTGAATTTTATATTGTACTGGTCACTTTTAAAAAAAATGAATATAGCTGTAGCAAAATGCCTGGCTACCAAAAAAATTAGCAGGTATAACATAATACTTGAGTGTTTATATCATTCCAGTAAAGTTTTCTTAAACAGATAGGTCTACTCTGGCTGTTCCAAATTACCACTATTAATAAAGGTCCATTCTTACTTTTCCACGATTTTCCATGTCTTGTTCGCAACTCAGTTGCAAGTATATGAAGATCATCCCGTGATTCAAGTAGGGACTTAATTATGTATTTAATGGAAACTAAGTTCAGTTGTTGAGACATAAGTCTTATCTGGACCATCTCATGTTCACTATCTATAGGTGGTTAATGAATCACTTTCATACCTGAGGGCCCCCTTTCCCTCCCTTAATGAATATCAGATTGTTGGTATTATCTATTAGATTCAAAGGGACTCTTCTCCATTCTTTTTATTCTTGATTTGTGATTTAGAATGGCTTCAGCACCACTGATCATGCTCTTCTCTGCTATTTTCTCTCCTCTCTTGACTTCTGTGACACTGTGTTCACCTGGGATCTTTGTCTATCTTGGCAAACACGGTTTCAGTATGTCTTGAATGCAGAACATCTTGTGTGCCCCTCTCTTTATATATGCTGGTGGTGACCTCATTACTCCTATAGTTTGTTTGTTTGTTTAATTTTTGACCAGTATGCAGATGATTCCCAAATTACTCCCTATCTTCCCCCTCTGTCCAGTCTTGCACCTCCAAATGCTTTTCAATTTGTTCTGTCACCATGCCGAACTCAGTCTCTCAAAACCTGAGCTTTTTATCTCCCCATATCCAATCTCTCACATGTGCTACATTTTTATCACTAAAATCCATCCTTTCCTCACTTCTGCTACACCTTGAATAAAGCTCTCACCTGGGTTACCCTAAATTTCCCCCTTTCAGCCTCCAAAAATGCATCTGCTAAAGGAATCTTCCTTTTTAATTGACCTTATCACATTACTGCCTCAACACACACACACACACACACACACACACACACACACACAAACTCCTCCTCGAATCTTGTTCCTGTTCTTCATCCCATATCAAATTCAAGGTCCAGTTGATTTATATCAAGAAGCCTTCCCATCATCATCTCCTAACCAATAATATACACACACACATCCTTACTTGTTTTTTCTTGTCTTTTCCTATCTTTCTCTTTCTTAAATTGTAAGCTCTTTGGGTCAAGGAAGTGCTTTGTAGTGGCAAGATATAATAAGTAAATGGTAAATAATATTACTTAGCAGCAATGTGCTGCTTTTCATCAAGGGATCTCAAGGCTCTTTACAAAACATGGGTAGGTATTATTTTTTTCCCATTTACATGGGAAAACTGAATAGAAATGATGTTTAGTAGTGATAATTGTGATCAAACATGTCAGGGAAAGCTTATGATTCGATTACGTACTGACTCCCACACCACCTAAAGTGGAAAGAAAGAAATGAGATAAGGCTGATCTATGAAACAAAAAGATTGAATTGTTTAATCATTCATAGTCTAGAACACAATTGACCCTATCCTGTGAAGCCACTTAAAAGAATATAGTATATGCATAATGAAATCTAATTGAATGAACAATGCAGAGTTTTAGCAAGAGAAGCTTTTCTTAAACAATCTCAGACTATCTGGGAATTTAAAGATAAGAATGATACTGGGAACATGTGTGGTGCAATCTACTCTATTTTTTACATTTTTTGATTTATAAGAAATCTGAGGCAGCTTTCGTTTTTCAAAGTACAGTTTCCCATGATAGGCACCTGACTACAGTAAGAGATATAAAGATATCATACATAGGATATAGAGACGAATAAAGAAAAGAAATAGTTAGGAAAAGGAAAAAACGTGTGTGAAAGAAGCTAGGTCCAGCTGGGACAGTAAGGGTCAGTGCTCAGATGTCTCTTATTATCCTTTAATGAGAAAGAGAGAGGAACTGAATATTTAACTGATAGCAAGAAATTGTGATAAGCACTGAATGAAGATGGTAGCAAGTGAAATACAACAGGATTGGGAATGACTGAGTAACTGGCTGGTGTATATAGCAAATGAAATGTAATGGGGAAACAGTTGGAAAATTAAAAGTGAGTCAGTCTTAGTATTGACCACCATGGGAAAGACATGCACTGCAATGTTTCCCTCTCAGTTCTAAATAACATAGTGCTCACTAGACCATAAAAATAATAAGCACATTCATTTGAAGAACATACACCTCATACATACAGACAACCTTCCTCCCTGGAATAAGACCAGTTAAGTCAACACAATTACACCTGGGATGACTTTGGTGCACTGAGTCTAGATGAAAGACACCAAACTCTGTTTCTAAAATATATCTGTATGTAAGTACAGGGTTCAGATGAAATTTTTTTTGTTCCTTCTGAGGCATATTTGTAATTATTACCGAGTTCATTGTTCAAGTGAGAATAGTGAATGCAAAGGTGGCTCATGTCAGAAATGACCTTTCACAACTGCATAAGTGGCAACTGACAGCTGCCCTGGTATTGTAAGGTTACAGCACTGTTTGCTTTCTACAATTAGAAGCTGTACATAGCTAACCTCACTTTTGAAGTATGAGCCATGATTGACATTACAGGTATTGCCAACCCCACAGGTCAAAAAACCAAACCATAAGTCAGATCCTCCAAATCAAGCGATTTAAAAAAAAAAAAAAAAAAACACGTAGTTTGTGGTTTTTAACTGCCCCAGCCCATCCCGTGTGTGTGTGCGAGAGAGAGTGAAAGAGAATTAGTATTGTTCATTCTCCCAAATGTATTGGGAAATGTGATTTTGGCCCCCACTGCAGGAGCTCTCACTCCAACATCTGCCTGTATCCAGCCCAGCAATTCATTCTGCCACCTCAACTTCCAAATCAATCCCATCCCCCCAGTCCCTGCATCAGTTCTGGCCCTACATCTGATTTCCCATCCCACCCTGCATCAGTTTTGCCTGTCCCATTGCCCCACATCTCTCCCCCCCCCCCCGATTATTTTGCCCTCTCCAGTCTCCTCCCACCCCCAGATCAATTCTGCCCCACATCACTTCAGCCACTCCAATCCCAGCTCTGCTCCTCCTGGGGTTCTTCACACACCTCTCCAAGGGAGATTGAAACAGTTTCCCCTTCTCTCTCTTTCAAGCAGCTCCCTCTCAGGCCAGTGCAGCAAAGAAGGAGGGAGGAGCAGAGGAGCCCTCCCATTGCTCACCAGAGGGAAAGGGGGAAGCAGAGCTGCACTGAGCTACTGGGCTCTTTCTGCTCCTTCCTTCCCTCTCCCCTTCTGTGAGAATCACATTGGGCTGCTGAAGTGAGGGGAGAAAGAGGGTAGCCTGTTTCCTGCAGCAGCTGTGATTGGCTGCTCTACCCCCAGGAGGCTGGCAAGTGGGGCAGGTGGGTCAGAGGGGATTTCCCCCAGTCAGGACTGAAGCTTCTCATGTCATTGACAGATGGGCTCTACCCCTGTCAAAATCACATCATGTGCAAAAATATCACAAGAGTCGCAAACACTGTCCTAGCTCCATAGTCTTGAGTTTTCTCAATAAATATTTGGGCATGCAAGGAGGTTAATCACATACAAGTGGATATATTCTTGTTTTAGGATGATGGTCAAGTGCCACAAGAACATCTTCCCTTCATATGGAATCCGTTTCAACAGGATTTTGAAAATCTGAGGCAAACTGGGTGAATATCTATACTACAGATAAATACTACTTATATCAATTACATTCTATTTTATCCAGTTCGCACGCCTATCGTTTTTTTAAAAATTGCTTCTAATTTTCTTTGTTTTATTTTAACAATCATTTGCTGGATTTCAAAGAAAATTGGTTTTAATAAAAAGGATCAGTTTTTATCTTTGTTCTACTAGTGGCCATGTTTTCCTGCATAAGAGTTTTCTGCAATTTATACATTAATAGGAAAGAAAAGCCTTAAAATGCAAAGACTTTTTTAATTGTATTCTGCATAGTACTGCAAAATTAAGTGTTCCATGACTGCAGGATTTTTTTAAAATTAGATTTTAAAGGCAAAATTTTAAGATACTGCCAACTAAATTGCAACAATAGAACAGCTCTGTGTTTATGGATGCAAATAAGTGTGTGTGAACAAATCAGGTACCTGAATTAAGTCAATACTACTTTGATCACACAAATAGCAGTTTGCACAAATAAATGAAGGGTCTAATTTCTCTAAACAAGCATGTTTATTTGGCAAGTGCAAATAAGGTTCCAATGACAGAAACTTTGACCTAACTTCATTTTTTTAAAAAGACTATCAAAGTGCTAAAAAGATAGATTCAGATATTATTTTACAGTGCCTAAAATGGTGTTAGACTTTACAGCAGATGAGACATTCCCTCCCCAGGAGAGCATATATCCTGATTTCAGCTATGCTGTGATTTAGGAGCTAAGAGAGGAAGGATAAGATTGATATCAATCACAGTATGCAGTTCCTGAGTGCAAGCATGGTGATATAAGGATTTTTTTTGTTTACATAAATAGAGATAAATGTCAAAGTGTGTGTGTCATTATTGGCTAATTTCTTGCAGCCGTCAGGGTACAAATGAGTGTTTATGAAAGTTTATCTGAGGAGAGGGTAGTGATGAATAGAGATAATCAGAACTTATGAAAACGTTTGAAAGGTTTGGGTTTTGTTTTAATGCAGAATTAAAACAAATTTCAAATCTTCAAAAGTTGTGGTGAAACAGAATTTCCGTCCCACAATCAGTACTAATGGCTAAGGCTGGTTGAAAATTTTCTGATAAAACTTTCCTTTGATGGAAAATTAGGATTTGAAAAAAAAATTATGGGAAGTGTCCGCTTTCCTCAATTGTTTAAAAATGTTCATCCGGAAACAAAAACAAAAAAAACTACAATTTTTTTTCATGTTTTGTTTGAAAATTGTTAAGTTTTCATGTTTTTTATTTTTCCACAAGAAGTTGAAAGTTTCTGTTGAAAATGTCAGTGATTTTTACTGACATTTTCCACAGGAGGAGGGGGAGGGCACAAGACAAACAAAACCGCTCATTTTCCAACCCGCTATAATGGTGATCTTTTTAATCAATTCAGGATAGGTGCACCATGTGGAAAAAGCATGTATAGTTATGGAGGATATGGACAAATGGGACTATCAAGACTGAAAGTGAATGTAATGTGATAAGAGACAAGAGTCTCTTAGATAAGTAGGGAGTGGCAAAAAAAACCCTGATTTTTAGTGATGTGGTACAAGTAGCAAGATTTAAACACAGTCCATACATGAAGGAAGAGGGCAAAGAAGACAGGAAGATGTCTAAGATTACTCCTATGTTGTGGATATAAGTGATGGGGAAATGTTGGTTTTGTCATCAGAGGTAGGAAATGGAGGAATGGAGAATGTAGATGAAAGCTAATGAGCTATGTTTTGATCATATTAAGCTGAAGCTGACAATGAGACAGCCAAAAAAATTTGGAGATGGGAGTTTACATAGAGAAAGACAAGTCAAAAGAAGAACAGTAGATTTGTTAGTAGAGATGGAATTTAAAATCTCTTTTACATCATGGTTTATGGGATATTTAGATAAGTTTAATGTATTGAAGTCAGCAGGACCTGATGAAATTCATCCTAGGATATTTAAGGATCTGGTTGCAGCAACATTGAAACCATTAGTGAGTATCTTTAAGAACTCATGGAGTACAGACAAGGTCCCAGAGGACTGGAAAAGGGCAGTCATAGTACCTTATCTTTACAAAGGGGAACAAAGACGACCCAGGTCAGCCTAATACTGAAAAGATACTGGGGCATGTTATTAAGCAATCAATGTGGAAGCATCTAGAAGATAAAAGAGCAATAAGTAATAGCCAACATGGATTTGTCAAGAGCAAATCATGTCAAAGCAACCTAATTTCTTTCTTTAAAAGGGATACTGGATGGGGGAAATCTGAAGACATGATATGTCTTGATTTTAGTAAGGTTTTAGACATAGTACCACATGACATTCTCATAAACAAATTACTAGATTAAATTACTATAAAGTGGGTGCAAAACTGGTTGAAAGACCATACTCAAAAAGTAGTTAGCAGTAGTTTGCTGTGAAGTTGGGGGAGTGATATATTGATTAAATGCACCCTTGTATTCATACCCTACACACTATTGTAATAATCTTTGTACAAAATATGCCTTGTGAGGTGACATTTGAAAACTAATAACTCACTGGTCAATAATATCATGATGAAATGTATGTAGCAACATTCTGTGTAAAGTTATGAATATAAGCTGAAGTTATGACTGAAATGTGGTTTCCTGTCAAATCTGGGGAGGAGACCTGCAGCAAGGGAGATTTAGATTAGATATTTGGGGAAATAAAACAACGGACAACACAGGCCAGGGGATGTGCTGGCCGCCGCTTCCTGCAGCCCCCATTGGCCTGGAGCGGCGAACCGCGGCCAGTGGGAGCCACAATCGTCCGAACCTGTGGACGCGGTAGGTAAACAAACTGGCCCGGCCCGCCAGGGTGCTTATCCTGATGTACAGTATGATGGTGGTGTTATGTTGGTTAATCATTTTATTTTATTTTCTGTTCAAATCAAGTTAGAATTATGTTTTTGTTTCCACACATTCCCCTGCATTATTTTGCAGTGTTTGAGTAGATGCTGTCTTTGCTGGAGGGTACATTTATTTGGCTGTCTGGGCTAGGATGGTAGATGTGTATTTCCCAGAATTATGGTATTCATATGTATCTGAGACTAAAAGACTCACCATTGAGACTGTTTGGAGTCTTTCCTAGCCCTACCACTTTCCACAGGAGTAGAGCATAGGCTGACGCAAGCTACATGTCTTGGCCTGGATGGTGCATCTTGCTGGGTAGCCATTTTGATCTCTGGGTCTACCAGCCAAGACAAAGATTGGCTTGTGCTCAGGCTAAGCAGCCTCAGCCACTCTGTAGTGCAAAGATTACCTTCACTTGTTTCCTTCATTTGTTTACATACTTGTTTATTTAATGAAGTTACGGTCTATGTCCTATAAATTATCCCTAGCCTGTGAGGTGCCTTCGCTGAGGGGATTCTCAGAATGTCTGGAAATCACTCAGCACATTATGGGTGTCACTCTAAACATGTGGTGCATCATGGGAGTTGCAGTTTGGGTGCCTGTCACTGGGTGATACTGGCCCTTTATGAGGGAGCATGGCCAGTGCACCTGTGACTCATCATCTGCCTCCTAACTGGGTGTGAAAGAGGGCACCCAGGCCTTAGAAGGGAGAGAGATCTAGTGAATCAGAGCTGCCTGACTCAGTCAGGAAAAGGACAGGTGAGAGGTGCCAGAGATCAGGGGGACTGTGGAAGGTCCCTAAGAAATCTGTAAATGGTTCCTGGGGTAAGGCTGAAGCAGCTAGATCTCCCCAACCCAGAGAACCAGAGCAAGAAGGGCTGCAGAGGGCTGAAGGTGACCAGACGGAGTTGTCTGCAGACTTCTAACCTGGAGTGTGAAGCTGAGAGCTGGAGAGGACTGATGCAACAGACAGGTTTACTCCCTTATATCTCCATGCTGGAGAGCTGGAGCAAGAGGGCTGGAAAGGACTGAGGGGCTCCCCTGCTGAACTCCCAGCAGAGAGGCTATGGAAGTCTCTGCTGGGAAAAGCCGGATTGCACTCCAGTTGGAAGGGTGGGGTTGCTGTTCTGTTAAAAGGACAAGAGATGACTGACAAAGAGCCCAGGCATGGTGGAAGATGCCAGAGTGTAGCATGTGGGACATTAAGGGACTAGATGCTGTGTGATTTTAAGGGGGTAATAAATTGTCTATTTGGGGATTTTTGTTATGGACTATTTAGACTATGTTGTAATAAACCACCCCGAAGAGAGATATTATTGTGACAAGAAAGCTTATGTTAGAGTTATTGGGGATTCCGTTTGAGGGAAAACTAACACAGGTGCACCTGTTGTGCCAAGGCCTCCTACAGGAGACTGGCACATGACAATGCCTCATACCGCTGTTCTCCTCTATGTGTCAGGTTCCCCAGTTGCATTATATCTTCCATGATGCATGTGGTGATTCAGCACCTGAGGGTTAGGGTTAGGGTTAGGGTTATGGAAACTGTGATGGTAAGGGACAGGGTTCTGCAGCCCAGAGGTTCATTTCTAGTTCATGTCTTATGTTCCTAAAAGCTCAGGCTTCAGGGTTTCAGCCAGCTACCTGCACGCTCAGATTTTATTTTCACCCAATATATTCTGGGAAGGTTTTAATTTTTATTTTTTTTAATCTCCTTCTTCTGAAGCATCAGGGATGGCCACGGCTAGAGATGGAACACTGCACAGGGAGGTCCAGTGCTCTGAGGTGGCACCGAGCATTCTTTCTCTCAGGTGCTTTGCTGTCTAGTTCTTACTCACATGTTCAGGGTATAACTGATCATTTTAAGAGGGATTGTGAAGGAATATTCTCTCAGGTCAGATTGGCTAAGGCCTTGGGAGCTTTTTATCTTCCTCTGCAGCATGTGGGTGCAGCATATGCCAGGATTATCTGGGTATTTCTCACTTAATCATTTCCCTGCCGTTGTGGGCTCTTGGGCACCAGAGCACCTCGGTCCCTCCAATTCTCTGCCTGTGGCACATAATAATCTAGTCTCCTGTGGGCTGTAATACTTTGATCTAATTTCAACTGTTGGGTTTAGTGTGCAGGTTCTGGGTGGTATTGGTGGCCTACCGGATATACAGGAGGTCTGTATATACAGGATGATCTGGTAGTCCCTTCTGGCTTTAAGCTCTGTAACTCTGAGATCAAAAATTCAAAATTTTCCATGGGGGAAGAGGGGATATTGTTCCAACCAGTGAATGAGCTTGAGGCCACATGGGTAAAAACAGTTATTGAGTTTGTGATATATCATCTGAAGGGAGTGACAGGAGCAGCCCGAGCTCTAACCTTTTCATTTCAGTGCCAGGATTTCTTCAGACGTGTCTTAGGACATGTCTACACTGCCCTGTAGTTCGGACTATGGGAGTGTGAATAGCAGTGCACACTGAAATGCTGCACTGTTCCTCCCCTGTGTGGATGCTGCAGGCACAAGATAAAAGGTTCCTTCTGTGCATTAACATAGTTTTCTTCAAAACAGGATTACATTATAACTTAAGAGAAGGGTGTTAAGGTAATACTTATCGTAAATCTGAATATCTTGGCATATGTTCTCACTGGCTTGTGAAATTTTTGGGCAAACAGAGGCAGGATAGGCTCAAGTCGGTCAAAAACTGTTCTTGCTTCAGAAAATCCATGCATTTTTCTCGGTGTCAGCCTGAAAAGGTGTGACTGGAGCTACAGAATAATCTTCCTAGCTTTTGGTTGTATTAAATCAAACTGATGCACAGGTTTATTTGGTTTATTTCAAGTGGCTTTGATCAGATGTCTGGATATTGAGCAATTTACCAAAATCAACAAACACAAAGAAGCTAGAGACAATTGCATAATTTGCAAACAGACTAAACTCCATTTCCAAGAGACCAAATTCAATTGGCACCACCAACTGAGAAAGTATGTTTTAAAGGCCAGAGAAAAGGGATGCCTGACTTATTCAATTACAAACAATTGCCAGTAATGATATCTGTTTTGACTCAGATTGAATTACCCTGCTGCTTCAGTGTGCATTGATATTTCTGTCTTACTGTCTGGACTTTACAGCAGATGTTTTAAGGAGAAAAGACAGGGATCTGCTCAGTGTATGTTAATGGGAGATAATACTGCATATTTTAAAGGTTATATAGGGGTTCCTCTGGGACATAGTATCAAATCCTCTGCCAGAAAAGAAGAGCTGATTGCTCCTGAATGATTAAGTTAGTGACTATCATATTTCTTTTCACAAGGGAAATACATTGCTCCTAAGAAATCATTGTGGATGCTATCTAGTCTACATTTAGATTTGGAAATGATTCATGTAAGCATGAAGCTCTTTCCATTAGGAAGACAAAAACAGAGATGCAAAATAAATAGCCTATGTTTAATGATACATTTAAAAAACTGGAAAGAAGCATCTTTAAGGTATTTTTTTTAAAGTACAGTGACTTGTTGGCCTAGAAAATCTCAGCATACCATTGACATTAACGTACACTGTTATCACAATCTATCCATGTAAAAAAAGCAATCAGTAACCTGCAGGATCTTGTTAAACGTTGCTCTGACTTAGATTTCAATAAGATAGCAGACAAGCTTCCAAAAAGGAACTTACATGATCAATTAGTTCGCGAACCATTCCATTCCATTGCCCACTGGCATCATCCTGGGCTCCATATTTGCCATCCTCCACCAGCCTAATTTCATAGGTAAATCCAAGGATGGTAGCTAGCTCCCTGAGGAGGTCAATGCAATATCCCTCAAATCGATCATTCCCATACAGAGGTTTGTCAGACTTCTTGAACATCACATATGGCTCTTCCTGTAAGTGAAGACACAGAGAGGGAGCTTCAGTCAGTATCTATTTGTATAAAGTTGTTAATATATTACCACACACAGACAGAGGTGAACTTTAAAAAGAAAATCCTGTTGTCTCCCCTCTATCAAGGGAAAATTTACCTTGGATTACTCAAAAACTCTCTCATTTTTAAGTGAAAAAAAAAATGAGCCCATAGTGAAGCCACATCTTCAATGCAGTTGCACCCTACCTAATCTGAAATGTGTTCTCTGCTTATTAATGTTCAATGTATTACTTGTGTAGAATACTGTAAACTGCTTAAAATGAAAGCAATCTAACAATGTGGTTATTCAGCAATTGAAAAACTAATAGTTTTAATTCAGAATATCAATCAACAGTGCTAAGTATTGCATGCTATATTTTTTTGTATAAGTGGGAAAGTTAACTACTTTTGCAATATATTTTTTTTAAATAAGCATGTAGAAAACCTTTCAAAACACAAATCAGTAACAGTATATTCTGCTCTGCTCCATCAAGTTATATATTTTGCTATTTTGCAGAAAGCCTATGAAAACATTAACACACAAAAATAAATTAAAAAAAATTAAGTCCATGGATACTGAATTTTAATTCCTTCAAACCTTCAGCTCGGATATTTAATTATAAGGTTAGGATGTTACTGAGGATTTAGGTAGATGTTTATTGCATTAAGTGGTATATAGAAGATAGTCAACACTTTAAAATAATTGGCAGATCATTAGTAATTTATTTGGTAGGAAACTAATGCCTAGTTACTATGCTGAACTTCTTATTATGTTTTATATGCAGAATAAATGTAGCTTTCATTACATGTAATGTTGGGAGGGAAAACAAATACCACACCAATAATTTTCTATTACCAACCTCCAGTTTCTTTTTGACACAGAATAGGTTAAATACATGAGCTCAAGCTTTTCTCCTGTTTTAGAACCTTTCCCCATTTTATACAAGAATAAAAAATAACCACAAAGTAAGGCAAGAAAAATTGCATCAGATGCAATTACTGCACCAGACAGAAGACTCAATGAATAATAAGATAACTCTCCTGGGTAACTTTATAAAATTCATACAGTACTAAACCTCTGCATCAGCATTCACTGGGGTTAAAGACACCTCATTCTACTGGCACTTGGCAGCTTTAATAAGAGTCTTTCAGTATTTTCACTATAAACCCCATTTTTGAGCAGTCCCATAATAGATCCATTTAATTTGCATAAAGCTGAAATTTTTGCACATATGATTTTAGCCCAGATAAAAGGGTATGAGAGAGAGAGAGTGGTTTGTTGTAGTTAGAACAAAACATGTTCAGAATGTATGTTGTTGTGGTGAGTTTCTTTTGTCATCTAGTGTATTAAAAAGATCAATATTTGTTTTCTCCAAATTGTCATATTATGATGCTATTTCACACATTTCTACTTAAAGAAATAAATTTAGGGCCTGATCTGGCAAAGCTGTACTCACACAAGTCATTCTATTGGCTCCTCACATTAGTAAGAACTACTCATGAGTTAGATTTTTTGGTAGAGATCAGCACTTTTGTTTTTAACATTAAATTTGGCAAGCGGTTCAGGAGTTTTTGTATTTATTAATTTAAAAATATGAATTGTTATGTTGGAATTTGTTAAATCTGGAAAGCAGATCACTGTGTATACTCACTGGTTCTTTATCATAGCTTGTTTTAGTAGGCAAACTGCATTTCATACTAAGTACAGAACAATGTGCACTCTACCTCCCAAGTTTCAAAACTCCATTAGCTTCAGTGAGATATTTCATATAAGCTTTATAATGTAAGGGCTATTATGGACTTTTGAGAGTCACTATAAACTCAAACTTTTTCTGGAATTTTGTATGAATTGTGTAGAATGCAAGACAATGATATTATGCAAAATCCAAGCAAACTGAAAAGCATGTAATAATTTAAGGGACTTGAATATTTCAATGAAAAGGATACTGGAATTATTTTATGTTTTTCATTCTCATGTCTAAAAAATTGTAAGCATGTATAAATTACTAGAGCTGGGTGGGAAACAATTTTCCTGTTCCATTAAAGTTTGAAGTATCCAAAAAAAAAGTTGTCCATCCCAAATCAGGACTAAAGTCAAAATCTTGAAAATTTTCATAAACAGAAAAGCTGAAAAATATTTCTGGTTGGGTCAATCAAAACATTTCATTTTGATAATTTTGAAAGATTTCATTTGGAGTTTGACCATTTCTTTCTCTCTTTTTTGTGCTAGAATTAGCTTATATTTCTAAACAAAAAGTTGAGGCAGAAAACAAGAATATTTTACTTCATAACCAAACATCGTGACAATTTCAAAACTTTTTTCAAAAAACTGTGTCAAAAATGATCTTTCACAAAAAAAACTTTCAGTTTCAATGAATTGGCATTTTCTGATGAAAAACATTTTTTTAAAACATTTCCCAACCATCTCTATAAATTTGGCACCCTCTGGTCTGAGAAAATATTGTGCACTGTTCACAGAGCACTATGTGGTTAGAAAAGCAATCCAACTTTAGCTCAGAGAACTATATAAGAATGTGTAGCCTTGGAAAATTGATTCTCTAGGTAAAAAGACAAATACTTTGCCTTTGGTAAGCTGATGGCAATTAATAACCAGATCACTTCAATTGTGGAAGCTATGTACTTTTGGGAGGGTCAGAAATGCCTGGAACCTCTTTATTTGACTGATTCCTTAAAATATTATCTCACACATGTATGGAAAAGCTCAGCAGTACATGCAGAAAAGGCAGAAGAGTTCAGTTAATATATCTGTTCTACATTTGGGAAAAAACAGATGATTTAGTCATATTGTATGAATATGAAGCACTTCTCATTCCAGTAATAAGACAGGAGGATATCAAACAGCAGCTACTAAATTTAGACATTTTAAAATCAGCAAGGAAAGAACAATTTGCATCCAAGAGTTTTTAAAGATTTGGCCAAAGGAGCTTGCTGGATATCTAATGTTGCTTTTCAATAACTCTTCTAACATGAAAGTTTATGCTCCAATACATCTGTGAGTCTTAAAGGTGCCTCTGTTGCTTTTTACAGATCCAGACTAACACGGCTACCCCTCTGATACTCTTCTATTCAGAAGACTAGAAGAAAGCTAATGTTGTGCCAATATTTTAAAAGTATAAATGGGATGACTAGGAATTATAGGCCTGTCAACCTGATCTTGATCCTAGGTAAAATAATGGAGTGGCTAATACGGGACTAGAGTAATAAAGAATTAAATTAGAGTAATATAATTAAAACCAGTCAACACAGATTTATGGAAAATAGATCCTGTGAAACTAACTTGATATCTTTTTTGATAAGATTGTAAGTCTGGATGATCAAGGTGTTAGTGTTGATGATACTTAGATTTCTGAATGTACTGTACATTTTGATTAAAAAACTAGAATGATACAAAATTAATGTGGAACACATTAAATTGATTAAAAATTGGCTAACTGGCATGTTTCAAAATGTAATTATATACTGAGAATCATCATGAATTGATATGTTACTCATTGGATCCCACAGGGATCAGTTCTTGATGTGATGCTGGCAGACCAGGTGCTAGCTCATACCCAAGCCCCAGATCAATTCACTTGTTTATTAGTATAGATCAAAGTAATTATTAAATGTATAAGAGTGTATTTGGCATTTAAACTTCATGAAAACTAATGGGACATTACATGCATTGTTTTTACATATCTGTATTCTGTTATAATGGAGTAGCAAACATTTACATTGTATATACCCCTGTAACTAAACAACTCATCAAACAGAAAGAAGCCTTGTGGAATGCAAAGGAAGAACTCAAACAGAAAAGTACTAATTTCAAGCAAGTGGTAACTGTGTGATGATCAGATGTCAAAGACTTTGAATGAATTCCTCACTCTCCGTCACCAAAGAAAGAGCCCACCTGGGTAGTGATACTGTCTACTTATTTTCTGTGAGAAGAAGCTATAAAAATGGATTACAGGAAAGATCCTTCATCTCTGGACTGTTTGGATTTTAATAGGACAGAGAATACGGAGATCCCCAGAGTTATTCTGGGCAGCCCTGAGACACTTTTGGGAAACTGGCAAATTACTACAAATTACTACATCTCTGTACCATTTGGAAGTATAGACTGTGATCCACTTGTACATATATTTTACATGTTTTAACCTCTCAATAACTCTCGCTTTCTTTTCTTAGCTAATAAACCTTTAGTTAGTTTACTATAGAATTGATTACCAGCATTGGTCTTTGGTGTAAGATCTAGGGTACCAATTGATTTAGGGTACGTGACTGGTCTCTTGGGACAGGGAGCAACCTGATGTGGTATGATTTTTAGTCTAAGTCAGAGGTCGGCAACGTTCGGCACGCAGCTCGCCAGGGAAAGCACCCTAGCGGGCCGGGCCAGTTTGTTTACCTACTGACGCAGCAGGTTCGGCCGATCGCATCCCCCACTGGCCGCGGTTCGCCGTCCCGGGCCAATGGGGGTGGCGGGAAGCCGCGGCCAGCACATCCCTGGGCCCCTGGTCTAAGTGATCTTTTAACCCAAAGTCCAGTTTTCTTGGAAGCAAGATAGACTGGAGCATCTAAGGGGTCTGTGACTCCATGGTAAGATTGGTATAGCGATCCAGGAGCTCACATTCAGTACTGGCTTGGTAAAATCTAATTATAGAGTACATCACCAGTTTGGGCTGTCTGTCCCGTTTTCTGGTAGTCTGTCCTAAGGTAGGCACTCTCAGTTGTGAGCCATTCCAGATAGCATGACACTTGGCCCTATGCCATTTAACATTTACTAATGACATTGTAGAACACAAAATCTTCATTAATGAAGTTTTCATACGACACACAAACTGGGGGAGTGGTAAATCATGAAGAGGAGAGGTCTGAATTGCTTGGTAAACTGAGCACCATCAGACAATATGTTTTAATACAGCTACATGTAAATGTATACCTCTAGGAACTAGGAATGTAGGCCATACTTAAAGGATGTGGGATACTATCCTAGGAAGCAGTGACTCTGAAAAAGATTTGGGGGTTATGGGGATAAACGGCTAAACATGAGCTCCCACTGTGATTCTGTGGTCAAAAGGGCTATTGCAATTCTTGGAGGCATAAACAGGGAAATCTCAAGTAGGAATAAAGAGGTTATATTACCTCTGTATTTGACACTGCTGCAAGTGCTGTTGGAATACTGTGTCCAATTCTGGTGTCTGCAATTCAAGAAGGATGCTGATAAATTGGAGAGGATTCAGAGAAGAGCCATAGGATGGTTAAATAATTGGGAAATCTACCTCATAGTGATTGAGCTCCTTGAGTCTATCTATTTAGCTTAACCAAGAGAAAGCCATGGGGTGACTTGATCACAGTCTATAAGTCTTTACATAGAGAACAAATATTTGATAATAGGCTCTTTAATCTAGCAGACAAAGATATAACGAAATTCAATGGCTGGAGGGTGAAGAAAAATTCAGACTGGAAAGAAGGCATACATTTTAAAGTAATTGTAATTAACCACTGGAATAATTGACCATGGAGTGAAGTAGATTCTCCATCACTGGCAAATTTAAAAATCAAGATTGGGTGTTTTTTTCTAAAAGATACGCTTTATTTCAAACAAGAATTCTTTCCGAGAAGTGCTTAATTCTACTCCATTTGTTGAAGGCAAGTCATGAGCACATATTCTTTTATATGGATGGATAAGGAGGTCATAGTAAGCATAGTTGTGCTTCATTTAAAGATTTCAAAAGGCTTGGAAAATGTCCGATTGCCAAACACGGCATCTAACACGTTGGTCTGATACAATGAAGAAAACAAACATTTTCAGTGCCTGTAGAATGCATAGCTTGATATGCTTCACACACATACATATACCCTGCAATTCTGCATGAAGGATGAATTATTTAGGACACCCATCCATGTCAATCCATTGAATCTATCCCAGTGGAGTCTCTTAGGGTATGTCTACAAAGGCTGGAGCTCAGACTGGGAAGTCTACCCCCCTCCCTAAGCTTCAAAGTCTGAGCTGCAACTTCAAAACACTGTCTACATGGGTATTTTTAGAGTGCTAGCGCGTGACTGTTTACCCAGACTGGAGGCTCACTGCAATATGAGAAGCTAACTTACAATATTAGCTCTGAACATGCTTTGCATGGCTGTAGTGATCCCTGCTGTCTGAGCACTGATGGCTGGATACAAATAGGGAAGCACCAATTGAAGGAGCAAGAGCCACAAAAGTAATTTTGAGACTCAAACCAATTCAGCCACTTCAAACTGAAACCAATGTTGACTGCATACTGGACCATACGATTTACAGTATTTTTATTTTGGCTACATTTCATCATTTCATATTGCTGCAAAAGCTGCCAGCCTGCAACTTGCTGAAGGAAACATGAACAGACAAATCAGAACAGAAAACCATGAAGAGTAGATGATAGAGAACCAGGTATTAACAACTTACAAAGGAAGGCAAATTGGATACTAGAAGTCTGCGAAGATGGGAGAGATTATTATTGACTCATTTCTTAATGTCCAGTTACTGAAAATGAAATGGTGAGAGATCTTTTTATATACGGAGCTCACTAAGCTGCATACAACCAATTCCACCTTGCTAGCTTTTTTACGGAGAATTTAATGTTATGTAATTTGACTTGACTTTGCTTTCAGAGGTCTTGAAGGCTGACAATGATTATCTGATGACTCCCAATATTATGTGTGTGTTAGATCCATATCATATTTGCTCTGCATCTCCATAATCTTTTGTGTGATGAAACATTTTCCTAGAAAGAAATATTTTAGAAAACTGCGTCTATAGAACGTGTGTATACCTAAAAAAGCCAATCTTAATAAAAAGCAATATGCAGCTGAAAATCTCAGTGGACTTTGCCTTAAAAACTGCTGGCATCATATTCAATGACATTTGTAAATTATGAATTTGGTTCACTAGCGTAACACTTGGTACACAAGTAGTAATACATCATAGCCTGTTATAGATAAAAAGATACAATGTGCCTCAGACAACATATGTTTGTGCGGGAGGTCACATGAGCAAATAGCATGATTTTGAGCAATGGATGTTCTGTGCACCTTGGTAAATAGAGGTCAAATGAACTAAAGGAACAGCTCAGTTAGCCCAAGAGCCACAGTTCTTTGCAGTCTCTGTCCATTGCCTCACTGCTCAGCTAGAGGCCATTTTGGCTGCCTTCAAAGACAGATTAACTTGAATTTGTTGTGATTTAATTGTCTAACATGGCACTTTTCCATGCACCAAAGAGGGCACCATAACACACACCTCAACAATTGTCTATTTTCTATTTCTTTAAGGAAGTTAGAAATGGTAACTGTTTATCTTCAGAAGTTTATTTTCCTGGTGAGGCATCGTAGGTGATTTGTTCCAGACTCTTTCACTAAGACAATTCATGTACATTAAGTAGGAGCAGCATCCATACTGCATGGTTTAAAGTACTGTTAATTAAAGTGTTAATTTTTTTCATTAACAACAACTTTATCCTCTTCCTCACTTTAATTCCCACCATGTAACTCAAGGTCTTCACAGGCAAAGGGAGCAAAATCAAGTCAATACTTAGATAAATGTGAATGCAGAAGCAGTGGAGGCAAGAACACAACCATATTGCTCAATGGACATTTGGAAAACCTCGTTTACATTTTTTTAACCTAAACAGAGGATACAGGTATTTTTATTCCTTTCCGACAGACTCTCATCACACCAGGGAAAAGTAACATCCCCATACCATCTTTGTTAATTCCCACTGAATGGCATGAAGCAAGGTTTTATGAATTAGTTTAACTGACTACAGGTGAATATCAGTTCAACCCAAACAAACAAAGCCTCTCAGATATTCCATAGAGATGTGTAACATACCACAGAAAAAGCTGAAGCTACATTCCCATGAAAAGCATGATTCTGTTTCCTCACCCACTTATTATTCTGTTTTAGTTTAGTTTTGTTTATTATTGGCACAATTGTCTTTCACTATTGCATTTTAACAATTAATATAAAGTTACAAGAACAATCTTCATTTTTCTTCCTTAGCTGGAGAATACAAAAAATGAAATAATTTATAGGAATAAACTTGTAATTTTATGGTTTCAAGTCCTGATATGTTTGTGGGGGGGGAGGGGGAGAGGCTGATAGCACAGATTTTAAATCTCAAAAAATACCATTATTGGCATGGTTAGGAAAATCATTCCTTACATGGAGGCAGAAGAAAAAGTGTTCCAAAAAGGTGGGCACTCCTTTGACAAGGAAAATAAAAAATAGTTTTGGCAGCTATCTGAAACTGTCTCACTTGAGTGGCTCTTTGTTACAGCCTGCAACACAGGAAGGTATATGTTGTTGGCTCCTGAAAAGCACACAGTTTAGAGGGAAAGGATACTGTCAGTGTTTTTACACTTTAAAAGACAATCTCAAGACAGTTCCTGCACAGACTTCTTTTGATCTTCATTATTAAGAGACAGAACAATAATAACCTCTTTTTTAAGTAAGGAAGGAGACTGAAGATTATAGACTGTCAAGTCTCCACTCAGTGATATAGGCACCCATTTGCCTTTGCTCCCAAGTTGGCAGAGGTTGGGGTTCTGAGGAAGGGGAAGGGAGTGCCTTAGGCAACTCGGTAGTGAACCCCTGACCAGCTAAGGAGTAACTTCCAGGAGTTCTGGAGGGAGCTGTGTCTAATTACTCTCCCTCAGAAGGAATGAGCAGCATTTTCACTCCTAGCCCTTGTCTACACTATGAACGTAGGTTGGTACAACTACATTGTTCAAGGGTGTGGAAACCACATCCCAAGCAATGTTGTTATACCAACCTAACCCCCGAGGATAGACAGCAATATGTCTATGAAAGGGCTTCTCCTGTTGACATAGCTACTGCCTCTCAAGGAGGTGCAATACCTATGCCGATGGGGGATGCTCTCCTGTTGATGTAGGTAGCATCTTCACTAAGTGCTCCAGCTGCAGCGCTGTAAGTGGAGACAAGCCCTTAGTGACAGAAATGTTTCCCAGTTTACATACGCTAGGAAACAGACAGAAAAGCAGAATGTTGAAGGGAAGTAACAGTGAAAAATGAGAAAGCTCTCTGGGGTTCAGAGAATCACTGGTAAATAATGTATATTAACCAAATGGTGAGTTTTTCCCTTCTTTTATTCATATTATTATTTGTATTACAATAATGTCGACATGCTCCAATCAAGGTTGGAACTGCAGTGCAGTAGGTGTACATAATATAGAAGAGCTTGCCATCTGAAAAGATAAGATATACAGAGGGTGGGAGAAATAAAATATCAATATCCCCATTTTTCAGTTGGCACTGGGCAACTAAGTGACTTGATTTTGTTACACCAAGATTTAGAATGGTGTAAATTTACAAGAAGCCTTTAATGAACTTGAATTATGTGGGTTCAAAAGCAGGTATAGTACTATATATCTAATTTTATAGCAAAAACACTTTCATAATGTTTTCATAAAAACAGGTTAAAAAAAACAACAGACAATTGAAAACGTATTCCTGGCATGGCATCGAGTGGCAGAGGGGCCAGCACCTAAGAATTATGTCACATGATATTTGTGCTCACTCAAATGTAGCACAGTCCATGCTTGTTTTCTGAAGTGGCAGGGATGCAGGGAGCAGAGTGGATCAAATGCTAGGGGGGAAAGAGAGAGAGGAACTGGAGACACAACATTTTCCACAGAAGAGAAAATGTCCATAACCCCAGAGCCCAAGATGGTAGTGTAACTACATATTCCACTCTAAAGTTTATTAGAAACATGAGGTAAACAGTAAAGGCCGTTTTTTTCAAAGCTAAGCACCTAAGTTACATCTGCAGGATATAGGCACAGAAACCTGAAATATGCAATTTGGGTAACTGTGTATGTAAATAGGGGTTTGTATGGTAACGTGTTCATCTGGGGAAAGTAATTATCCTTCTGCACATGAGCATGCATATTTTGCCAGTGCACTGTAGGTGCTCAGTTTGGAAAAATTAGCATTAAGGGTGCTAATAGTCAGAATGCCAATGACAAAGTTTACTATGTAAGCAAGACTAGTCTCTTTTATTGGTTATTGATGACATAAATGTTTTAGATGTTACATTACCTTTAGATTCCAACATGTGGATATCACAAAAGGGCCATTCCTAAGACATTCCCCAACCTGAGTCTTTGATATTTGGGAAGTGACTGCCAAGCCATCTGGCTGTCTCAAGAGCATAGTTTATTTTTAAAAAATTGGGAATATCAATATATTAGCTATTCAGTTCATTTCACATTTATTTCACTAAAGAAATATTTTTCATTGATTCTTAGATTATAGGGCCATAAAGGGCCACTGTGATCATTTAGTCCTACCTCCTGTATAACACAGGCCATAAGACTTCCCTGAATTAATTCCTGTTTGAACTAGAGCATCTCATCTAGAAAAAAAAAGCCCAATCTGTATTTAAAAATTGCCAATGATGAAGAATCTACCACAAGCATTGGTAAACTGTCTTTTTTTCTTAATTGGAATCACTAAAATAAATTCCCACTGATGCAACAAAGAAGCTTCTAATGTATTATGATCATTCTAGACAACAGATTAGAACTGTGGTTTTACAAACTAATTTTAATTTTTCAACATACAGTTAGCTGGGTGATATGGGCCATCTTTGAAATGCCGACTTCCTGAATCAGACTGTGTAATTTAAATTAAACTGAAAGGCTGTTTATATTTGTTTTCTTCTCTCTCTCTCTCTCTCTCTCGCTCTCGCTCTCTCCTTTCTTTTACAAACGATTTCAATAAAAATGTTTATTTAAATGTATTTCTATTTATCATATTTAAACTAGAAAGTGAATGTCATTAGGAATGACAGCAATGATTTATGAAAAGTGGTAATTATTACCTGCCAGAAGACAAAACACAGGCTTCAAGTTCTTTTATATATATATATTCTAAAGCTTTGCTAACACAAAAAAGTGACAAATGTATCTTTATGGATTCAAAGTGGCTTTTTTATTTTAAGACAAAGCCTTTATTTTAAGGCTTAAGAAAAATGGAATAATAAAATATTATTGCTGGTCGCTTAGATCTACCTCCTTGGGGGCGGGCGCATATGTGTTTAGGTCAGGGGTTTGGGAAGATTAAAAATCAATCACTAATAATCCTCTCCTCTGCATCAAACAATGCAGCTCCACACACTAATATAATCTGTTTTAGCAGAGATATGTGGAATGCTGAACTCAGGTTTTAAAAACTATCTATTCACTAGCAGCAAGAATAAGTAGTAACATTGTGTGTAGTGAACTTTACACTTTTTGTTCCTTGCTCAATGTTTGGCAGATTGCAAATTGCTTTAATGAAATCACTATTTGAAATTATTCTAAGATTTTTTTTTATTTATTTGTTGACTATAGATTCCTCATGAACACTTCCCTCTGGTGACATACATTTTCCTACAAACTGAGGTTGCATTCTTTTTCTCCCTCCTAGTTGGAGAGAATCTGTATTGTATTTTGTTTCCACTTAAAAATAATAATAATAAAGTCCTGTTACTGGGAAGAAGAATATTTTCCTGATGACTTTCCATTGTTAGAGCTGGGAATTTTAATCTTTAGTTCTGCTCACTATGACTACTGGAGTTAAAATGCTGCCATATCTAATTGACATTTACACAAAGGGCTTTCACATTTGGCAGTCAGACTGCAATATGAAGAAATGAAGTACTTCGAGAGCTACAACCAATCAAAGAAATTTAATGTCTTATTCTGACCCCTCATAGCCATTTGGGCAAGGTATTTTTGGTATGGGTGACATGGCCAGGGACAAATGAACAGCAAAGCAGGATTTCTCTACAGGTTCAATATAGCATTGTCATTGACGCAAGCCCATTGTGGATGTCTTTGTCTGGCACCTTTAAGGTACAGTTCAGAAGTCTGCCTCATGTGACCTTTCTGGTTCTGAAGTGTGTAACCATCATTATACTTCCATGCATCAAGGCTTAAAGCACTGAAAACAGAGTTCAGCTTTCCAGCACTGTCATCCTCACCTAAGCGCTTAAATAAAATATTTTACTCCAATAACAAACTTTTAACTTTAGCCAGATTGTAAATCAATTGGACTGCATCCCAGACAAGCTTGCTAAACTGCAGTTCCACCAAAGCAGAATATGTTTGAGTGGAATCCTATTTTTACCAAAACTAATTCATTCAAACTACAGAATGCAAAATCATTAAATTGTTACACACTGCATAGACTTAACCTACTTTCAGCTGAACTGAATCATACACCTTGTGTGATAATCAAAGAACATCAAAGTCTTTATTAGTTCTCGTTATAATAAGAAGCAAAATGTTCTGCTCTTCTGATGCATCTTTAGAAAATCTGCAATACTGTGGAAAAAACACAGAATAGGATTGTGTTTCTCATCCAACAGGCAGTATCAGCATTTTTCTGGAGGCACTTATTTCTGTGGTCTTCACAAACAATAATCATAGAAAAGTTGGGTTGAAAGGGATGTCAAGAGGTCATCACTCCAGCCCCCTGTTCTGAGACAGGACCATCCCTGTCAAGTATTTGTCCACCCTGTTTTAAAAACCCTCCAGTGATGGGATTCCACTATCTTTCCTAGAAGCCTATTCCAGTGGTTAACTATCCTTATACTTGGAAAGTTTCTCCTAGTATCTAACCCACATCTCCCTTGCTACAGATTAAACCCATTATTTCTTGTCCTACTTTCAGTGGACATGGAAAACAGTTGACCACCATCCTCTTTTTAACCCTCCTTAACAAATTTGATGATTGTTGTCAAGTCTTCCCTCAGTCTTCTTTTGTCAAGACTAAGTATGCCCAGGTTTTTAACCTTTCCTCGTGGGTCTGGTTTTCTAAACTTTTTACGTTTTGTGTTGCCCTTTTCTAGACTCTCTCCAATTTGTCCATATCTTAACTAGCATGTGGTGCCCATAATTGGCCACAGTACTCGAGTAGATTGGGACAATTACTTCCCATGTCTTACATAGGAAACTTCTGTTAATACCCCCCAGAATTATATTAACCTTTTCACCAACTGAATCACACTGTTGACTCATATTCTATTTGTGGTCCATTATAACCTCAATAGCAGGGGTTTTCAACCCTTTTTTTCATTTGTGGACTCCTAAAAATTTTCAAATGGAGGTGCAGACCCCTCTAGAAATCTTAGACATAGTGTGTGGACCTGCAGGGGTCCATGGATCCTTTTAGTCTTTTCAGCAGTACTACTGCCTAGCCAGTTACTCTCTATTTTGTAGTTGTGCGTTTCATTTTTATTTCTTAAGCCTACAAAAGGGGCTGGCAACCTTCAGCACACCCAAATCTGGGTAATCTGGAGGTGGGCCACGAGACATTCTCTTTATGTTGACCGTCCACAGGCACACCTCCCCACAGCTCCCACTGGCCGCAGTTCACTGTTCCCGGGCAATGGGAGCTGCAGGAAGTGGTGCGGGCCTCAGGGATTTGCTGGCCGCCGCTTCCTATAGCTCCCATTGGCCAGGAACAACGAACTGCGGCCACTGGGAGCTGTGGGGAGGTGTGCCTGTGGATGGTCAATGTAAACAGAATGTCTCGTGGCCCACCTCCGGATTACCCTGATGGGCTGCATGCAAAAGGTTGCCCACTCCTGGTCTACTATTTCGCACTTGTCTTCACTGAATGTCATCTTGTTGATTTCAGACCAATTCTCCAATTTGACAACGTTATTTTGAATTCTAATCCAAAGTGCCCTAATTAGAGTCATCTGCAAATTTTATAGGCATACACACCACTACATTATCCAAGTTATTAATGAAAATATTGAATAGTATCAGATCCAGGACAGATCCCTTCCAGACCCCACATGATATGTTGGTTACAAACTGATCCCCACAACATTCCTGTGAGGAGGAAAGTATTATCATCTCCATTTCAGAGACGGGACTAAGGCACCAATGAGATCATGGATAACTTGTCCAATGTCCTTTAGTATGTGTGTTACAGACCTGGAAATCAGAGCAAACACTTCTGATTCACTATCCAGAGTCTTAACTGCATGGACATCCTTTCTCCCAAAGCTCATGTGATCCTTTAGCTCAGCAAGTGACTTTCATTAGAAGGTATATATTGGAGAAAAATAACTTATATTTTGATCTTGTTGGCAGACTCCAAATTACTGTAGTCTGTACTAATGGCAGTGCATTCCTTCATACACACAGGTTCCTTTCAACCCTTGTGTATATCTTTTTTAAGAATAACATAGAACATATGCATTATAGATGACATTTGTGTATGTCCGGTGGTTCAGACAAGCTCTGTGTACCATCTAAGTTACACTTAAACCCTATTCTGAAGGCTTACATGGTACACAGCCATTGTGCTGGGTCTCAGCACAAGGGAGATTTTCAACACAAGTTCTTCACATTTTGAGCACCATAACGTATGGAGTAAGTGTCAAGACTACAATTTGTCTGCTAGAAAAAAAAAGGGGGGGAATCCAGACCTTTCCTGACAGACACCACCATGTTAAATTAGAATAAATTAGTCTTTTAAGGAGATACAAGCAATTTTCTAAGGTTAAAACACCCAGAAGATATCAAATATTACTTTATTCATCAATTTCTCAAAATAGGTTGCTTGACCACACAAATAAATGATCAGCAAAGGAACTGTGAAGGCTAGATAAAAACTCTTTCCTCGGTATGCAGCACCACTGTCATGGAATGAAAGAGGAAAAAAACAGACATTAAATATAAGCCTGCAGTTCCTTGCACATGAAATAATTATGCTTTTTCTCACAAATGTGGAAGAAATTCTTGTAAAACTAGGTTTTACATATCCCTAATGTAATTCCATATGGAATATTGCATGGATACATATAATGCGTCCTTGGCTTCCAGAGGTTGGGAGCTATGTTGTAAAACTAAAGAAAATATTAGGTGTTTAAAATTAAAAGCAAAATAAAAAATGTTGAAAACACTCAAATTTGTAAAAATGATTGTTTCTTCTTGGAAAATGGATATTTGCCTGACAATAGGTCTGTGTTCATTCTAAAATTGTCCTATTTTAAGAAAATGATCTTTAGTTGCTTTTTTGTTACAGATATTAACATTGAAGAACCATGTTAAAATTCAAATGTTGCTTTTTTAAAAAATGTGAAAAATAGAAAAGTAGCTAAATAAAGTATTTTATTCTTGCTAAAAGACTGATTTGCACACTCCTATATCATGTAAAATGAAGTGCAATAGTTTCTATTACATCAGAAAACTACACCTGCCCATTATATGCAGTTGCTGGAAAAACACATCTCTGCTGAAAGTGAGGACAACCATTTGGGACAATTACTCAAAATATAGGGGGCATTTCAAATATACAGGTGATGTCATACTTTGACACTCAGCACAGATAAATAAATGTCATTATGGTGCTATTATTGTCATAAAGGTTGAACCAAACATTAGATAGCTTTCACATCAGAGGTCTAATTATAAGACATCACAAACATATAAGGTGTATGTACAAAGCCAAAGCCACATAATTCCAGAGTTCCTTCAGTCCATGGACAAATTATGCAAACAAAGGCATTTCATATGTTTAGGGTGACCTCAGCAACAGACTGTGAAGTTCTCAGAGGGTTTATCAGAACTAGAGCTGGCCAGAAACTGGAATTTCCATTCAGTGGGAAATTCCAAAACAAAATAACAAACAAAAACCACACCGCACACACTACAAACATTCCAGAATGGGTCAAACCCCAAAATTTAAATATTTCCACAGAACAAGAATTCTGACATTTAGTTTAGACCTTTTTTGAAAAGTTTCCAAGGCTCTCCAAGCTTCTTGGAGCTCAGGCAGTCCATCAGGTAAGAAGATGAGCAGCCCAGGAGCATGGAAGACCTGGCTCTGGAGTAATCTACACTGCAGCTGTGAGAATGCCTCCCAACCAAGGTAGCCAGACTCATGCTTGCAGGGCTTGAGATAGCATGCTAAAAATAGCAATGTGAACATTGCAGCTCCAGCGAAGACTCAGGCTAGCTACCCAACTCAGACCCGTAGGGTATGTCTACCCTGCAACGTAAACTCAAGGTTCAAACTCAGGCTCAGGTCTAATCCCTCTTCTGTCTACAAACAAATTGTGCTAACCCAGAGTCTCAGGACCTCAAGGGGGTGGGGTGCTTGAACCTGAGTCATGCTGGGACCCAGCAGTGTAGATGTAGCCCTGACTTGTGCTCTGGAGTCTGCCAAAAGTTTCCCACAATCCCATGGGCTGACTATGTCCTTTGGACAATGAGGTTTGGTGGACAATCAAGTTTTCCCACACTGCACCATGAACAAAAGGTCCAGTGTGGCTACATTTTGGGAAGGTGCTAGGAAGTTTGGGATATGAGAGCGCCCCCATAATGAAGTGTAGACCTCGGAGCCCCAGGTTAGGACCCAGGATTCTACAATTCTAACCTGGGGTTGCAAATGAGTACAGATGCTCAAGCTAGGTTAACAATCTCAGAGTCTGCTAACTCAAGTTCTACTAACCCTGGGCTTACATTGGACAGTTTGGCTATGTCTACACTGCAATGTCCATGCTGCTATTCTTAGCATGATAGCTTGAGCTATGAGTTTCTCTGCATGGGCTGGGAGACTCACTCCCACCTGCAGTGCTGATATACCTGAAGGTTCCTGGCAGCCTTTGCTTCCTATGGCCTGTGCTATGCAGTGGTGCCTTCTTGCCTTAGAATCTATGAAACGCCAGTTTGTTTATTTTTTCTCTGGGCGTATAAAGCCATCTACAAAAGACCAGGTAGGAGGCAGGTCAGAGTCACAATCTTTAAACCACCTGCAACCACCTTTACTATATAAAAGGAAAGCAGAGCACTGTCTGGAATTTTAGAAGGTAGTGAAACAAGCAGAAATAAGGTTCTTAAAAATAACAGCTCTTGGCAAGCAGACCAGACAGCCAAGGAAAATAACCAAGGTATCATCCATGCACATAATACATATACAGGACAGTAATGGGGCTGATTTAAATGAGGTATTAGTTCTATTGCAAAATCCGTACTGTCAGGGTAATTGAGCCAAGTGGTCTTTTCTAACAATATTTCAAAATGCAAGAAAGGAAATAAAAGTGCAGAAATAAAGCGAAAACTATGTTTTCCATGCTATGTCTTTGCATTTCGATAGTTGCACTGGAGATTCTCTCTCACGGATTCCCTGCCTATCCATGTAGCATCTAGCAAAGTGGCTGGCATATACCATGTGTTACAGATGGATCAGCAATGGCATACATCTGTCATGCCAGCTGTGTAGCTTTCCACACTATCTTTGTTTTCTCCAGCTAGCAGCCAGCACTGATACCACGCTGCCCTTCAGGGGCTATATTCTTCCTTGATGGTACCCTAGTGACACTGGACAAAGCAGAAACATTAACAGGAGTAGCAGCACAACAAACATGGGCCTCTAAATTAGGTTGGTTGCTGTTATAGAACCTGCTACCGACACTTTTGGAGGGATCCCTAAAGCTATAACTGGCTAGTACTCTCCTCTGTGATTTTAAATTTTCAATTATTTTGGATAGCTTTGTCCCACACATGCAGTCTTTTGCAGTGGGCTGTATAGCTGAAACTAGTATAATATAGTGAAATAAAAAGAGAAAAAAAATCTCCTGCCCACTATGTTGACTGTCCGGAGAACAAAGATAATAATATGTTTCTTATGTGAAAATACATTTATTAAACACAAAGAAATGATGCCACAAATGCAAGGCACCACACCTACTCTCTGTTCATTCAAACCAAACAACCATATTTATACACTTGGCAGAATTCAATTTTTATTTGTTATAATTTTGCTGGATAATATTGACATTTATTTGTAAGCATTTTTTAATTGTATTCATTTAAATTTTCACAGACAAAATTCTGGGTTTCTGATTTTTATCAATTTAAACCTTCAGAGTTGTGGGAAACAATGGGGGGGACAGACAATAATTATTTAATGACAATAGACATTGACATTCAAAAGGTTAAAGCTTTGCAAAACGCTAAAACACAAAATGTCAACATCACATGTCAAAATATAAAAAGTAAATATCCCTCAATCAAACTATAATAATTATAAAGCAGCATTTTTCTTACTTTGCCTACCTGTACATTTTGATTATCAATGGAAATCTTTTTTGTCAGTTTGTGTGTGTAGGGTGAAGTCGACATTTACCAACTTTTACTGATAAAAATATAATCTTTCCAAGCCTACTTACATATCAATAGACTCAGAAGAGATTTTTGGACCTTTAATTATTTTGAGCACCTCCCTCCCCATTTCTTTTGTTTTCAGTTAACAAGAGTTATTAGTTACCCAAGCCTTCAGCAAACAGTAATTGAGGTGTAAAAAGGCAATTACTGCACTACAAATGAGCAGCTAGTAACACCCATTTGAATATCCTCCCATTTCTTTTCTTAATTATGCATTCCATCTGGAAGTGTGGGATGAGGACAGATGTCTACACAACTAGCAACCAAAAATTATCCTTAAGAAAATGTAGTTCTTGTCTACACTGGGAATTTGCCACATTTACAAACTTATGTGGCCATTCTAATGCACACCTCTGGGACATACAGGCAAAACCACTAACTGCACTGATGGATTTTATCTTTTTGCAAAGCCAGCATTCTGACTAAAATTATTACCACTATACTAAATCAATATGACACATATGCTAAATTGATTAAAATCTTGCTAAACTATAATCAAAACTTCTTGATTTAAACAAAAACCCTATAATTAACCTAGGTAGCTGTAGAAGAGAATGCAGGCAGAAGCCCAGCAGCAGAGTGGGGGCTATCCTGTTTACTGCGCTCAGTGTAGCATGTATGATTACCTGCCCTGTGGGCAGGTGGCGTATGTGTGCATTCAGTGCAAGGAGTTCCTGGCCCTCAGAGACCGCGTACGGGCTTTGGAGGCCAGGGTGGTGGAACTGGAGGAGCTAAGGGAGACAGAGAGGAATGTTGATGAGGCTTTCCGGGACACTGTAAAACACTCCAGTCAGACAGACCCTGCGCTGTTAAGGAGGATGAAGGACTCAGGGAAGGAGAGTAGTCAATGGGAGCAGAGGGAAACCGTCCCATAGTTGGGACCCTCCTTCTAGATGATGTTGGGGTATCCTCTCGCACTGAAGTTACCTCTTCGGGGGAGGGAACTCCAGTCATTAGGAAAAGGCAGGTGTTAGTAATGGGAGATTCGATCATTAGAAATGTAGATAGCTGGGTTTGTGATGAACGGGAGAACCATATGGTGACTTGCCTTCCTGGTGTGAAGGTTGTGTATCTCTTGAGGCATCTAGATAGACTTATGTGTAGTGCTGGGGAGGAGCCAGTGGTCGTGGTACATATTGGTACCAGTGACATAGGGAAGGGTAGGAGAGACGTCCTAGAGGCCAAATTTAGGCTGCTAGGAAAGAGATTGAAATCCAAGACCTCTATGGTGGCATTCTCAGAAATGCTTCCAGTTCCACGCGCAGGGCCAGGTAGGCAGGCAGAGCTTCAGAGTCTGAGTGGATGAGACAATGGTGTGGAGAGGAGGGGTTAGATTTATTGGGAACAGGGAAAACTTTTGGGATGGGGGAGCCTATGCAGGAAGGATGGTCTCCACCTAAACCAAAGTGGATCCAGACTGCTGGCACATAACATTAAAAAGGTTGCAGAGCAGTTTTTAAACTAAGAAATGGGGGAAAGCCGATTGCTGCAGAGGAGCACATGGATCAGACAGACAGAGACTTCTCTTACAGGAGAGTCTATTGATAGAGAGTCTCTAGGTTTTAGATAGGAGGAGAGGATGGAAGAGGATAAAGTATGGGCCAGATCAGACAAGAAACATTCACATAAAAAAGAATCTGACACATCAGAAAAGGACAGACAAATAAACAGTGACACGTTTTTAAAGTGCTTGTACACAAATGCTAGAAGTCTAAATAATAAGATGGGTGAACTAGAGTGTCTCATGTTAAAGGAGGATATTGATATAATAGGCATCACAGAAACCTGGTGGAGTGAGGACAATCAATGGGACACAATCATTCCAGTGTACAAAATATATCAGCAGGACAGAACAGGTCATGCAGGGGGCGGGGGAGGAGAAGTGGCACTATATGTGAAAGAAAATGTAGACTAAAATGAAGCAAAAATCTTAAATGAATCCACGTGTTCCATAGAATCTCTATGGATAATAATTCCATGCTCTAATAAGAATATAACAGTAGGGATCTATTATTATTATTATTATTATTATCTATTATCGACCACCTGACCAGGACAGTGATAGTGATGATGAAATGCTAAGGGAGATTAGAGAGGCTATCAAAATAAAGAACTCAGTAATAGTGGGGAATTTCAATTATCCCCATATTGACTGGGTACATGTCACCTCAGGACAAAATGCAGAGACAAAATTTCTCGATACTTTAAATGACTGCTTCTTGGACTCAAAAGGTAATAACAAAATGTTTTTTTAAGTACATCAGAAGCAGGAAGCCTGCTAAACAACCAGTGGGGCCCCTGGATGATTGAGATACAAAAGGAATACTTAAAGACAATAAAGTCATTGCAGAGAAACTAAATGAATTCTTTGCTTCAGTCTTCATGGCTGAGGCTGTTAGGGAGATTCCCAAACCTGAGCCGTCCTTTGTAGGTGACAAATCTGAGGAATGTCACAGATTGAAGTGTCACTAGAGGAGGTTTTGGAATTAATTGATAAACTTAACAGTAACATGTCACAGGGACCAGATGGCATTCACCCAAGAGTTCTGAAAGAACTCAAATGTGAAATTGCGTAACTAGTAACTATGGTTTGTAACCTGTCCTTTAAATCAGCTTCTGTACCCAATGACTGGAAGATAGGTAATGTAATGCTGATATTTAAAAAGGACTCTAGAGGTGATCCCAGCAATTACAGACTGGTAAGTTTAAAGTTAGTACCGGGCAAATTAGTTGAAACAATAGTAAAGAATAAAATTGTCAGACACATATATGGACATAAATTGTTGGGCAAAAGTCAACATGGTTTCTGTAAAGGGAAATCATGTCTTACTAACCTATTAGAGTTCTCTGAAGGGGTCAACAAACATGTGGACAAGGGGAATCCAGTGGACATAGAGTACTTAGATTTCCAGAAAGCCTTTGACAAGGTCCCTCACCAAAGGCTCTTACATAAATTAAGCTGTCATGGAATAAGAGGGACAATTCTTTCATAGATTGAGAACTGTTTAAAAGACAGGGTACAAAGGGTAGGAATTAATGGTAAATTTTCAGAATGGAGAGGGGTAACTAGTGGTGTTCCCCAAGGGTCAGTCCTAGGACCAATCCTATTCAACTTATTCATAAATGTACTGGAGAAAGGGGTAAACAGTAAGGTGGCAAAGTTTGCAGATGATACTAAACTGGTCAAGATAGTTAAGACCAAAGCAGACTGTGAAGAACTTCAAAAAGATTTCAGAAATCTAAGTGATTTGGCAATAAAATGGCAAATGAAATAAATGTAAAGTAATGCACATTGGAAAAAATAACCTCAACTATACGTACAATATGATGGGGACTAATTTAGCTACAACTAATCAGAAAAGAAATTTTGGAGTCATCGTAGATAGTTCTCTGAAGACGTCCATGCAGCGGCAGTCAAAAAAGCAAACAGGATGTTAGGAATCATTAAAAAAGGGATAGAGAATAAGACGGAGAATATCTGATTGCCCTTATATAAATCCATGGTATGCCCACATCTTGAATACTGCGTACAGATGTGGTCTCCTCATCTCAAAAAAAGGTATACTGGTATTAGAAAAGGTTCAGAGAAGGGCAAAAAATGATTAGGGGTTTGGAACGGATCCCATATGAGGAGAGATTAAAGAGGCTAGGACTTTTCATCTTGAAAAAGAGGAGTCTAAGGGGTGGGGATATGATAGAGATATATAAAATCATAAGTGGTGTGGAGAAAGTGAAAAAGCAAAAGTTATTTATTTACTTGTTCCATAATATAAGAACTAGGGGCCACCAAATGAAATTAATGGGTAGCAGGTTTAAAACAAATAAAAGCAAGTTCTTCACACAGCACATAGTCAACCCGTGGAATTCCTTGCCTGGACAGGTTGTGGAGGCTAGGACTATAACAGGGTTTAAAAGAGAACTAGATAAATTTATGAAGGTTAAGTCCATTAATGGCTATTAGCCAGGATGGGTAAGAAATGGTGTCCCTGGTCTCTGTTTGTCAGAAGGTGGAGATGAATGGCAGGAGAGAGATTACTTGATCATTACTTGTTAGATTCATCCCTCTGGGGCACCTGGCATTGGCCACTGTCGGTAGACAGGATACTGGGCTGGATGGACCTTTGGTCTGACCCAGTATGGCCATTCTTATGTTCTTATATTCTTGCTAACTAATAGATCTCAAAATATAATTGTTAATGGAGAATCCCCAGTTAGAGGGGATGTTTCTAGTGGGGTCCTGCAGGGTTTGGTTCTTGGATAGGGTGACCAGATGTCCTGATTTTATAGGGACAGTCCTGATTTTTTTATCTTTTTCTTATATAGGTTCCTATTATCCCCCACATCCTGTCCTGGTTTTTCATACTTACTATCTGGTCACCCTATTCTTGGACCAATATTGTTATCACTGATCTGGAAGAAAATATAAAATAATTACTGATGAAGTTGGCAGATGATTCAAAGATTGGTTGGGTAGAGAATAATGAGGAGGCCAGGTCACTGATACAGAGCAATCTGAATTGCTTGGTAAAATGGATGCAATCAAACAACAGGACTTTTAACACTGCCAAATGCATGGACATAAATCTAAGAACAAAGAATGTTGGCCATACTAATTGGACTGGGTATTATATTTTCTGGAAAACAGCAACTTTGGAAAGGATTTTGGAAACATTGTTCATAACCAGTTGAACATGAGCTCCCAGTCTGACATGGTGGCAAAAAAAGCTAAAATGCATGTAAACGAAGTGTTGGGGATGAGCAGGGAGGAGAGCATTATTACCTTAGTATATGGCATTAGTGAGACCATTACCGGAATACTGCATCCATTTCTGGAGTGCACGTTTTTAAAAAAGGATGTTGAAAACTTGGAGAGGGCTTAGGGAAGAAGTGAAAGAATGATTCTTGAAACCTCTTCTTACAAGAAGAGACTAAAAAGTTCAGCCTAAAGCTTATGAAGAAGAAACATAAGAGATGATGTGATCATGGATTGTAATTACTTATACAGGAAGATGATGATATTGCAGGGTTCTTTAAAATATAGCAGCCAAAGTTCTAAAAATATCTAATGGCTGGAAGTTAGCTATATTCAAATTGGAAATAAATTGCATATTTTTAACTGAGAATATTTAACCATTGGAACAGGTTCCCGAGGCATGTTGGTTGAGTCCCCATCACTTGGAGTCTTTACATCAAGAATGGATATTTTGCTAATACATATGCTGTAGTTCAAACAGGTTTTTGGGCAAGACGCAAAAATTATTAGGTAAACTTCTATGGCTCATGTTATGCAAAGTGGTCAGACTAGATGAACACAATGGTCCCTTTTGGCTTTAAAAATCTATTAACCTATAAAAATCCAGTTTGAAATTTTAAAATAAACCTAAGTTGCCAGCAGTGTCTGAATGTTAGTTCAGATACAGGCACAGAATCATCCTTCTGATTGGATTGCAGAATTAGAGGAATAGTGTGCATGCAATATAGCTGCAGTCATGTTGAGTCCAAGATATTAGAGAGACAATGTAGATGAGGTAATAAACTAATATCTTTTATTGGACAAATTTCTGTTGGTGAGAGAGACAAGCTTTCAAGCCAGACAAAGCTCTTCTTCAGGTCTGGAAAAGATATTCCCAGTGTCACAGCTAAAAGCCAGGTGGAACAGATTGTTTAGCATAAGTAGTTAGTACACATTCCAGGTGGAGTGGCCTGTTAACACCTCTGCAGTCATAAAAAAAATGGGGTTAGTGGGTTTCAGATTGGTTTAATAAGCCATAAACTCAATGTCTCTGTTCAGTCCATAATTTTTAGTGTCTAGCAGAATTATGAATCTAAGCTCTCAGTCTCATCTTTTGAAAGTGTTGTGCAGGTTTCCTATAAGGCTGAGGACTGATAGATCAGATAGGAGTGATTGCTTTGTGAAAAATGTTCATCCTCAGAAAATAGGATGTTTGTGTCTTATATCATCATATATATTATATATTATTATCTGTTCTGGCAGATGTTTTGAGTTGGTATCTCCCAATCTGTGCAGAGCTTGCTTCTGATGATAAACTTGGAGAGGTTGGGTGGGTTATTTGAAGCCCAGAAGTGAATGCAATGAATCCCCACTTCTGGTCTTCAAACAACCCCCAGCCTCTCCCAACAAATCATCAGAAGCAGGAATATCTCTGCTAACTACTTATGCTAAATGATCTGTTCCACTTTGCATTTAGCTGTGATTCTCTATGAGTACCATTTCCCAGAATTGAAGAAGAGCTCTGTGAGGCTTTTTCACCAACAGAAGTTAGTCCAATAAAAGGAATAGTTTGTTGCATTCTGATACCTGTAACTGCAGAATGGTGGGAGTCAAGTAGCATAAACACTTTCAGAGCTTCTTTTGGTTTGAAATTAAAATTACTGGTTTAAAATAACAGTACAGATATTACTGAATATTAATTTGTGTTATCATTAAACATATACATACAAGAAAGTTAAAATACCTGGCTCATTGGTATTAATTTAGTAATGAGGATGAAAATAACATTGAGGAAAATTGTTCATTTAATTTAAGATAATTGCTAAGAATAAAAATCCTTTCATATGATTAAAAAGGAGGCTTGCTTAAAATTTTCATAATAATTGTGATGAAAAAGACTGAAAAAAACTTGCTACTGTTTGTGACAATAAAACCTGACAGCATTATCTGGCTGACAAAAGTAGTGACAATGTTCTGAATTTGAATCAGTGGCCTAATCATCTTTCAAGTTCATATGAATCAACACTTTTTTTTTTCTAAATATGACTTTTAAAAAGTCTAGATTAATTTGTTTTGTCCACATTTTTTTTAGCCAATAATAAGCAAACCTAAGTTATTAAATGAGATAGCACTAAAGTGAGAGAAAATTTACATCAATTTAGACCAGAACAAAAATCTGTGACTAAATTAACACTGTAACTCATTCATTATACAGTAATTGCTAAATAACTGTAAAATACATGACATACTGTTCATTACCAATGTAATTAGTACGGCTTTTTCTATCCACTTTCATGTACATCCACATTTCCAGAAAAGGAATGCAAATATAATTACTTACCAAGATGGTAGTAACAATTAAAGAGCGATTGGATAGGGAGTCTGTGATGTTTGCTGGTTTTCCTTTCTGATTCTCTGTCATGTTAAGGCCACTTGCTGGATCCCAAGTTCCAATCTATAAAAACAGCATATGCACTTTATAAATTGTCCATCAGTTCTATTAGACGCGTAGGAAAGAATACTGAAAGGAGAAGTTAAGACTGCTAACACTTATTATTCACCTCTACTGCATTATCTGCTGTCGTTATATTAAAGTCTGCTTGTTTAAAGTATGATTCACTGCACTTCAAAGTGTGTCTGGTGAAGTGTGACATTAAGGGCAAAATGATGCAAAGAATTTCTAAAGTCACTCTGAGTGCTTAATTTCCCATTTAAACTTTCATTCTCCAAGATAAACCGCCTCTGATGATAACTTGATAGCTGAGGGGAAATTCATTTGCAGAGCATACAGTATCCCTTCTGTAAATGGATTTATCCCTTCTCATCATAGTTAGCATAAGGGCAAAAAAAGATATTTTGGAGAAAATATAATGGGGAAGATTCAAATTTTATTAAGTGGAATAGTGTGATTGATTTTCTGATAAGATTCTGTACATATATCTTCTGACACTTAGGGCCTTGAAGTCCTTATCCCAGAAACAGTCAATAGCAGTTTTGCCTAAGTAAGGAGTTCAGGTTGTGTCTTATGGGGCTGCATTACTCCAGTGTTATGCCTGTATAACTCCACTAAAATCAATAGTTACACGAGTGTAAAATTTGAATAACCAAGTGTTAAATCCATACCTTAGCACTTCTCTTTAGGTGTAAGACTATTTTGTTTTTTTTGTCTTATTTTAGTTCATTAGGGTGTACAGTCCCCAATCAGAACACCGACAAAATTGGGGCAGTCATGCCTGAAGGGCCCAGACAGTGTCCAACCTGATGCTTGGACTGTGGGAGCTGAGCCTGGTGTCATAGAGTGGTCCCCCCTATACTGGCTCAGTCAATCCCTGTACCTGGTGAGGTGGTGCCACACCTCAGCTCCCAGGGACCCCAATCACTCTCCCATCCCTCCCCTTCCACCTCCCATGTTGTTGCCACCCCTGAGCTTCTCGTTTTCCCTTTCTCTGGAGCGGGGTGGGGGAGACCCTCAGGAAGCAGTATTTGTTTTCCCTTTCCTCACTCCATTAAGGGTTGCCGTATACCCCCCCACGCACACACACATGGGCTGCTGTATCACCCCCCCACACATACACACACAAGGGGTCACTGTACTCCCCCCCACCACACACACACACAGTAGTGCCACTCAGGTCAGTTTTTGTTCAGGAAGGACCTTAACCTACATTTCATACACTGATATGAGCTCTCTTCCCTGCCACTCACCCCTCTGGAAAATAAGATGGACAGCCTTTAAATGAGAGTAAGTAAGGAACTTGAATAACCTTACATACTAGCATATTTCAGTTTTTACATGGGAGTATCCCTTGGAAGGAGTAACTGCCACTGCATTTCCAGACTTTCAGACCACGGGCTCTAAAGCACTGCTGCCCAGTCAGTCAAACGTAACCTGGAAATCGGTTGCAAGGGGGCAATCAGAAATGCACAACCCACTGGCTAAGAAAGCAGCAAAATCCTGGGGTTATTAGGAACCAGCAGGAGCCCAGGCAGGAAGGGAAGGAACAGCTCCCTGCCTCCTTCTGCTGCTGCCTCCATCACTCAGCCACCCATGAAAGTTCAGAGATGTTGGGGAAAGCCGTGATAGGTCACTTGTAGAACAGAACTGGCAAGAAGGGGAGAGATAAGGTGGGAGCTGGGGAAGAGGAAGCTAAGACTAGGGGTGACCTGGGTCTGTCAATGCTGTTCCTGTACAAGAGTGAGTTAGGTAGGATTGGGTTGGGTTAATCTTCACGATCTTTCCAGCATATTCAGCAATTATAGCCTGGTCTCAGGAAAGTAGTCTATGAATAATGCAGATGCAGATATCTAAGGAGATACTTATGGGAATCCCATATGTATGTATTATCCATTTCAAATCTTAAATTCAGAAAACCATATATTTTATTTTATTAAGCCTGCCTAAAAATTCTGATACCCATAGGCAATTAAAGTAATTTCTTCCACTACATCTTTCAACGTAACATGTGTTTTGGTTAATCTAACCACATTTGTGAGTCACTGAGGATTACCACATTAGAATTTTGCTTTTTCTTTAACCAAACCTATCTAGTCTCATAAGTAGTTCTATCATTTAAAGGAGAATTCTTTGTGTAAAAACAAATATCCTACTGTTTTCTCTAAATAGATATAATTATAGTTGCATGTTACAGCATTTTGTTTATCTTTTTTGAAAATTATGAATAAAGAATTTTAAAAACTGAAGGAAAGGGAGGGCCAGACTGCCATAGGTGTGCCACCTTACACGTTATCTCTTTTGGGTGAGCAAAGCTTCAACAACTTATACCATAGATATGGCAGACACTGCTATTGTTCGCAGGTAATGCAGCATATCAACATTCTACTAAAAGCTATTTCTCCATGAATGAAAGTAAAAGTTGAAGATTAACCTTGGCACCAAATCCATTGCAGTAAATTTGTTTAGTGCAAGTGTTTTAATTCTCAAGCCGTCTTAAGAACTGAATAGATTTAGTAAGGTATGTTCAGTGAAAACTGGAAAACAAATAATTCCCTTAAGGCAAAAAATGTAGTGGAATCAAACCAAGCTAATTTATTATGTATAATTGCAATCCAGCCTCTCTATGGCAATCTAAACATGTTGAGTATTATAAGGTACATGTTTAAAGGGAAGTTTACATAGCAATTGCAGTTATGAGCAAAACTTTATCATGAGATCTAAGACAATGGTGGAGGGACAATATAATCTTCAAATCCTTATTCACATAAGTAGCCTTATGTGAATAGCCTCATGACATCACTTGTGAGTAAGAATCTCATGTGAATAAGGGTCCATAAACAGGCCCTAAACTCTCACAATTTCTAGTTGCAGCCAAAGAAAACATACATTTGTAGCTCCTACGGGATATGTATTTATAAAAAAACTAAGCTATTGGAGATCAATATTCAGCAATGACTTTCACATTGTTCTCCAACAGAAAGGCGGCCAGCAATGTCAAAAAGGTCTTGGAGTGTTGCTATAGGTACGAGACACATGAACCAAACATAACAGAAGGGGACAAGGAGCAGGAAATGGAGAAATATTTATTGAATCACAGATAAGACACTCATATTACTCCCAGAATTATATTATTATTAAGGACCTATTTAGCCTGTCATATTGCGGAAATTGCAGATTCCACAATATTAGGCTTCCATTGCAATTTTGACAGTAGGAGCCCTGCGGTGTGCGGGGCTGACGGTGGGAGCTTCTGGGGGTGGGAGGGGCGCTGTCAGGCCCAGGCCCCTGCTTTCAGCCCTGGGCCGGTGACAGCGGAAACCCCTGCTCTGAGCCTTGTGTTCCCATTTTCAGCCCCAGGCAGACACCAGAAAATCACAGAAAAGTAATGATAGACTTTATTACTGCAATTATTACTTTTCCATAATTTTCCATGGCTTGTCCGCAACTCTGCTGCAATTTTTTGACAATCATCCCGCAATTCAAGTAGAGCCTTAATTGTTATGTAATTAATCTCTACTAACAGAAATGTACGTCTTATGCCTAAGAGAAATCAATCATTTGTAGGCAGGTATATACACAGTTCCATTGGGTAAATCAATCAAATAGATCCTTTCACTACAATATTAACAGGGTTTTCATGACATTTATCTGACACAGGCTCAATATAAACATAATAAAAAACTGAAAGATGATCAGAAGTCTCCTAAAAATATTCAGTGTGTGGATAACATAGAGTTCAGCAAATACCAAAAGATATGATCTGGAAATATCCACTTGCATTTTAAAATGAATTAGCTTCATTTATGCTCAAACATCTTGTATGCACTTTCTACAAAGATTAGAGTAACTGAGTTTTCTCCCACAAATGTTCATGGAAAAAATTTCAAACGTGAACAAAATAAGTTTGAATTTGCACAATTATTTGTGCCAGAAAAAATGTGTAAGATTAATGCAAACACTATTAGAATTCACAAATGAGCAGTTAGTCGCAGGTCTAGAGAATAATATCACTGTGCAAAGGATACTTTAATCTAATATAAAGTATCTGAGAAAATGCAGTGATTTAGCTTAGTTCTTCTGAAAGCTCCAGAATGGCCTCAACAAATCTGCTGTAAAATGTTTAAAGTGGTCTTTTTCTTTTACCACATATCACATTGTAAAGATCTGCTTTTAGTCATGTCAATAACAATCTAGCAAAAGTTATGTGTGAAAAAATTCTATTCCACTTTCTGTGGAAATGTAAGAAATCAAGTGTTTAGCCTCCTCTTGAACACCCTCATATTCCCTTTGAAGCTACTATATTTGCTAGAAACAATCTGATTTAATACAAATCCTCAGACGCTGTAAGACATGTATTGTACTCATCTTGAAACTGAGCTTGGCTGAGTTCATGTCTAGACTACAGAGGAGTTTACTGTATGTCAGTCAAATGAGACTTTACCCACGGATATTTCAAAATATAGATTATACGCAATTTATTGCCTACTTAGACTGTAGATAAAATGTCATTTTTATAACTAACCAAATGTTCTTTCACTGTTATTTTCAGAATTACCCTCAAAATGTTGACATTTTTCTGACTGTGAGGTGCCCAAACATGAATGTACTGTTTTAGATGTGGTGCCTTTAGTGTTGCAATAAGAGGGATCACCATCTTTATGGTCTGTGATGCAAATTTTTCAAGTGTGCAGCCAAAATCACATTGGCTTTCCCCACCACAATACATGACAAGCTCCTATAGTTTACTACCCTATCATTATTATTTTTATACTTATTAGACATTTCTATAGTGCTTATTACTTCAAGATCTGCGCTATTATCTTTTTGATATTAGTATTTCTCATTTAAGTCCTTTCCATTTAATCTCTGAGTTCCATATTCCATTTTCCTCAAAAAATATGTAACTTACTTGTTTGAAACTCATTTTGTTATTGCACATATTTCTGATCTTTTTGTTCATTTGTTTGTCCTCTCTGGCATTTGTATAGTAATATACCTTCCACTTTCATATTTGTTAATTTAAGTAATGTGCCATTCACTCTTCCTTCCAGTTCATTAATGAAGATATTAAATATAGCCAAATTTGCAGTGTAACATTGGACAATATTTTTCAACTCAATTCATACCATATATTCATGTACTTCAGCCAATTTTCAGTCAATTTGATAGTGTTCTTGTCCAAGGCAATTTTATTCTTGTTTCACTAGTAATATTTCATGACACAATGTATCAAATGCTGTATTAAAATTCAGATATCGTGGGGACCAACTTAAAGTAAAGTAATTTCCCCCCGCAGAGCAGCCTTACTATAAGTAATGCTTCACTATAATCAGAGTGATAATTTGCTTTTTATAATGGATTGCAGCAATTTGGGACTGTCACTGTACTTAACTTAGGTTTCACTATGTCCAAATTCACTAAGGGAATTCTACTATACATTGTTTACTGAACTCTAATTCTTCATTTTCATGTATTATTTTAAAAAAATCAGTCTTGTCTGGCATTACTTGCTATTTGTACATCCATGGTGTTTTATTGCTTACAGGTCTGTTATTCTCTAAGGCCAATATTTTCAAAAATGGGTGCATCCAGGAGAATTAATCTGAATTAATTTCAGGTATAAATTTGAAGTGGATTCGTTAAACCATATTAAATCTCTGTGTGAACACTCTCCTGCAGAATTAAAGTGTTGTTACATCAGTTTAATTACTTTGGAAATTAATTAAACTAAACCGAATTAGGGTCATTTTATTTCTGAACAACAGGGATTTAACGAATCCACTTCAAATTCACACCTTTAGTTAATTCAGATTAATTTTCATGGATGTCCCCATACAGACAAGCCCTTGGGCATGCTCATTCCAATGCAGGATCGTTCCCTACTGTACTGTCTCTAAGGTTTTTATTTAGTACAGTTTTATAAGTCCCAAGAGACGGGTCTTCCACCACTTCTCTTTGAAGGCTATTCTGCTGCCTGAGCCACCTAACTGTGAGAAAGTTTACCACAATACATAGCCATAATTTTCCAGTTTGTTAATTTCATGGTTCTACTCACTTCCCCGTCTTTGTTGTGTGTACTCAAATGCTTATAAACCAATATATTGTTCTCAGTTACTATTTAGCTAAAATAAAATATTTAAACTCTTCAATTGTCCATGAAAGCCAGTTCTTCCACCCCTGATTATTTTTGTTGTTCTTCCTGCAGTTTGTCAATATATTTTGGTAATAACCCAAAATGAATGCAATATTTCAGTGAGGTCACAATAAACCACATAGAAAGGGATTACTAACTCCCTGCTCTGTGATACCTTCGTAGCAGGCAGCTCAAACTAGTGGTTTTTTGTTTTAGATTTTTTAAGCTCCACCGCCTACTATGTCTATTTTGCTGCCCCTTATGTCTCTTTCAGCATTACTGCTTCCCAAGTTTCTCCCTCCTATTAGGTATGTGTGTTTTGGATTATTTTCCTCCAGATGTATGTCTGCAATCTTTTCCAAACTGAAAAATTTCTGACTGCATTTGTTTCCCAAATTTCTAATCTCTGTGTCTCTTTGTTTCACTTCTTTGTCTTGACTGTGGTTCATATCTCCTAATTTCAACTGTATCAACTGTAAATTTAATTAACATGCTTTTTGCTCCCTCTTCCAGATCAAAAATTATGTTTAATAAGGCCAGACATAACACAGATCGCTATGGAAGACAATAGACACTTCCTGTAGTTCAATATGTTGCCATTTATCAACACCTTTTGTTGATGGTCTTTCAGATAACTTTCAATCCACATGACACTGCTTCTATCCAAGCCAACTTGCATTAATTTTTCAACTAAAATTGCAAAATACAGTATCAAATACTTTACTGAAGTCCAAATATATTACATCCACTATGTTCCTTTCATCCACTAATTTTGTATTTCTATCAAAAAAGCAATCAAGCTTGTCTGGCAAGATTTATGATTTATGCTGCTTATTGTTCTTATACTCCACTGGTCCTCAGTGTCTGTACCAGATGCTTGCTATAGCGCCTTGATTTTTATTTCCTGTATCCACACCCTAGTATTTCACTGTTATTCATTATTAAATTGCATCACACGGGTTTTGTGGATGCTTCTGAAACATATTATAGGGCCTGATCACCCTCAACTCCCTCATATCAATCAAAGCTGAGAGTGCTCAGCACCTCTCAGGATCAGGCCCTCAGTACTACTTCACGTCTTCCTCAAGGTACCCATCAATAATAACACCCAGTTTTGATAACTGTATCACTTCCAGTTTGTATTTATTTCCCATATTCCTTGTATAGTACATAAATCCTTATGTCTGTTGTTATATATGTGTCTGTAGATCATTTTCATCCTTCCTCATTTTCAAATCGGAATCATATACCCACCAACCTAGCTTAAAATCTACCTACCAAGCTCAGTTTTAAATCCATATGTTTGTTAATTCTTCTGATGAAATGGAGATCTATTGCACACACTCCCCTCTCATCAAAGAAAGCCTTGTAATGCTCCATAAAAACAAGCTCCTTCTCTGTTCCATTAGCTAGTACTGATTGGCTAGTCTCCAGAATCAGTTTTCTCCCTTCTTCACACTCACATGTGGCACTGGAAGATCTCTGAGATGCTCAGCTGCGTTGCTGCCATCATCAGTTCTATTTCCATGCCTCTAAAGCCATCCTTGATTCTATAGAACTATTTGCCCCACTTTTCTCATTTTCTCCCAATAAGTGGATATTAATTTCCATTATTTAGGTTCTCTTTTGCCCTTCTTGTCAAATTCCTTTCTCTGACTCTAAGGATCCAGCATATTAAAAAATGACTCTATTTGAGTTGTACATGGCCTGGACCATATTTTCAGAACAACCATTTGCCAGGTTGACTCTTGACTCTTGTTTCTGGTGGCTCCCTTTCAATCATTACTCAGGAGACTGACTGTCCTATTTATTCCCTAACTCATGAAGACAAGAGTGTGTGTCGCTGGTGATTACGTTGAACAGCTCTATTTTGTTTCCCTTCTCTTCTTCCTTGGTGCCTGTCTACCTTCATACTTCACCATATCCATCCCATCCTTGGTCTCAAGTGGCTGGGTCTCTCATAACAGTGCCTTCCTTTGTGAACTGATTCAGTTTCTCCTGCTGCTTCAGACCCTTCACTTTTTCTTCCAGAATGCAAGTCAGCTTGCACTGCAAACATATGTATCCCACCAGGCATTCATACAGAAAACATAACATTTTCTGCAATTGACAGTCTCTGTTTCTTTGGTGGTCATATCTCAGTTACTGCTAATACAACTTGCTCTCTGGCTGAATCAAGAAGATTCCCTACTATAAATCTTCATTCTTAAACACTCTTAAGGAATAACCAGTTTGAGGCCCTGTGGCTGTACCTTTGCCCCTAGGATAATATGAAGCCTCTAGTAGTGGATTTGGGATAGGATTAATATAACAATGAATATTATTTACATTAAACTCCTTTATTCAGTTATACATAAAGCTTTATGGAAAAAGGAAATGAGAATCTTATGGCATATTGCAAAATTGACTTCTTCTACTCTGTATAGCAGAAGTAAGATTTGGGCATTCTTACCTTGGGGCAGTATTTGGCAACGCTTTCTCTGGAGCTAAGGGAAGCCACAGTGTTTACCGCAGACCTCTGGACTCTATCTTGGGTCATATGAGGGTCTTGTAAATGCGATTTATAACTTTATATTGCACCACCTGCTGTTAAGAATTTAGTACTGCAAGGACAGCAGCTCCCTATTGAAGAGTGAAAAACTACTCAGTATTGGTTTGTTTTTATTCTGTTTTGTTTTATTTTAGGCAGTTTGTTGCTGTTGGCCCCATACATCTTCCTGATTGGAAGTTGTAAGGTGGAAAAGTGGTTTAATGAGAAAGGAAATATGTACATACAGATACATATATGAAGAAAAAAAAGTGAGGGAGATTGAGTGGAGACCACTGATTAACTAAAACCAGTAAAAGGTGGCCAAGGGACTATAAAACTGGTCTATAGCCTCCTGTGCTCATTCCAGCCTGGAAGCATTCCAGTTTAAGAGCCCAGTTGGACTAAAACCTTTAATCCAAGCTATACACTCAGCCTAGGTGAGGATTTTGTGATGGTTATATCTCTGAGTAAGAGTTTTTGCCAGATGCCTTCTTGCCCTTGAAGGTGGATTTCAGAAGGGGGTGATTGTTTCATATGATTGTTGCTATTAGAGTTCTGAAAGGTAAAATTAAAAGTTCCATTTTGATACTTGATGGACTCCTGATTTACAATCTGCTTTAATTTTTTATGCTGTATTTACTGAATCTATTATCCATGCTACAGTTGTATTATGACAACCTGCTCCCTTCATCTGCAATCACTTTCAGATCTCAGAGCAACGTTTTCAAGTGTGTTTTCCTATAACTAGGCACCTATATTCCATAAGATGTAGGCACTTAAATGAGAGGCCTGATTTTCAGAGCTGGTGAGTACTCATCTCGACATCCCCTCTTCTGGTTCTCTTCTCTGCTCCACACATTTTCCAAGACAGTCTTCATCTTTCAATCAGACTCAATCCCAAGTCCCCACAGCTCCCAAAATTTGGCCCATAATGGACTAAAGAATTATAGAATTCCTCGCAGCAGACCCCAGATTTATTCCACTATACATTCCTGTACTGTATTCAGAGAGAGCATCCGTGATGCCTCTCTTAGCTAGAGGCCGGGTTAATCTCTTCCTTGTTAACCTCTGCATAGGTTACATTGGACACGGATTGGGAGAGAAATCAGACCAAAATTTCAGACATGGGTGCCTATCATTAGGTACTATATATCCACAGCTATCTGAAGAAAGCTGAAGCTGAAAGGCGAAATGAGGCTTTGCATGTTTCTCTTCCTCTCTGTAATGTAGCTGAATTAAGCCACACTTTATAACCCTCTTTTGGACTCAGTTGAAGAAGGTCATGCATTATGGAATAGATTTTCAATGGAGCTCATCCTCCAGCAGCTCCCACTGAACCACCTAAATATGTGGCCAGATTTTCAAAATTGTTCAGCACCCAGAAACTCCTTCAAGAACAATGACCTGTCCAGTGCTCTGGACACTTCTGAAAACTGGCCATTTCATTTCGGTGCCTAAAGGGAAGCTGAGCAACTGTTTTGAAAATCTGTGCTGCAACTCTGGCACTATTAAAATCAATGGAAATGCAACCATTGACTTCCGGGGAGTAGAATTTCAAGCCTGGTCCAAATTATGGGTGTGCTGCACTTTTTTCAATGTATTGCTATCAACCTTAATTTTGGGCTGGGGTTGAGCAAATCCCTGTTGACTGTATGTTTAGTGCTTATGGAGCAGGACAGATACTTTCCATTTGCTTTCTTGTTTTATAACACAAAGCTGTTTAAATTTCACCTAGACATTCAGATTCCTCCCCACATCACTACCCCATCTCCCCAGACTTTCCTAAAAAAACCCATTAAAAAGATAACAAACCATCTCTAGAAACCCCCAGCCCTACTTCTAGAAACACTCAGCTAGTATCCAGCCCTCTGTTTCCATCATCATCTTTTGCAAAATATATGCTTGTTATTTACTTTCTCTATAGCACCTTACAAATTTGTGTTAAGCATTTAACTTGTTACACTTAAAAATGTTACTCTAACATTTTTTGGTACTTGTTCTATGGTTATATGTTGATTATTTATATTTATGTCTGGTGATTGATATTCTGTAATCTCTATGGATCTGAACTGTATACACAAATATTCAGAGCAAAACCCAAGTGTTTCTTAATTATAATGGTATCGAGACCCTAGTAAACTAAGGCAGTACACATTCCCATAGTTCTAGTATAATACATTGCCCGAAACAAAATGCTTAAATTGTCCTAAGTAATACTTTACCTCTACTTCCTAATTGTGAGTTTGCTCTTTATTTCCATCATAAACATAAGAGGTTGGGGGTTTTTTGTAAGGTTATTAAAGGCTACCTCCTTCTTAAGAGCACAAATATGCACCTACATTCAATATGATGCAGTTGTAACATGGTATAAATAGCTTTCTCATATAGGGAAAGTATATATTTTTTAATATTTCACATTATTCTCCAAGCAAATAAGATGAACATCTCAAGTACCTTTTCAAGACCTTCTTCCTTGAGGCTGATCACATCTAAATCAAAATCTGTCCTTAAGCCATTGGTTTTGTTGAAAGTTATCCTGCCTGTGAGACCTTCCCAGTGGGCCTATGAAAGAAGAAAAATAATTTCCATAAATAAGAAGCCAAAAAAAAAAAGAACAAAAAATTAATTTCTACCAAAATGGGAAGATTAATTATTCATTACATTTAAATAATTCACCTCGTGGCTGATCTAAAGATAAAATAATTTCATATTCATTTCTGAGATTCTCAGGGTTTTTCCTAATTAAACCAACCTTTCTTTAATCTCTGTACACAATTTCTTAACAGCCTTCCATTTTAGCCAATAAAAGTGGTCTCACTTAGTGTGATGAAAGACTGTTTCCATTAACTCGCCTCAGACATTTATAATTACCATTTTTATTTTCCCCACTATATGTACTAGATTTGTTTAATTTCTGTCATTTTTCTTTTCTGCAAATAAGGTCTTGATGCTGTGAGGTGCTAAGCCTCAAATCCCTTTGAGACAACAGGCATTGACAGGGTGTTGGTACAATTTTTATAGTGGGGGTGCTGAGAGCCATTTAAACAAACTGTAAACCCTGTATATAATGGAAACAACTTCAAGCCTGGGGGTGCGGCAGCACTCCCAGGACCCCTAGTTCCATCAGCTATGACATTTATGGGACCTGAGTCAGCACCTATCAGAAATGAATGCTTAATTTTAGAAGGCACAATATATTATTTTCTTATAACTTATAGATGACAATTTTTAAGTGGTAGAGCCAAATGTTGCCATTAATGGGTTCTGCAAGCATGGTCATTGTTAATCATTGAAAATAAGAAGTATATTACACTCCCAATATTATCTGTTATAGTGAAAGCATTCAGGAGGAGATGTCAGAAAAGCAATTTATGATCTTGCAAGTAAGCACTGTTAAAAATGGAAATTTACTGCACTGCTATATTTCTCTTTCCCACAGTATCTCCTCTACTTACAATGGAAAATTCAGAGCTAGGCACTTATGGGACAACATATTTGAACAGTGTACAGTGTTGACCCTCAACATCTTAAATTATCCATGACTGTATAAGTACTAAATGTTAAATAAAAATCCAAGAGAAGTTACATTGAGGCAAAACATATAAATTAAAGACATTTATGGAAGAAAATAATCCAGCCTATAGATTTTTTTCAGAGCTGTACAGAATAAATAGCAAAAAGATTAAAGTGGAAAAGGTGGAGGTAAAGTTGCCTGGGAAGTGGTGGACCAAGGAATATAGGCTAGAATTTTGCTTTTCGAATTATTTATTACATATTTGCCTCTATGATCATTTTAGCATCACAGAAGTTCCAAGAAACATCGATCAGCAAAACATTTCATTTTGTCTATTTGAAGTGCAGTACTTTCACTCTTTTGTGTTTTTTATATTTATAAATTGTTCCTGTATGAACAACCATATGAACAGTTTTTAAATGTAAATGAGGCTTTGACTGCAAGTCTCCCCCCACACAACAAGCAGAAATAATCCCACCTGCTGGGGGTGTAGGGGGGATTAAAGTAGACTAAGGGTGGGGGGAAGATGGGATGTGGGTAGGGGTAAGAAGAAACCAGAACATATTTTATTAAAGACATACCTCTTTAATGAGACTCATAAAGCGGGTCCCAAAGCGCCATGGTTTGTGCCGATTACACTGTAATGAACTGACAGTCATCTGTGGGAACTGCTGGACAGCCACTGACACCACATGAACTGCATCATACATTAAAGCTGCGTCCGTCTGAAATTAGAATGAAATCAATGCAGTGAACACAAAATTGAAAGTGCATGACAGAGAATAAAAAAAAGAGAGAAAGAAAAAAATCTGTCCTGCTGTTTGTTATAATGCAGGGAGAAAACAATATGACTGCCTGTGCAGCACTGTCAAATAAAACATAGTTACCAAGTTCCTACATTAGAAATGTCAAGCTCTTCAATTTTAGCTTTTCTTTTTTAATCCGGATATAAGGGCCCAATTATATACTATCTGGGATCACTGCAGAGCTCTGACAACTAAGATGACTTGTTTATAATATTAAAAAAGAAGTACCTTAGGGGCCTATATAAATCACACTATGCATGTATAAGTCAATGAGCAAGTTATTCTCTTGGGTGAGGAGGAAAATGAAAGATTACAAAGGCCTCAGCTAAGAAGGAACATACACAGGCAGTGAAAATAATAATAGTTTTCTATTTTAGAATTACAGAGAAGATACAATCCCAAAGGTGCTCAGCATATTCACTAATCACTTTTTAGGAACTCAGTTTAATCCCTAGGGTTGACTTGACCAATTTTTCCCATAAATGAGAGGCAATTCAGATTTACATTAAAATTCATATTAATTTTAATTGTTATCTTGTGCCCGTCCAAATAAATAGCCTTTTTATGCCCAGTAAATGCTAACCAGCATCATGCTAACAACAGTATTGAGCTAGTCACTCAACCGACACAGTACACCTTGCAAAGAAACCAATATGTCTCTTTCATTTTGTTTGATAAACAGTGGCAAGTGTTGCCACCAAAACTGAGAAGAGGACCTCAGACTCAGCCAGTAGAAATGAACTCTGCCATCTGCTCACCATACCTTAGAGAAAAGGGACCTATTTCCCCTTCTCATTCACATAATTAGTGAGCTGTGAAATGAGTTCTTTAATGGATAGGAAACCTGGAGATTATTGCACTTGTCACAATACAATACAATGTAATACAAAATGAGTTTATATAGCGCCTTTCATGAAAATGCATCCCAGGGCATTTTACAATATGCAAAAGTACTATGCCTTTATAGACCATAAGACACATTTAGATTTAAATAGGTCTCCTGAGGTGACATTTCAAAATTCAAATGGGAATAAATCCCAATTTTGAAATAGTCAGTACAATAGCTTCAGATGATTCAAGCAGCAACTAAGCTTGTACTGATACTACAACTCAGACCAAAAATACACAGATCCTAAATTGTTCACCACCTAATAACTCATTAAAATATTTTTAAGGCCAAATTGATATCTGAGAAGGAGCCAATATAGCTCCCAAAGGCTGGAATAATATACTAAGTCTACTTTGTATAAATTAAAATTCTGGTGGCCGCATCTTGCTAAAGTTGGAGCTATTCAATATTTTCTCAAGGAAACCATAAAATAATGTACTACACATTAGTCTGGCTCAGATTTCAAATGTATGTGCTATGGTCTTCTTGCAAGCATGTATTTTCATTGGCCAACTTCTAACTATATTCCCCGAACCAAAGAAAGGAAATGCTAATCACACATCTCCTGTAGAAATCAGTAGTCAGAATGCTTTCCATAGTAACCATCACCATTTTTAGCAAAAACAGGAATAAGAACAGTGTTATTGAAAGAGAAAGACAGCCCACTGCAACAAATAGATTAAACTAATCAACAACTAAACCTCCTTCATATTCAATTTGCCCTACCCCAACTGTGAACAAATATGTCAGGAGGAGGACAGTATGTAGACAACCTTCTCCTGCAGAACAGGGGAGACAATGGTCAGAGAAGCAAGCCAGAGCCAGAAAATTAAACCAAAAGGAATAGACAGTTATGAGAAGTGACCCTGAAGAGCAGGCTGTGGCAGGAAGAGCTCTGTGTGCATGGCAGAAAAGCCAGAGATAAGTGTGAACCTTTGGATTGCAGTGATAGACTTTACTGGTGGGACTATTTGGATGGCTTTGCAAACCAGCTCCAAGTGAAAAGCGGTAGGACTGATAAGAAAAGCTGTGGGGAGCCTTTACGGGGCTCTGAAGAGGGAGAACAGAGGGAGGCTGCTTCAAAGGGAATTCTGGTCACCAGGAACCACTCAGGAAGCAGCAGCCCTCTCACAGCACTAAAGAAAACTCATGATTTTGTCCAAAGTGAAATTTCATTATGTTTGCAGTTAAGAGCCATTTTCATCAACAAAAATAATCCCTTTTTCCTTCTGATCAAAACTACAACTTCTCATAAGTACTTGTGAAAGAGTTTCACTCAGACATTCATGAAGTGAAACCTAGTACAATAATGTTCACAGTCCACAGATATCTATCAAGAAGACAAGCAACATGCTCTTGAGTGTAAATATATTATTTCATGTACAACCATCAAAATAACTGCAAAGTCTAGATAAACATAAGTCGCAGAGTGACACAAAACCTTATAACGTTGCCCAGTGCAAACTGCTTTAACAAGGAATTGTTAGGAATACTGAATAATGCAGTTACTTGAATTTCAGGGAGTCAAATTAAAATTGTCTGCTTCAGAAGTAGGTAGGGTTGCCAGGTATCCAGTTTTTGACCGGAACACTCGGTTGAAAAGGGACCCTGGCGGCTCTGGTCAGCACCACTGATCAGGCTGTTAAAAGTCCAGTTGGCAGCACAGCAGGACTAAAGCAGGCTCCCTGCCTGCTGGGGCTCCGCATGACTCCTGGAAGCAACGGCATGTCCCCCCTCCAGCTCCTATGCATAGGGTCAGCCAGGGGGCTCCGCACACTGCCCCCACCCCAAGCACTGGCTTTGCAGTTCCCATTTGATGGGAATCCCAGCCAATGGGAGTTGCAAAGTGGCACCTGCGGATGGGGCAGCACGTAGAGCCACCTGGTTGTGCCTCTGCATAGGAGCCAGAGGGGGAACATGACACCATTTCCGGGAGCCGCCTGAGGTAAGTACTGCCTGGAGCCTGCACCCTTGACCCCCTCCCATGCCCCGACCCCCAGCCCCAGCCCTGATCCACCTCCCTCCCTCCAAAAACCTCAGTCCCAGCCCAGACCACCCTCCTGTACTCCCAACCCCTCATCCCCAGCCCCACCCCAGAGCCCGCATCCCCAGCTGGAGTCCTCACACCCTCCCGCACCCCAACCCCCTGAGCCAGCCCAGTGAAAATCAGCAAGTTAGGGTGGGGACAGCAAGCGATAGAAGGAGGGGGGAATGGAGTGAGTGGGGGGGGGGGCCTTGGAGGAGGGGTGGGGCAAGGATATTCGGTTTTGTGCGAGTAGAAACCTGGCAACCCTAGAAGTAGGACTATGTCCATTTTAAAAAAAATATCATGTAATTTGATTCTTTTTCTTTTGTCCGTTCTACAAAATGGTTTGAAAAGTGAGGTTAATGCTTTAGCATAGTATCAGTGGGTAGCCATGTTATTCACAAAAACAACAAGGAGTCCAGTGGCACCTTAAAGACTAACAGACTTATTTGGGTATAAGTTTTCGTGGCTAAAAAACCTCACTTCTTCAGATGCATCTTGTTGTTTTTGCTTTAGTATTCATTCTTTGAATATGATGGTATATCTGTGTCCAGCATCCAACGTGGTTTTGGTTGTTGTGGCTGGCTTTTGGTTGGTTTTTTTGTTTGTTTGTTTTTGCTAATCATTATCTCACTACCTTGGTGTGTTTGGGACTTCTCCCCTTCACCTTCCTCTTCCTCACAATGGTGCCAAGAAAGGGAAAGGCAAGAAAGTCTCTGGATATGTCTACACTTGGAGCTGAGGGTATGATTTTTATTTTTACCACACAAGCTTGATCAAAGCTCGCACAAGTATGTAGTCTCAAGCTGGGAATCATACCCCCAGCTCCAAGTGTAGATCTATCCTCTATCATCCAGGTGCTGGGACTTGTCCTACCCACCGCCACTCCTTCTGGGTGATGGGGGAGGTGGAGGACAGTGTTATTGGCTCCTCTCCTGTAGTGGGGTGAGGGGATACTGGATGAGTTTAAGCAACTTCCTGGGATGGGAAGTCTTTGTAGGCTTCATGTTTCACCCTCACCCATTCCACTGTTACATAGGTGTGCTGGATCTCCTGTAATGCCAGGGGCTAGGCTGATCACCAGTTTTGGAAACAAAGAAGATTAGGTTGGAAGAGACCTCAGGAGGTCATCTAGTCCAACCTCCTGCTCAAAGCAGAACCAACACCTATTACATCCTTAAAAAACAGGCCTTATAAACCTCTAAAGATGGAAATTCCACCATCCTAGGTAACCCATTCCAGTGCTTCACCACCCTCCTAGTGAAATAGTGTTTCCTAATATTCAACCTAGACCTCCCCCACTGCAACTTGAGACCATTGCTCCTTGTTCTGTCATCTGCCACCACTGAGAACAGCTGAGCTCCATCCTCTCTGGAACCCCCCTTCAAGTATTTGAAGGCTGCTATCAAATCCCCCCTCACTCTTCTCTTCGGCAGACTAAACAAGCCCAGTTCCCTCAGCCACTCCTCATAAGTCATGTGCCTCAGACCTCTAATCATTTTCATTGTCCTCCACTGGACTCTTTCCAATTTGTCCACATCCTTCCTGTAGTGTGGGGCCCAAAACTGGATGCAATACTCCAGATGTGGCCTCACCAGTGCAAAATAGAGGGGAATAATCACTTCCCTAGATCTGCTGGCAATGCTCCTACTAATGCAGACCAATATGCTGTTAGCCTTCTTGGCAACAAGGGCACATGGCTGACTCATATCCAGCTTCTCATCCACTGTAATCCCCAGGTCCTTTTCTGCAGAACTTCTGCTTAGCCAGTCGGTCCCCAGCTTGTAGCAGTGCATGGGATTCTTCTGTACTAAGTGCAGAACTTTGCACTTGTCCTTGTTGAGCCTCATCAGATATCTTTTGGTCCAATCTTCCAATTTGTCTAGGTCACTCTGGACCCTATCCCTACCCTCCAGCATATCTACCTCTCCCCCAGCTTAGTGTCATCCGCGAACTTGTTGAGGGTGCAATCCATCCCATCATCCAGATCGTTAATGAAGATGTTGAACAAAACCAGCCCCAGGACCTGGGGCACTCTGCTTGATACCAGCTGCCAACTAGACATTGAGCTGTTGATCAATACCCATTGAGCCTGACAATCTAGCCAGCTTTCTATCCACCTTATAGTCTATTCATCCAATTCATAGCTTTTTAACTTGCTGGCAAGAATACTGTGGGAGACCATAACAAAAGCTTTGCTAAAGTTTAGATATATCATGTCCCCTGCTTTCCCCATATCCACAAAGCCAGTTATCTCATCATAGAAGGCAATCAGGTTGGTCAGGCATGACTTGCCCTTGGTAAATCTATGTTGACTGTTCCTGATCACTGTCCTCTTCTCCAAGTGCTTCAAAATGGTTTCCTTGAAGATCTGCTCCATGATTTTTCCAGGGACTGAGGTGAGGCTGACTGGTCTGTAGTTCCCCGGGTTCTCCTTCTTCTCTTTTTTAAAGATGGGCACTATATTTGCCTTTTTCCAATTATCCAGAACCTCCCTCGATCGCCATGAGTTTTCAAAGATAATGGCCAATGGCTCTGCAATCACATCAGTCAATTCCCTCAGCAACCTCGGATGTGTTAGATCTGGACCCATGAACTTGTGCATCTAGAAGGGATTTTCCCCACATGGTGAAATTGACAAACTGATGTTTGGGTTTTTTCCCCTTCATTCTGGCATACAGGAGACCTGTTGGGGGGCTTCCAATGAAGTTGGTGGGTTGCAAATGGTTAAAGGTGGGTTGCAAAGTTAAAGGCCCCCAAATCCCACTGAGCTTGCTAAGCACTCATGGCGAGGGATAGTCCTCTATCTGAGTGGCTCTTCTCCCTCCAGCCTGGGGAAAGGAAAGATCTGGGACCTTGACATCCGGAAAGAGTCATTGGACAGGCCTGAGGGTGTAGAGGGGGCATGGCCTTCCCTTCACACTCACCCTCAGGCGCAGTACATCAGAAGCCAGCAGTACCAGTTGAGATCAGCACTGGAACACTCTTGCTGAATACTTTTGGGTGTTAACTACTATTGGTTAAAAAAAATTGCAGCTTCCACATTTACCCACATCATGTTTCTGTGTCCACATGTGTATGTGGACACACAAAAAGAGAGACATAAATGGCTACATATACTGAACCTCTATATGTCACTTTTTTCCAAGTACAAGAGAGGTCGATGTTCCCAATGAACTGCATTACTTTTGTTTACACCTCATTATATTTCAGTTCTTATCTAGTTTTAAAATGCAAAAATATACTTTACAATTTTAGAAGACATCTGCTATATGTGTATTATACAGTCAGGCATGACATTAATTCAGGATAGGGGTTTTCCTGACTAATTCTATTTCTTCATTAAATAGTTCTAAAGAAGTAGTACTGCTCTTCAGACAGAAAATCCTATTTCAGTTTTTATTATACAAATCCCAGCCTTCTTTAAACCCTAATCTACAAACTCTAAGTAATTTAGATGATATTCAAGCATGATGTGGAGGAATTCTTCACTGCTCAAAACCAGTTGATTAAGAAACGGATGGAAAGCAGGTAAACCTACAGGTTTCCAATTAAGTTTCATTTAACTACTATAATTATTTTTTCTTAATTAAATTTTTCACTAATAAAAGCCTAGAGAAATAAATGGCTTCCGGTTTTAAAGATATTTTGTGGAATACTTGGAATCGAGGAAGCTCTCTAAATTGAGTGGTATTATAAATAACTCAGTACCAATGGGATAGACAAGCTTAACCCTGTTTGGATTTGACTGGTATTTACTGGTAATTTACTGATTGTGATAAGAGCTGAAAATAACAGGAAACTGGTTTATTTTCTATAGCTCAGATAATTCGTATATTTCTAAATTTGCAGTACACAGGGGCAGTCCTTCTTTATACAGGCAAATTTTTCAATGAAGTCAGCAGACTTTTCATTGCATAAGTGGAATGACCGATGTGGAGCCATAGAAATTAGAGCTTTCAAAGAGTCCTTAGGTATATAGTCCATCCCCCTACAGATGGAAGGGCAGTGACAATTACCACCTTCATACTATTGTCCCCTTCTGAAGCAAGAGGATAGTCAAAGTTTGGGGCCCTGAGGAAGTTCAGTTGGGAGTAGAAATTGGTGATAGGTATTCCTGTGGTGCAGTTTTGTTTATTTGCAAAGAATATACAAAGTCCAGTGTTTCTGAATGCAAAAGGAATCAGATAGCAGGAAACGGCTTCTTTTGCTCACAGCACCTTTCACAGTACTTCTTAGCCTGCACCCCTGACTAAGTTAACTCTCCCCCCAGGTTTCTTCCAGGATCAGACACCATGCTTCAAGTTGTCTTTCTCTGGTCTCTCTCAGTTACTGTGTTCACTCATATACCTGGTCATAATACCCAGTAAAACCTCCCTGCACACACCTTTGTTCATCTAAATGATGTTTTAACTCAACTCATAACAAGTTTTCACCCAGCTCATAAAAAGACCTTAACGTTTGTGAAATGCTATATTTAAAGCTTGTGCCTTCATGATGTATAGAGAAGAGCTGATGAGTTTTTGTTGGTTTCCAACATTTTTTTCTGTTTATATTTTACATTAGAAATTCAGGTCCAGTCCAACCTGAAAGACTCTGTGAAGACTACAGAACTGATGAGATAGTAAAGAGCGAAACCATAGCTAGTGAGAGGGCAAAGGATTTTTAGTCAAAGTGCTTAAAGTTCTTTGATATTTTTGTTTTTGTTAAATCCCTATTTAATGTCAATGACTAATTCATATTGTGGAGAAAAGAAGTCTGTTACATACTGTTAAGCCTACAGTGTGAGAGCTATCCATTTATATTCTCTAAGATCCCCCAACAAATCCTCCAGCAAAACAAGATCAGACATGACATTCCGGATATATCTAAAGGGGAAAAACAAGCAGAAAAAAAAATTAAAAAAAGATTTTAAGGCTTTAAAGATGCAAAAGAGGGCACAAGCCCTTTTTAAAAAACATCCCTTGCAGGCCACCTTTAAGGGCAGTGATTGCAGAGATGGGAATGGAACTCAAGACCTCCTAGCTGTCAGTCCTGATCTTAAGCCATTAAAATGCCACCCCTCAAAATACCACAGTTGTTGCTTTTTATTTTGAGGATTTTTTTTAAAGCGTCCTTTCAATTTTTCACAGGAAACTGTTTTGGGTTTTTTTTTTCTTCATACAGTGGAGTATAAAGAATGAGCAATTTCCAGCCCCAATAAAAATTCTATTTCTAAGTATGAAAAACTATGCTTGGTTTTACTTTAGAAGTTACCCATTCTCTGGTTAAATCCACTGCAAGTATTCACTTACTATCTGCATCCCCAGGGCACAAACCAAGTCTATATATTAGCAAGTGTATGCCTCCATTTGTTTCCAAGGTAACCATAACAAAAGTAGCCAGAGAAATGTAGCACAGAAAGTGGAAGAAAACTGTCCACCAAATAATTTTACTATAGTTCTTTAAAATGTTCCAACATGTTAAAATTAGTTCATATAACATGTTCAAAGTCTTAAATAATTTCACTTATCTTGGAATGGTTCTTAAACTCAGGAAGCAGCTTGATTAGAGAGAAGGGACAGAATTTTTCTTAGCTCCACAAGCAGCCAGCTCTTAAGGGGACTGTTAAGGCATCAATAAAATCTAGTTCACATTGACCTTGGTCAATGGCTCAACACAGTTATTATCATAGTCACTCCCATATAGAAATTATGTCATTTGCATAGTCACTCCCATATCTGTAACAAGATATCCATCCTTACAATAGTTTAGACCAGGGATCGGCAACCTTTGGCCCACGGCCCATCAGGGAAATCCACTTGCGGGGGACAGTTTGTTTACTTGGCGCGTCCACAGGTTTGGCCGATCGCAGCTCCCACTGGTTGCAGTTTTCAGTGTATTGCACTACTCAGGGCACCACTGTGACATTTATATTTATACACTGAAACTCCCCTAGTGAAATCCCACCAACCTGCTCAGTCTGACAGTAAAAGAACTTTCCAGTGCTAATCATTTATCCCTTCTCCTAGGCCTTGCCTCACATGCCGATAATTTAATATAAATTACAAAAGTATTAATTTTTAAAAAATGGAATAAATGGCAAACCACATAGCCAAAGCAAATAACATCCCTTTCCTCCTCCTTTCTCTGCATTATGTGTAATTTCCTGTTCTCCAGGGTTACTTCCATTTATTGAGTTCTCGTAAGTCCACTGCAATAAATGTATAACTCCTAATTCCAGAAATGAGCCCAATATGTGTGCAAGGGGAGAAGAATCAGCCCCTATAAAGTAAAATTAAAGTATCTTCTTTTCCTTTTAGGTCTGGCTTTGTAATAGAAGCAGACTGCTTCCCCTCTTCTAAATAAATCAGAAAAAAGTACTTGAACACAAAGACATAAGGAAAATCTGACAACACTGAACAGACATGAGAGTGGAGCACCTACAATAGAAGGGCCCTCATTATTAGCTGCCTGCTACTTTCCTTGAAAGCTGTCCTGTTTGACCAGAAAACTACATAAAGCTGTCATTAAAAATTATAGGATATGATCTACATGGAACTGTCAAAAAAGAACAGAGGTGTATATAAAATCAACCTAAGATTTATTTATCAATGTCTGCACTTGCTTGGATATAGCAGCAAGGACTACCTGCTCAGAAAATTGCATTTCAAGGGCTATTATGACTGCTCTGTGAGGCAAAAACAGCCATAACTCCAGCTTAACCAGTTACCATAATGGGAATCCCTAGACAGTGAGGAGAAAATGGTTACTTAGTTTACAGTAACTGTTCTTCAAGATGTGTTGTGCACACATCTACATTCCACTGTAGGTGTACGTGCACCCAATGCACTCGAGTCAAATACATTTTGCCGGCAGTACCAGCAGATGCTTATGATCGCCGGAGCTGAATTCGGAAGACTCGTTTTGATAAATAGGTCTTACGCATACATGGCCAGTCCATCTCAATTGTGCGCAGATCAAATGAGCCTCAACGCCTTCTGAATCAGCTTTTACCAGGACTTCTATGTTGGAAACTCAGTCCTGCCATTTGATGCCCTGGTTTGAGCATTGGCCTGCTAAACTCAGGATTGTAAATTCAATCCTTGAGGGGGCCAATTAGGAATCCAGGGCAAAATCAGTACTTGGTCCTGCTAGTGAAGGCAGGGGGCTGGACTCGGGGTCCCTTCTAGTTCTATGAGATAAGTATATCTCCATATATATATATATATATATATATATTTTATTAAATGGAAACAGTCAAGCTTGCTACTGTACCACTGATAACAGGTCCATGTTTTACACTCATAATGCCATGAGGAAAACAGAGGTATAGACTTTGATTTTTTTCTGTACTGAGATACATGTTGCTTCCAAATTCATGATGGAAGTGGCCATACGCAACCCTGGGTTTCTTATTTTTTGCATCCACTTAGTGGTCAATTGTCACTTCATTATTCAGCACACACCCAAGATAAACAAACTGTTTGATGGCTTGGAGCATGGTATTTCAAAGCTTATTGACAGATCTTGGTAAGATTGTTGAGGAGGTGGCTGATATATAACCTCGATTTCATTCAGCTGAGGGTGAGGTAAAATTTACAAGCCACTGCATGCTGTCATGCTGCTTCAGAGTGTGCCATCAAGGCACAATCATCAGTATAGAGCCTTTCCTGGATCAATGCTTCTATCAGCTTGATATTTGCACATAGATGAGGAGCTTACCAGTGCGGAAGCATATAAAGATGCTTTTTGAAGAGTCACCAAGGGCTTCCTCTAGCACTACAGCAAAGAATAGACCAAAAAGGCTAGGAGCAAGGACACATCCTTGCTTCACCCCTTCTGCAATTGGAAATGGATCTGTTAGATCACCCTCAACATTAACTCTTCTAGCCATCCCTTCATGCAATTGTCAAACAATGTTAATAAATTTGTCTAGGCATCCAAATTTAGCAAATAATTTCCAGAGGGCAGTGCAGTTGACTGTTGATTGCCTTGGTTAGTTTGAGAAATATGATGCACAAAGGTTGGTGCTATTCACAAAATTTTTTCTGTAATTGTCAAATGATGAAAACCACGTCAACAGTGCTCTTCTGAGCACTAAAGTCACACTGTGACTCAGACAGAATGTTGTCAAAGTTTGGGTCAGTAGTTCAGGAGGATCTTCGCAAGAATCTTGCCAGCCATGGAGAGCAAAGCGATACTATGGTAATTACCACTTTATTCTTATAGATAAGGATGTTGTTGACATCTTTCATTTGTTGCGGTATAATTTCTTGAAGCCAGACATGTAAGAAACACGCAAGCAGCCTGTAAATGAGAAAATTCCCTTTCTGTTTGAAAACTTCAACTGGAATGGAATCGGGACCAGCAGATGTGTTATTTTTCATTATCTGAAGAGCCTTCAACATCTCAGCTTGTGTGGGTGGATCAGCAAGTGCATTAGATGTGGGAAATGTTCGGACATTATCCAGTACTCATCAGAAACAGTAGAAAAATAATTAAATGTTCATGCTATGATCTGCAATGAGACAGCACTTGTTAGTGGTGTCAAGGCAGATTGGGTAGGGTCACACACAGCTTTGACCATATCATAGAAACTTTTGGAGTCAGGTTTATCAGCAAGTGCTTGTAGTTCATCTGCTTCGAGATCAAACCACATATTTTGCATTTGCCAGAATCTGAATTGGAGCGTGCTGCAAGCTGCCTTGTATCTGACCTCTTTTGACTTAGAGAGTGGGTCAGCTAAGAGTGTGGCATGCCCTTCTCCCATGACATCCAGGAGATTCAATATTTCAAAATCAGTATCGTCAAACCAGTCTCCACGATGGTGTTTCGTATACCCAACACAATCCACAACAGTGTTATAAAATAGATTGTGTCACACAGGGATACTCATTCAACACATATGTCATCACTGATCAGATCCCATGGAGGTACTGGATCAGACACAGGAGGGTAAATATGACCTTTTCACATCCCATGGTAAATTCTTCAATTGGCAGATGTAATGCAGAAATGGCTGTTAAATGGAATCTCACAGCACTGATGGAGAGGCCAGATTTCAGATGTAGCAGGTAATCCAATACAAGTCATATCTCTGTGAGACTCACTGATAGCTGATGAGATTCAGCCCACAGCAAAATTATCGTCTATTTTATGACATAAGTGTCTCTACTGGACCAAATGTCCTTGTCTGAACTTACGAAGTGCAGACTTTTTCTGCATTACTTATCCAGAGATCATACAGGTGGTGAGGTGGAGAAATTGCAGGTTGGAGTGCCATGGGTAGCCCTGGTTCCATAGGCACCGGCTTCCTCTCGGACTGAGGGGTGCTCAACCCCCCGTTCTGCCCCAGGTTCCGCCCCGACCCAACTCCTTCCCACAAATTCCCACCCACCTCTTCCTGCCCAGTTCCACCCCCTCCCCTGAGCGTACCCCATTTCGGCTCCTCCCCATTCCTCCCAGAGCCTCCTGCATGTCGCGAAACAGCTGATTGCGGTGGGCAGGAGGCACTGAGAGGGAGGAGTTGATCAGCAGGGCCGTCAGTGGATGGGAGGCACTGCGGGGAGGGTAGGAGATGATTGCCTTTTTTCCGTGGGTGCTCCAGTCCTGGTGGGCACCTATGCCTGGTTCTAAGACAAGAGATCTACAACCAGTGAGGTGGTCAATTTGAGAGCTGATGCTGGTCTGTGTACCAGTACTGCCTAGGTGCAGATGCTATGAGAATTAAAGTTGCCTTGTATGTTTCAGTTTCCTGATTACCGTCAGAATTAGAGGAACTGGAGGGAATGCATACAACAGATGACTCAACCATGGAAGAAAGGCCTGCCCTGGAAAGTATCCTGCATTTATTGTTCATATTGCTGGCAAAAAGGTCTATTACCAGGTATCCCCAGCTGCTGGAAAATGCCTTGAAGAATCCCCTTCTTCATAAATTACTTATGGTGGTCCATGAAGTGTCTGCTGAGAAAATCTGCTATGTTTTTTTTCTCACACCTGGAAGGTGAAGTGCCTCCAGAGAGATATTGTTCTTTAAAAACAACAAAGAGTCTGGTGGCACCTTAAAGACTAACAGATTTATTTGGGCATAAGCTTTCGTGAGTAAAAACCTCACTTCTTCGGATGCAATTGTTCTTTAAGCAGACTTTCCACAGTGGATTCAAGATCAGGGGAACAGAAAGATGTTTCAGAGACTACTTTCTCCTCCTTTGTCTCAGATCCTGTGCTGAGCACAGTGTGGTTGGATCAGAGGACCCAGCCCAAACTGAGAACTTGGAAAGACTCTACATACTGTATTAATTTACTGCACAATATGTTATTCTGAAAATTGTAAACTAGAATGTTTTTTCTATTCATAAATCTCTTCTTATCAAAGGCATTATGAGAGTTATAAAGCTCCTTGAATTTATTTCTTTTTTTTATTTGTGGCTATTATAGTTTACAGTTAATAGGCCTGTTTATGCTACTCCAAAATTATACAAAATATGCAAGTTGACACTAAGGTAAATAAGAGCAGAATCTAGACTTTATTTTTTCTGTAGTACCATATAATTGCAAGACTAATATATAGTGAATATATAATATATAGTGAATACTGACTATATTTAAATAAAATACAAAAAGAACATTTATGACAATCATTCACTCTATCACTTTTGTTATAAAAAGTTCATGCCTCCATTATAGAAACACTTATACAAAATTCTTTGCTCTCAGTAGTCTCATGTGCAAGTCACCAGATGACACTATTCTAGCACATCCATTGTCTTAAACCCAAGACAACTGGTCTTTATTATACATATGCAACTAATTAAGGATTTCTGATTAATCAGATATTAAAATATCAGATTTTAAATTTAATCAGAGACCAAAATATGAGGCTGGGTAATAGAAGCTCATAAATTGGTTGAAAATAAACATCTTATTCATATTGCAAAAGTATCCAGTCATATGAAACATTTTTGGCCTACATGGGATTATTGGAGAGAGGAGTGTAAATTTTTGTCAATATTTCACAGGAATACTTAAAGCTCAACTGCTAAGTGAAAACAAGGCATGTTTGCTTTTTCTCTTTATTGTTCTTTTATGCTGTATAAAGACAGCTCAAACTTTCTTTCAGCCTTATTTTTATTGCTGTAAAATGATACAATGCCTCAGAAATAAAACAGATAAAATGCAGCAAGAGGTTTTTCTCTTTCAGGTAGTTAGACCAAAAACCACATTTACGCAAGTAGGAAAAGAAATGCGAGAAGGTGGAAAAATAAACTTTTTCACATTTCATAGCTCATAATTCCTGAAGGGCCCATTATGATCATCTGCTCTGGCCTCCTGCATAGCACAAGCCATAGAGTTTCTTTTAGAAATTCCAGCTTTGTGGTCAATAACTTGAAATATCAGGACATTTGCTTCCTTCTCTTTGCTAAAGAACTTTTACAAGACTCATGGAATGATGCCATAGAAAGTTCTAAAATGATCTGCAGTTCTCTCTTGCCACCCCTGCAAACTGCGAAGAGAAAGGATGCTAATTCTTAGAGTGCCCTGCAAACAAGAGGAGTGAATCTCTCTTTTCCTGTAAAGCTTTTTTTACACTCTCCCTAAACCCTTCTACAGCAATATGCATATATTTGCATATCTGGTTTGTATTGGCTTTAGGATGTAGTTTTTCTGCACATGAAGTTAAACTCCAAAGTTTTTCAAATATGCAAGATTGCTCCTTGAACCTACATACATTAAGTCTATATATTCTATCTCAGGAGGGTTCTGTAAGTGGCTATATTAACAAGTCAAACTTCACTTATACGGTATAGGAGGATTCTGGAACTGTAGGATGGAATTTTCCAGTTTCATTTAGGTTCATATTAAAAACGTAATTTGTTCTATTATTATACGAATGGTAGGAGTTAAACACTACCTCAGGGACTCTCCTAATCCCACTTAGTGCCAATTTTCTCATTTGGCATTGTGTGAAACACTGCCATCATCACACAATCTGCCATGCTATTTCATACATGTGATTAACAAGGCTGGGGGAATAAAGAATGATTAGGAATTTACAAACCAGTTCCAATTTATTTACTTATTTTAAAGAGTTGACTTGAACCTTCCTATTGCTACTGCAATGGCCTGAATTTTACATTTTTTGGAAAATTATAATTCCATATATTTCTATTCATCTTGGTTTGGGATGAATATTTGGATACTTATCTCAACCATACCATCCTTCAAACCTTTTGAGATTTACCCATCACTAGCAATTGCACAGTGCACAGAAAAGCCATTCTTATCAAAGGTGACAAAATAAAACCAGTAACATACAGCAAGTCATCTACATGATTTTGTAGAATATGACAAAATAAAGCCCCATCAGGAAAAAAAAATCCACTAACCGCAATCTTTTTAGGAGATCATACCATTTGCTTTAATAGGATTTCTCAATGGACGTTTTATAATCCTAATTCATGATAGTCATTTCTCCCTAAAGATGTTTAAGTTGCATTACATTTAAAAATCTTTAGCAATTATTAGTAGAACTGCAACACAAGGTTACCTACAGAGATTTCAGTTAGATGAGGCCTGACAGAGTTAGTAATATGCACGCATTCTACAGAACCAATATATTGCCTCTGCTCCCAGAAAGCTCTCCTATTTAAGGCAATTATAACCAGTGAATAAAATTAAGAAGAAATGGCTTGATAAACCAGTTCCCCCCTTCCTCGGGTAATAAAGTCTATTGCCCCTGAAATCATTTCACTTAATTCTCACTTGCTCACACATCCCACACCCCATTTTGCTGAGTGAGATTTAATAAATCTCTCAGTCTGAGATTAAATTTTACTGTTTTATGAACTGTTAAATTGCATTGTATGCTTATTAAAGCTGGTGTTCTTTCACTTCTTGACACATTCCCAACTCCACCCTGGGGTACAATTAAACAGCAGAGATTTTGTTTTCACCACTGGAGTGCATTCCAACTGGGAACAAAATATGAACATCAGCAAGCCGTCAAACTATAAACAATGTACACTTAATTTTCCAAATATGACTGAACTTGCACACATAAACTATTTTTAAAATAGGGTAATATCTCACACAAATAATAATTACCACATCAAGGGGTAGCTGTTTAAATTTTTATTTAACTATAGTTACCCAGTACATTTTAAGCAACGTGCTTAAGAAAATTACATGCATGCTATTTAAATAAAGGAATTCTTTAACCTACAAGAAAGATGAATATTTTAACATCAAAGAAAAACAAGTATTAGTCATTACAGCAGAAATCTTAAGAACAAAATGTTGCTTTTTGGGGTTTTTTCATTTTAATATAAGTTAAATCAATCTGTTCTACTAATTTTTGGCAGTTTAATGTCACTTTGTATTATATTCAAAGCAAAAAAAAAAAACCTTAAAAGGTTTCTGTTTCCTCCTGAATGCACAAAGTAGTTCTCTTCACATTCTCTAAGAGCAGGGCTCTGGATGAAGAACAAGAAACAGTTACATCATATGAGGAGGCCCAGCATGAAAAAAGGAGAGGGAAGTGTCTTATCTTCCATAATGAGGGATAAAAAAAATCTACAATTACACTGCTAATAATGGTCATCATGGAGACACTACATTTTGAGCCATTATATAGTTTGGTTCAAAAATAACAATAACAATAAAAACATGCATGCACCTTCCACTTACACATGACTACTTTTTTATTGTTATTATTATTTATATTATAGTTCCTAAGAGTCCCAGTCATGGACCGGACCTCATTGTACTAGGAGCTGTACATTTATGACACAAAATAAATCAGCATATTCACAATATTGAAGTTATATCATTTTAATAATTATAATTTGAACTAATGTTCTTCATTTCTAAAATAATCTCTGAACTTCAGGCAGGTTGCAATGCAATTTGTAGTGCTAGGAATCTCCAAGCATCTGAAAATGCACAGGTGACCACCTACCACATGGAGGAGGTAAGTAATCTCAGAGAACCTGAGCTTTTGCCACACTGAACACAGGTGATATGGGTAGAAGGTAGCTTAAGGTCAGGTTTAACTGTGCTAAGAACAGCAAGGGCTACAGGCTGACCTATGGTATGAGACTTAGATTTCATTTTGCCAAATAAAATGCTAAGGATTAGAATATACCCTGGTGTATCCAGCAAAGTTTTGAGTTCAATTTGGTGGTCAAGGACACATTGTCATTCAATATTCCTGCTGAAGCAAAGACCATGAATCTGAACAGGATGCACACAGACTTGGGCAAGAGCCACAAGGAAGAAGGCTCTGAGAATGTTTAGAATGTTCATACAGTCAAAAAATATCCGCATGTTTAATTTCTACGTTGTTTAGATGGCACTTTGTCCAGTTTGGAATCAGAGTTATTTTTTTATTGTGTTTGCTCTTTTGGTGTGAGATCTAATTGTGATTGACTTACTTGAGTTTTTCGGCATTCACAATTGAATTTTCATTTTGAACTAGCAGGAGTTCCCTTATTTTTAAACCAGGTTATCTGGTCAGGTTATCTACCTTTACTTTCCGAAAGTTTTCATTGAGCTTTACTTCTCTCTAGATGCTGGCAAAAAGAGTGGTGGATCAATTAGCCCTTACCCAAGTTATACTCACAGCTGTGTTATGGATTTTGTAGCAACATTCTTCCTTTGAAAACTTGATTCTTTAATGTTAAACTCCAGTCTTCTCGGTTATGAAATGGGCATTTAACTCAAATTATGTAACTAATATGTAGGTGATGAGTTTTAGTTTTGAAATTCATAGTTTTGTAACTTGATATAGGTAACAAAAAATAACTCCAATAAGGACATTTGCAAAGTTTTATCCCTTTCAGAGGGACATATTTTACTGAAACATATTTTATATGGAGTTAAATAACCTATTAAGATCAGGTGTATTGCCTACATGAAAAATAGTGATTTTTATTTTGCGCTTTTAGGATTTTAGGTCCAAATTCTCTGCTGCTGTAACTCCACTGACTTCAACAGTTACCTCAGCAGAGAATTTGATCTTTTATTTCTTGTTTTTCCATAAGTGGGGAGGGGGTGTTAATTGAGGGTATGAGATTGCAGGTGGGTATTATCATCAGCTATTATTTGGTGCTCTACTGACACTACACTCTTTTATTTAAATTTTTGACTAATAAACACAAAATAAAGAAGAGAACAAAAACAAAAACCTTATTTTTGTAAAGGTCTATTTTTTTTTTTGTGAACATAACACAAACTTCATTCTCCCCTTGTTTTCCATTCCTGGCTAACAAAAGAAATAGACTTAATTGTACCAAGTGCTGTTACGTAGGGCCCGATCCTGTAAATACCTTTGCATGTGAGTAGCTTTTTCTCAGCCAAGGCCTTCCATTGACTTTACAGGGACTTCTTGTGCAGTAAAAGCTACCTGTGTGCATTAGCATTTGTAGAGTTGGGTCCACAGCTCCTACTCAGATATTTTATATCCGAGACAGACATTAAATGATGCAGATTTTTATGTTTCCTTTGAAACATGTACTATTCAGGTGGAAAAGTATCTTTAAGTGCTGGTGTCAACCTCAATACTCACCTTTTCAAACAGCGGCATTCATTAGATTATTTCCTTAATGGATACCATTTTTGTAATTTTTTATATACTTATTATGTTCCTCTGGAAGAAACCAAATCACCACAGGTGACCTGATCCTGTATGCTTTTGGCAACTCTTCTTCTTCTTCCCCCCGCCCTTCAGAATCTCTATTGTAGTGACCAGTAATCCTTTCAACTTCAAATCTATCAGCCAGCTCTATCACAGATGGCTACCCATTATAGTAGTATGCCTCCCTATTCAAGAGCTATTGCACATCAAGAGCCCTTTTGTGAGGGCTGGTCCACACTAACCCCCCACTTCGAACTAAGATACACAACTTCAGCTACGTTATTAACGTAGCTGAAGTCGAACTATCTTAGTTCGAACTTACCGTGGGTCCACACACAGCAGGCAGTCTCCCCCATCGACTCCGTGTACTCCTTTCGCCGAGCAGGAGTACCGGAGTCGACGGCAAGCACTTCCAGGATCGATCCCAGAAGATCAATTGCTTGCCGCCAGCCCCGGAGGTAAGTATAGTCGTACCCTCAGTGTATCAACTGCATCCTTGAGCAGCTATGGAACTAGCATGCTTGACACATACAACAAGCATCTGTTTTACCCCAAGCACTGGAGAGTGACCAGGACATTTGCAAGGTTTTATCTCCGTCAGAGGAACATATTTTGCCTAAACGTATTTTATATGGATTTATATAACCTGTTAAGATCAGGTATATTTCATATGTGAAAAATAGTGATTTTTATTGTGCACTTTTAGGATTTTAGGTCCACTGTGTGATTGTTCCTTAATGGAGGAGCTCAGAGTTAGAGACACTCAAAGAGATTAGTAAGAACATTTCTGAGTACAAGTGAAGACATAAATTGCTTGATAGCAAGAACTGCATGTATTTGTATTTTTTGTCCTTTTTATCTGATTGTATCATACAAATGCATCTTAAGCTTTTCCAGAATATTTAGAAGTTTCAGACTTTTAAACATTTAACTGTGTTGGCCAATATAGATATTTATTTGATTGCCAGATTTTGAAATGCACAGGCCAAATGACTATGGGCCCTCACAAAGTTTTGCCCTGTGCTGCTTTCGGCAAGCTGCCTTTATGACCTTCGTTTTACAGAGAAACAAATGACAGCAAATTCAATATCCTACACAAAAGACAATTAACAACGTGCATCCCTGGCAAATTTCATATTTACAGGGATTTGCAAACTGTCCAGCAATTTAAAGCAAACCAAGTCCATATAATAATAATATGTATTTCTGTGCCAAAAATATAATTCACCCTTTGTGTGGATCAGGTTAGAATTCATACATTAAACTATTTACTCAGCCCTTGGTTAAATAAGTAAACAGCGTCATTGATATTTAGGGCACCAACCTTCTTCAGGTACTTCTGCTTTCAATGAGGAGTTAAAATTGCTAGCCTGTGCTTTAGAAATATGAGAAACAGACCATTTGGTCCTGAATCTTCTCTGCTGTTGGTTTCTTTCATTTCTTTTCTACTTGCTCTTGTAAAATCCTTACTTATTTTTTTTTCCATTTTCTGCTCCAGGGAAATCCCTCTTTTCTAGCTAGTTTCTTACCTGGCTTAAGCTGAATATGCAATGGCATGGGAGATTTTGGAGCACTCATATTACTATGGGATAAGTCACCAACTGATTAAGTTTCCCAGCCAAAACTCCCCCAAAATAAACATATTCTTAGTGCCTTCTATTATGAATTCAGAAAACAAAATATTTTTCATAAAAATGTTTGCCCTGTCTGGGTAGTGGAAGACTCCATGCTACTCTGTTACCTCAACAATAGATGGTGGTATGTTGCTTCCCAGTCTCATTACCATCTTTGAGAATGGATTCTTGCTTTAGGCAGCATCACATGGTTGGATGACAGGAATTTGAGATAGAATTTCTGGGTTCTATCTTTAGCTGACTCAATATTGACTCGTGTCGTATGCGTTACGTGACTCGATATCATCGTCGGACTCATCACTGTCACTTTGGATCTTAAGGAATAGCTCGACTGCCAAACGTCACGTTCTGGCGAGACTCGTCAGCATACTCTTCAGAAGTTCAGGCTCCATTTCCTGCATACCGAAACGGAACACAGATCGCGCTGCACAGAAACCATTGAAAGATGGCATTGAAAGATGGTGCCAAATGGTGCCAAATGTGGATGGAAATACAGGGATTGCTGGGATGCGAAGCGATGCATCACAGGGCTTTGGGACAGGACCCAGAATGCCCCACACCCTCTGCACCCTTCCCACAACCCACTGCACCAGAGTGGGAAGAGGTGCTCTGTGGGATAGCTGTAGGATAGCTGCCCATAATGCACCACTCCCAATGCCATTGCAAGTGCTGCAAATGTGGCCACGACAATGCGCTATCAGTTGTCAGTGTGGACAGACTGCAGTGCTTTCTCTACTCAGCTGTACAAAGGCAGGTTTAACTCATAGCGCTGTACAGCTGCAAGTGTAGCCATACCCTGACTGTGATGTGAGGTTTTTCTTCCTATTCTCTTAAGTATTCTATAACAAGGTATGAAAAGACGATTCTCAGACCTACATTTCTGCTAGTCCCTTTCTGTAGAAGCTCCATATCTGGAACTTCAAATAAACTTTTAAAGGGAAAAATTATACAACAGATTGCTGTTTTTTGTTTTGTTTTCTTGCTTGTTTGTCTGCTTTTGTTATCTATGTTTGGTTTGATATGGTTTTAGATTGCTATTTTTTCAAGCTACTCAGAAGTTTGGAATTTTAGTAATCATCCCTAGCACAGAAGACAAAATGCATATGATGTCTTAAAAGGGGCATAATATATAGAAAGTATCATATAGTTATCATCACCATGTAAAGAATGTTATAGCAACATTTGTGACCACCATGAAAACCCCTCTCTGTTCAGGTGGATTCTGCCTATACTCATTGGTAGCTACAGTCTGGATATTATTTTGGAAGTTGAATGCAGATAAGCATGGGTATAACCGCGCTCTTCACATGCACCAAACAGAACCTCTCTTTAAGGCTATGGCATATTTCTCCTATAAGCCAGAAGGTTTTGATGGTCCATTTCCAGCAGCTAAAGGGACTCATTAGATCTTAGAAGAGCTCCAAGGAAAAATATTGAGACTGTCATGCCAACAAACCACTCAGTCTGGTGTGACATTCAAATGATCTACTTTCATCTGCCAGTAAGGAAAGGATTTTTAAATGCTGCATCCCTGGATTCATTCTCACATAACACTGTGTTATCCAGATGACCTGTGGCTGATGAAGTAGAAAGGAAGATGGCAAGGCTGCCAGTGCCTTAAGTCTCATTCAAATCAGATTGACTGCAGCATAAAGAAATGTTTTGATCTTATACGATGGCTGTGCAAGACGTAAAGCAAAGTTTGTATGCCTCCATCACAGCATCTGTTAAGCTGCAGTTCTGAAACAGTTCCATGTGATAAACAACTTGATTAAACTGTTACCTGCATCTAGTGAGAAAGTTGAAGGTTTCTCATCATAAGGAAGTTGAACACTACTCTTCATATAGGATAAGATTTCTCTAACATGAACTGAGATTAGTCAAAGGAAGTGAAATGAGTTATTTTGGGGAGCAGAGGGAAAAGTGTTGCAGACAAATATAGGCTCTTTTGGGTTTGGGTTTCATCTTGTGGTGTCTATTGGAGCTTTAGAGGAGCCTGGGGGTTGTACAGACTATTACTGGTGAGTTAGAACCATGCTCCCCAGACTGGTGAAAGCCAATGTTTCTTTGGGAGCAGAGTGCCAGCTTCTGTTAAAAATGTAACTTAGACCATTACTAAAAAGCTGAACATTTTTAAATTTCCCATTTTGGAGCGAGATCATCAAAAAGGTTGTGGCAAAACACCAGCAATTCTTGGATTCTTCAGGTCATCTGACCCAGTCAGTTTGGTTTTAAACCTGGATATAATATGGAAATTGCACTGTTGGTATTGGAGGTTGATCTTCTCCTGGCGATGAGTGAAGATCAGGTATCCATTTTGATTCCTCTAGTTCTCTAGAGACTTTCTTTGATACTTATAGCGCATAATGCGTCTGTGGACTCCAGTATGGATCAACAGGGGACTTTCCCAAGTAACTCTACTCCTATAGTGTTGAGAGGTCTCAAAGGACAATTATTCCCCTGATCCAGGACTGTCAAAGGGTTTCAAAGTTTTCAATCCTATTGTCCCACTTCAAAGACTATATGAGGCCCTGAGAAAAGTTGGTTAGTTAAAAAGTATAGGTTACAGAGTTTTCAGCATGCTGATAACATACAGCTCTGCATTATATTTCTGTCTCTACTGATCCTGAAGGTGAATTGGAGGGATTTATCCAGTGTCTTACAGAGACTGGAGTATGGACAAACTACAGAGACTGTGCCAAAAAGTTTTAAGGATGAGAAGGAAATGACCAGAAAAAATGTTATAAGTTATATCAGCACCTTTCTAACAGGATGAGTGCATCCCTTCTTTAGCAGATTGGTAACCTCAGCTCCTGCTATTTCCCAACTGTGCTGTAAATCTCATCATAGGTCTTTCATCTCAAATTTAGATTATTGTAGTGCAGTCACCTGGGGCTACAACTTCAAACCACTTGGGACTAGTAGCTTAGACAGAATGCAATGGTCCATTTGTTCAGCCATATTTCTGCCTTATTACATCTGTGCTCTGTGATTTGCTCCAGGCTACTGACTAATTCCAGGTGAGACTTATAATGTTGACCTTTGAAGCCCCAAAGGGTTTGGGAGCCAGGCTGAGAGACTGCCTATTTTCCTCATATTTTTCTTATGACAGCTGAGGTAGTCTGAGGTGGTCAAGGTATCAGTACATCCAGAGGTAAAACATTGTTATTAAGGGCTCCTTGGTTCTGCAACTTACTTCTCACTTAGGTTTGATGATCTTCAGGCTTCTCCTGAGAGGAACTGCCTGATAGAGTGGTTGGGGACACTTATTGGGGGACCACTTAAGGGGATGAGGGAAATTGGGTTTGAAGGCGATATTTTAAATTATGAAGATATTATAGGAGTCCTGTGTGTTTTCTTGTATGATCTATGGCCTGTTTGTGTGTCCTATGTTAATATTTTGCTGAAGATTTTTTTTCAATATGCCTAGTACTTAGAAGAGTTATGGTGAAAAAATAAATGTTATGAACAACACATACAATACCCCCACACAAGAACCCACACTCTGTATGCAATGAGTGTATATTTTGTCACACATATGCATATCTACAAACATACACACACACAAGCCAACTTAAAAGAACATTACTTAAGTTGCAAAGTTAAGCACTCAAAAAATAAAAAATGAGAAAATTAAGGTTGCCTATGCAACCTTAATTAAACCCCCTTGTGCTTATGCATTATGATAGGCCACCTCTCTGCCAAATTTCAAGTCTCTGCTCCAAGGCATGGGGCACTAGAGCGTCTCAAAGAAAATACTACCAGAATTTTTTTTTTTACATGGGCAAAGTTATGTATTTTTCCCAAGCCTCTTTCTCAGAAATGGCTAACTTTTTGGCTAAAATTTTCCAAAATAAATAAATAAATAAATAAATAAATAAATAAACCCAATTCTGAGGCAAATACCCAGAATGGAAAATGTCAGCCCAAATGGTTAAGTTCAACAAAACGAGCAATTGAAAGGAGCAATTGAAAAAGGGAAAGTGTTTGGCAACCTTAAAAGCAGCACGACAAAGCCCCACCTATAATGCTAAGGGTAAATTACTTCCAAACAAGAATGAAATATTTAGGTAACGTATTTATCCTTAACCATTCAAGAAAACAAAATTAACTAAAGCAAAAATACAGCATAGTCAAATTAAAGTCACAAAGGTTCATATTTAACATGGTTGATGGAATAGTCTTACTCAGTCTGGCAATTTGCAAAGAATCATGAACTGGAGAGAATTTAATCATGTTAATAATATATCAGGTTATTGTCTTAATCATTTATGTCCTATGCAAACTTCAGTGAACGTTACAGTCTCAAGAAAAGAAAGATTTCTCTCTGTGTAAGCCCACTATACTAGCTTCTGCCCTGGGTAAGGAAATCCTTTTAGAAATCACTGTGTGCAGGAAATGACACAATTGTTTACGAAAACTTTTCCTGAATAGCCATAAAATGCTTCAAGTGAGCAGCTAGCATACAAGTGAACTTTGCTAAACAGTTATTTTCTAATTTTAGCAGGACAATCTATTTTCTCCCACATTTTAACTGAATGACTGAGGTTCTGAGGAGTCCAAATCTGGAAGCAGAGAGTGTCCTCTTTTCAGCTTCTTAGGTGTTGCTGTCCTTTACATTAAAAAAAAAATTATATATTGAAAGACTTTTAATTAAAAATCCTTCCCATGCTAAATATCCTCTCAGCAGGGAGAACGTCTTCACAAGAGACCTCCAGGGTTCTGAAAGGTACAATATTTGCAAAATTTAGAAAGGTGTATGGATGAGAGTCTTGTCCTTGCAGGTAAAAAAACCTGAGCAGCATAAAAATGGCCCAGGGAGAATTTCCCCAGCACAGGAACTGAGAAACACAGCTACAGGCTGTCTTCCAAATATTTCATTTCACGCCCTGGTATAGGGGGCATATTGTTGGTGGAAGGGGTGTGTCAGGGACAGAGATGCAGCATGGAACCCTGAGGCTCTTCTGAGCAGTGCATAGACTAGTGGAACATAGGGGACACAACATAGGCAGTCCCCTAGGGCTATCTAAGTGATTCTGGCGACTGCTTTGGCAGCTTCAGAGCAATTCACCATCACAGGGATACAAAGATGTCAAATCCAACATAATCCTCAATTCCCCCTGGGCTGAGAATTCTGTTCTGCATCTGTAAGAGGCGTAGCACACAAGATCTCACCCTTAATTTATTGCATATCATTCTTTAATGACTTCAAAAACATTCCCTATTTTACTTTCTCTTATTAGTATTTGGTGTGAGACTTTATTTTCCTGGGCCAACTGTGTGCTCTGCCGAATAGGATGATGTGTAATTTGCAAGTTTGCCTGAATAAACATTTAGATAAATTAGCATGATTCAAAGGTATTTACTCCCAACAGACTGGCTTCATGCTTCAAATAAATATTATACATATATCACTTGTTCCCTCTTCTGTCTTTTTTAAGTCCATTTTTAATTGAGCCCATGGTAAAAATGAAAATGGCCTTTGTCTTCATAGGCTTCTTCCCATATGAATATACTGATTATTTTAATAATACACTTAAAAAGCTGCATTACCATCCAGAGTCTATCAAGAGTGCTATTACATGACAGTAATCACAACGGAAAACCTGGTGCCAGCTTAAATTTAGGTCTCATCATTGTTAGTTCATTGAGAGCTCTGCTCAAGACATGGAGCTATTTTCTTAAGTAATTCAAAGTGGATGTAATTTCCACCCATGTACATTCTGCTATCAGTTGTGCTAATAACTGCAGCTATTTCACCTCTTTTGTGGCTAAAAAAGTAAAAACAGTGCACCGCATTAAAAGTTACTAAAAATGAATCCACCCAGAAACCACAGTGATGAATGCAGTAGACAACCTAGGCACAGGGAATGAATGCACATCCTGTAGCAGATGCAACTGTATGAAAAGGACAGAGGAGAAACAGCATAAATGCTTCATTTGGTGGTAAATAGTTTATACTGGTCAGTAGGGGGGTGAGTTTGAAGCCTTTCCTGCAATTATGCACATACACCCAAGCTGAGCATGAGAATGTTTGCCTTTGGCTCTGGTTGCTAAAAAACAGTTATCAATCTTTATCATGGTCTTCAGGGGGCTGTTCTTCGTAAGCAATCAATACTGCATTTGCCACAATAGCTCATTTAATGATTTTCATCCTAAATATCCTGTCAGCAGGGGGAAAGTTTTCCTGATTTTAATTAGTTTTGAACTCATCGATTCTTTGTCTTTTCCTTTCCTAAGGTGATACATGCAGACACACATGCAGACACCAACACAGAAGCACCATTCTAGCCTGTAGGCTGTGCAAGATGTATGACAAGTACTTCTTGAAACTCATGCATAGTGTTCCAGTATACCTGCATGACATGCAGCTCTATTTTTAAATCCTCAACCATCAACTGTTGCAAATAAGCCTCTGGCTCCAAAAATGTAAATAGGTACAGCAGTAAATTGAAAACCATGTTTGCTGAGCAATTTTCAATTAAAGAGTACTTAAATCAATAGGCACTTGGATATCACAGCAACAGGTGTGATATAAGTACCCAGAGAGACAAACAGAATACAGAAAGGAGATAACTATTATATAGCTGTGAACATTATTATAACTAGGGCTGTCAATTAATCACAGTTAACTCATGCAGTTAACTCAAAAAACAATTGAATACTGTTACAGAATACCAACTGAATTATATTAAATATCTTTAGATGTTTTTTCTTCATTTTCAAATATATTGATTTATATTCCAACACGGAATACAAAGTGTACAGTGCTCACTTTATATTATTATTTTTATTACAAATATTTGCACTGTAAAAATAATCAAAGAAATAGTATTTTTCAATTCACCTCATACAAGTACTGTAGTGCAATCTCTTTATCATGAAAGTGTCACTTACAAATGTAGATTTTTTTGTTACATAACTCTATCAAAAACAAAACAATGTTAAACTTTAAAGCCTACAAGTCCACTCAGCCCTACTTCTTGTTCAGCCAATCACTAAAACAAACAAGTCTGTTTACATTTACAGGAGATAATGCTGCATGCTTTTTATTTACGTCACCTGAAAGTGAGGATAGGCGTTCTCATGGCTCTTTTGTAGCCAGCATTGCAAGGTATTTATGTGCCAGATATGCTAAACATTCTTATGCCCCTTCATGCTTTGGCCACCATTCCAGAGTACATGCTTTCATGCTGATGATGCTCATTAAAACAATAATGCTTTAATTAAATTTGAGGGAGAACTGTATGTCTCCTGTTCTGTTTCACCCGCATTCTGCTATATATTTCATGTTATAACAGTCTCAGCACATGTTCGTTTTAAGAATACTTTCACAGCAGATCTGACAAAATGCAAAGACGGTACCAATGTGAGATTTCTAAAAATAGCTACAGCACTCGATCCAAGATTTAAGAATCTGACATGCCATCCAAAATCTGAGAGGAAGTGGATTGGGCAAACTTATTAAGGGATCTAAAGGCAGAGGAAGCCTGGGATTACTTTAAGTTAAAGATGCATGAGCTGTCAGAGGCCTGTATCCCCAAAAAGGGAAAAAGATTACTAAGCAAAAGATTTAGACCGAGCTGGATGAGCGACCGACTCAAAGGAGCTATTAGGAAAAAACAGAAAGCGTACAAAGAGTGGAAGAGGGGAGGGATCAGTAAGGAAACTTACCTTAGTGAAGTCAGAGAATGTAGAGATAGAGTGAGAAAGGCCAAAGGCCGTGTAGAGTTGGACCTAGCGAGGGGAATTAAAAGCAATAGTAAAAGGTTTTACAGCCATATAAATAGGAAGAAAGCAAAGAAAGAAGAAGTGGGACCTCTGAAAACTATAGCCGGAGAGGAGATTAAAGATAATCTAGGCATGGCGCAATATCTCAATGAATATTTTGCATCAGTGTTTAATGAGGCCAATGAAGGTATTAGGGATACTAGCACCGTTACAGAGGGGCATACGGGATGGGGGATTACCGCATCCGAGGTAGAAACAAAACTTGAACGCCTTAATGGGACTAAGTCAGGAGGACCGGATGATCTTCATCCGAGAATATTGAAGGAATTGGCGCAGGAAATAGCAGGCCCATTAGCGACTATATTTAATGAATCTGTAAACTCGGGGGTAGTCCCGTTAGACTGGAGAATAGCCAACGTGGTTCCTATTTTCAAGAAAGGGAAAAAAAGTGACCCGGGTAACTACAGGCCTGTCAGTTTAACGTCTGTAGTGTGCAAGGTGCTGGAGAAGATTCTGAAAGAGAAACTAGTTGAGGACCTAGAGGTTAATGGCAATTGCGATAAATTACAGCATGGTTTTACGAAGGGCAGATCGTGCCAAACGAATCTGATCTCCTTCTTTGAGAAAGTAACGGATTTATTAGATAAGGGAAATGCGGTGGACCTAATATACCTGGATTTCAGTAAAGCGTTTGATACTGTACCCCACAAGGAATTATTGGTTAAACTGGAAAACATGGGGATCGATATGAAAATCCAGAGGTGGATAAGGAATTGGTTAATGGGGAGAATGCAGCGGGTCGTATTAAAGGGTGAACTGTCGGGTTGGAGGGAGGTTACTAGTGGAGTGCCTCAAGGTTCGGTTTTGGGACCCATTTTATTTAATCTATTTATAACTGACCTCGGAACCGATTGCAAGGGTGGGCTGATAAAGTTTGCGGATGATACGAAGGTGGGAGGAGTTGCAAATTCGGAGGAGGATAGGGATATTCTGCAGGGAGACTTGAATGAGCTTGTGAATTGGAGTATCAGAAATAGGATGAAATTTAATAGTGAAAAGTGTAAGGTGATGCACTTGGGGATGACTAATAACAATTTTAGTTACAAGATGGGGACGCATTGGCTAGAAGTAACGGAAGAGGAGAAGGACCTAGGGGTCCTTGTAGACCGCAGGATGACTATGAGTCGACAATGTGACGTGGCGGTGAAAAAAGCCAATGCGGTCTTGGGATGTATTAGGCGAGGTATATCTAGTAGGGATAAGGAGGTCCTGCTTCCGTTATATAAGGCGCTGGTGAGACCTCATTTGGAGTACTGTGTGCAGTTCTGGTCTCCCATGTTTAAAAAAGATGAACTCAAATTGGAACGGGTGCAAAGAAGGGCGACTAGGATGATCAGAGGAATGGAAAACCTGTCGTATGAAAATAGATTAGAGGAGCTTGGGTTGTTTAGTCTGACAAAACGAAGGCTGAGGGGGGATATGATTGCTCTCTTTAAATATATCAGAGGGATAAATACAAGGGAGGGAGAGGAATTATTCCAGCTTAGTACTAATGTGGACACGAGAACGAATGGATATAAACTGGCCGTGGGGAAGTTCAGGCTTGAAATTAGACGAAGGTTTCTGACCGTCAGAGGGGTGAAATATTGGAACGACCTTCCGAGGGAAACGGTGGGGGCGACGGACCTGTCTGGTTTTAAGATTAAGTTAGATAAGTTTATGGAGGGAATGGTTTAATGGTAAAACATAGTGGCCAAGGAAAACCAAGCAATGGTACGTAAATAGCATAATGGCCAACAAGGGCCAGGCTAGAGACTCTTGCCTACATGCTCGGGGTAGTACTGATCGCCATATTTGGGGTTGGGAAGGAATTTTCCTCCAGGGTAGATTGGCTGAGCCTCTGGAGGTTTTTCGCCTTCCTCCGCAGCATGGGGCAGGGATCACTAGCAGGAGGGTCTCTGCCGATTGAGGTCACTAAAACACAGGATTGGGGACTTCAGTGGCAGAGTCCAGGGAAGGGTCATGTGGCCTGCAGCATGCAGGGGGTCAGACCAGATGATCATAATGGTCCCTTCTGACCTTAAAGTCTATGAATCTATGAATCTAGGGACGAGGTGTGGAGCATGCTTTCAGAAATCTTAAAAGAGCAACACTCCAATGTGGATACTACAGAACCCAAAGCACCAAAAAAGAAAATCAACCTTCTGCTGGTGGCATCTGACTCAGACAGTGGTGAAAGTAAGCTGGTATGCCCCAGTATGGTGTACCAGGCTTCCCCAGGCGGCAATTTAAAGGGACCGGGGCTCCTGCCAAAGCCCTGCTGCCAGAGCCCCCGGGTAGTGGAGGTGGCCGGGACCCCCGGGGCTCTGGTGGCAATTTAAAGGGCCCGGGGCTCTGGCCACCGCTACTGCCTGAGCCCTTTAAATTGCAGCCGGAGCCCCGCTGCCGGAGCCAGCGGAGATTTAAAGGGCCTGGGGTGGGTAGCGACGGCAGGAGCCCTGGGCCCTTTAAATTGCTGCCAGAGTCCTGCTGCCAGAGCCCTGGGGTAGCAGTGTCAGCCGGGAACCCCAGGGCTCCATTGACAATTTAAAGAGCCCGTGGCTCTGCTGCGGTAGCGGTGGTTGGGAGCCCCTGGCCCTTTAAATCACCGCTGGCGCTCCCGGACGCTGCCGCTACCCCAGGGCTCCGGCAGCAGGGCTCAGGCAGCGATTTAAAAGACCCGGGGCTGCATTGTGGTAGTGGCAGCTGGAGCACCTGGCCCTTTAAATGGCCCCGAGCTCCAAGGCTCCCAGCTGCCTCTGCAGCTGGTAGTTCTGGCAGTGATTTAAAGGGTCTGGGGATCCCAGCTGCCACTACTGCAGCCAGAGCCCGTGGCCCTTTAAATCTCGATGTAAAAGGCCCGGGACTCTAAAGGGCCCACCTCTTCTGGTTGAGGCCACGCCCTTCCAGTTGAGGCCCTGCCCCCTGCTCAGGACTCTGGAGTACCAGTAAGTCCTTTAAGTTACTTTCATCCCTGGACTCAGATGATGAAAATGAATATTCGTCAGCCCACGCTGCTTTGCATCTTTATCGTGCAGAACCCATCATTAGCATGGATGCATGTCCTCTGGTATGGTGGTTGAAGCATGAAGGGATATATGAATCTTTATGAATCTTGCGATGCTGGCTATAATTGTGCCATGTGAACACCTGTTCTCACTTTCAAGTGACATTGTAAACAAGAAACTGGCAGCATTATTTCCTGCAAATTGTAACCAAACTTGTTTGTCTGAGCGATTGGCTGAAGTAGGACTGAGTGGACTTTGTAGGCTCTAAAGTTATACATTGTTTTATTTTTTAATGCACTTATATTTGTACATAATTCTACATTTGTAAGTTCAACTTTCATGATAAAATGATTGCACTACAGTTCTTGTATTAAGTGAATTGAAAAATACTATTTCTTTTGTTTTTTACAGTACAAATATTTGTAATCAAATATCAAGTGATCACTGTACGCTTTGTATTTTGTATTCTGTGTTGTAATTGAAATCAATATATTTGAAAATTTCGAAAACATCCCAAAATATTTAAATAAATGGTATTCTATTATTGTTTAATAGCGCAATTAATCACAATATTTTTTTAATCACTTGACACCCCTAATTACATTAAAAAAAAATAAAAAAAACTTGGATTGGTGGACATCATATATGCCCAGTATAGAAAAGGGTGGGTATATACAGAAAATTCTATAGAAAATGTATCATCATCTACAGTGCAATTTTGCAATTATGCCATAATAACGAGGCTATAATAAACACTGGAGAGAAAGAAAGAGCACAGAGTAAAAGAAACAGGACACTATTCAATAAGGAAGCTGAAAGTTTACTAACTCTAGCCAAACACATGCCAGAAAAGTTAGTTAAAAATATTTACCCTAGATACACTATGTGAATAATATATTTTGTATTTAAGAAAACCTGCTTCCAGTGTAGTGCAGACATTGTTCACTCCTGTTTTTTTACAACCTGTGAAGAGGCTGCTCTGGTCTCTCAAACAAGAGCGTTGGGGACACCTCAGAGTCAGAGGTTGTGGTTCAACGCCCTGTGCAACAGACCCCAGCCTTCCCTTGGTAGATAATTTGCCTTCCTGTCCAAAAAAGGGACAAAGTGTGAGGGTTGGTCAAGAAGAATACCTCCAGCCACAAAGCAGGCTACAAATGTTGCTTTTGCTGTGTTGAGAGTTGCCCCTTTTAGGGATATTTATGCATTGAGATTGTGGCCTTCAGAATTTCAAATGGCACACAGTAAATGATAACACTGGTCTACAATTTTTGAGAAGTCGTCTGCTTCAGAGATAAAATGTGCTATTTATTATGTATTTTGATGTGCTGAATTCAAATATGACAATTAAAACAACTGATTGGCTACTGTTTCTAAGATATTTAAGTTTTTACATGTTATGTCTATGTATATTGTGTAGATAGTAGAGTTTTAATCATAAATTGTAAACCTAGGTCTTTTCATGTGTTTATGGTTGCTTTACATGATAATATTTCACCTGTCCTGTTTATGTACACTTTAAAAATCAGCAAAAGAGTTATATAAATTAAATTTATTATGAAACAAAAGGCAAAAAACTATTATATACATAGTTTAGTCCTATTCAGTGTCTACTTGGCACTTCTTGGCTTGTCTCTTGTATTCATTAAATGGAGCATCTCTTGTCACTGTCCAGCAATAGTCTGCAAGCATTGATGGGCTCCATTTGCCCTGATAACGTTTCTCCATTGTTGAAATGTCCTGGTGAAATCGCTCGCCATGCTCGTCGCTCACTGCTTCGCAGTTCGGTGGAAAAAAATCTAGATGAGAGTGCAAAAAATGTATCTTTAGTGACATGTTGCAACCAAGGCTTTTGTATGCCTTGAGGAGGTTTTCCACCAACAACCTGTAGTTGTCTGCCTTGTTGTTTCCGAGAAAATGTATTGCCACTAACTGGAAGGCTTTCCATGCCGTCTTTTCCTTGCCACGCAGTGCATGGTCAAATGCATCATCTCGAATCTGAGGACCAACAAAGACACCTTCCTTTATCTAAGCTTCACTTAACCTTGGAAATTTTCCACGGAGATACTTGAAAGCTGTTTGTGTTTTGTCAATGGCCTTGACAAAGTTCTTCATCAGACCCAGCTTGATGTGTAAGGGTGGTAACAAAATCTTCCCTGATTCAACAAGTGGTGGATGCTGAACACTTTTCCTCCCAAGCTCCAATGACTGTCAGAGTGGCCAATCTTTCTTGATATAGTGGGAATCTCTTGCATGACTATCCCATTCACAGAGAAAACAGCAGTACTTTGTGTATCCAGTCTGCAGACCAAGCAAGAGAGCAACAACCTTCAAATCACCACAAATCTGCCACTGATGTTGGTCATAGTTTATGCACCTCAAAAGTTGTTTCATGTTGTCATAGGTTTCCTTCATATGGACTGCATGACCAAATGGAATTGATGGCAAAACATTGCCATTATGCAGTAAAACAGCTTTAAGATTCGTCTTCGATGAATCAATGAACAGTCTCCACTCATCTGAATCGTGAACGATGTTGAGGGCTGCCATCACACCATCAATGTTGTTGCAGGGGTTACAAGATCACCTTCCATGAAGAAGAATGGGACAAGATCCGTTTGACGGTCACGGAACATGGAATCTCTAACATCACCTGCCAGGAGATTCCACTGCTGTAGTCTGGAGCCCAGCAGCTCTGCCTTACTCTTGGGTAGTTCCAAATCCCTGACAAGGTCATTCAGTTCACCTTGTGTTATGAGGTGTGGTTCAGAGGAGGAGGATGGGAGAAAATGTGGGTCCTGTGACATTGATAGTTCAGGACCAGAAGTTTCATCCTCTTCCTCGTCTGACTCAAGTGAGAATGATTCTGGTGCATCAGGAACCGGCAGTCCTTCTCCGTGGGATACTGGGCGTATAGCTGATGGAATGTTTGGATAATGCACAGTCCACTTTTTCTGCTTTGACACAACTTTCCCAACTGAGGCACCATGCAGAAGTAACAATTGCTGGTATGATCTGTTGGCTCTCTCCAAATAATTGGCACTGCAAAAGGCATAGATTTCCTTTTCCTGTTCAACCACTGGCGAAGATTTGTTGCACAAGTGTTGCAGCATATGTGTGGGGCCCACCTCTTGTCCTGATCTCCAATTTTGCAGCCAAAATAAAGGTGATAGGCTTTCTTAACCATAGTAGTTATACTGCGCTTTTGTGATGCAAAAGTCACTTCACCACAAACATAGCAGTAGTTATCTGCACTGTTCACACAAGTACGAGGCATCTGTGCTCACTTTGGCTAAACTGAAATTAGTCCCTTTGCAAAATCAAACACTGACAAATAAGAGAGCACAACACCTTATGATTTCTAGAGCTGATATAGGGCAATTTGTTCAGCAGAGTGATGTAAGCTTCGTTATGATTGCATCATCCATGACTTCTATGAATAACATGATGCAATTCATATCATGTATGATGCAATACCAGCTTCAGATTGCATCATTCATTGTTTTGCCTAAAAAGCAAGTACTGTCCAAACCCAGTCAGACATTTATTCATAGATCCAGTCAAAGATGTATTTTAGTCATTTCTGGTTTAAATTGAGATCCCTTCCCTTTATAACTCACTTATCCTCCGTCATTCCCAAGTCAAGGGTCGTATATACTGACCCAATAGCATATCTTGAAAACTAGAGCCAATCAACAATTTTAAGCATCATTTTTGTTCTCAGTGACCCAGAATTAGTAAAGTTTGACTACATTTATTTCTGAAGCATTTTGGCTGTAGAGCAGTGTAATTGTTAGATCATTCTAGAAATCATCTGAATTTTGTCTGTTTAAAAATTCAAGTAAAAAGTCTGAATAATTACTAAACTGTATTGTAATTTCATTCTTATCAAGTGGATTAACTGGACAAAAAACATTATCTCTTAATCCAACTAGGTTATCTCCCAAATATAATACAAATAAAAATTAATGAAGGACAAAATAGTATAATTACACTAGAGAGGAAATGCTTAAAAACTGTGTGGTTTGCACAGGACTTCAGACCTAGACACACTGCTGTAGGCGGCATACTGTATGTAATTAAAAGCAAAACCAAATTCTATGTTTTTTTTCCACCTTCCCAAGAACTGGAATAAACGTGAAATTGCTTAACTCTATACACTGTATGTAAGACATACTGAACCAGCACATTGCCAGGCTCCAATTTACCAGTGGCAGAAGATCAGTGAGGAGCAGAAGCACAAGGCACGTGCTCTATTCAATCCCCACACTATTTGGGAGGCATAGAACTGGCTAATAAAACCCAAGAAGTGGGCTGGTAAACCCACCAGAAGCGGGGGCATGCCGCTGGGTTATGGACTGATTCAGCACCTCATCTGAGCAGCCTCTAATGGAGGGGATGGTCTGGATTCATCGACGGAGTTTTTAACCACCTCCCCTTGGTAGATTCTCTGGCTTTAAGCAATGGCAGTATTGCTGCTTGCCTTCTCAAGAGCGAACACTCTTTCTTTCCATCCCAGAGAAGGTACAAATTGCAACCCCGGTTACTTAGGTGGTGAATCTAGCCATTAGTTTAACTAACCAGCCAAACAAAGACTATACTTTCCCAGTAAAACAAGAGCAGCCAATTACATTTTCTAAAAAATTAGCACTTTAAATCATTTTACATTGTTATAACCTGTAAAAACAATTGACTTTCAGTACTGGTAGGTTATCACAGTTGGATTCTCGTCAATTAAAATGCATTTACTAAACTAAGTATACATTAAAATGCTGAGAAAGCCACCATTGCAGCTACAATACATTGAGCAGTATATAATATTAGCAGAACAACAAAAACTGAGAACAGTAGGTTGTGTCTGAAAATAAAAGTGGGGATGGGGCCAGCAATCAGCTCTGGTGTATTTCAGAGAACAGGTACAGTACCTTTAACAGTCAGTCCTCAGGGAACAAAACACCACTAGCAAGACCAAGACAGGAAAGCTCTCTCAGCCACAAAGCAAGACTGTAAAGTACTCTTCAACATGCTAAAATTCCTCTGGGAACTGTTATCCTTCTCAAACAAATCCAATTCAGTAAAATTGACAGTTGTGCACTGCTCTTTTTCTTAAAGGATTAACATTAGGCATAAATATAAAATGAAAGTACTTTTAAAGAGGAAAGTCAAACTGAGAGAATATATAATCACCACTGGTAAAGGTCTGGGTAATTTGTTCTGAAATATGCAGACTCTGCTATTTTTCTTGCTTAAAACAGCATAGGGGATCTTTTGAGAGGGCATGTTTTGTTCAAACTGTTTTTTGATATAAAAAAATGCATCTCTTAAAGAAAATTGAACCACCAAAGTGCCTTCAGAGATTGGTGCTCATGAGAGAGATATCATGCCTCTTTCCCATATGTGTGCTTCTGAAAACGTCAGAATTCTGTCATTTGGGAACAGGCACACACACACACATACACACACACACACACACACCTTGGAGCTGGCAGCCCCTGAACAATATTTTCCAAATGTATCAATTTACCCACATTAACAAAAGTCTCTGGTGGCATTTAGTTTTGTAGAGCTGGAGAGTCATTTCATCACAGAATGGAGTCCCAAACAGATACTAAGGGCTTGTCTTGAAAGTTAACCTGGATAAAGTAAAGTGTAAATTTAAAACACAGTGCCTATTCTGTAATAACTCCATGTGTGGACACTTATTCCAGAATAATCCACTTTGTGGCTTAAGATAAACACAAACAAAATACTCCTATTCCAGAATAAGAGTGTCCACAGTCCATGTGTAGACAAAGCCTTAGCAGCAAGTCAACCAAAGCTGCTTGGAAAACTTTGAACATTTCAAAATTTCAACAACAACAAAAGACTAGAAAAAAAAATTTTCTGTGGATTTTTTCCCATAACATTGTTCTCATTTTCAACCTCTTTACAGTTCAGTGGACTATTTTGGAAATGTACAAACTGATGAAAGGTATGTGTGTGCATGAGTGTGAGAGAGAGTGAGGGAGATTACAAAAATAAATCAAATGTCCCATCATGCTGCAAAATTACACCATCGCATATTAATGCCACACTGTGAATAAACCTTTATGACATTGATTCTGATCTAGGAAAGCACTTAAACATCTGCTTAACTGTAAACATGAGAGCAATCCCACTGAAGTCTACTTTGCTTCTTTTAAAAGGGAGGCAGCATAGTCTAGTACAAAGCTAAATGAACTTGGGTAAATCACATCAAATATATGTGCCTCAGTTTCCTCATCTGTAAAATGAGGCAAAATATACTTACCTTCCTTTGTAAGATACGTTGAGAGCTATGGATGGAAAACAGTGCACAAGAATTTATTACTATTAATATCATTTTGTGACTCTCTGGGATTCCATTAGACACAACCTCATCACTCCTCCCCCACCTCTTTGCAACAAGTAAGAATGTGGCTGTTTCTCCTTCATCTCACTTCCTTTCCCCCACCCCCATGCTCCTAATTGTTTGGATGGACAGGAAATTATTCTATTTGCTTAGTACTCTCTGTACTCCCTCCCATGCAGCTACATGGAATCCTGTGGCAAGGATCTTCTTCTGCCACTATTCTGACCAAGTCTGTCCCACTTTCTTTCCCTGTTGTGGTGCCTACAGTTCAAATTTTCTCACCTTACTTTCAATGCATTCCATCACTTGCTTTGAAATACTACAGTATTTCAGAGATTACAGATGGATTGCAGTATACGAACCTGTGTAGAACAGAACCTACATTTTGTTCTTGTTTTCTCCTACATCCTTTTGTTAAAGCGCCTCTGCTTAGGTAGGATCTCTCTTTTAAGTAATGATACCTAGGCAGTATACAGTGGATCAGGAGGAGGAGTGTGGTAGGAGGACCCAGGCCTAGAGAATTGTCTTTTGGAGAAAAGACTAAAGGAGACTCACTCTATTTAGCTTAACAAAGAAAAGGTTAAAGGGTGACTTGATCACAGTTTATAAGCACCTACATGGGGAACAAATATTTGATAATGTGCTCTTCAGTCTAGCAGACAAAGATATAACATAGTCCAATGACTGGATGATGAAGCTAGACAAACTCATACTGGAAATAAGGCATACATTTTTAAACAGTGAGGGTAATTAAACATTGGAACAATTTACGAAGTTGAAGCAGATTCTTCATTGCTGGCAAATTTTAAATCAGAATTGTATCTAAAAGATATACTCTAGAGATTATTTTGGGGAAGTTATACAGGGAAGTTATAGAGGAGGTCAGACTAGATCATCACAATGGTCTCTTCTGGCCTTAGAATCTATAAAATCTGTGAAGAAAGCTGCGTGGATGAGGAACAGCCCTCACACCAACAATAGAGCAGTGGCACTTGTGGCACACCTAATGGTACAATGGAACTTTCTACCCCAGTAGTAAAGATGTCTGTGCAGAACACAGCTTTCTTGGGGGCTGGTTTGAGACTGTGGAATGAACTTCCACAGGAGCAAATGACCACCGCAAAGCTCACCAATGGCTGCTCCAAGTACAAGGTGCAGTGCTTTGACTTTGCCTTCGCTAACACACACATAACAGTGTGTACTCTGAAATAAATAAAAAAATACAAACATCCTACCATAACAAAACATTACACTTCACACTCACTTCCTGAGAGAAAGAATGAACCACACAACAGATGTTGTCCCAGACTCTTAAGAAGACAGGCAAAGCCCCAGGAATGTGGCTTAACTAGGCTGCATCTTTATTAAGTAATACATCTGGGAGCTACCCTGTAATAATTCGTCCAGTGTAGCCATCCTTCTTTTGTAATCTGCACCACTACGGGGAGGGCTGTCATCAGCACTCTACCTCATTCAGCTAGTCCCAGCACCATAGCGGGGACCCCATGACTCTCCCCGCATATGAGGGTTAAGGGGTGCAGAAAAGGGGATTGTCTCCTCCTCCCTGTATCAGATATTAGGACTCCCGGTCCCATTCCTCACCTTCTTTAGGACAATGAGGAAAATGGATAATTGAACTATAACATATAAATCTCTAGTGTTCTGTGGTTGAAAGAGTGTGCTCCACAAGGGTTCTTAATACATTTAATTGCTGGCTATCAGAGGGTTGTCAATCTGACAATGATGAGAAATGGTGACCAGCATGAAGACAGAAAGACCCCCCAAGACCCAGTCCTACTCTAAGCCTAAAGTGCAGGAGTGGGGTAGGTTTCTTCCTAGTACAGAATGGTGCCCGAGGCAGTGGGAGGAACTCCCTTTTTTATGCAGAGACAATACATTTATGCTGCACCCTTCTGTCCAACCAATCTCCGACAGAGCCCCCTCCTCAAGCCCATGAGGGAGGCATGCAATCCTTAAAAGAGCTAAGGGTTTTCTGTCCCCACCTGACTCAAAGCCTTCCCACTTCTGAGGCTGCAGGGAAGCATTAGTCACAACCAGAAGGCACTGAGATACTATGTTGATGATGACAGTATAGGAGCCTATATAAAATATAGGCTAGTTAAGTGGAGAAAAATTCAAAACTAGATAAACCAGATAAATATGCAACAAATGTGAGGAACATAACAGAATACACTATTCTGGTTAATATTTGGATTACCAAGTTTTCAGATGAAGGTCACAAATCTAGAGGCACTGTGAAAAAATTAACTCAGCCATTTGAGCTCTTCCAACGTAGATCACTTAGAAGAGATTTTACAAGCTCTGAGTACAAAGAAAAAAAAATTCACTTTTCTAATTGAATGCATAATCATGGATGCAGATCCATGTTACCAATGCTAAATGGCTTCTACTTTAATGAGCCATTTGAAATGAAATGGTTGCCTGCAATTAGACATCTGCAGTCCAAGGAAAGCAAGCCAGCTATGCAGTTTGGCTGCCAGAATTACAGTTGCATTCCTCAGCAGGACAATGAGGAAAATGGATAATTGTAATTATAACATATACATCTTTTAGTGTTCTATGGCTGAAAGAGTGTGCACAAGGGCTCTTAATACATTTAATTGCTGACTGCTAATAAAGGGTTGTCAAAAAGAGATGATTTTAAATGTATTCCAATTCCATTAGCAACATCAGAAACTAAGGTCACTATCTACACCTGAGGGACTGGTCTCTGAGGATGGATAGAAGCAGTTTCTTACTCTGCAAATATCTACACAGGCTTGGAGTTGAGATAGTTGCAAGCTGATATGCAGGTAATGAACTAGACACTGTTTCTTTATAGCTATGTACCTAGCTCACCCTGGAAATATTTTTTCCTGTAAAGTCCAATTGAGTGTTTAATATAATTGGTTAAAGGTGCTGCCAAAGTAGAGAAGTGTGCTATGAATTCCTGATCCTGTTCTATCAAACCCTTTAAATGCTTAAGAATTTCTAGTCCATGGGGGCAAAATTTTCTTTAATAGATTTGGATTTTCTACACTTTGGTGAGACCCACGACATATTCCAGATATCTCACTACCTCTTGAACCCATGCTCATTTCTCTGGATGCACCAGCCAACCAACTTGTTGGATCCCCTTGAATATTTTCTTGAAGATGTTCCAAGCCGGTTCTTCTGTAGATGACATAGTTATCAAGATAAACAGTTGAGAAATCCTCATACACCTTAAATATTACATGCTTATCAGCCCTAAAACGTAGCCAGTGCACCATGTGACCCTGTATATTAGTCTGCATATTAGTATAATCTATTTAGTGGGTGAGAACCTGGGTGGTGCCTACAGGAGATGCAGCCTAGGGGAAGGTAGGCAAAGGTAGCTTTGAGCCACCTTTTGCATCTCTGGATTCTAGATTGCTCCTGGTGTAAATTAGAGCAGCCAAAGACTGCAGTATTTTTGATAGCCTCCCATGGGCTTTTATTTGGCATCCTCTACAGCCCAGAATACCTATTGTACCATGTGTTATAGGACCAGGAAACCCACCCCCAATCAGGGAACAAAAACAAACCTAAAACATATACACTGCCTACCACTCTGACCAATATTGTCTCCTTTTTTCTTTGCACTCCCTTGTCGGTCTGTACCTACCTTTTGTTTTTTGTGTTATACGTAAATTGTAAGCAATTTAATGCAGGCACCATTTTTTATTCTGTTTGTCCTGTGCCTAGCACAATCAAGTCCTGGACCATGAATAGGGAGCTCAAGCAATATGGTAATATTAATAATAAATAAATACATAATAACTAATAATAAGTGTTCAATCAAAGCTAACCAAAACAGACTCATTTCCTTCTTTGTCAGGGTTACTGGCCTAGTGAATGGGGGGAACTCCAGAACTGATAGATCTTGATTTTAGTAATACTTTTGACTCAGTTCCACATGACTTTCTCACAAGCAAACTAGGGAAATGTAGTCTAGATGAAATTACTATAAGCTTGGGTGCAAAACTGGTTGAAAAAACACAAAGTTTGCTGTCAAACTGGGAGGACATTTCTAATAGGGTCCTGCAGAGCTCTGTCATGGGTCCCATTCTATTCAATATTTTCATTAATGACTTACATAATGAAGTGGAGAGTATGTTTATAAAATTTACAGATGACACCAGGCTGAGAGGGGTTGCAAGAACTTCGGAGGACAGGATTAGAATTCAAAACAGGATTTGAATTGGTCAGAACAACCCTGAACAAATTAGAGAATAAGTCTGAAATCAGCAAGATGAAATTCAATAAAGACAAGTGCAGAGCACTACAATTTGGAAGGAAAAATCCAGTGCTTACCTACAAAATGGGGAATAACTGACTAAGCAGTAGTATGCCTGAAAAGGATCTGGGGGTTATAGTGGATCACAGATTGAATATGAGTCAATAATGTGATGCAGTTGCAGAAAAGGCTAATATCATTCTAGGATATATTAACAGAAGTGTCGTAGGTAAGACACAGGAGGTAATTGTTCCATGCTACTCATCACTGCTGAGGCCTCAGTTGTAGTACTGTGTCCAATTCTTGACACTTTTGGAAAGATGTGGATACATTGGAAACAGTCCAGAGGAGAGTAACAAAAATGAAAAAAGGTTTAAAAAACCTGACATATGAGAAAGGTTAAAAGCTGGGCATGTTCAGTCTTGAGAAAAGAAAATTGAAGGGGGACCCGATGAGTCTTCAAATATGTTAAAGACTGTTACAAAAGCACGGTGATCAACTGTTTTCTGTGTTCACTGAAGGAGGAAAAGAAATAATGGACTTAAATGCAGCAAAGGAGATTTATGTTAGATATTATGAAAAAAAAAACCTTTTTAGCTATAAAGATAGCTAAGTACTGGATTAGGTTACCAAGGAAGGTTGTGGAATCCTGTTGTCAGAGGTTTCTAAGACCATGTTAGATAAACACCTGTCAGGTTTGGTCTCAATATACTTGATGCTACCTCAATGCGGGGAACTGGACTTTACAGCCCATTTCTAAGATTCTGTGAGGTCTTACCAATTCTCTGGTCAATGGCTTTAATATTCCCCTTTCTATACAGGAAATCTCTTGATACATTCAATTATCACATTTGCCTTTTTCAGGATTGCATTACATTGGTAGCTCATAGTCATCCTGTGATCGACTAAGACTCACAGGTCTTTCTCCTCCTCTGTTGTTTCATGTTTATGAAATGAGCTCACATCTCATAGCAGAAATTCTGGTTAGTGGTTCCCTAAGTGTATGGCCTTGCACTTTATGCTAAATTCCATGTTGTTTTCCATTTCCATTACTCCAGCCATAAAAGCCATCCTATTCTTTCCTGTAATATTCTGATTCTCCTCTGTATGGAGATTGCCTCCCAACTTTGCGTTATCAACAAATTTTCATTAGCCGCACAGTTTTTTGTGCCAAGGTCATTAGTTAAAATCATAGGTGCCAACTTCTGCTGGCGCCGGTGGGTGCTCGACGCCCCTCTGCCCCTGGCCCCACCCTGACTCCATCCCTGCTCTGCCCCCTCCCACCCACCTCTGCCTCACCCCCATTCCAACCCCTTCCCCAAAGTCCCCACCCCAACTCCATCCCCTCCCTGCCCCTATTGGACTCCTTCCCCAAATCCCCACCCCAGACTCGCCTCTTCCCCACCTCCTCCCCTGAGTGCGCCGTGTTCCCGTTCCTTCCCCCTCCCTCCCAGAGATTGTTACATTGCGAAACAGCTGTTTCGCGGCGGCAAGTGCTGGGAGGGAGGAGGGAGAAGTGGGGACGTGACATGCTCAGGGGAGGAGGTGGAGGCAGAGATGAGGTGAGGCGGGGGGGCGGGGAGGGGAGCTTGGTTGCCGGTGGGTACAGAGCACCCACAAATTTTTCCCTGTTGGCATCTATGGTTAAAATATTAAATAAGATCAATTTGAGGACTGATCCTTGAGGAACTCCACCAGTGATCTCCCTTCAGCTCAGCAGTTCTCCTTTCAGCACAACCTATTCTCCCTTTCCCTTTAGCCAGTTCCTTTTCCATCTTACAATTCTTGTACTAAACTCTATTTTCTCCAGTTCAACTAATCATTTCCCAGGGGTTGCTGGATCAAATGCTTTACTGAAGTCCAGATGTGATAGGTCTACACATTTCCCTTGGCTAAACACTTACTTATCTTATCAAAGAAAAATATCGGGCTAGTCTGGCTACTTTTGGTAAACACACATGGTACATTTCATCAAATTTTCTGTTTTTCATTTACCTCCATATCCTTAATTATTTTTTCTTCCAAAATGTGTTCTAGAATCATACATACTATTGAGGGCAGTTTAATGAGTATGTAGTTGCCTCTTCTTCTTTCTTAAATATAGGTGCTATGTTTGCTATTTTCCAGTCATACAGTACCACTGCTGATATGATAGTCTTATTAAAAATCTCTACTATTGGACTTGAAATGTCATGTGCCAGTTCCTTCCGTATTCTGGAACGAAGATTATCTGGTCCCCCAGTTTGAGCATATTAAATTCTTTGAGTTTTGCTTCCATTTTGAATGTAGTCATTTCCATTTCTATACATTCATTCCCATTAGCCCACCTACCTTTGCCCCCATGTTTTACATTATCATTCTTATTGAAAACGGAAGCAAAGTGTTTATTTAGCTTTTGTACCACACATAGATTATCCTGAATCTCTACCCCATCTTGCTGCAAAGCAAGCACTTTTCTTTTCTTCTTATTTATATGGCTAAAGAACCTTTTACTATTTGTTTTCGTTTTCTTTGCAAAGTCTAACTCAGCTTGATTTTCAGCAATTCTCACTTTACCCATGTACTTTCTGACCTCCAAGACACTGCTTTCTTTGCTGATCAATCCCTTCTTCCATTCCTCTTAGGCTCGCCACTTACTTCTAATATTGTTACTGAGGTGGTCATTCATACAGTTAGGCATGGGCCCCTTCCCTATATACCCCCCACCCTTGCTTGGGATGTAAATTCCAGACAGTTTTTGCATCTTTGACTTAATCAAAATCCAAGCCTCCTCCACATTTAATTCCCCAAGCAGTTCAGTCCAGGTGACTTCACTAACTAGCTCCCTTCATTTCTCAGCATCTGTCTTTCTGAAATAAAAAGCCTTAGCTACCAACCTGTTTTTTTGATTATCCTTCCATATAATTTAAATTGAAGCAACTCATGATCACTCTATCCAAGGTTATTTTCTGTGACTAACTCCTCTGAAATGTTCTCACTACAAAACCAAGTCTAAAATAGCATCATCTGTCAGATATCACATCCAGGAATAACTGTTACCCAACAGTGTTATAAAGCAGCTCAAACCCTATGGTGTACCTCAGATATAGGTGATCCATTCTTTTCAAGGCCTAATATGAATTAAGCCTAGCTACTCCATGGTAAAGGTGAAGCAAAATAAAAACAAATCTTTTTATGGGACCTAAATTGCAAAACTGTCCTTTTATCTGATTTGTAGTGAATTTTTAACAAAGATATCAAGCTGTTAGTATTAAAAGCTTCTCATGTGGGAATTTTCTTATGTTCTATATTTATTTATTTTTTTAAATTTTAATATATAGACAAAATATGTAGCTGTATAGACTAGAAGCCAAATATAGGACATAAAACACTGAAAATACTGAGTACTTGCATAATTATATAGTCTCTGTATGTGTATTGTTCAAACATGCTACCATTGCTTCAGCATTTTTGGCAATATGTTACCTTCAATATGTGTACTAATTTCTATCAGTTAAAAATTTCAATCTTCATTTGAAGGTGCTTCAGTCATCAGTGGAACTGCCTTTAATCCATTTCTAAATAAGCAATTATTAATGTTTATACTCTATGCTGTCATACTTGATTCCCTGTTTGTATGCCCATATGAATTGCATGATTATTATCAAAGCACTATGCTGACCAATTCATGAGGACATTATGCAGTTAGTTCTCTTTAAGCATAAAAGATAAAGCATCAGTTATATTAGCTACATCCTTTTCATTGGCCTCCATTAGCTTCTGGGAAATCGTTGGCATATTACTATGAAGCAACAGACAGTATCTTTCATAGAATTTTTCTTAGTTTCCTATTAAAAGTGTAATGCAGCCAAGCAGAACTACATTTAATGAGGATTGGATATCTTCTTTGGACATTATTTTCATAACAGGTTATTTGACCTACAAGGTTCACTTCTTGAATCTGTCCATGAAGAAGAAAAGCACGGCAATTAGTAAAACGCTACCCTTAATCTTGATGGCTAAAAGTGAAATAGTTGCTTTCATGCAATTAGTCTAAAATGAATACCTAGAATAATATTACCTGGTCAGTTTATATCTTTAATCAGCTTCATTAGTCCTCATCTCATAGAGATGGGGAGGAGGGGGGCAAGATCCAAAGGCCAATGGAAGTTTGCTTGTGTACTGAGTAGTAATTGTGTATGACCCTTAGGACTTGACAGCTTAACAACATAATATGGTCTGGAAAATAGGCTCCGTCTTCTTAAAGATAATATTTTAACATGTGTATGTTATTTCTGGTAACCATCTATGGCCAAATTCTGCCCTTAGTCATACATGCATGATATTAATGAGGGAAGAATTTGGCCCTTACATATCAGTGTGCACAGAGACAAATTTTGATCTCTGTAACACTGGTGTAAAACCAGAGTAACTGTACTGAATTCAGCAGTAATATTTCCTAGGTTTACATTAATATGAGAACAAAATCTGTACATTGTCTACACCATATTTAGCATCTTTGACAATGGTGAAATATATATATTTTAGGGCTATCAAACAATTTAAAAAATCAGTCATGAGATAAAAATAATTGTGATTAATTGCAGTTTTATCACACTGCTAAACAATAATAGAATATAATTTATTTAAATAGTTTTGGATGTTTTCTACATTTTCAAATATATTGATTTCAATTACAGCACAGAATACAAAGTGCACAGTGCTCACTTTACATTTTTTTTATAAAAATAAACAAAAGAAATAGTATTTTCAGTTCACATAATACAAGTACTATAATGCAATCTCTTTATCATGCAAGTGCAATTTACAAATGTAGAATTATTTTTTTACATAACTGCCCTCAAAAATAAAACAACGTAAAATTTTTGAGCCTACAAGTTCATTCAGTCCTACTTCTTGTTCAGCCAATTGCTCAGAAAAAAACAAATTTGTTTACATTTGAAGGAGATAATGCTGCCCGCTTCTTATTTACAATGTCACCTCAAAGTGAGAACAGGCATTCACATGGCACTGTTTTAGCCGGCGTCACAAGATATTTATGTGCCAGATGCGCTAAAGAGTCACATGTCCCTTCATGCTTCAACCACCATTCCAGAGGACCTACGTCCATGCTGATGATGAGTTCTGCTCAGTAATTTTCTAAAGCAGTGAAGACCAATGCATGCTCATTTTTATCATTTGAGTCAGATGCCACGAGCAGAAGGTTGATTTCCTTTTTGGTGGTTTCCGCATCTGAGTGTTGCTCTTTTAAGATTTCTGACAGCATGTTCCACACCTCATCCCTCTCAGATTTTGGAAGGCACTTCAGATTCTTAAACCTTGGGTGGAGTGCTATAGCTATCTTTAGAAATCTCACATTGATACCTTCTTTGTGTTTTGTCATATCTGCAGTGAAAGTGTTCGTAAATTGAACACGTGCTGAGTTATCATCCGAGACTGCCATAACAAGAAATATATGGCAGAATGCGGGTAAAACCACAGAGCAGGAGACATACAATTCTCTCCAAGGAGTTCAGTCACAAATTTAATTAACACAATATTTTTTTGATGAGCGTCATCAGCATGAAAGTACATCTTCTGGAATGGTGGCCGAAGCATGAAGGGGCATATGAATGTTTAGCATATTTGGCATGTAAATACCTTGCAGTACCAGCTACAACAGTGCCATGTGAATGCCTGTTCTGACTTTGAGATGACATTGTAAATAAGAAGCGGACAGAATACCTCCCGTAAATGTAAACAAATTTGTTTGGCTTAGCAATTGGCTGAACAAGAAGTAGGACTGAGCATGCAGGCTCTAAAGTTTTACATTGATTAGTTTTTGAGAGCAGTTATGTAACAAAAAAAAAATCTCATTTATAAATTGCACTTCCATGAAAAAGAGAGTGCACTACAATACTTGTATGAGGAACTGAAAAATACTATTTCTTTTGTTTCTTTTTACATTGCAAGTATTTGTAATAAAAATAATATAAAGTAAGCACTATACAATATGTGTTCTGTGTTGTAACTGAAATCAGTATATTTGAAAATGTAGAAAAACATTTTATTTGTAATACATTTCAATTGGTATTCTATTATTAACTGTGCAATTAAAACCAATTCACTGTGATTAACTTTTTAATTGAGTTAATTTGTTTTGAGTTAATCGCTTCAGTTAACTGTAATTAATTGACAGTCCTAATATACTTCTGTATTATATAGCCATTTGTCAATACATGGGCAAAGCTCAGCCTCACATGAGCCTAATATCCTTAGCTCCAGGTAAGCCATTGAAGCCAGCTGGTGGGCCAGCAAGTCAGGCTGACATTCCATGGGAGTGTAGGGAATGTAGCACCTTAGATGTGATATTCTGCACCTCAAAGAGCTAGTTCCATATATATCCAGGTAAGATGTATTTAAAGCAATATTGTCAAATACTGTAGTTTAGGGTCAACATTTAGGTTTTGCAAACACAAACAGTAAATTTTTAAACAAAAGGTAACAAAATATTAACCTCAATTGTTCAAAGTTGTTTTTTTCCTATTAAAATAGCCCTCTGTGTTTGGATTTAGACGTTACCCTGCAGAGTTTGCAATCTGAACACTGCAGCAACATCCTAAAGGCATTTTTGTAGGTAGCTGGATGGCTGAGTTCCTGTTGAAATGATCACTTCAATGCTGCTAGTTAAAAGTTAAAAATGAATTGCAAGTTCTTAAAAGGAACACACATCATCACAGCAACAGTCTCCTACTGTGGTGAGACCAGATGATTCATCAACCCCCTCCACCCCCCCCCCACAATAAAATGCTGTTTTGATCATCTTTAATTTAGGGTTATTACAAAAAGATTCTAAGAAAGAACAAGAAGTTCCAAAAACTTAATGTTAACTTCACTGTGATATGTGCCAAAAGAGCACACCATTGGAAGAAAACAGTAGAACTGGAAAGTGAGAAGAGCATCTAAGATTATGAGCCACTGGTTCCTCCAGCTGGACATGTGCCTATGAAGCCAACCGGAGCCTGGGGTGCAAACCCCACCTGACAACGTAGGCTGTGCTCTACAAGATAGTTATTGGGCCCATATGCAAAGCTGATTCCAGCAATAACTCAGACAGATGAGTCACTTTTTTAGTGTTGCCAACTCTCGTGATTTTATCATGAGTCTTCTATATTTGGCATTTTTTCTTAAAGCCCCAGCTCCTGGAGTCATGTTATTTCATGAGAATCTCAGCTTCCTTCCCCCCCCACCAATAAAATTTCTGGCTCTCATGGTTGTGGAGAACAGCTTGAAAGCATGAATTTCAGAGGTTCAGAAACCAGAAGACTCCCCAAGTTTATTTTTAAACATTCAAAAAACCCTCATGATTTTTAAGCCACTATTTATTTATTTACTTACTTAGAAAGAAATTTACTCATGATTTTTGTGCATTCAGGATTGCCATTCACCTAACTAAGTCTGTGATATCCTTCCACTGTTCATTCCCACATTTGACTCCTCCCATCTCTCCTAGCTTATGTAACTCAGAGATGGAATAAGTTATTTCTTAGGAGGCAGACCACTTCTGCAGGAGTAGAATTTGACTAGTACATACCCTATTTCTTCCTATACATGTCTCCTTTAATCTCTGAGTATTCAGAGCTGCTCAACACTTTTGATATCTATACATGAATGCAAGAAGTATGGGGAATAAATAGGAAGAAGTGGAAGTATTAGTACATAAACTAAATTATGACTTAACTGGCATCACAGAGGCTTGGTGGGGTAATTCTCACGATTGGAATATTGGTACAGAGGAGTATACGGTAGTGCAGAAGGCACAGACAGGGAAATAGGGAAGGAAGTATTTCATTATACATTAAGAATATATATATTTGTTCTGAGGTTCAGAAGGAGATGAGAGGTAGACCGGTTGAAAGTCTCTGGGTAAAGATATAAAAGGAAAACTAGGGGAGATATCATAGTAAGGGTCTACTAGAGATCACCAAATCAGGACAAGGAGGAGAATGAAGCATTTCTAGAGCAAATAAGAGAAATATCCAAAACTCAGGATGTGGTAGCAACAGGGGACTTATCTACCCAGACACCTGTTAGAAAAGTAATATGGGAAAACACAAAATTCCCAGTAAGTTCTTGTAACGTATTGGGGACAACTTTTTTGTTTTAGAAGGTGAAGGAAGTAACACAGCGGACAGACAATTTAGACTAGATTCTGACCAACAGAGAGGAACTGGTTGTGAATCTGAATAACAGAATCATAGAAATGTAGGACTGGAAGGGACCTTGAGAGGTCATCTAGTCCAGTCCCCTGCACTCATGGCAGGATACTAAGTATAATCTAGACCATCCTCAGAGGTTAAGGAGAACAATTTTTCACCATCATCTTTATAACAACCTGTTGTGTACTTGAAGATTCTTATCATGTCCCTCTTCAGTCTTTTCTTCAGACTAAACAAATCCTTTTTTTTCCAAAACTTTACTCATAGGTCATGTTTTCTAGACCTTTAATCATTTTTGTTGCTCTTCTGTGGACTTTCTCCAATTTGTCCACATTTTCCCTGAAGGGTGGTGCCCAGAATTGGACACAATACTCCAGTTGAGGCCTTATCAGTGCTGAGTAGAATGGAAGATTTTTTTCTTGTGTCTTGCTTACAACTCTCCTGCTAATACATCCCAGAATGGTGTTTTCTTCTTTCTTTTTTTTTTTTTTTTTTGCAACATTGTGGATGCATATTTAGTTTGTGATCCACTGTAACCCCCAGATCCTTTTCTGCAGTATTCCTTCCTAGGCAATCATTTTCCCTTTTGTATTATTCCTTCTTAAGGGTAGGATTTTGCATTTGTCCTGATTGAATTTCATCCTATTTAATTTAGAGCATTTCTATAGTTTGTCAAGATCATTCTGAATTTTAATGCAGTCCCCCAAAGCACATTCAACTCCTCCCAGCTTGGTATCATCCACCCACTTTATAAGTGTGCTCTCCCTGCCATTATCCAAATCATTTATGAAGATATTGAACTGGAGATATTGGATACTGAATTGGAGAGAGTCCAGAGGAGGGCAATGAAAATGATTAGGGGGCTGGGGCACATGACTTATGAGGAGCGGCTGAGGGAACTGGGCTTGTTTAGTCTGAAGAAGAGAAGATTGAGGGGGGATTTGATAGCAGCCTTCAACTACCTGAAGGGGGATTCTAAAGACAATGGAGCTTGGCTGTTCTCAGTGGTGGCAGATGAAGAACAAGAAGCAGTGGTCTCAAGTTGCAGTGCAGGAGGTCTAGGTTGGATATTAGGAAACACTATTTCACTAGGAGGGTGGTGAAGCACTGGAATGGGTTACCTAGGGAGGTAGGGATGATTTAGTTGGTGTTGGACTAGATGACCTCCTGACGTTTCTTTCAACTCTAATCTTCTATGATTATAATAGACTTGGACCCATGACAAATGCCCTTCCAGCTCAATTATGAGCCATTAATAACTACTCTCTGAGTATGGTTTTCCACCAATTGTGCACTCACCTTACTGGAGATTCATCTATGCAATATTTCTCTTATTTGTTTATGAGATGGTCATGTCAGACAGTATCAAAAGCCTTACTAGAGCAGAGATATATGGCATCTATTGTTTCCCCTATCCACAAAGCTTGTTACCCTGTCAAAGAAAGATATTAGGTTGGTTTGACATGATTCATTATTGACAAATCCATGTTGACTGTTACTTATAGCCTTCTTTTCTTCTAGGTGCTTACAAATTGATTGATTATTTGGTCCATTATCTTTCTGGGTGCCAAAGTTAAGATGGTTTATAATTCCCTGGGTTGGCCTTATTCTCCTTTTTATATATAGGTACTATATTTGTCCTTTCTCAATCCTCAGGTATCTCTCCAGTCCTGCATGAGTTCTCAAAGATAATCACCAATGGCTCAGAGCTCTCTTCAGCCAGTTCCTTAAGTGTTCTAGGATGTATTTCATCAGGCTCTGCTGAGTTTAAGACATCCAACTTGTCTAAGTAATTCTTAACTTGTTCTTTTCCTATTTTAGCCTCAGATCCTACCCCATTTTCACTGATGTTCTCTCTGTTAATCATCCAATCACTTTTTTGGTAAAAACTAACACAAAAAAGAAATTTAACACTTCATCCATTGCTGTATTTTCTGTTATTGTCTTTCCAGATTTAGTAATGGGCCTACCCTGTTCCTCATTTTCCTCTTGATTCCCATGTATTTGTTAAATGATTCTTGTTATCCTTTATATTTCTAGTTTATTTAATCTCTCCTCTTTTTGTGCCTTGGACTTTCTAATTTTGTCCCTGTATGCTTGTGTTGTTGTTATATATTTATCCTTTGTAATTTGACCTAGTGTCCACTTCTTGTATGACTCTCTTTTGAGTTTCGGGTCACTGAAAATCTCTTGGTTAAGCTAGGGTGTCCTCTTACCATACCTCCTATCTTTTTTATGAATTGGTATAGTTTACTCTTGTGCCATTGATAATGTCTCTTTAAAAAATTGCCAACTCTCCTGAACTTGTTCATCCCGTTTGGGACTTGAATAATGGAGTAGAGATTATGCGTATAAAATTTATGGATGACACGAAGCTGGGAAAGGATGCAAGCACTATGGGGGACAGGATTAGAATTCAAAACAACCTCAACCAATTAGAGAATTGAACTGAAACCATCAAGATGAAATTCAATAAAGACAAGTGTCACAATTAGGAAGGAAAAATAGAGTGCACACCTACAAAATGGGGAATAACTGGCTAGGCAGTAATACTGCCGAAAAAGATCTGATGGTTATAGTGGATCACAAACTGAATATGAGTTAACAAACTGATGCAGTTGTGAAAAAGGCTAATAGTATTTTGGGGTGTCAAAAGTGTCATAAGACAGACACAAGAGGTAATTGTCCCATGCTACTCATCACTGGTTAGGCCTCAGCTGTAGTACTATGTCACCACATTTTAGGAAAGATGTGGATAAATTGGAGAGTCCAGAGGAGAGCAACACAAAAAGTTTAGAGAACTTGACCCATGAAGAAAGGTTAAAAAACAAGACATATTTAGTTTTGAGAAAAGAAGATTGAATGGGGACCCAATAAGTCTTCCAATATGTTAAGGGCTGTTACAAAGAGGATGGTGGTTTTCCATGTCCACTGATGGTAGGATAAGAAATAATGAGCTTAACATGCAACAAGGGAGATTTAGGTTAGCTGTAAGGGAAACCTTTCTACCTATAAGGGTAGTTAAGTTCTCACTCGGAAGCTTATTCCAGGTTGTGGAATTGCCAATGTTGGAGGTTTTAAGAATAGCGTAGACAAACGCATGTCAGGTCTAGGTTTACTTGGTACTGCCTCAATGGAAGGGGGTCAACTTGATGACTTCTCAAGGTTCCATCCAGGCCTACATGTCTATGAATTCATGTGAGTTGGTTGTCTGAAGTCAATGGAGCTACATCAGTTTATGCCACAGGAACATGGCCCACAGTCTTTTCAGAGCTTGTTACTTGTAAGCCTTATTTCAGAGTTTTTCCAGTATTTTATCTATAGCAAATGTCTACATTCTTGTGTTAGTATTGCCTCTCTTTACGTTCTTTCCTTCAATTTTACATTCTTTGATCATGTACTACAAGGGATTTCCTAGTTTATACCAAATAAGTAATTTGATTGATGCCACACTGATATTATGAATACAGAAGTTTTGTCTTATTGGTCCTTTAAGTTACACTTGTATATACCGTATTTTCCGGCGTATAAGACGACTGGGCGTATAAGACGACCCCCAACTTTTCCAGTTAAAATATAGAGTTTGGGATATACTCGCCGTATAAGACTACCCCTCTTCCAACGCACACCAAAAAAAAATTAAAAAAACATCAGATTTGATTTCAATATGGTAATTTTAATTCAAATGCTTATGACATGCAGGTACTTAGCAGGAAAACTGTCACTTATAAACATAAGGCTGTTTGTCAACAAACATGTAAACATAAAACAGTGCAAGTGGATTAAACTTTTCCTAATTCACTCTAAAGCTGAAAGGAAGGATAAGACAATAAACCCATGGGAGCTGCCATGCTGTTTGTTTTCTAAGCTGTCAACCAAACTGGAACTGATGATGATAGGAGGAAGATAACAAACAAGAGAGAGAGAGCAAGTGCCGGGCAAGTCCCTGGCGAGTTAGCAACGCCCATCATAACTGCAAGCTACGGTATTTTTACAGGTTTTGCTGGCGTGACAGTTTCCCTTTAAAAGCCTTCAAAATCCTCCTGTTCGTCATCTGATATCATAAGTACATCAATGACATCTTGTGATACATTTGTAAGGCAGTCGTCGTATGGATCGAATTCCGTATCAGATGGTGTGGTCTCAGCTTCGGCTTCCTCTTCATCTTGCCACAAGTAGTCGTCCTCCATACCATCTAATGAATTTGATATGCCACACTTCTTGAAAGACTTGATTACTGTTTCTGCATCAATATCATTCCAGGCTTTTATGACAAACTTGCACAAAACATCCAACTGTGGAGCACGCATGTTTCCTCCTTTTGTGAATGACTTTTCGCCGCTAACCATCCATTCATTCCACTGTTCTTGAATGCGATCTTTAAATGGCTTGTTTAGGCACACATCCAGTGGCTGTACCAACGATGTCAATCCTGCAGGAATAACTGCCGCATCTGTGTTTAGTCTTGCAAGCATTTGCTTGGTGCTGGGAGTTAAATGAGCCCTGAACATATCCCACACCAGTAGACTACATTTTTGAATAAGTCCACCTGGTCGCCTGCTCCATACATTATCAAGCCATAGCTTTACCCCTTCTTCATCCATCCAGCCTTTTTCATTCACATGTACAAAACAACCAACAGGGAACTTGAATTTCGGCATTGTTTTTCTTTTAAAAATAATCATTGGTCTCAGTTTGGCGCCATCAGCTGTGCATGCTAGTACCACTGTAAAACTGGACTTCTCATGTCCTGTTGTTTTAATTAAAATTGTTTTTTCACCTTTTTGATGGACAGTTTTATTTCCAACCATATCAAAATTCATTGGAGTTTCATCCATATTTCCAATACTACTTAACGCATAGCCATGTTTAGTGCGCTGTTGTATTACGTATCGATGGAAACTATTTACTTTGCTATCAAGATCTGCAGGTAATTTTGGGGCAATTTTCATCTTTTGCCTCAGTACCATATTATGCCTTCCCATGAATCTAGTACACCAGGATACAGTGGCCTTAAATCTGTTGCTGTGATCTGGGTTAGATTTGGCCCACTGAAGTGCAAACAAATGTATTTTATTTCGTGTCACTACATAACCATTTTGGCGATGCTCATTCACCATGTCTGCTACATGTTTTTCGAGTTCTGGCCAATGTGGAGTGCCTCTTCTTAATGCACACTTACCCCTTGGCATACTCTTTAATGCTTTTTCATTTGCTTTCCAGTCCCAAACCATCTTTTCTGTTACTCCATATTGTCTTGCAGCAGCGCAGTTATTATGTTCCATGGCAAAGTTTACAACTTTAAGTTTGAAACTGGCTTCATATTTCTTTCTTCTTGCTGGTGGAGCCATGATGGGGTTTTGACTGTTGGACATTTGTATACTGTACTGTATGTACTGGTGCTATACTGTATGAACAGGTACAGATACTGGTGCTGTACTGTATGTGGTACCCAGTATACAACAACCAGCCAATCACGGCAAGCGATGTACCTTACCGGCGATTGGCTGGTTGTTGTATACAAAGCCTGCTTGGATTGGTCAGCTCTCCCTGCCTGCCCAGCCCTCCCTGTCTCCAAGACTATCAGAGCGGTAGCGCAAACACGCCTCTTTCACCCATCTGGCCCGCCCTTGTATCCTATTACCTCCTTCTCTGCCTCTCAGATCTCACACATGCGCGCCTGCGCCGCTTCACTGCAGTCCTCAGGAGCGAGATCTGAGAGGCAGAGAAGGAGGTACGGTAATAGGATACAAGGGCGGGCCAGACGGGTGAAAGAGGCGTGTTTTTCTGGGCACAGCGCCGCTCTATCTCTTTTTTCCATACCCCAGGCGTCCCGGACGCCTGCAGCTTGCTCCGCCCTTCACTTACACCTTCCCGGTGAGGCGCCCCCTCACCTCGTCATCGGGCGGGGATGCGGCCGCGGCCGTTTTTGAGCTCCCCCCACCATATGCGGCGACCGCAGATTCTCCAGTCCGTCTTGGAAGTTTCAGCACCCGCCCTATAAGACGACACCTGGCGTATAAGACGACCCCCGACTTTTGAGAAGATTTTCCTGGGTTAAAAAGTAGTCTTATACGCCAGAAAATACAGTATTTGTTTAACAGATAAAACAACTAAAGAAAAAGTTGCCAATTAACCTGTGCGGTGTTTGTGGGTGTGTGGTGTTTTTTGTTTGTTTGTTTTGTAAGAAGCTGGACTTTTCATGAGCATTAAATGAATTCAAAATTAAAACAAATGACAAGCAGTAGTTTGTTTTGCCAAGCACAATGTAGATTGTACAAGCTCTCTCACACAATTCTACAGGTACACCTCAATCCCTTTTGGAAACATCCTTGCTATCCCTGTGCCTCTATTGATCCAAAACTGGCAGTTGTCAGTTGTCATAATGTTTTTTTAAGGTAACTTTGCTGCCAGAATATTTGGAACTCTTTAAAAAAAAAATCTCAAAGAGACTATTTCTGGCATTCTGTTGAGGGTGGTAGAATAATGGACTCAGTAGCAAAAGAATTTTTAATTGTGTCCGGGACAATAAAGGGGTGGAAGATGTTCTGTTGATTTGTTTGACAAAAGAAGAGGAAGGAGATATGACATTTTTAGAGTACAGATTTTTCACAATATAAGAATAATCAGTATATTTTTTCTACATGTTCAATCTCCTTATCAATTTCCCCCTCGTGTCTTAGAGCAGTAGCAATGTCCAGAAAATAAACTTCCTCTCTGTTCCAGTCATTAAAACAACATTCATTTTAATATATGATTAGAGACTTCTGTTTTTGTCCTTGATAAAATGACTGCCTGCATTAGCCATGTCTGTTTTATTGAGTGAAGTGTACTATACTTCCCCTTCATAACAGAAGAAAGGAAAATGATTATATGTCAATGATCTCTCCCTGTATCGGGGGAAAGTGTGTGTCATTCACCCCAAGTACTACTATAAGATGGAAACAATTCTTTTATTTTGCCCTTTAACAGATGAAATAGAATTAAGCTCTGTTATACCGTCACATTCCCAGCGCAAGCATCCACAATAACAGGCACATCCATCTTGTTACTTAGGTGCCAACTGATGCCAACTTGCAATGGCCTAAATACCTAAGATAAAGAATACAGCAACATACTATATTATTTTTGTGACTCTAAACAGCTGAAAGTAGAGTAGTTCAGAATATGTAAAGTTTGCTGTAAGGTAAAGAAAGTTCAACTCCTGCAGAAATCAAAGTGTGAGATAGATGGATAGATAATTTTCAATCACACATTATGCAGCACTTTTAGTACTGGAGGACACATTTCTCTGTCCAAACTTCACTTAAGGATTATGTCAATTTAACATGGTTTTAAAACAAAATTTATCTTCAAGTGCAATAAACTTATTTAAGATGACATGTGTGATGTATACATTTCAGAGCAGGGAGGGATCCTTTGGGTTGTAGCGATGTGTTTGTTTTATTTTTTAATTAAACAAAGTCATTTTCCCCTCAAATAACTTATTAAAAAATTCTCTTATGACACTTGTAGATATTCTTTAATACTCAAATAAGTATCTCTTTAGATAAAATATCTCAACGGGGAGAAAAATCCTGATGAAATTAGAAAGTATTTTAATGTTTCAAAAATTATCATCCTCTCTCATACTTCTAGGAGATGAAACCGTATTTTCAATTAACTAAATGTTGAATTTTTGGGTGAATTTTTGGTCAGCGGGATGAAAACAGGCATCACTGATGCATTAGAAGCAACTGGCAGTACCTGTTGATTCTGGTGAAAACCTAGAATCATCCCTGGTGATGTATTTTTCAGATGGGATATTTACTGTGACAGACATACCAATGCTGCCCAGATGATGAGAGCACTGTAAATCATGCCTGCAGCAGAATTCTGTCACTCCCAGCTGCCAATCGACGAGCAAAAAGCATAAAGGTAACTCCCAGCTGTGTTTCTTGTTTTATGTTTTCTGTGGCCTCATAAGAAACAACTGTCTTTTGTAGTAATCCCTTCATGTTTACAGGGGATCTGAATCTAAAGAAAAGTCAAGGCAATTATTATCAGAATGAATCCTTAATCTCAAGACCCTGCCAGGAATCAAATTTAGCTCTTCAAGGGGGACAGCACATTTGCTACATCAGTGAAATAGTTTTTAGGTTCACTCCATTTGCTTTATGTATGAGGTCAGGTTAGTGATGTGTTTTATTATTATTATAACACTGTTAAAGGAATGCTAGCTGCTAACGCTTTCAGAAGTGACAAAATGGGAGACTGCAAAGTAGGTGGGAGAGGGCAGAACCTCGCTTCACAAGTGTCCCCCTGCTAGATAATCCATAAAATAGAATTAGTGTGGCAGGTCACCTATCCTCCCACCAGAAGAAGAATCCTTTATATACATTGGATCAAAAAGCAAACAAAATTTCTTGCTGATTGTTCATGTAAATTATGATGATGTGGATAAATGTTGCTAAGCCACCTTGAAAACATATCTCTTGGTATTTTCTACACCAGGGATCGGCAACCTTTGGCACACAGCCCGGCAGAGTAAGCACCCTGGCAGGCCGGGACGGTTTGTTTACCTGCCGCATCTGCAGGTTCGGCCGATCGTGGCTCCCACTGGTCACAGTTCGCCGCTGTAGGCCAATGGGGGCTGTGGGAAGCGGCAAAGGATGTGCTGGCCGCCACTCACCCTGGTGAGTCGTGTGCCAAAGGTTGCCAATCCCTGTTCTACATCATGGATCCATATTACCTCCACTGGTGTTCTCTGTATCACCTTTACTTTATAATTATTTGAATATTTTTTTTAATTTGTTGCAAGCTAAATACACACACACACATATATATTAAATGCCTTCCCTATCACTCACCCAAAATGCTCACCATCAAAATCACTCCCAATTAAAAAATCATCAATTTTCAATGAATCATCAGTGAATCACTGTGGCCATGTTGTGTTCAGCAAAAATGTAATAGATTTGCCTACTGCATGATCTCCTTTGTGAGGGAGGGCCTGGACAGTGTACTGCCTATAGCTATTCAATACCCACTGAATAAATGGTATCAGAGAGCACAGTAGACATTAGCAATATGTTACAAGCCTTCAAATATTAGCAGTCAAAGATTGACAAAGTACTAATGCTATCCTTAAATACTGAGCTAACAGGGAGGAGGGATGGAAAGAAAGAGGAAAGAAAAAGAAAATAAAAGATATTAACAGAACGTCTTACCCCTAAAAGGCCGAAGAGGTACAAAACAGGCCTGGGATTGGCAAGGGCATCACCATCCCAAAGTTTTCAGAGAGCATGGAAAGCTTGCAAGCAGCACTTTCCCTTATTATGCCATATGCTCTCCTCTTCAGCTGGCCAGCAGTACCTGGGAATAGTTGGTCTCCAAACTTTTTTGATCACGCACCCCTATCAGTTAAAAAAAAGTGCGCCACCTGCCGTGGACCCCCAACGATCCTCTTTGGAGACCACAGGTATAGACACCGCGGTAAGTTGAACTAAGCTATGTTGACTCCAGCTTATGTTACTCATGTAGCTGGAGTTGCATAACTTAGGTCGACTTACCCCCGTAGTGTAGACCCTGTCTGTTCCTTGCCCCCTTTAGAGTGGCTTTCACCCCTGGGGACAGTAGAAAGGAGCACTCCTTTCATTTCCCCAAGTGCATTTCTCCAAATGCAGTTGTGCCAAGGAAGCAATAAGGCAGAATACACCTTCCATCCTAGCAAGGACAAAGGCCTGGTCTACACTACATTTCTTATCCTGAGGAATGCAGACTACTTTAATTCTCATGTTACACATAGTGTCACTCAGTTTACTTTATCTTCTTTCAGTGGTTGAAACAAATCATCTGGCCCTTCCACCATTTTGAGAGGAGAAATGTCATTAAATAAATTATGCTTTGAAACCCTACAGTATAAAGATTACCTTGATTTTTATATTGAAGCATGGGATATTGAGGTTTAGAACCATCCGGGCTTCCTAAAGTGAATGATGATGACCCACCTAGACCAGTTACTGATTGCACAGTCTATGCAGGGATAGTAGCTATATCTCCACTCACCCACTGCAAACAACTTGTATTGAGAGGAAGAGAGGAGAGGCAGGATTTCAAAGGGAGAGGTGGTGGTTCCCAGTATGAATGGGGGCAAAAATCCACAGGGCCTTTTCTACCACTAGTTTATACTTGAGGAGTCTGGTTACTGTCTAGTCTAATGCCTGAAAAAAGGAGAGAGAAACAAAATGTCTAGAACAAAGAAAGCTTTACCAGAATTTCTCGAAATTGTACATCAGTAGATGCTGAATTTTAACAGCAATCTTTTTCATTAGGTGTCAAACATAAAGCCAATAGATTGTGTCTGCTAAAAGCTTAATAATTAATTGCAGACAGAATTTATAGAGGCTAAAGAAAATTATCCAGGAAATATTAAGCATTTTAAGACACAAATGGATAGCAGAAAGTATTTGAATTTATGTTAGAGACACTGGTGACATTTATGGATGGCAAAATTGAACGAAACAAGCTAATGTATTATGCAGCATCTACTCAGAAAATACTCTAGTGAAAACCTTACTGAAATCAGTAACTAAACCTGAGTTGCAAAAGCATAAAATTGTAATGTATGAAACCTTAACAAAAGAGTCTTCCTAAGCCATATCAAAACAGCTTGAGCTTGATTGTGAAATGAAAATAAAGAGGATAGCCATCGCAGTGGAGGCGATGACTCTAGGAGGAAAGTCAATGGACTATTAAATGGGAAATCATCTGTTTTCAGATTTTACTTCACCACCATTACATTCCTCCAGTGAGCCGTTATCTGGTAGAGGGGGCCTTTATCTTCTCATTTTCTGGCAGAAAATTTCCATGCGTTTAGCACAGCTATTCATATCATAATGTGCAATCACCCCCTCATAAGAAATTCCAACTAAAATGTGTGCTTTCCCAGCATGGTGCTTCCATTAGTGTATCTAACTGCCCACTGAACTCAAAAGACTTAATGTTATTCCATTACATCCTGTTGAAGGCCTCATTATTTAATCTTGGCCTACTTGATGGCTCCTAGTTACTGAGAAAGATTTTTTTTTCTCTAGTCTTCCCACAGGGTATTATCCCACTGGTATAAGCCATAAACAAAAATAGGTAAATATATAATCTTAATGGTTACAGAAGCCTCCAGGTCATCTATATTGTTTGATGAGCACTGAAGTATATTTTTTAACAAATCCTAGGTTCCCGCTGCTGTATAGTTAATTGGGAGAAGACATGTTGAAAGCATAACATCACAACAAATTGGCCTGTGGAGACTTGGTTTGCAAGTTTCAGCAGTACAGCTGCTAGCTAATCGGGGAAAGCTGGGAAACCACATACACATTCTAAGAACACAATTAGGATCTTATCAAAAGAAATGTTGTGCAGCTTTATCTCCTTTTCTGATGAACAAATTTGCCTTGAGGGAATTGCAGAAAAAGATGACAGGCAAGCACTTTTCCTCTCTCTTTCTTGGTCTCTCCACCACACAATCATTACGGTGACTTGATTTTCAAAGTGGAAAAGCGAGGACAACTGGGGAGGGAGGGCAGCACAGGGGGATGGTTTTGGTGGCATTTCTCGGATATGTGCACAAGAAGGTTTTGGCAGCTAAGGAAATAATTTATTAAATGTGGGATGTTCACTATGAGGCATCATGGGGAGGTGGAGAAGGTAGAGGGGTGACATGTTGCTGACTTTGGTGAGGATGGATACCTTCTCTGCTACACTAGTTCAGATGTGCAACAGCACCTTCGGGTAACTGCAGTTCACTGGGATTTATAGTTGGGACAAAAATTGTTTCAGAAAAAAGTGACAGGGACATGGAGCAAGGCTGGGATGTTGCTGGTTTTCAGGGACACTTGATCTAAGCTGAAGTCCAAAGGAACATTTCTAATTCTATTATTTATGTGTTGTTTCTATTTGGATTTCATTCAAACACACATTTGTTATATTTTAAGTTGCTGTATTAAGAGAAAGCTGTATTTTTCTAGTTATACACAAAGCTGTAGTAGTTTATTATTAACAAAGCTGAAAAGTTCAAGGTAAGATGTTGCAATATTGTGTCTATATACAACATTTAAAAGAAGACTACAATAAAGGAACATTAAGTTGGCAAAGTCAAATACTCAAAAATTAGGAAATGCCAGATTTAAGGTTATCTGTGCAATCTTAAATCATCCCCCTTGTGCATATGTTTTCTTGTAAAACAGTCTTTAATTACATGATCACATACAATTTTTTCCCAGAGGACCTGTGCTTCATTCAATGCACAGGTTAGATGGCATTCTCTAAATGAATAACTATTCAATTTTTTATCCTCATCATTCAGTGTGTGGCCCCATACATTACTCACTGCACACCATCCAAACCCTATAAGCAACACAGAATTATTCATTTCCTCCTTTTTATATTGCTGAGAGCCTTAATGTTCTTTTAATGTAGTTTCACATGGATCAGTATTTTATATAAAAAGTGTGGGAGGACCGGGGACTATGGCCCCATCATTTTTTACTAGCTATAAGGGCAAATGACAGGGGGAGGGGGCAGAAAGTAGCAAGTGGGAGTAGGGGTCTTGGAGGGAAGAGACGGCAGAGGGGTGGGGCCTCAGGGAAAGAGGGCAGGGCCTTGGGGAAAAGGGTCGGTGCAGGGGTCCTCCACTTTTAGGGAGCTGCCACTGCTCCTGACTATAACTATATTTGTCTTTTCAACATCAACATCTCCTGTTAAGATTGCAAAATGTAATCTTTAATTTACAAAAGTTATCCAATAACCTCCTTTAGGGTATCCAACCAATACACGTGTTGGTATCCACTGGAAGAGATAGAGCTGTGACTGTCATCATGATTATTACTTGTTTATACAGCACCAACAGTGTGTTAGACTCTTTACAGTCAACACTGTAGTCTGGTTATGCTCATTCTCTAACAGCATGACTCATTCTAACACACTTATATTAGCATGAAGAAACCTGTAGCTTGTGATGAGCTGCTAAATTGTATCCTGATTACAGCCAGAAGGACTCCAGTTTATAATTTGGTATCTGGATAAATTCACATCCCTAGTGACAATGACAATGAACACTCAATACACTATTAAATTAAGCATTGTATTGGTGGGAACACTATAAATATTGGCTCTCTGCTCTTGTCACAGTTCACATGGCCATGTGGATTAACAGAGACATCACAGCAACTGGAGAACATACAGCCCTGTTAGGTCAAAAAGGGATTTTTAGAGCAAAGTAAAATAAATGTCAGGCCAAATAGGCACTTTAAGTCACTTACGTTGTGGAGGCAGAGAAGCAGGAGGAGTCTCTCAGCAGTGGAAGTAAAAGAGAAAATCTGATATCAAGCCAGAATTAATCTGGGAGTTTTGGTTGAAGAAGAGTGCAATTCCCCAGTTCCACTCTCCACTGGTCCCTTTGAATAGGCTAAGAACCTCACTTTTGGCTGAACACTGTCCCACAGTGCTAGCCGGGAGCTAGCTGGCGCAATCTATAGTCACTGTATTGTTTAAGCACACAGTAAGTAGAGTTTGGTTTCCATGCACCTTTAAATGTAACCTTTACCGAAAAATACCCCATCCTATTTGCAAGATTGGGGGCCAAAATACTTAGGCAGATCTCCTCATAACTCCAGAAAGGAGTGTAAGTATTTTTTCCCATGGAATATTTATTTTTATTTGCCATTGTTTCCTATCAGACAAGCAAAAAGTAAGAAGAGATGGAAATAAATGTCCTAACTACTACATTAAGGACCTAATCCTGAGAGAGGTGATAAGCACCCCAACTCCCACTAAACTTCTTAATGTTGATTAAGTTTAAATATCTTCAAATCAAAGGCAATTTTTGGCCAAGCCCTGCATCAGCAGCAGTTTTCTGTTGCACGTCTCCTATTTTATGTCAATGTGGTCTTTTGATTCTGTAATAGATAGCTGGTCAACTTGATGATAAAAACTATAGGCTAGCCAGAAAAGCAATAATGCAAAATTATTTTCAGTCATGTAGCCATCTGTATTTAACAACACAGGGTTATTAACTGTATATTCTGTTGCAATTGTGGTACTTTATAAGTCATTTAATTGAGAGTCTGAGTAGCCTTCTTACTCCCCTGCAGAGGTGTGGTCCAAGTCACAATATAGACCTTAGTATTTAAGATTAAAGGAAATCAATTTAATAGACTTATAAAATGCAGTTATAGCAGACACAAATCGGGTCAGATTCTGCTCTCAGTTACATGGGGGCAAATCCATTAATGTCACTGTTACCCTGTCTAGTTTTGTTCTTCTTTTGTGTGTGTATACCTGACTAGTTTTGAGTAGGATAATTTTGCCATTAGGTTTCCTCCTGTTTTTCAGTAAAGTATCTATGAATGAAGGCTGACACTATCGAGTACTCAGTACTCAGACACTGCCATCTGCATGTTTTCTTCTATCCCTTTTAGAAAATACCACCAAATACCTATGAAAATCATGATGGATATAATTTATGCTCATTATCAATTGTGCATTCAGTAAAGAGTTAATTAGTATTGAACCTTTGCAATAATATAATATTTCAAAGTACTTTGCTGTTGGATGTACTCTCGTTCAAATGAGATGTGAAACTAAGGTCTTGATCACAAGCATTTTTCACACAACTAAGAGTCAACCCCAATTTCCAGGCCAAATTTTAATTTTAATAAGGTAGTCCACCTACATCAATAAAAAATTCCCTATATTGTCTCAGCTGGATAAATTGTTTCTCCCTTCCTCCTTAAACTTGTTTAGGTCTCTACCTGTGATGCTTTCTATTGCCAAACAGTTACTAAGTTTCATCCTACAGAACACTGCAATGCCTGTTGCGTGAGGCTATCCCTTCATACAACATAGAGTTTATATAGAGTGTTGTGATTCTTCTGCATGAAAGGTATTGTTGAAAAGGATGTTACTAAAAGTTAAATTAAAAATAGTCAGAGTCACTCCAGTTGTGATTTCTCCATAGAATCATAAAAGTTTAGGACTGGAAGGGAACTCAATAGGTCATCTAGTCCAATCCCCTGCACTAAGGCAGGACTAAGTAATAACTAAACCATTCCTCACAGGTGTTTTGTCTAACCTGTTCTTAAAAACCTCCAACCATGGAGATTCCACAACCTCCCAGGCAATTTGTTCCAGTGCTTAACTGACAGTTGGCAAGTTTTTCCTAATGTCTAACCTAAACCTCCCTTACTGCAATTTAAGCCCATTGCTTCTTGTCCTATCCTCAGAAAAACTTTTCACCCTCCTCCTTGTAACAAAACTTTTATGTACTTGAAAAATGTTATGTCCCCTCTCAGTTCTCTCTTCTCTAGAATAAACAAACCCATTTTTTTCAATCTTCCCTCATAGGTCCTCTTTTCTAAATCTTTAATCTTTTTTGTTGCTCTCCTCTGGACTTTCTCCAAATTGTCCACATCTTTCCTGAAATGTGGCACCCATGTCAAGTGGCAATGGGTCATAATTTTTTTCAATTGTTACAATCATTAAAATAGGGATAAAATAAGCTTTAACATCAGAGTTTAAGTACTTAGAAACTGCATGGTGTGCAAAAAACTCAGTCCTGTGAGATGTTAGTCAAGATACCTATTTATGCATTTGATAAAACCTCTGACTAATGAGATTTTTGAGGAGAAAACTATTTAGAATGTTCAGTTCAGCAGAATGGGAGTTTGTTAATTTGTTGCATCATTGCACCACCATCTACACAGTTAAAGCTCTTAAATTCAAACTGATGGCAAGATTCAACAATACATTCCAGTGCCTCATGGCTATTTCAGAGATGCAAAGTAGCCATAAACATGGTAAACTCAGCCAGAGGGACTTCTATGAAAAGTTCCCCTGTGTGATTTTTTATAACTACATGTGTTCAGGACCTCAGCTTTAAATTTGATCTAAAAGACAGCACGTCCAGCAGCAAAATTCTTTCTAGCAGCATTCTGTGGCATTGGATAAGCCATATTTATGTATAACTTGTATTTCTAGAAGAGTGCAAAGCACTTGGGGTATACGAGTGAATTTAGCCTTGAGGTTTTTTTACATTGGCTCTCACAACAGACCCAAAACTTTAACAGGCTGAATATAAGGTATGTACTATCATATCTAAAATAATTAATGGGGTACTTTTTAATTTAGGCAAGATTTTATTTTTGTTTAGTTGTGGACACTTCATCACATAAAGAGACACATGTTTTAGTGTCAAAGAATTGGGGATTCTCTCAGTGAAAAAAGAAATAGAGGGTGGCTTCACCTAATTATAGTCAAGATTTCAGTCCTCTCGGTTTCCTGATAACAAAATGCACCTAAAATTAATTGTAAACGAAGCAACAATTTGGGGAGGGAGAAATTACCAGTTTGCTTCATTTAAAAATATTATAACTTGCAACTGCACACATTATTTTACACCAAGCTGGGTATAATACATGGGAAAAAATTCCTGTCACAAAAACCTTACAGGCAAATATCATGAAAGTAAGTATTCATAGTTTTCATAACTTTCATGGGAAAATGATATGAACAGGTTCATTGCATATTGCATTGTTCAGTACTTACTCCAATCTTCATACATCTATTTGTAATATGTGCTACTATTTTAGTATGAATGCCTTTCACTGGATACAAAGCAGGAAATGAGGCACTATATTTTGTGGTTTCAGAGAAAGGGAAATATTATACAGTTTAATTTTCCCAGCAGTGCTTCAAAGTAGCATGCACTCCAGCAAGTTAGCAAAATAGGAGCTACAAGAAGGTTACTTTTGACTGACGAAAATACCCTGCATCTTCCCAAGCAATAACCTAATCTTTAAAAAAAAATGACTTTACTAAATCTCATATAAGAACTGGTTGACCAGTTGTTACTGATTTGTGTGCCCAGAGGAGTTCTTAAGTACAAGTATTTCTGTCTAATAACCAGGATGTTTGGAGTTCAGATTACTTGAGAAGATTCCCTCCTGATACCTCCCACTGCTCTGCTGACTGACTTCCTCTCTTGATTTTACATGTAAATCAATACAGGTCTCTGACATTCAAATTCTAACCAACAACATTAAAGAAACTTCATATGGATGATGTATGACACTTTGATTCACAAGATTGGTATTCAGAGACACTTCTGGCCAAAACAAAATTACAGTGTACAAGAAATTGCATCCCTAGAACAAGAAAGGCAAACGTTGATGTATATAAAAACTTAAAATTTTACTCTGAGGCCCAAATTCTGTCTTCAGATGTTCAGCCCCCAACACCCAGAATACTCCTACAATCTCAACCTGGTTTCTCACGTATCTACCATCTTCTTTTTCAAGGGTCTCCTTGAAACACACTTCTTTCAAGGTGCCAACAACTTTCATGCAAAAGTAAATAAATACATAAAAATCTAACTAAAAAAATGTCAATCAAAAATCATGGAACTATCAAGATGTACTAAACTTCTCCATCCAGTCATTCTGACTGGCTGTTTCCCATCCCTTTATTCGTATATTGCCTGTTCTGTAAACTCTTTGGGGCAAGAACCTTGAGTTCTAGTCTGATCTCACTTGCACAAGTGTAAATTGGGAGTAGATTCACTTAAATAGACTGTTACACAGGTGTAAAATCAAGGTAACCCAATCAATTTCATTAAAACGACTTTTGATTTATATTGGTGTAGGAGATATCAGATTCAGGCCCCGGTCTTCATACTTATCTATGAAGTTCCTAACACACTGCTGGCCTATATTGATAGATAATATAAATAATAATAGACTCATATTTCAGTCAGAATCTCACATTCATGTCAAAGAACAGAATGATTTTTTCACTTAAAAGCTTGCTTTTCATATCTTTGTGTATGTTAATAATTGAAATTTGTTGAGAGGAACAAACTGCAACTAAACTAAACTGGGCTGTGTACTCCCTCTGTGTTTTCAAGGCTCCATACACAATAGGTTCTAGCACAAATGCCATAGGTGCTGGAACTAAGGGCGCTGCCATACCCCATGGCCTGAAGTGGTTGCGATCATATACAGAGTTTACAGTTTGGTTCAATGGCTCTCAGCAACCCCACTATACAAATTGTTCCAGTGCCCCTATATGCTGCAGTTTAAATACTAGCACTACAGAAGATACTATTTGAGCAACACAGCATTGTTTGAGTCCTTATTAATTATCATAATTCTTTCAGAGCTATAGCTAACTTCAAAATCTTCACATTTAATCTGTCTTAACTATTTAAAGAGTTTTCCTGACATTGTTTGTCTATGTACATCTCATAAATCATCTAATGATAAAAATGTTTAGCCCACCAAGGATATTATAATTCACTTTTATCTTTGCTAAAAGTTTGGATTTGTAAAAAATAAATAAATAAATAAAACATAAGATACCTTAAGAAAAAACAAATATAAATCAAAGTTAAGGTGGACACACTAGACAGTAAAGGTGTATGCAATTTTGTTAGCCTTAAGTCTAAATGATCTTCCTTTTCTCTATTTAGGACAAATCCACAAAGGGGTTATCACATACAGGAGATACTACACTTGGTATTATGCATTAATAAAAGAAAGGTCTTAACCCTAAACATAAAGTTGTGTTACTGCTTTTCTTCTGGTTACAAAAAAAAAAAGACATTCTATCAAATCTGTGTTTTTATTAATGCCTGTCACTGTAGTGCTTGGTTGTTGTATACAAAGAAAATGAAGATTGTAATGATTCTGTTCAAGAAAAGCAAAACGTCTCTCATCCTTCCTAGGTGCTTCCATAGATCTTGCAATCAGATCTCTGAGAACTGATCCCTGCACCCGCACTGGCAGGGACCCGCACTGACTGTAATTCAAGATCCATCAGCATGGAGTCCATTAAAAGATCAAGGTCTTAATGCGTGCCAGTGTATTCTTACACATTTGAAAAAAAAACATAATATGCATATAAAATAAGCATAGCAGAAAACAAAGTAATTTATCCTCTCTCAACAGTAGGCCCTCTTATCCTCAGAATTTTCTTTTAAAAAAAGAAGAATCTAAGCATGAAAGATTCTCAAGCACTGATTAGGGCAGTCATTCATAGGTCAGCACATAACTGCTGAAGATCAGAGAGGAATGTTCCATCCAGCTGTGCTTCTCAAAGCACATTTTATTAAAGGCAAAACCAATCAGAATACGATCAAGTAGTCTGGTCTGAGTTTATGGACATTTTTTTTCTATATTGACTATGAATCCGTTGGTTTTCTCTTTTGATAGTTAGTCATTGCACTTGCTCTTTTGATAGGTAGCCACTCTACTTGCTTTAATTTTATGCATATTCTACCAGTTTAATCAATGGACATTATGCTTTGAGATTGATAAATTTACAAGAGAGTATGCTGGTGAGTTGCTTTCCTCCTCCACAGGTTAGCAGTTTATCTTCATTATCTTCAAACTTCAATCCCAGTGAGCAAAACGTGTCTACAACTATTAAAGTATCCTGCAAAGAATTCAGCATGCTCCATCAAGAGAAAGTTCACACATAATTTATGTGGAAAACTCCTTCAAGACTAGCCCAGCAAATGCCTGAAACATTTGGATCAGCAGTCTTTCCTGTAACAGCCAGAATCTGTCTGGTTTCCATTCTAATTCCATGTTAGGCTAAAACAAATGGAACTTTCTGAACCACTACCTACAGAGCTCATACCAACGCATACGATGGTGAAGTATGGATCACACTCTGCATGATGCATCTTTGAGACAAACACAAAAGTAATACTTATTGTTTCAAGAGCAGAAACCTTTCAGCATTGAGATAATAAAAGGTGTTTCTTTAAAAGTAATCTTATAGCCAGAAACACTGTAATTAAGCAGTTATTTTCTCTTGGGTTCTGATTACATTGGTGCTTATCCTCAACCAGAATTCTAGCAACATAGCTATCCTGTAGTATTTTAAGTAATATATATATATAAGGCTTTAGAATCTAAAATAGTCTAATGCTAACAACGTTTACTGTTTACTATTGATTTTAAGGTGTAATTTGATACTTAATAGTGTAACAAAGTGAAGACTGAATACTTATTTCTTTCTATTTGGCTATTATAACAAAATACTTTGAAGAGATCACAATAGTTCCAGAATAACAGTTGTGGAGAATCAATGTGTCAAATAAGCTTTTATGTTTGTTTTTGCAAATGGTATTGACAGCAATTATATGCCCAGAAGAGTACCATGTGCACCCCGACATTTTGTGAACTGTGTCCTTACTAAGAGACTGATAAAGATATGACGTGATTCCATTGCATCTCACTCTGTTAGTTTAAAAACATGTTGCAATTGTGTGAGTTTATCTGAAATGAAATATGTGGGTGCATGAATATGCAAAGATGTTTTAATAAACTTATTTTAAGATATAATAAACAATATATAATAAACATATATACATAGATTCCAGTGCCAGAAAGGACCATTGTGATCAACTAATCTAACCTCCTGTATAACACAGGCTATAGAACTTCCCCAAAATAATTCCTGGGACACATCTTTTTAGGAAAAAAACATCCAATCTTGATTTACAAATAAATCTCAGTGACAGAGAATCCACCATAGCCCTTGGTAAATTGTTTCAATGATTAATTATTCTCACTGTTAAAAAAGTTATCCCTATGATATGGGGCATATAATTAGCCCTGTTGGCTTCAGTAGGATTACGTACATATTTACTGTCTGTCAAGTGCATTGAGTATGTTGCTGAACAGGGGCCTTAACCAACACCTAAGTAAAGTAAAACCAACAGTACAGACGTGGTCAAACATAATGAAAAGTAGCTCAAAGATTACTGAAAAGGACTAGATGAAAGTTAACATAGACACATTAACAGAACAGCCTATTTCCAAGGTATTACATGGCCTCTGATTAAAATGAATGGGGTAAAGATGGATTGCTGAAAAGTATCTGTAAAGTGACATTCCCAAGCCCTAATGCATGGACTGCATGGAAAAGAAAATGCAAGATGATGAAATCTTTCTCCAATAGACTGGATAAGGGTTGAGTCTCTGGCCTGCATGAGATGGGTATGTTGATAATCCATGAATATGCTGAGTATGGCATGCGAGAGTGGTAATCAGAAGCCCATGAAGAAAATATAGATGAGTATAAGGTTAGCAGGGCAAGTGTGTGTTTCTGTCCTGCAGATGGAGGGATCCAGGTGCAGGAACTTTACCTGAATTTTTAATATGTTGTGTGTGGGGTGCTGTTGTTTGTTTGCAACCACCCTGTTCCATTAGCATTGTTTTCAAGGACAATATATTCTCAGCCCCAATTCTGTCTTGGAATATAAATTATTAGCTGTACTTCCTACTTCAAACAGACATCAATCAATCAAGTTGCATTTCTACAGTTATAACTTTAGGATGGGGACTGATCCTGCAAACCTTACTCAGGAAAAAGTCAAAGTGAAGTAAATGGAGATTTTGCCTGAATAAGAACTGCATGACTGAATACACGTTTAGTAGTATAAACACAATCATTTACTTTGACATTTCACGGAACAGAAAGAACACAGGGGCACAACCACAGTGGATGTGGATGTTCTAGAACTTGCTCAAGAATGTCCACCCAGGATAACAACCCCCTGAGGAATCATAGGCAAAATATTTTTCCCAAGAGATGATTTACACATCTTTTCCCTCTAATGTAGTATAAACAGAACGTGTGACAATTAACAGTATTTGAACATTATTTAATTCCCTAGGAATAAACAAACCCATTTTTCAATTCGATGGCTTACCCTTCTCGAATTAGGTGGTCACTCAGCAAAAATAAGGATACCTCATATTTAACATGCACACAGGGAAATCTTGTCCCCACTGAAGTCTGTTGGAATTTTGTCATTGACTTTGATAAGACCAGGATTTCATCTACAATGTCACTCTACTACACACTAAAATGGGTAAATAACAGCTCTCACTTATAACCAACTGCTAGCCTCCTATTTCTACTTAACATATTCCTATATACACAGTTTGGTCTGATTTTCATGGTATTCTTTTGTTAATGCGTTCTTAAAGATGTTCTGTTCCATTCAGATCCTTGAACCAGGATACAAGGATATTGCTAAGGGCGATCTTGTGTTCAACAATCACTTTTCTAGAATGTGAAAGACGTGCTCTTGAGAGGCAACATAATTTCTGTGAAAATGGTCTGAATTGTTATGAACAGCAATAGCACTTATACATTTAAATTATCTCAAATTGTGCTATCTGGCTATCAGCTCAATCTTTTGCAGCTTATACACTGCATTAGTTCAATTGCTTAATGAGATCAGCCAGAAAACAGCATTCTGATCAACAGATCCAATGGACAAGAACTGCATCTTCAATTTACATGAGTGGTGGAATATCCCTATTAATGCAGGACAGCTGGCATCCTACCTTTTGACCAGAAATAAAAACTCCTTATTTTCATGAACTTTTGTTATATGATATAATGGGACTTAATGATATTTGAAGAGGAAAAGTAGTTTGGGTCATTACCCAAACAGCAAGGAACTTACCAAGTATTTCAGAATGCTTCAGTTGGAAGAACTCCCCTTTGGACCAGTAGATTATAGTCTGCAGGTTTAAGTTCTTCACTATACCTTGGGCTCATATACAATATTGACTCCAGGATGCAATTTTAGAGCTGAGGGACTGTTAGAAAGTGTCAAGTAACAGAGGGGTAGTCGTGTTAGTCTGAATCTGTAAAAAGCAACAGAGGGTCCTGTGGCACCTTATAGACTAACAGATGTATTGGAGCATAAGCTTTCGTGGGTGAATGCCCACTTCATCAGACGCAAGTTGTTAGAAAGTGACAACTTTCAAAGGCAGCTTATTAAACAGTTCCCTCCGGCCTGTCTCAGGTGGTTGCCAGCTGGAAGTTAAAGATCCTGGGGCATTATTTGAAAAAAGTAGGGAGTAACAGTATGCTCCAGCTAATCTTCCCTGACTCAGGGAAACAGCTTTTAGTGTTCAAGGCTGCATGTGAGCTTTTTGCAGACTTCATAATTTTGGCTGTTTGCCTACACATTGCTACACTAACATTTTTTATTCATTATTTTGTAAAGCTCTCTTGGGAGAGCTTCAAGAATGAAAACAGCTATATAATAACAATTTTATCCTATTATATTTTGAAATCCTTACAAGGGCTTCATATTATATATAACTGATCATTATACAAAAGACGCTACCATTTATTTTTTGGTATATTATAGTGGTTTAGTGGGCAGGATTGTGAAGTTCTGACACATATCTTGGCTCCTAAACAATAAGAATGAGATATATGATTCTTGCATCCAGTCTATTAAATTATAAATTTCATTCTCAAAACAGCTGAGTTACTCTTTCTAAAAATGTATTACAGTTCGAATGTCATAACGTAGCCTCACCTGGGGTACCCTCCAGCATCAAGCTGCTGCACGGCCAGTCTGCCTGCTTCTATCTCCCCTTCAGCAGTTCCCAGAAATAGTCCAACTCTTGGAGTATAAATAGCCCTTGTGGGGTTAATTTATACAAAACAAATCCCCATGCATATAAACCATACAAACCAAGCCCCAAGAGTCCATCAACGTACAGCCCTGGAATTTCACACTATGCTCAAACTCTCTGCAGCTCCACCACACTCACCTGCCAGGTATTGCTCCAGCATCTCTCATCACACCTCTGCTAGCTTCCTGACAATTCCTTCCTTTTCCTGGGGAAGGTCTACAGCGCTTTCTGTTCTCTGCAGGTTCCACCAGGCAGCTCTCTGCTGCTCCTTTGGTCTCTGTCCTGTGCTCAGACAACAATGTCACTTGCCAAAACTTTCATTCCCAGGCAGCTCTGACCTTCCCTTTTCCTGATTGACTCCATCTGCACTGTCAGGCAGCTCTGACTCACCAGGTCTCTCCCCACTCTAGGGCCCAGGTGCCTTCTTTTAAATCCCCAACTGGGAGCGGACAGTCAGCTGACCAATCACGGGTGGACTGGCCTCATCCCTCAATGTCACCCTGTTAAAATGATTCCTTGAGTAGTTTCCCAACCTGTGACGTTAACTGTGCTTAAGGGAGATTTCTAGTCAGCTTGTAATGCAGCAATAAGAAATTGTTTAGTTCTCCCTTTGAAGTACAAATTTCCAACTGTATAATTTACTAAATACATCCCATAAGTAGAGCAAGAAACTTCCCCTCAGCCAGACAGATGATAAGGTTGCCTACATCATTAACTACCCTCCTTAAAGCCCACCAGGAGACATTGGTTTGGGGCCTGGTCCAAAGTTCACTGAAGTCAGTGGATTTCCCCCCCCCCCCATTAACTTCAATGGCTTTTGGATTTAAATTATAACCCCCAGTTCAAAAAGATACTTAAACAAGTGTTTAATTTTAAGCTCATGGGTAGTGCTATTGACTTCAATGGGATATCTTATATACTTAAAATTAGAAAATTTAATATCTTGATGAAATGGGGCTACAGAGAACAATAGAAACACTTATAGGGAAACTGAGAGCAGGTACCTGTCTGATTCTTCAGGCAAGTCTCACAGTCCTATAGTGAAAAGCAACAGAGTCCTGTGGCACCTTATAGACTAACAGATGTATTGGAGCATAAGCTTTTGTGGGCGAACAAGCAGGTGAACACCCACGAAAGCTTATGCTCCAATACATCTGTTAGTCTATAAGGTGCCACAGGACTCTCTGTTGCTTTTTACAGATCCAGACTAACACGGCTACGCCTCTGATACTTGAGTCCTATAGTGGTCATCAAAGAAAAGCCATTATTAAGCAAAAGTTACCTTCTAATAGTATCTGAGATACAAGTTATTTCTTTATGGTATTAGAGTAAAGATAAGAAACTGTAGTTTCATAGATATCATTTAAATCAAATATATATACATCTATTCAATAATGCATACAAAGTGTGGAGCTCAGTAAAAGGCAGAATATCTGTAGATTCAGTCAACACCACTCATGGAATAACTAACTCTCAATATAGCACTAATTCAGTTTGCTTAAAAAGCTCAACAGGTTTGCCGCAAATTTATTTTGTTTTACCCCCAGGCAACTATAAAAGTCTATTTGCCTAAAGGAAAACACAATTGAATTGTAATAGAATTCTTTATATCGCAGTCTGGTACGCACCACACATAGTGTAATAGGCTAAGCATCTACATCAATTAGAGCACTCATTGAAGACATTAACAGTAAGGAAGAAGAGAGTGAACCAACCTTCAGAAGTATGCTGAAAGAAAACCTCCCCAGACACAGCGAATGGTGATGTCCTTGGAGGAGAAATTTGAAGCAATAAATTCTTTTGTGAACTCCACAAAAAGGTAATGAATGAAGTGATGGAGAAGGCAAATAGAAAATCAGCTGAACTGAATACGAACTATGAGCCTTATAATTAGTGATAAACACCCCCAGGATTGCAAACACCTACTCCTTGAAAAATCATGAGCTTAGATTTGAAATCATGATTTTTAAAAAAAAATTAGGGGGTTTATTTCCTTCCTCTATCACCTATAAGGGTTGTATATTCAATTTTTTCTCTGCAGCTATCAGAACTAGAAATTTACTTTAAAAAATAATAAAAGCTGACATTCTCCCACAGTCACGATTTTTAGGAGTTGGACCTTTACAAAAAACACCATCTCTTGTCATAGGAATTGGCAACACCGCATCTCTCAAATAAATTCTGATGAAAAATAATGCCATGCTGAAGGTGTGGTAACAATATTAAAAAAACCCCAACATGTTCCTGCAAGTTGTATCCATTCTGGGCATTCCAGTGAGAATGGAAAATGCATATAATGTAGCATTTATGTAAAAGCTGCTGCCCAAATTGCTTAGTTAAAGATGATTCTTAATATGTGGAGAAAAATGGCCAGGTACTCAAAAGGAAGCAGGATGATGAGATTAAGTAAGGGGTTACCATTAAAGTAATTTGAGAGACAAAGAGGGAGTTCTGAATGCAACTACAACAAAACATATCCTAAGAAGGGTAGAAAAAAGGCTTCTTTTCTCTGAGTTTAGCTCCTGCTACCTAAAGAAAAGATTTCAGAAAAGTTAAGTAGAATTTAATACTAGAAAAAATTCTATTATATGTAGGCATCTTCTGGGCAATTTTTAATAAGAAAACATACATTTGCTATGATTAGAAGACTACAATTTGACTGTTGTGGAGAAAAATTCTACATAGATTTAGTAAGATAAGTTGAAGAAGAATTAGGCCCGATCTATGCTAGAAAATTAGGGCTGTTTAACTACATTGATCAGGCGTGTGAAAAATCCACAACCTGAGCAAAGTAGTTAAACCAACCTAAGTCCTTGAGTAGACAGCAGTAGGTCACTTTGGAAGTGAATTACAATACCCCAAATTAAGGCCACTTTAATTCTGAATGAGATTGTTTCCACTGGGGTTAATGTGGTTTAACTACTCCTCTTCAAATTCACACCTGTAATTAAATTGAGTTAACTTTCCTGGATGTCCCCTTGTAGACAAGCCCTGAAGCTATGTTTACTGTTACTCCTAAAATAGTGTGTTGTCCAAGAATTCAATAAAAATAATTTCCAAGTATTCATATCTGTAATCCCTAAGTATAAATGCATACGCCAAATTTTAAGTGATGACCACTGTCTTCCTGACTTGACTAGGGTTTTTAGTTGCTACAGTAGCAGCAGCAATAATAAATAAATAATAATAATAATAAATCATGAAGCCCTTCATAAGTCCTTAGTCATGCGGTCAATAAGACTCTCTTTGAATCCACTATCATGCCTGAGTAAGTCTTAAATAAACTGAGTTCTGCCTGAGTAAGTCTTGAATAAACACTTAAGGAGGACTTCAGGATTTGGACAATAGTAAGTATTTTAATTATTCCTTTTTAGATAATATATATTATCATATGAAGATCAAAGTCTCATTCAGAAAACAGACATTCTAAGTATCTTTTTCTCTAGTTCCATATACTTCCCAACCAAAAGATGGATGTCTAAATAATGTGTACTCTCTCTGCCAGCTCTCGATAGATCCTTACACAGTGTTGTACAAGATTGATGGTTCCCTGATACAAATAGTAGCAGAGTTGTATAACTGTGTGTATTAACAAACTGAATACAAACAATTTTAAACACATATATACACATGATACCTATAATATTTATAAACCAACCAACCAATAGATAAATCCACACAGAAATATTATGATCTGGAATTAGGTAGCACTAGACTCACTAAGATTTAACTCTCCCCTAGGTTGGTCTAATTATCAGAACAAGTGGCCCAAACACTGGAGTTAGTACAGAATTTCCCCAGTCCATGGAGGGACCATTCAGCAGACAGCAATAATGTAGCAATATACATTGCATTATTAGTGCACTAATATGCATAGGGTGGCCAGACAGCAAGTGTGAAAAATCGGGACGGGGGGGTAATAAGACATAAGACAAAGCCCCAAATAGCTGGACTGTCCCTATAAAATTGGGACATCTGGTCACCCTAAACGCGCAGATCAGAATTCCAGAAATGCAGATGCTATCATTGTTATTAATTGGTATTACCATAGCATCTGGGATTCCTAGTCATGTGCTAGGCAATGGGAGAAAGATGTGTAGAGAGGAGAAATGGCAATGGGATTGAGTGCTGCAATAAAGGCAGGGAGAAAGGTATGTACAGCTCATTGACCCAAGCTTGGAAAATCTCATGTTTTTCACACCTTTAATATTAAGTGATACAGCTGCCATTGCCTGAATTGCTTGCGATGTTTTAAGACCCAATGCTCCACAATACAAACAATGGAAAGGAAACTGCACAAGTTTCATCAAGGAGATTTTCTTATTTACTCTTCTCTTGGAAGTGGGGTCTTTGTTTTCCTTGTCCATGCCAAGAGAAGAAACCAAGCTTTCCATTCCCTTTATCCGCAGACCATCTATCTGATGACTACTGCAGCTCAAACCTACCAGCTCTCATTGGCCCCCGGACAGCAAGAGCTGTTTTACCAGAACTTCCCGGACTCTGGTTTTCCCAGTCTCAATAAGCTCCTGATGGGCAGAAAGGGCATGTTTTCCAATTGTGTTAGCTCAGTGTAAGAGACTGGGGCATATGCAGTGTTGTCTAGTGATCACAACTGGGCTGGTGTCCACAGGTCGACAGCCACAAGGCAGGAGTCAGCGGCAAGGATTGGAGTAATCACTAGAGCCAGGATTAATAAACAAGAGTCAGGGTCAGTCAGGCTAGGGTCAAGACTGGAGACCAGAAAGCAAGGTGAGGTCTTGGGTCACAGAAAACCAATAGTGTGGCTACTTAGACAACTTCCTGGGCTACCCTCCAAGGTTAAATAATGAGCACAGTCCACTCAGAGCACCACTGAGTGCTGTCACTCTGAAAACCTATGAGCGGTACTTCCTGCAGCACCTAATCTCCACAGAGCTCCTTGGATAAGGCTTTGCATATTCTCCCAGTAGTGATGTGGGACCATCATCTGTCCCAGGCTCTGTAGACTGGGGTTCTAATCCCACAGATCTTCACATTCAGTTGAGTTAGTTTAATACAATTAAAAATCTCTGTAAAGATGCAGGCTAATGCATTTGATGCCTAGGCTCCTGCACTAGCTACAATATGGCCAGCTACTCTGACTTTACACAGGTTAGCCTGCATCTTATAAGGGCTTTTCAACTATGTTAAACTAACTCAGTTGAAAAAAACACATTTTTTCTGTTCATAGAGACTCACCCTAAAGTTATTCTTTATTCAGTAGCTTCATATAATGAAGTTTCAGGGTGTATGAACTAGCACTAGTTTCCATGCAAATTTGGATTGAGGCATATCCAGAGGAAAAAGAGTCCACAATGGGGTTCACACTATCATCTACAGCATCTGGATTCCATTAATCCACTTTTGTGGGGGCTTTGTCATGGTCAAGGGAAACCGTGAACACACAGCAAAGGCAGATCTCCCTTATGCTGTGGGTGCAGAGACACAGAGGAGTACTTGGAAGCTTAGGTATGCACTCCACAAACCAACTTGATTGTACTGCTGGTTTTCTGGTAAGCAACAAAGCTTTAATAACTTCAGCACTTCCACTGGATCTGCCAAATTTTCAGTTTGAAAATGAATTATCTGGGCAGCTAAGTGGAGGGCATGCATTGTACATATATATTTTTTTTACTCTGGAGAATGTTTAATGGTATTAAAAATTTCTGTTGATAATTATCAGATCTCTTTACAGATATTCTATATTGAGAGAAACTCTCTATAGATCTATTCGCCTGGTCTGAGAAAGGGTGCATACTGGATTTTAAAAAATTGAAAATTTTATTCACAAAACCTAATCTTTCTTTGTGGAATAGAAGAAAATCCCATACGCACACATCCTAAACCCAAAATGAGGGTGCAATAAATCTTCCCATTTTTGGCTTGAGTATTTAAAGGAATTGTACATTTGTATGATGATTAGTTTTCACACTCTGAGAAATACCATCATGTTTCACCGTGGAAAGAATTTGAGCTGGAAAATGAGGTTAGATCCCCATAGTTAGTTAAGGAAAAGGAAAGAGAAAGATAAAAATAGAAAAGATAAACAAGAAAATTTAGAGAAAGAGAAAACTGCAAATATTTCATATTCACAGAACTCATTTTTCTATATGGCCTAGAAAATATATTGAATTCAAGCCTAATTTTCTGAGTGAATACTTTAATATTGATCTTAAATATAGTATTCTCCAAGAATGTTATAGCAGAATGTTTTCATTTCAAAGTGGGTTGTTTTGAAAAATTTTAAGCCTTTTTTTCCAAAATGGGAAATCCATCAAAACCAACTCTTTCCCACAAACAATTTCAGTTATGGTAAATTGGCATTTTGCAATGGAAAAAAAATTGTCAGAAAAATTTCTGACCAGCTCTACTTTTAAAAAGTCTGCATGTATGCGTGCCTTCCTGTAAAACACACTGCTACATGAAGTCACTGAGAGCAAAAATTTAGGATGCTTCAAAAAGTAATTGGACATTTACATGGATAACAATAATATGTAGCATAATAAATATTTTGGATATTAAACCTCATACGTCAGGGTCTAAACCAATCTCTAACAATTGGATGAGAATGAAACCTAATTTGGGGGGCATCTTATCCCACATCTGCCTGCCGTGGGGTTCTTATACATTCCTATGAAATGTCTGCTGCTGAACACTTTCAGAGACAGGACACAGAACTAGATGTATGGTAGGTTGGATTCAGTATGACAATTCCTATGTTTCTAATACATGGATGCATGTTTTCCTATGTACACATGTGAAGGGGTTCACTCACTACAGGAGCTCCGCCTCATGGCCAGGTGTGGTGTAGAGGCTCTCTCCCTGTACAGTGCCCCTTGAGGACGGTCATTCCATCGATGCGGTGGTCTCTCTTCCCATAACATAGCCCTCTGACCAGATCATGATTTAGTCCACCCCTCACTCCTCCTGGCAATCCAAATTCTGCCCTTCTTTCAGAACACCCCACCAGAGCCTGCTCCATCCCAGTGGCTGTTTTATACCTTGCTTGCCAGCCTCCTCAGGTCAGGCTAAGATCCCAGAACTTATTCTCCCCCAAGGCTTCCTCCTCACCATCTCTCTATTCCCAGAGAGTTCTCACAGTCCCTTTTGTTCTCAATTTTCTGGCTTTTTAATCAGCATCCAGCCCCTACCCAGCTGGCTTCATCATCAGTTAAGCCTGGTTTTCTCTCCCTTGCAGGTGCTGCCAGGTATGTGAACTGGCCTCTTTGGTCCACATTAACCTATTCAGGGGTATACACCTCCTCATAACTTCAGGCCTCAGCAGACCACTGACAAATTCATTGCTGGGAACCAGTCTGTTTCACTTGTGTGTTAGTATGGTTACGATGGATGTTGGACATATAGCAATGTGTTTAGTGTTTAGCCTTTATGAAATGTTTGTAAACTGTTGCATGCATTAATCTCACCTATAATATCTTTATCACATGCTGTAAAGCAATATTTAAAGTTTTGTTTAAAAACGTTTGTTCTTCAATTGTGAATCCAGTCAGGAGGGATCATTTCCTGCCCATCAAGAAAGGCAATCAAAACTAAATGGGCCATCACAATACATATACTTTGTTAATTGCCCCCGTCACACCATGAAGAGATTTTGTGTAAGGGGGAACGGAAGGGAAGAGAATTCTAGAAGAAGAAGGGAATTCTTAGTTAATAAATCCTTAGATAGTTTACTATAGGATTGTCTCTGGTATGAGATCTAAGGCAGTGGTTCTCAAAGCCGGTCTGCCGTTTGTTCAGGGAAAACCCCTGGCAGGCCAGGCCGGTTTGTTTACCTGCCATGTCCACAGGTTCAGCCGATCGCGGCTCTCACTGGCTGCAGTTCGCTGCTCCAGGCCAATGGGGGCTGCGGGAAGGGCATCCCTTAGCCCGCACCGCTTCCTGCAGCCCCCATTGGCCTGGAGCTGCAAACTGCGGCCAGTGGGAATCGCGATTGGCCGAACCTGCGGACACGGCAGGTAAACAAACCGACCTGGCCTGCCAAGGGCCTTCCCTGAACAAGCAGTGGACCGGCTTTGAGAAGCACTGATCTAAGGTACAAGTTGACCTGGGGTAAGTGACTGATCTCTTGGGACTGGTAGCAATGTGAAAATTTTGTGATATTTGGTGTATTGCAACCAACTATCACTAAGTCCAGCTTGCCTGGCTTGCAAGACAGACTGTAATGCCCAAGGGGACCATCTGTGACTCCATGGTAAGCTGATACAATGATTGAGGAGTACACACCTGTTACTGGGTTGGAGATATTAATTATAGAACATACAATGGGTTCATACTTCTTGACAGTCTGCCCTGAGGTTGACACTCATGGTCATGAGCCACGCCAGACAGCAAGACAACAACATAGAACATCAAATAAATGGGTATATCAGATATCGGAGTGTGAAAACGGTTGGAAATGCTGATATTCAAAGCCAACTGCTTTACATTCAGAATTTTGCATTGACAACAAGTGAAAATAAGTCTGATAATCTCATCTGAGGCCAGAATTGTCCCCAAAAAAATCCATTGTGAAATTTCATGACAGGCAGTCTCTGCTCAAAAGATCTTCAGTATCATAATAACTGTCATAGACTAGAACTGAGGTGCATTGGCAGAATTACGTGTGTGGGAAGAAGGGTACTTGTATAGCACCTGTCTATGCTATGTGAACAGGACCCCAGCATTATTAGGTAAGAGTTGTTGCCAGTTAAGTTGTCTGCATCGTTTATTTTCTAACCAATGATACAAAATACGAGGTCTGATGGCTTTACAAGTTTCTAATAAATTATTTAACTAAGTTCAGAAACTTGACACTTACCTGTATTGAGGTGTTCTCCTTTGCAATGATATATTGTTAAAGTGCACATATTTGATAAGATAATATTGGCTAGGCTATCAAGAAAGGTTACTTTCCTGAAATAAATAATTATTCATTGGGGAGTGGAAAGGCAGAAGCAGATTTGTACAACACATGCACATGAAGGATCAGTAAAAGAAAAACTGATTGGGAGACACAGCTCCAAAAGTTTTGTTTAGATATTCCTCCAGACCTTCAGGTGTTTTTATTAAAACCTCTTTGGTCTGAAAACCAAGTATGAGCAGGACTTCTTGCAAGATATCTTGTACTTTCTGGTTCCACCTTGGACAGAAATGCTGCCAGAACAAATTTTCTCATTGGATTTGTTTCCTTCATCATTTTTATGCAATGATCGCTATAGCCTCTGGGCATATGTTTGATTAAATGCAGAAAAGCATTCCGGGGTCCACAACAGGCAATACAAAAGTCCCTTCCTTCAACACCATCACACAACCATAAATAAACCATTGACAATCTACAATCAAAGGACAGACCAAAAAGATGTGTGTTGGCCCATACGCTGAAGTTCGGTGAACTCAGGCCCTGGTAGAGGAAGCAAGTTCCACAGCCGGGGGTCCACCACAGAAATACTGTGGCTCTACTGAACCTCCAAGAGCGCACTAGGGTGTGTTAGCAAAGGAAATGATCTTAGCTATCATGAAAATGCATAAACAAAAGATGGACCTTTGGTAGCTAGATCTTGAATTGTGATATGCTCTACAGATTAACATTTTACCTATCATACATAAAAAGCAACAACAGCATCAGCGAACAGCAAATGGAGGACAGCAGCCATCTGCTACGCAGGTTGCTATGAATCACTCGCCAGTGGTGAAACTTCATATAGTTATACTGAGACACTATTGTCTCTTACAAAATGCATCACAAACTTTTTAATAACCACACAGATCAGACAGGACTTCAGTTTTAAGGTCCCGGGTAAAAAAAATTAAAAGTGTCTAAATTATTGAAAGTCACTGGTACTTAGGCTCTAAAGTGTCACTTTTGAAAAATGTGACTTGGCTCCTAAGTCAATTAGACACTTTTGAAAATCATTCCCTATGTTTCAAAAAGCCATACAGTAAACCAAATTGAACTATTTTTTTTTTACATCACGAATGTAGGTTTGATCTGTGGCTCCAGAGAAACTAATATTTCATACCTGATGTTAAAGCCCTAAGCCATCCCCTCCAATTGAGCATAAAAGCTCTGTTACTGCTTTGGTTACTTGATCTTCCATTTGCTTCTCTCTGCAGAAAATGGTTCTGCAAAACATCTGGTGCACCAACCCTTCTCATTAGTTCTCAATGCTGAGAAACTCCTGTTCCCACCTCCAGTCTCTGCCCAGGGTTGTAGTGCTAAAATGGGATGAGGGAGGGGGTGTTCTCCTTGGAAAGGAGTGCTCTCGGCTCCTTCAGGCTAAGTGTTAATAATGACTATATACAGTAGTTTAGATTTTCTATCTACTGTACAAACATTAGCTAATCTATCTTCCCAGAATTTCTATGAGGTAGGTAAATAAGTATTTATATCTCTATTTTACAGATTGTCACAAAGTGGTTATGTGACTTGTCCATGGTCTCATAGCAAAACAGCATCAGAATCCAGGCTACAACCATATTTCTTGAATTCCTGTCCCCTCCCCACCCAATCCACTATGTCACATGTTCCCCAGGCAAGTTACATCTCTTTCTCTGTGTCTCAGTTTTCCCATACCAACCCTAACTTACATGCACCACATTTGTTTCATTATCTGACACCAAGAACTCAAGAGAGAGAGAACATCTAGCCACCCCTCAGTTTCTGCAACATAGTGTACACAGTATGAGGTTTTCGGTAACTGTGCACACTGAATGTAACTTCCTATTGTGTACTATCACAATATGGACTCCCCCCACACACATACACCTTCTCCCTGCCCTTTTTCACAATATTATTTTACTGTTTTTATTCTCAGAATAAGACAGTCAACAATTGTAGTTTAGTCTAAATTACTTCAGAGTATTTCATAATGTGCTTCTAAAGATAACATGAATATTTTTGTGAAAAAGAATAGTACATACTAATTTTAGACTGCACAACAGTTCCATTTTTGCTGACAATTGGGTGAGGCTCCCTCTTTTTTTTTTAGTAGAAGCTATATTACAAAGTGTGGAGACTAGCAAAGTGTGAATTAGCAAGGTTGTACTGTATGGGTGGGTGATTTCTGTTTGGTGTTTGTGAAATAGTGAGGATATGTTCAGATAAAGGAAACTGATGTGTCATAATCAATGAGAGAAGCACAAGAGTCACAAACACTTTCCTGCTGAAAGGGGAGCAGATTCAATTTGTTGTGGGCCCTCTGGTTAGATTGGCTCTTGACTCAATTTAAGAAGAACAGGAGTACTTGTGGCACCTTAGAGACTAACAAATTTATGCATCCGAAGAAGTGGGCTGTAGTCCACGAAAGCTTATGCTCTAATAAATTTGTTAGTCTCTAAGGTGCCACAAGTACTCCTGTTCTTCTTTTTGCGGATACAGACTAACACGGCTGTTACTCTGAAACTCAATTTAAGGTAATTCACCAATGGCTGGTGCAAATGCTGTTCCTCCATATAAAGGACCCTAATCCACAAGCATCTGAAGAGACTGGGGGAGAATAGAGTCACATTCTGTGGAAAGAGGCAAGTCTTCCCGCGCCTGAATGATTTGAAGGAAACTACACATGGGGACACTGATTTTCTCTCCTCTCAGGCCCCTCCTCATGACTATTTACACTGAAAGGGCAATCTACAATTCACATGGTTAAATCCAGGGCAACCACCTCAACCACTGACAGCAAACAGAGAATAACTTCAACAGACCTGAACTAGAATTCTTAAGGATTAAAGCCAATCAGAAACATCTGATGAAAAGGTTTGAAATTATACCCTTTCACTAGTGCCATCCACCTTCACAAGAAACAGAACAATTCATTACAGTGTGGATGAATGGCTGACACTGGTGATCGCTTCTAGGGCCAATTAAAGGGGTTAACTGAGCCATGAGAGTTCATAAATGAATCCAATTCCTTTCCCTTTATTTCTTTCTATAGCTTGAAGATAAAGTAAGGGTGTAATGTATAAGCTCTGAGGGTTTATATAGTGACAAATGGCTATATTACTACTAGCAATAATAGGTCTTTGTCCAAGATACTAGATGGTTTGCTGAGGTTCCTATTTCTTTATAACATCATGAAAAAGAAAGAACATGAGATGTGTAAGCACTGTGGTCCCATGTATTGACAAATGGGAATGGTGCCATTGCCAGTAATAATTCTTTGTCTAGTAACCAGAAGCCCATTATTTCTTTGGGCTCTCTCAAAGGGGACATAAAGTATAGTCAGAACAGGTGAGAAGAGATTCAAAGCCTTAAATTCTGCTTTACGCCTATTTTTAAAGCAACTTAAGTTTCATTTTTTATTTACAAATATAAGTGGACAAACAATATACTTTTATAGACACCCATCATACATGATAATACTGAGAAGTTGCAATACATTCAAAATACTTAATAAATGAAATCTAATTAAAAAAATTTTTGAAATCACTGTTTCCAATTAATAAATGTGGCACACTAATGACAAACAAAGTGCAAGTACATGGAAGGATGTAATTTTCCTCTCTCTCTAGCTATCCCAGCTGTGTTGATATTTAACATATCATAGCTCTGCTTAAGAGGGACCAGGTTGATACACTTGAAAAATGTTTAACTGTTTACATTATCCATTGATTGTGGCTTAATATTCAGTGCCTGTAAAATCCTTAATACATATTAATAATCTCCACTGGCATAAAAAAAAGAGTTAAAAAAACTACCTAGTCTTGTGTGGCTCATTTAGCACTAGATAGATAGATAGATAGATAGATAGATAGATAGATTAAATAACCAGATATGAATATTCAACAAAGGATACAGAATTTGATATTTTTCAAATTAAATATTAATGTATCTGATAAAAGCAGAAGAGGTGAAGCTCTGTCAGCAGAGTTTTATAGAATTTCTATCTCTGTCAAAAATTTTGTATAATATTAGACTGATGGCATAAAGTAAGGACTCCTGATTTCCAACCAATGTGACAATTGTGGGGTTTTCAACTTTTTTTTCAACAAATTGAAACATTCAAACTATTATAATACAATAAATATTAAAAATCAATAATAGTAGGAGTGAAAGACAACAGGGTTGTTTTTTGTTTTGTTTTATTTATTTATTTATTTATTTTTAACAGGAAAACATCTGTTTGGTTATCTATCATTTAAAATTAGGCCTTTTTAAAAATTGAGTATAATTATAATTAGTTATATCACCCTCTTTCACAGCAAAACTTGGGGCGCAGGAACCAGATGAATAAAAACTCTGTGAGATTCCCCCTGTAATTTCCTGCAATATCTTCTATTTATGGCTCACCCCTACAGGGGAAGTAGCAGAACTGACTTCAGTGGGACCAGGATTTCACTTCTGGTTTCTACTCTGTGTTGATCCACTTTCAGGCTCAGTGCTGAGCACTGGTTCCATGGTTAACATAGCTCTCCCTGAAAGTGCACTAGAGCTATGATACTAGGACCTTCTCTACCATTGTCTGTCCCTGGAACCTCTAATGAAGGGGATTACACTATGCAGATGGTTGGAGAGGGAGGGAAACAGAAGAGGTAACACAGCCAGGGGGCGTATTATCTTTTTGATGGAGTTCCTACTCGATGTCCTGGGAAAGAACAATACATGCTCCTACCCTTGACCTGCCTCACAACATGTGGAACTTCAGAGACGAGGAATTTCTTCTGAAATATCTCTGGCAGAAGGAAATGGTGCCATGGGGGTGGCTGACACCATCTTTTGCCTGTTCACCTAGATGTGACAATTGCTCAATACTGTTGTTGGGGAAAAGCCACAGTATGTTAAATGTTTCCTATTGGATTAGTGAAGAGACATCTCTCATAAAAGCTCTATACTTTGGATGGGTACCTTATAACAATAAAGCCTGAGCTGATCTCACTCACATCAATGTAAGTCAGGTGTAAGTCAATTTATGCTAATGGAGTAACACTGATCTAAAATTGGGGTAAGATAATCAGTTCCACAGTTTCCATAGACTTCTAGCAAAACGTCTGAATGAGTAATTACAGTGTATGGAGTTTAAATACACTTCTTATTATAAAAACCTTTATGATGTAATTAACTTTAATGGTACCTTTAAATATTACATATTTTTAAAAACATCTCTAAATACCACTATTGTTAATTTTAGACCACCATCAGTATGTGTGGCTCTGGACAAGAACATAATATATGGATAATATTTTTATAAACATAAGGAAAAATCACATAGGCCCCACTGAAGTTAATGGCAAGACGCCCAAGGACTTCAATGGGGGCCAAGATATCATTCATAATATTTCTTTTTTACAAAATAAATGATGTTATCCTACATGCCAGATTAATGAATACCTACTATTAAACTATAAATGATTATATTCGAAAACATTACTATGCATATGCAAATATACAAAGCCATTTCGAACAAGGAATCAAACTTCCTCCTTAACATTCCCTATTGGGCAATCCCACATGCTATATATTCTGTGGGCTCTGCATAAATATGCGTGTGTATCTCTTCAGTATGCATCGTGTGCTGCTTATACATTTGAAAACGTGGGTGTTAATTTCAGCCTCACTTTGCCCATCTTTCAGATAGGTATAATAATAATTACTACACAAGGACAGTGTGAACAATAAATAATGTTTATAAAACACATGGAGATCATTGGAGGAAAGGCACTTCCTGTGCAAAGTATTAACATATCCTAGGAATGCTATTATTGGATTTATCCAATGATTTCCAATAATCAGAAATCTATAGGGCAAGAGATTTCTAAAATAGGCCCAAACACTTTCTTATTTAGGGATATGTTAACTTGACTTGAGAAAACAAAGTATTTTTTTTATTATAAAGGAGAAATTTTGGTGTTAAATTACATAATCCGTTTTAAAGAAATCCATTGTAACACCAGACAAATATTTCTCTGTACTATGACAAAATGGCTCTGGAATTAGCATAATCTAGAATATCTCCCCCTTTAAATGAAAGTAAGTAAAGAACATAGTTCAAAAGATACAAAAAGAAGCAAAAATAACAGTCACTTTTTAGATATTAGGTTGCAAGTAAATATAAATATAGTATTTTGTTTGAGGTAAAATTAGTATGGCTGTCCAGTACTAAGTCACATTTTTAGTCTATCAATTGTGAATGCAACTATTGATCTATGGGCAATAATTAAAATGAAATTTGGTCCCATGACTTTAGAACAACGGAGTGACTGGATTGCAGGTTGCAATTCTAAGAGTTTTGTAATTAGACAGGCATGCACAAACTAATCTATAAATTGGTATTCATACCGTCATAAATCCATCCAGCAAACCTGAATCAGGTTTAGGAGGCGCTTGCAATCGTTCCATGGACCACTTTTCAATGATGGAGGCCACCTGGCTGTTCTCTGTGTTTAAGATTCTGAATCCAGTCATGTTAACACCACTATACCGGTAAGGTTCCACATCAAGAGCAAAAAGGTCCTGAAAGAGATGTTTGTCACATAAGTGCTTTATATATGTCATTTCTTAATTCAGGATTTAACCACCTCCATGGAGATAAGCACTGTAATGTGCCATGATCTTATACACACATAACTCCAACTGATGCTAGTGGGAGTTCCCTCTATGTACAGAGGAAAGAACATATCCCACAGTCATAAACAAATCACATTAGGAAAAAATTAAGCCCAGCAGCTGAAATTTCTAGTTACAAATACTCCATAAAACGTAATCAAACTTGAATATTATTTGCTAATTTAATAATCCTTTTTTCTATAGTTCAGATACTGAATTTACATGACAAAATAAAATAAAATGACAGATTCCCTGCACTTTCCTCAGACTATTTCTCTCTGCTAAGCGTTATCCACTCTTCCAGTTTTTATCTTGCTCTATCTGTAACATTATTTTACCTTAATGAGCTGCAGAACACTTTGTAGAGAATTAGTCTCCATTGTCTCAAAAACAGAATAAATGTTAAAAGCTCATTATTAAATTAAGACATTTTCAGTTGGATGTTGTAGAAAAATGCATATCCCCAAGTAACTTTTTGCATATTCTGTCTTTTATACATCTTTCATACCGATCTATCACTGAATACAATATTTTCCTGTTCTGCAGAACACATAAATATCTTTAATTAATCTGAGCTATTCATTTCTCTATAGTATTACAACATTTTAATTAAGATATTTTCTAAAAGAAAAAAAAGTCATATCTTTAGGGGGAAAAATAAGGTTAAAAAAAAAGAAAAATAATTAAAAATTTCAGATGGACCCACTGTGATCCTCCAGTGCAGACCTCAGTACCACTAGGGTGTCCAGAGATCTTCGCTAGGGAATCCTGATGCAGAATTGGGACTTAAATATAAAGTTCATGAAAAATATAACTTTTATGACTCAGTAAGCAGAGTCAACAGGCAGAAAGTGCTTCAGTACTACATAGCAGGTTTCGCCAAGACTGTTCTTTTTTCTGATTTCCTTAGTAATGTGTTTAGCGAAGGTGATACAGACCCTTATTTAGCAGTCCTGCGCCATATTATGTTTTGACAAACACTGCATCCTCCATACATTTCAACCTACAGTGTTTGTCCTTCATTGCCCATTTAATGTATTCTAGTTTTCTCTGAAATTATAATGTTAGGGCTGATATTTATCAGAATGCATTCATTTAACCACTGAAGAGACAGGAGAGCAATAACCAGGAAAGCAGTATATGATGAATTGCTCATTGTTAACATTAGAACTCACACCTAATCTCAAAGATTTCCAGATTCCAATTAGGGCTTATGGTATTATTTTTCATATACAATGTACAGGATATGTACAGTACTTAATTTGTGCCAAGGCTTACCTGAGCTGAGCCATAGCATCTCTTGGTTTGGCAGTTCATAGCCCCAGCACCTGTGGGCTTGCTGCATCAGTTATGAATAGAAAAAAATTGCTTGAGGTTCAGCACCTAATTGCTTGAGCCCCAGAACCTCTTTCATCACAAATTAAGTGCTGGATATGTAGGAATTCAGAGTGTGCCTGCAGTTTGACATCTATTTATAAATTTCCATACTTTTGTCCTTATTCTAAAGACGTTGTACATTTTAACAGAATAGCTAAAAGTAACGAGAACTATGTTGCAGTAATGCTGTACACTTACAGGATTTCTTTCCCTTCAAATTTCAGATGCTTTCAAACATCTGCACAAAAATCCCCCGACCTCATAACGAATTATTTAATCCAAACACATTCATGTTTATACAAAAGTATAATAAATATACACAACAGCTCAGTGTATTAATGAGCTAGTGCATTAGGCCCCTGAATCAATCACTGGAGAATACAGTTCTGAAGACTGCTTTAAATGCTGTGATTGGAAAATTTATTTGACAGGACTTTCACTGTGTCGTGTAAGAAGCAATTAATAAATCAAAGCAGCTGAAACTCTGTTGCAAGTTACAGAGCTCTATTGCAGCTTCAAAATCCATCATCTGCTGGCGTATGCCAAATTATCCTTTGCTCTCACTGATTCAAGCTGGTCCTTCACTAATCTAAAGAAACTAGTGTTCCAAGAAGCAAATGGAAATATTTAATTTCAGCAAAATCCTGATTTTAAAATTTAGTAAAAAGTCCATTCTAAAATATAAAGCAAAGAACCAACTACAATGAGATAGAAAGCTCAAGTCACTCAAACCAGCAATTCTCACCAATGAAACAAATGAAAATACAATATACAAAATTAAAACTGAGAAGTCTGGACTCATTTGGTCAGTCTGAGAGCTCTGACAAGGTGAATTATAAACTGTGTGCAATTCCAGCATCTCTGAGTTCCACAAAGGCCCTAAGCATTCTATCATTTACTTTTCCAAAGAAAAGTTATGGTTATGCAAGATCTTCTCTGCTTTTAGTAACCTAATGATGTTCATCTTTAAGAGTTATTTCATTAAAGGGCAGTACTCAGACTGTTCCAGTGCTGCTGTTTTCCATGTTTTGCAATCTCTATACTGTGATTCAGTGATGACTGTTCATTGAGTCCACATACAGGTCTCATTTCAGCCAGGTACTTGAGAACATGCCTCACTTTAAACACATTACGTAGACCCACTGAAGTGGGAACACCTGCATGCTTAAAATGACACACACACACTCAAGAACCTTGCTGAACTGAGGACTAACTGTGCCCATTTGAGCCATAATAGGAGTAAAATAAAAGAATGTATATAATTTGAATTTTCCTAATGTTTTCCCATTTCTCAGGGTGGAATTTTAAAAACTTCTAAATTCTTCCCTGATAGCCTTCTCATATATAGCTCGGAAGTAATGCAAAAACACATTGCTTGAGAGTAGAGCAGAGTGAATTGTGAAAAAAATTGTCACACGGATATTTGTTTAAATTTGAAAGCATATTTAGATTCAGCTTTTCCAGTTCTTGAGTTTAGCACCGAATTTTCAGCATGAATGCTCCAATATTCATCAAAGTTGATTTTTGTGTTGCATATTTAATTCCAGAACTCTCCATTCCTGCTGAGTTAGCATTTACATAAAGGAAAAGAAACAATGCCACACAGGAAATTTTAAATTGTGGGTTGCAATTATTCACAATGAATTATTTAGGACTCATCTGTGGACCAAGAATTGTTTGCTGAAGGAATTAATAACTCACATGGAATAATGAATATATTTGAGAATTTTACAACATGTTCATGGAAAAAACAGTAAGGAGAAAAAGGACAAGACTCATAGAACAATTATTAATTGTGGATTGATTATGCTCTCAGCTCTACACAAAAATTAACATCTCTAATGCTACAAAATAATTTTCTCAGGTCTATCAGTTATCAGTGTACAGTGTTGAACATTAATTAATATATCCTCATGAGTTTTCATTGGACATAACAAAAATTGATCGAGAAAACATCCCATACTCATATACCATTCCTGAGAGACCTCTTTCACATTGTCAAGTAATGTAATTAAGATGGCTAAGGCCTTTGTTCGATGTCATTAGCATGTTTTTTTTATAAGCTACTTACCAATGTGGTAAAGATATAATGATAGTATTCTGTCATCATTCCCATAGCTAAAGCCTAAAAAAAATAAACAAAAGATTAATATTTCCGAGGTCACAGAACATTTTTTATTGCACCTTTACAACAAATTAAAAAGCAAAAGTGGAACACTATTGGGAACAGACTATAAGGTAGGAATTGTACTAAAATTAGGTCAAGCAAATCATTTCTTAATAGTTAGAACAGATTACTGACTATTAAAGGAATTTATGAACCAGATCTTCTGATAGAAAGATTATTACTATAATGTTTAGAGCTGTAATTGTGAAAGAGGCTTATAGTTTTACATATTAATGGGAGCATTAACTTGCCACACAAAATCTGAACTAAGAATATTTTACTTCATTGTATTTATAATGTCTCCACTAAATAATAACCTAATGAGAAACACAATTCTACTTTGATTAACAATATTACTCAATTAAAAACTAGAGTTAGCAAAATAAGTAGGATGTTGATTGATACACAGACAGATAGATCAACAGATCCAACTTTGGGCACTTTTACCATATTTCTTTAGCATTAATGGAGCACATCAAATATTGGTACCGTTGCTCAAAAAGTACAGAAAACTAACAAGTATGTCTTCCTTCCTTCCTAAAAGCGCAACACCGAATAATTTCAGCTCAGTTGTGTATTTTCAATTTCTTATATATTTTTGTTAGCAAAATAAGGGCAAGAATTCTTAAATACAGTTTTAAAGCAGTGGGTTGGGGCTCTCTCCTCATTCTAATTCATTATTCTTCTATCTTAAAGGGCAGTTCCAATCCGAAAAGCACTCTGCACAACAGCCTCCTTTGTATATTAAGATTTATATCCAATCATTTTAGTAACTAAAAGTTTTAGTTACTTTTTTAACACTAAAAAGATAACATAACTATGGGAGAAGAATTTGGATTCTGTTTCTTTTTGTTCGAACCCACTGATGGCAAGAGGACTACACAGGAGTCACGGTGAACAGAATTTGGAAACAATTAAATTTGTAGATATATAAGTGAGATCCTAGTTTGTCCTCCAGAAGCTTTGCTGCTTGTGACACTGCATGAGAAGGCAAGACACAACAAGACTGTAGTTATGGGGGTGGGAAAGGTAGGAGTCTACAAGTTTGAACGGGGATTCAGTATCCTGGGAAATTGTGATATATCAGATGTTATTTCCTGGATTTTAGACAAGAAATTTAGGCCAAAAAATAAACTAAATACACAAAAGGTTGTCTACCCACAATTTATTTAAAATTCAAGTATAATTCACCAGTGGCAAGTTATATTGTGTTAAAATACCAAAAGCCCTGGGCTCCAAAAATATGCATATCATTCCCATCAACAACACACTCACACAAACACTGAAACTAAAACCGTGTCAGCACTGATTTATATGTTTTGGTAATGGTTCATTTTTTTAAACATAAAGCCAGGTTGCCTTCTTTCCTGTATGTAATATAAAGCCATTAGATGCCCACAATCAGGTCTTGCAGTTTTCAAATTCCTCATAGAAAAGTGTCCTACACATCATGTTTTATATTTTGCCATGTTGTCTCTCTCTCACTCTTTTTTTTTTTTTTAATCTTCTTTCTTCACTTCACTATCTTCTGTCTCTGGCCCCCATGTCTTCCAGGTACGGAGGACATGGGGGAAGGGAGACACTAACTCTCTCCCTTCCCAGTTTTCTGTCTTCCTTACTTTTCCTCCTATGAGTGCACTTCTTTCTCCCCTCATCTTCCACAAGCCCTCACTCAGAGTTTTCTTTCCTCACCGCCTCCATGCTACACTATTTCCGCTGGCTCTCTTGTTTATTCTCCTCCATTCTGTTCACTCCATCTCTACATTGTCTTCCTGCTCCTACTCCTTTCTCTGTATTCCAATTTCTTTCACAGTTTCCTTCACCTTTTTCATTCCTTTTCACCAGGTTGGGGCTTCCATATGCCTCTTTGTATTTATTTCTCATTCTCTAGCCCCATGGTCCTTTCATTTATTTTCCTATCCATCCTCTTCCCCACCTCCACTCTCAATCCCTTCACTGTCCAAATCCGTCCACAGTTCTTTTCTTGGCCTTAGTATAAACTCCCTACCTCCCCAGACTTTTGAATCCATTATATAGCCCAAACAATTGACCTCTCTTTCAACCTCTCCTCCCAAGGGAAAAAATGAACCTATGTTCACAAGGTGCTAGAACTAGGAGTACAAGGGGTGCTGCAGCACCCCCTGGCTTGAAGTGGTTTCCATTATATACAGGGTGTATTGTTTGATCCAATGGCTCTCTGCACCCCCACTATACAAATTGTTCCAGCACCCCTGCCACATCCAGTTTATATGCAGGCTCTAATGTCTCTGCCCCACAAAGGCTTAAGCTTAGGACCAATCTCCTTTCTCCCCAATGCCAGGCAATGTGGTTGTGTGTTGGGAGGGAAGAAGGTGCTACCTGCCCAAGTGCAGGCAGAATCAATAGAAATCCTATTTATTCCCTGTTGCAGGGTGCCTGAGGTGCTCATTTCCCAGCAGGGGAGCAGCCAGAACTACTCTCTCTTCTATCCCCCTGCATCAGCCAATGGGACCACTTCTGAGCAGCTGCTGAGAAGAACTTCCTGCTCACAGAGAGGATGTGGCTTCTGAGGGCTCTGGGAGCTACAGGGGAGACAATAAGAAGAGATGGTCTCCCCTACCACCTTCTTGCCTGCCACTGGCCTGAAAACCCACCTTGAATGTCACAGTGGAAAATGATATTGCTTGGCTGGCATTTAGCAAGAGCATCTTTTAAAAAACATGTATGTGTGTATGTGTGTTTACATGTAACCAGAACGTATTTGGCAAGGAGTCACCGAGAGACAGTAAACATGCAAACCCACAATGCCATTTTTACAGAGTCAATTTTCAGAGCAGAGCCTAACTCTTGGCAAAATACTAAGGTCAGCTGTTTAAAGGACCAGCAGTGCACGAAATTAATGGTTTTAGCTGCCTTTCTCCCTAATTGTCAAAAGTGAGGGGAATGAAAAACTCTAAAAAGTAGCAAACTTTTAAATGTAAACCTGAATTCTTATAAAATAATTCCTACTGCATATTCTGAGCAGAGTCACACTCTCAGTAGCTTGCTTACACTGTTTAAATTTGGTTAAAATAGTTTGGAATGGGAATCTTATGTTTGATAAATCCTCTCCTCTAATAAGTTAGTGAGAAGACAGGGGATAGAATGAAGATACACCTCATAAAATGTACAGGCCAGATTTTTTTGTTTTCTTTTTTGTTTTGTTTCATTTTTTTCCCCTATTCCCCTCTAGCACACATATATTTTTGCTGATACAGGATACTGTGAAAAGTCCAGTTTGCTTTTCACGTAGGAACTATCAGGAGCATCATCAATAATGCAATTTGATGGATTTATTGTTAAAGTTATTGGCTTTCAACTAGCATTAATATATATTTCCCACTTAAATCTTTGTGGTCTGTGAATAATTAAACATGATTTTAGCTAGACCGCCAATATGAGAGTGGCTTGCACATAGAAGAAAATAAGGGCAAAAGTGTTTCTTTCAATAGTAGAACAAAGTGCCACATTACTGAGAATCATAAAAGGCATTTGAATGAAGTCAGAATAAAGAAAGATCTGTATGTGCATGCGTTTTTCTAGCATATAGTATCGATTCATTAACATGCTATACCACATTTCCGTAAAATATGAGATACGGTAGTTATAATTAGCTGATGACAAAAACCTACCCTAGATTAATTTTTATTTTCTCTCCAGACAAATGCATATATTTTTATTAGAGGAGGGTGGGAAATAGTTTTTGTATCCCACAGGCATTTTCAAGGTTTCAATTTTTTTTCCATTCCCAAATTGTGACAAAAAGTCAAAAACTGAAAATTTTCATGAACCAATAATCCAAAAATAATTGTGGGTCAGGTCAACTGAAACCTTTCATATGGATAATTACAAAATATTTCATTTCTATTCTGACATTTTATTTTATTTTTAGTGTGTGTGTGTGTGTGTGTTAACTATAATTCTGAAAAGTCATTTTAAACCAAAACTCAAAACCTGTCATTTTAAAAGTGTCAAAATGGGACATTTCAACAAATTAAAAACTATTTTTCCAATATTTTTCAGATGAGAAGATACTTCTAAACTGACCCTTTACCCTTGTATGTCGAGTTTGACAAATTGGCATTTTTCGACACACAAATATTATGTAGGGAAATTCCTAACCAGTTCTACATTTTATTAACGTAGATGAGGTAAAAATAAATTTGAATTAAAGTTGCTATTGAAAACTGTGAATTAATAGTGTAAGATTTTTCTTTTTGTTTCAGCTGTTTTTTTCCAATTCCAGTTTTTAACTTCAAGCTCATTAATATGATCAAATTATAAGCACTACCTCATTTTCTTGCTAAGTGGTGAAACCTCACCACTGGGTACAGCTAAGGAGTGCCTGTGTGGATTGGGAATCCTCATTCACCAAAACTATAGAGCAGCAATGGAGCTACTCAGAGACCACTACTGCAACCTCAGTGCTGCATCATCTTAGATAGGGAAGGAGGATAACTAGTACCCACTTCCCTGGCCCTCTCCCTAAAGAAGTTGGAGGATCCCAGTGGAGTACAACTGTGTAGCATACAGCTGGTGCAGAAAGTTTGGGCAAGCTCTTGTGAATTCTGCCATATGCTCCTTGCCTTCCCACCTGCACACAATGGAAATGCAGCAGTTTGACTATGTTCAGAGTCCTCTGCACTCATGGCAGAAAGGCAGAGAGAATTTGGCCCCTAAGAAAATACCCAAGGGAACTGACAGTATGAGTAATTTTCTCAGCGGAACATTTTTAGTGTGCTCATCTGGTAAGGAAAAGAGAGATTTAATTTACAAACATACTCAAGTGGTTTGTCAAATCAATGCAAGGTTGAGTTTTCTATTATTGAAACACACTATTGGAATCCTATTCATTTGATTATGGAATATACTAAAATTAGAAGTCTAAATCAAAATTGTTCATTGTGCAGAATAACACTAAACAAACATTCTAAATTAGCTTTCTGTTCAGAGTGCCAGTCTATGAGTGTAGAACCAACAGGACATTCATCATTATAAGATAATATAAAAGATTCTTCCAGGTAACATTTGCCTCCAGAGACTTGTAAATAAAGCTCTTGCTCCATCCCAACCAAATAAAAGAAAAGTGCCTATCATTATAATCTCAGATAACATTAGTTCAGGAGGACTTGGTTGATTTTCCAGTAGAAAGAGCTCAGTAAAATTGACACACAATTTTAAAATCAGTTGAGACTACGTGTTCCTATGATTTATTAGGAAATATACTAGGCCATCTGAAGTGATGTAGTGATTACCTGTTTTAAAATGCCTGCTGCCATTTCATGACTGCAGTCAAAGATCACATGGAACTCCTTGCCTCTTTTCATCTCCTTTAGTAAAGGCTTAGCATCCTTTGTGTCAGCTGGTAACTGACGGATTTTTAGTCTCAAGTTGTACCGCGATGGAGCCTTAATGAGCTCTTGTAATCGAATGAGGCCTTAAAGAAAATATGAAAGAGACAGGAAAGGAAAATTATTGAAACTAAAATGAAATGAACCTGGCAAGAGAAAATCGCTTATTACAAAATATTTGCAATTTCCTGATTTTTTCCTCCTTCTTATGTGTACACTACAGTGTGCATAAATTTGTGCTTAAAGAAATGTCTGGGCTCCCATTGCTTTCTTGTCACAATTCTTTTTTCTTCATTAATATTAATAGACAGTAAGCAGCCTGAGTTAGGATTACCTTCAGGAATGAAGACAAATCTTCCTTTTGCATTTTCTCGAAACTATGATATTCCTCTCTAAAGAATATATATAATTATTCTAATTCAATTAAAGCAATATCCCAGACTAATAGTTTGTAATCAGACTACTCATTCTCATGACTAATCTATCAGGTTTATATACACAGTTGTAGTTCATTACAGCACCATGGAACATTTTCACATAATCCACACCAGGCTACTAACAGATTTAATTTCTCTTTCTTAATTATACAATTGACAAGCAGCTTCAAAAGCACAGCAAAAAGGGGGTAGAATAAACAGTAGGCTCGTGCCACTTCATTCCTCTTTAACATACTCCAAAACATTTTGAATTACTTATTCTCCTCCCCCCCCTCTTCCCCCCCCCCCCCCCCCCCGGGGAGTTACATACGTGGAAATTTCTCAAAAATATTTTAGTTGAAATCAATGTGACAGTGCAGAGTTGGTTTACAGATCATTGGTCTGTGACCAATACTAAACCTCATGTTGTTTAACTCTATTGAAAATGACAGCGTAAAAGCAGCTCTTCCCTAAAGTAACAGTTCATTTCAGTGTTAGCAAGAAAGATGTATTCTTATGGGTAAACTTTCTCCCTGGCATGTGGAGAATTGGGTGTGCATAACTCACTGGCAGTAATGGCTGTTATATGCCATCAGTACTTCATATGTGATGCTTGGGACCAATTTTCCACCTACGGAAGTCAATGAAAGTTCTGTCTTTGACTTCAGCTGGAGCAGGATCAGGCCCTAAAAGATACCTCCAATACCTGAAATTACCTACTTCCTTTCAAGATAGATCTATTAATGAGGAAGATTTATTATTATTCATGAAATGATGTTAGCGGTCATGCATTATGATCATGTGTAGCTTAACACAGAACAAAAATATGAAAATTCACCTTAAAATTCTATGTAGATATTATGCAATATCAGAAGCTATTTTTACATTCATTTGACCTATGGAAAACTTTACAAAATGTTGTCCCTTGCCTATACTTAGTGTGTTTTGATTGAATACTTCATGCAACTAAGTGTTAAGGAACAGTGTCAGAGGCAAAATACCATGTACTTTATTCCTTTTAATTTCTAAAACACAATTATTTTATCTGAAAAACAATTTAACTTAGCATGAAACTGTATTATATTCTGAGTAAACCACTGGACAAAATTAAAGCTTTAACATGGGCTTAAAACATACCTCTTTTCATCATACTTAATTCTTTATTGCACTTTTTAAGTATATATAAATAATACCCAGACCTCTGGTTCTTTGATCTTCATCCAAATAAATAACTGTCCTCCCAGAGAGACCCATGCATGTCTGCATGTAAATATCACCTTCTCCATGCAGGAGATAGAATCAGTCACCTCTGTGGCACCATTTTCTCTTTTTCGGACACTGTAGAGAAATCTACATGGGGGCAGAGCCACACTGGGGATGTTGCAGGCCATGGCCCAGGAGTAAGGCCACATCATTCTCCTGACACCACTGCACAGATTACATGGAATAGGAAATACTGCCTAGTACTGCTGCTACCTTCTCCATTAACCTTTCTGTGTTGGGACAACCCTTACAAGGAGTTCAGAAGGACAACTGCTGCAGGTGCAGAGGCCTTGGAAGCATGGTTCCACTGATGCCATGATGCCAGGCTGCAGGCTAGGATAAGCTCCCAAGACCCCAAACCCAATACAGGGCCACAAGGACTCTACAAAACTGTCCCTTTAACAACATATCCTTAGTAAGCAACTTAAAAAAAAAAAAAACAATTAGAAACCTTTTTCCTGCTAACAGAACTCTAAATCATCTCTGATTTTAAAAATTCACCTTGCCAAGTCCAAAATATGGTTTAATTGGTTGTTCTACTTTGAAAAGGAAAGTAAACAAACTAAAATATTAAACATTGAAAGTGTTATTTTTCTGGGCTCAGTAATGACTTTTCTTAATTTTTTTTTTTTTTTTTTTTTACAAACTATCGCATTCCACATCCTTGGATACATATTTACACACTCAAATCAGCATTGCTGTATAAATTACATTGCATTGGTTTAGAAAATAGCCTGAGGCATGCTGGATGGCTCAGGAAACATCATGAGACATAGAACCTTTTACATTTAGGTTTCTGGCTTGAATATGATCCAAAACAGTAGTTATGTGAATGCCTTAATATATGACCACTGATTAGTTGCCTCTGTGCAATGTATTTGTGATCACAGTCAACTTCCGAGTGGACAGACTTCCAGCTCACAGAAACACCATTACATGCATTAGCACTCTTTCTGCAGAGATGCCATGTGCTGAATAGACAGGGAGACTGAACCACTACTCATAGTCCCTGCAGGTTAAGACACAGGGTAAGGATAGATGTGCTATACCTGATATGGAGGTAAATAGCAGGTGTCAGGCCACAGGGTTGTAAAACCAGCACTTTTTACAATTAAAATTTAAGAAACAACTTGGCTAAATACTTATTTACCTGACACGCTGTAATGACACTTAGAGCAAATGAATTAAATTATTTCTTTGTTGCATAAGTGGGTGTAACACAGCCACTTACTTAATGGCCTTGAATAAAGGAATAAGTTAGTTTAAAAACATATTTATTTTTTATTTAAATTTATAAATATCTCCTATGCAGTAAGCAGGGGTTTTTTTCCCCTCTTCTTTGGATCCACTTCTGCTTGCCAATACACACTTTCAGTACCCAATCAGGAAAACCAGACTGGACCTGCTACAGCATCCAAGTTATCATCTATTTGTGGTAATGGATAAGAATCCTTTAATGTGACTTTATTTAGTTTTGCATAAACCACATAAAATCTGGTGCTGCCATCTTTTTTCTTAACCAGAATGATGGTTGAGGCCAAGAACTGCTTGAAGCTTTAATTATGCCTTCCTCAATTATGCTTTCCTCAATGGCCTGTAAGGCCTCTCCCCTTTTTGCTACTGGTAACCAGCGAAGTGGCTATTTTAATAGGCTGGCTTCCCCCAGTATCAGTCTTGTGCTGGACCAATGCATACAACCTATGTCTTTGTTGGATTGGGAGAACCTAACCAAACAGTCTAACCTGACTTAACCAAAAAGTCTCTTAGGGTATGTCTCTGGGCCCCTGCACTTTGCTGCCCAGCTCTATTCCTGGCCAGCTCTATCTAAGAGTATTCCAACGTTGGGGTTCCAAGTTTGTGAGATTCTATGGATCCATGAAACTGACACCACACCTGTGCACCTGCAATCAGATGGGATGGTGCTAAGATTCAACAGGCCTTTGATTCAACAGGGGGTTCAGCTGGCTACATTTGTATCCCGTTCCTTTTGATAGTTTATAGTAGAGCTGTCAAAGAAAGCAAAAGTGTAACCCAGTACTCCTAATGTTTAGGCATAAGCTAAGGATCCCAGCAAACATTGTGTATAGTGTTCCTGAAGAGGAACAAAGATTTGAGTCATTTGGACTATGCAGAAACCATCTAATCCAAAACTGAAAAAAGCGCATACCTTCCCTAGAGAAAATCTGAGGATAGTCTCTGGCAAAATGAAGCCTCTATGACATAGGTCATACGGGGAAACTTTTAAAAGAGGGGAGCTGGTCTGCTTCCACAATACTAGGAGAAAGAAGAGTAGAGAAGCTAGATAAAATCTAGGGAAGGACACTATACGGTACCAACCCAATTAGATGTACTGGATATAGTTGGGAGTTATCCATCTGCAGAGATATCCGGGGACAGGATTTTAGCATAGTTGCCCAATAACTGATAATACAGCTTTGGCAACTGAGGCTGGAATGGTTCTGACAGAGATGAGTTCTCCATTAGAACAAAAGCCAGCCAGTTTCACTAAAACAATAGACATTCCTTGGGATCCTGAAATTCCAGATGATTGACAGGAAGTCAGGCAGAGAGAGAGAACAAGTCCAAACAGGTTTTGATGGAAGTGAAATTAAGTTATGTTAGTGGTGTGAAACTGAAAAACACCATGTAACTAGTTACGCTTATGTCGCTTTAAGGTCAGAAGGGACCATTATGATCATCTAGTCTGACCTCCTGCACAATGCAGGCCATAGAATCTCACCCACCCACTCCTGTAATAACCCCCTAAACGATGTCTGAGCTATTGAAGTCCTCAAATTATGGCTTAAAGACTTCAAGTTGCAGAGAATCCTCCAGCAAGTGACCTGTGCCCCACACTTCAGATGATGGCGAAAAACCCCCAGGGCCTCTGCCAATCTGCTCTGGAGAAAAATTCCTTCCCAACCCCAAATATCAGTTAAACCCTGAGCCTGCAGGCAAGACTTACCAGCCAGACACCCAGGAAAGAATTCTCTGTAGTAACTCAGATCCCACCCCATCTAACATCCCATCACAGGCCATTGAGCATATTTACCGCTAATAGTCAAAGATCAACTAATTACCAAAATTAGGCTATCCCATCATACCATCTCCTCCATAAACTTATCAACTCAAGAAAGAGATCTTGGAGTCATTGTGGATAGTTCTCTGAAAACATCCACTCAATGAGCAGCAGCAGTCAAAAAAGCAAGCAGAATGTTGGGACTTATTAAGAAAGGGATAGACGATAAGACAGAAAATATCATGTTGCCTCTATATAAATCCATGGTACGCCCACATCTTGAATACTGCGTGCAGATGTGGTTGCTCCATCTCAAAAAAGATATACTGGAACTGGAAAAGGTTCAGAAAAGGGCAACAAAAATTATTACAGGTATGGAACAGCTTCCATATGAGGAGAGATTAATTAGATGGGGACTTTTCAACTTGGAAAAGAGACGACTAAGGCAGAATATGATAGAGGTCTAAAAAATCATGACTCATGTGGAGAAAGTAAATAAGGAAGTATTATTTACTCCTTCTCAAAACAAGAACTAGGGGTCACCATTTGAAATTAATAGGCAGGAGGTTTAAAACAAACAAAAGGAAGTATTTTTTCACACAATGCACAGTCAACCTGTGGAACTCCTTGCCAAAGGATGTTGTGAAGAACAAGGCTATAACAGGGTTCAAAAAAAAGAACTAGATACATTCATGGAGGATAGTTCCATCAATGGCCATTAGCCAGGATGGGCAGGGATTGCATCCCTAGCGTCTGTTTGCCAAAAGCTGGGAATGGGCGACAGGGGATATCCATGATGATTCCCCTGTTCTGTTCATTCCCTCTGTGGCACCTGGCATTGGCCACTGTTGGAAGGAAGGATACTGGGCTAGATGGGCCTTTGGTCTGACCCAGGATGGCCATTCTTATGTTCTTGTTTTCCTTGTAAAGAACCAGGATTGCATCAAAGAAATATCTGACTCCATCAACAATTTGTCTCCCTAACAGAAACCCACAAGATCCCAAATATTGGCTAACCACTCGGTTCAAAAGGGGCAACAATACAAAAGAGTTAACACTGAATTACCCTGAACTACCCTCTCCTGATTGGTTGTGATCCCTCAAGATAAGAAATGAATCAGTTGGTGGAGCAGTATGAGGAAAGTATAGCATAAGAATTGGTAATGCATATATATGCTATGGATAAATATATGACTTGTGTCAGGACAGCATCTTTAATAAATACTAATCCCACCTTAACCATTTTTAATGAAAAATTAAGGCTATGACACAAACCAACAAATTACAGATATTTTAGAGTTGAGGCTCTTTGTTTTTTCTCAGTGGTGCAAGTTAAGAATGGAAACCCAGCTTCGCATTTTCATTTGATAGTTTCTGATAGTTTATTTCAGTCATAAATTCCAAAGGCTGATCATCTACTCTGACCTCCTGTATTACACAGGCCATAGAACTTTCCCAGAATATTCTCCTTCACTTCCTGTCCTAAATTGCCATATGACATTGCTCCAGTGTGTGCTATTAAGCAGCTGTCGAGATTGCAGTTCAGTGGTTCAGGAAAATATTCCCATAAATAGATAAAGGTAAAGTATTCATAGATTCTTTTGGAAAAAAGCTGCCTTATAAATGTAAAATATTATATTAGAAGATGTTCAAGGGAAAAATTACAACTACCCCACTCAGAAATAGTAAAACATTAACAGCTACTTCCTTTCAAAGGAATTCAGAAGGAAATTTTTCATTGTCTCCTGAATAAGCACCATCAGTTGTGTTTATAAAACTCAACTGAATTATGTAGGCCACAAAACATGTTCCAGTGTACTAAACGGTTCACTTTGGTAGTCCACTGGGCCATAAGCTACAATAAATATTTGTTCATCCCTGTTCAGACTTATAAAATAAATCCATGCTGGCACTAATTCAACAGTTTTCAGCTTGTAAGGCTCCCTGGGGAATGACTTTGAAGAGCAAAAATCTTTCACTAGCAGGAGCTGCTATCTCTTGCTTAGGATTTCAAGGATTCATCACTTTGTGAAAAATGAACAGCACAGAGAATTGAAGCTAAATCTGAATGAGTAGCTCTCACTACAGTTACCCTACAGCTCCTACTACAAAGAAATGCTTCATAAAAGAATGATAATACAGTACTTGGTATCCATTTACTCATTGTTTATATTTGTACATAACAGCCCAGATTTGCAAGCTGCTGAGCAACATCAGCTCTCACTAAGATTTTAATGACAGGTTTCAGAGTAACAGCCGTGTTAGTCTGTATCCGCAAAAAGAACAGGAGTACTTGTGGCACCTTAAGTACTCCTGTTCTTTTTAAGAGTTTAATGAGAATTCAGGTTGTTCAATGTTTCTCAGGTTTGGGTCAAACTTAGAAAGAAAACATGCTTGTGCTCATACAAAGTGAAGGCTGAAACTCATTCCTGACACATTGCGTCTAGGGATTTCATTGGTATGATTATACAGGCTGCAGTAGAGCCTTTTTAATGTAACCTTTTTTGGATCCCAACTATTAGGCTACAACAAGGCTGTAATATTTAAGTACTGCAACATTTAGATTAATCAGAGCAGAGGATAGAGGGATGCTTATAGAGCTGTCAGGAAAAGCTTGCACATGGATATTTTTCCAGGTAGCATAATTTTCATTTTCCTAAGGGATACAGTTCATGAAAGGAATCCTCAGAACAAAGTATATCATTTATCTGGTGCAAAAGACCATGCATTTTTTTGTAACTTCCACCCCGTCCTGCACCCCAGTGATAATCTGTATGCAGCTTGGCTGATGGCTAAGGGGATGGATTGTTTTGGAGAATATTGTCTTCTGATCATTTCAGTTTTCTTATGTTTTTTGTTTTCTTTTCTGGTTAAACACTTGTGTTGTGGCCCATGATTTGGGTACCAACCTCTGATTAACTTTAAAGTTCTGCAAAAACTCATATAGAAATGACCTCTCCTTATGTTCTTTTACAAATGGTGTGGTTTGCTGTGCCTTCTGCTGTGCTATCAATGCTTGGAGTTTGGTTTTCCAGGACCAGTGATAGCACATGCTGCCTTTAAGGCTTTCATATTTATAATCCCCTCCCTGTATCTCAGGTCCAACAGAGACCTAGTTTAGAGAATTTAAGAGCACATTTTTTTGTATAGGCAAGCTTCTGAGTGTACATCCCTCTGGAATTCCAAGGCATGCATGAGGAACGTGCCTCTGGTTTACCACCCATTAGGATGACGCAGCATTTACTATTGTTTGCTACAATCCACTTCTTCCTCATCCTCACTCTCCTCCTTTGGGCTGACTTATGCCTGCAGGAAAGGGACAGTTCCTGCAATTGCATCCAGCTGCTATACTTAGGGATGACTCCTCTCCACCCTTCCTTTCCATCCCCCACCTCATGCACATGTACAAGGCCTAAACAGGCCTTAAGTAAAAAAAATAAAATATAGGCATTCAAGACAAGGAAGAAAGTTATTTTTGTAAAGTTGCACTAGCTCAGAAGATCCCCAACCCAACACATTTCAGTTTATTCATAGTCTTTATTATAGTATCTCGTACAAATAAATGAAATGGACAGGCAGGTGGTGCAGTGACACACCTTTGCCTTTGAAGCCAGCAGTGGAAAGGGGAGGGAACACTATAAAACTGAGAATGTTTAGGGTTACCATACGTCCGGATTTTCCCGGACATGTCCGGCTTTTGGGGGCTCAAATCCCCGTCTGGGGGGAAATCCCCAAAAGCCGGGCATGTCCGGGAAAATCGGGAGGGCTCGGTGGTGCTCGGCCGGGGCCGGCGGTGCGGGGCCGGTGCGGGGCCGGGGGCATGGTGCCGGGCCGGGAACCAGGGGCGCAGTGCCGGGCCGGGCGCGGTGCCGGACGGGGAGCCGGGGGCGCGGTGCCGGGCCGGGGTCCAGTCTGGGAGCCGGTCAGCCGGGCCCGCGGGGAGCCGGGCCCGCGGGGAGCCGGGGAGCCGGGCCGACGGGGAGCCGGGGAGCCGGGCCGGCGGGGAGCCGGTCAGCCGGGCTGGCGGGGAGCCGGTCAGCCGGGCCGGCGGGCCCGCAGGGAGCCCGGGGGTGCGCCGGGCCGCCGGGGGCCGGCAGTGCTGGGCGGGCCGGGGGTGGTCGGCCGGGGCCGGCACGCCAGGGCCCGAGCCGACCCAGGCTGGAGCCGCCGGGGGGCCAGCCTGGGCCGCGCCTCCTCCCCCCCACACCCCCCCTTACCTGCTTCAGGCTTCCCGCGAATCAAATGTTCGCGGGAAGCAGGGGAGGGGGCGGAGACTTTGGGGAGGGGGCGGGGTTGGGGCGGGGGTATGGGCGGGGCTGGGGGCGGGGCCGGGGGCCGTGGAGTGTCCTCCATTTGGAGGCACAGAATATGGTAACCCTAAGAATGTTGTCCCATCTCAATCATTTTCAGGAATGAGTGCCCTATGTTTCAAAGCAAGTTGCATGCAGTCATTTTCAGCAAATGAATTTCCCAGTGTGGGGCCTTCAATTAGGGGAGGAATAAAAGGAGGAAATTGGAGGAGAGCAACAAAACAATTGATTATTTTATTATTTTGAATTATATCTTTGTGCTGACTAATTCCAAATTTCAGCCTTGAGCATTTCAATAGAACTGACTTACAATATAACCACATAGAATACAGCCCTGCAGATGAAATTCTGACTACTTATTTTATTGGTACTACAGGACCCCACTATGATGAAAGGAAAATTATTTGGGTAGACAAGCTATTGAAATAGCTTTACAGCAGCATGGAAGTGAAATAATTGTTGTATTGGGGGGGGAGGGTGTATTTCCTAAAGTGACTTGTCTCATGAACACCTTTTCTGCCCCTTTGAACTCTCGATTTTTTTTATTTTGTTTTTGGCAGCAACTGTCATGAGCCTTATGTCTGAATGACTGAGAATATAGGCATGAGTCTCCTTTTTCAGAAGCTATAATTCTGCTTTATGGGGAATCCCGAAGGTGCAGGTTTTGAGCATTTTAGCTGGCATCCTCCTCCAAAGAGATCAATCCCATCACCTCCTCAGCATACTCAACTTCAACCAGCCCAAATAAGCAAGAGTCTCAAGTTTGTTCCAAAAGCCGAGCTAAGCTTTACAAGCCAAGCTATTTAAAATTTCCATTAATGCTGTCTTTGTGGTGTACAAGAAGATATCAAATCAATGTATTTTGCAATAGTCTGTACACGTGAACACTTTTCTTGTATAATAGAAAGTTACACATACTTTATTCAGATGAAAGCCAATCTTGACCTGTTCTGAGCAGCAGGACACTCACAATGGGCTAAATATAAATATGTTACCTTATTTTGCTGTTTGAGAAATTCCTTTATTTTCAATTTTTTGCTGTGTTTTCTGTTCATGGATTAAAACCCTGGTATATTAGGCTTTGGAGGGGGGACAAAATGGCTAGCCCCAGCATGCATTAATTGGATATTATATCTGTGTTACATATCAACCATGACAACAGATCATTTATAGCCCATTATTATAAGATGATTCATAATGTGTCCATCTATGGCTATTAGCCAGGATGAGAAGGGATGGAGTCCCTAGCCTCTGTTTGCCAGAAGCTGGGGGAAATGGGTGACAGGGGGTGGATCAATTGATGATTACCTGTTCTGTTCATTCCCTCTGGGGCATTGGCCACTGTTGGAAAATAGGATACTGGGATAGATGGACCTGTGGTCTCACCCGGTATGGCCTCTCTTATATTTTTATGTTCACAAATCTTGACTATTGGAACAGATTATCTATGGGCTCTCAGAGTTAGCTCTATTTTCCCCACATCCTCTATTTACAAAAGACCTGTCTTTAATAAAATAATAATAATCAATCTTTTGACAATCTGCACCTGGCGGTAGTATTGCACAGAAAGCTAGGCAACCTCAGTGCCATTCAGAGCCGTCTGGAAATAAAGTAAAAGTAATTGATATTTAAACCCACTTTAATACCCCTCTGTATTGCTTAAGTGGTGTCAAGTGGCCTTAGTGTAAATAAACATCTGGTCCCTGGGATTTTTTTTTTTAAAAGACAGACACCTTGAGGTTAAAGGAACATGATCTGCCAATGCAACGCTGAGGCCAAAAGGAGTAACACAGTCCTTGGATGCACAAACAGAGGAGTCTTGGGTAAGACTACTGAGGTTATTTTTCCTCTTATTTGGCACTGGTGGAACCAGTGCTGGAATACTGTGTCCACAATTCAAGAAGGATGTTGATAAATTGGAGGGGGTTCAGCGAAGAATCATGAGAATGATTAAGGATTAGAAAATATGTGTTTGTAGTAAACTGAAAGAGATCAAGCATTGTGCTTAACAAAGATAATATTAATTGTGACTTGATTACAGCCTATATGTAACTACATGGGGAACAAATATTTAATAACGGGCTCTTCCATTTAGCAGAGAAAGGTATAACATGACCAATGGTTGGAAGCTGAAGCTATGCAAATTAAATCTGGAAATAAGACATACATGTTACCAGTTACAGCAGGGATTGGCAACCTTTGGCATGTAACCCATCAGGAAAATCTGCTGGAGGGCTGGGACAGTTTGCTTACCTGCAGCATCTGCAGGATCGGCCGATTACAACTCCCACAGGCCGCGGTTAGCCATTCCAGGCCAATGGGGGCTGTGGAAAGCAGCGTGGGCCGAGGGATATGCTGGTCGCTGCTTCCTGCAGCCCCCATTGCCCTGGAACGGTGAACCACGGCCAGTGGGAGCTGCGATCGACTGAACCTGCAAACGCTGCAGGTAAGCAAACTGTCCCAGCCCACCACCAGATTTCCTTGATGGGCCGCGTGCCAAAGGTTGCCGATCCCCGAGTTAGAGTAATTAACCATTGGAACAATTTACCAAGGGTCATGGTGAATTTTCCATCACTGACATTTTTTTAAATCAATATGGGATGTTTTTCTAAAAGAGTTGGACTAGAAAATATTTGGGGGAAGTTCAATGGCCTGTGTAATACAGGAAGTCAGACTAGATGATCAAAATGGTCCCTTCTGGTCTTGGGATCTATTAATTTCTTTCTGAAAAAAATGGCAATGGCTGTAGTTAAATTGTTTAAGCTAAATCATGCTTTGGCATAAAAACCCAGTTAGAGTTCCCCTCGTGGAATTTCTTCTAACTTAAACCAATCAGGAGGAAGGGTCTGACCTCTTGAGTTAGAAGAGTGGGGGCACAGCTTCAACCCTGAGAATCTGGAGATTCACTAAGATGTTGGGGGGAGTTAATGGAGGCCAGAGTCATCTGTGTGATGGTTATCTATCTACAACTGTTCCCTTGGCTTCCTATCTGCTCTGCAACCCACTGCCCCTTGGACTTCCCTCAGATGGGAGTTTCGCATCATGGAGTGACTTTTATTCTGGAGTTAATACACCTTTAGAGGATGTTAACTCACGAGTGAATACCCTGCATGACTATGCATCATCCTCCAGCTCCCCCAACCCCGGACCTCCCCATTTGTAGATCCATACACTGATATTGCAGCAATGAGTACAATGCCTCAGAGACAGCCGATTCTAATGTTCCCTAGGAGAAGAGAGATATGCCAAACAGAATCCTTCTGCACAAGGCATGATCTGCAACTTTAATTTTTTTAACAATATATTCTTCCCAAGTATCCTACTAATAAATGTTTCTGTCTCACTACTTTTTTTTCTAACAGCAATGCCAAGCCACCATGTTTTAGAGTGCAAACAAAAGCCTTGTTACCTTTAACCATTTTTCAAGTACTTCTCTCTGTTGGATACAAGTCATGCCAGTATCAGCGAGCACTTTTTAGGTTTTTGCTAGCCTCTTAAAGCACACTCTCTCTTTTTGGCATTTCTTTTGTCAAATGAACACCTTCTAGTAACACATATTATCTATAGTCAGCTGACACTAAATGTTTTCCTCCAGGTGTAAGATTTTTCCATAGCAAACTGTAGTCCTGGGCCAAGAACCTGTTTGCTATGACTGATAACTATGGTAATAAGATTTAGAAGACTGAGAAATACTTGTCTCTCTCCTCTCTCCATGACTGTGACTCTGATACATTCGCTTAACATTCATTCACCAGCACTGACATATTTACTTGTGTTATTCTATTTCCATGCTCAACTTCCACCCAGTTGGACATTCATGAAGATAAGAACATAAGAACAGCCATACTGGGTTAGACCAAAGGTCCAGCTAGCCAAATATCCTGTCTTCTGATAGTGGTCAATGCCAGGTGCCCCAGAGGGAATGAACAGAACAGGTAATCATCAATTAATCCATCCCCTGTTGCCCAGCTTCTGGTGAGCACAGGCTAGGGACACCATCCCTAATAGCCATTGATGGACCTATCCTCCATGATATTATCTAGCTATTTTTGAACCTGGTTATAGTTTTGGCCTTCACAACACCCTCTGGCAAGGAGTTCCACAGGTTGACTGTGCATTGTGTAAAAAAAAAAAAATCCTTTTTGTTTGTTTTAAACCTGTTGCCTATTAATTTCATTTGGTGGCCCCTAGTTCTGGTGTTGTAAGAAGGAGTAAATAATACTTTCTTTTTTACTTTCTCCACACCAGTCATGATTTTATAGACCTCTATCATATACCCCCTTAATCGTCTCTTTTCCAAGCTGAAAAGTCCCAGTCCCCTCTCCTCATATGGAAGCTGTTCTATATCCCTAATCATTTTTGTTGCCCTTTTCTGAACCACATCTGCACGCAGTATTCAAGATGTATTCAAGATGTGTGCTTACCATGGATTTATATAGAGGCAATATGATATTTTCTGTCTTAACATCTAGCCCAGGGATCGGCAACCTTTGGCATGCAGCCCACCAGGATAAGCACTCTGGCAGGCCGGGGCGGTTTGTTTACCTGCCACATCCACAGGTTCGGCCGATCGTGGCTCCCACTGGCCGAGGTTTGCCGCTCGAGGCCAATAGGTGTTGCGGGAAGCAGCGGCCTGCACGTCCATTGGCCTGCGCCGCTTCCCGCAGCCCCCATTGGCCTGGAGCGGTGAACCGTGACCAGTGGGAGCCACGATCAGCCGAACCTGTGGACTCGGCTGGTCAACAAACCGGCCAGGCCGCCGCATGCCAAAGGTTGCCGATCTCTGAACTATCCCTTTCTTAATGATTCCCAACATTCTGTTCACTTTTTTGACTGCCACTGCACATTGAGTGGATGTTTTCAGAAAACTATCCACAATGGCTCCAAAATCTCTTTCTTGAGTGGTAACAGCTAATTTAGACCCCATCATTTTATATGTGTAGTTGGGATTATGTTTTCAAGTGTACATTACTTTGCATTTATCAACATTGAATTTCATCTGCCATTTTATTGCCCAGTCACCCAGTTTTGTGAGATCCTTTTGTAGCTCTTCACAATCTGCCCGGGACTTAACTATCTTGAGTAGTTCTGTATCATCTTCAAATCTTGCCATCTCACTGTTTACCCCTTTTTCCAGATCATTTATGAATATGTTAAATAGGACTGTGCCCCGTACAGACTCCTGGGGGACACCACTATTTACCTCTCTCCATTCTGAAAACTGACCATTTATTCCTACCCTTATACAAATTATGTTCATCTATGTGTCTGACAATTTTGTTCCTTACTATAGTTTCAATCAATTTACCTGATACTGAAGTCAGACTTCCTGGCCTGTAAATGCCAGGGTCACCTTTGGAGCCCTTTTAAAAATTTGGTGTCACATTGGCTATCCTCCAGTCCTTTGTTACAGAAGATGATTTAAGTTAACTGGAAGTTTAACATAAAAAATATTTTATTGAGCCACTGAAACTTTTATGTGAGTAATCTGCCACTGAGCTAGACGCGCATGCGAGTTACTTTAAAACTCTACTTCCAGTCTGTGTGTGTGTGTGTGTTTTTGAAAGGTTTAACTGCTGCCCTAACTAACTTATTGATAAAAATCTATACATCTTAAAATTCCGGTTAATATTTAAAAAAGGATTTTAAACTAAACAAATGTGCAATCTTCCACGTATCAATGGGAAACCTGTTTTGCTTAATTGCAAGCATACTTGAATATCTTGAATTCCAAACTTTGATCTGGACTCTGAGGATCAGATTTTCAAAAGTGTGCAGCATTAGCAGCTCCCATTACTCGCGATCTGGGGATAGTGTGGGTGCTGAGCACTTTTGAAAATCTGACCATTAGATTCAGTGTACCTGGCTGTGAGAAAACAGAGCAGAAAGGGGGCACAGGGACCATAATTAATGGGGAAATTAGATATGATTTGTAAATGTTATGGTCCAACTACCCATTTGTGCCAGCCTAGATCTAAAGTTGGTTCTCCTATCCCAGGGACATACCCTGTAACTTGAAGGAAAATATTTCCTTTTTAAAACTGAACCATTCAATGTGTGTGTATGTTGTGTGGGGGAGTACTTAAAATTACATTCAGGAATGCATACTAGTGCTGAGACCTCTGTGATACCAAGGGAGGAGGCTAGATTTATGTTTAAGCCACTGGACCAGGACTCAGGAGATCTGGATTTAAATCCTAGCTCTATCACAGACTTCTTCCATGATGTTCTGCAAATCTCGTAATCTCTCTGTTCCTTCTTTCCACACAACTTAATGTCAAACTCCAATCCCCCTTTGTGTTCCTTCGTTTCAACACAGCCATAGGGAATTGTAGTGTAATATAACTAGCTGCCATATTTTTTCCTAAATGTATAAGGGCTGTATTTTAGTCTCCATGCCAAATCAAAGTACATATGTGCACTCCTGTCTTGTGTTTGGGTTCCAATAGCCATACTCCTTCCATTATTCGCATCAACCCTGTTCCAAAGTCACGGCTCTTCAGCACTGACAGAGCCCACATGCAACACAGTCCCCTGAGAGGGTATCAGTCCACTGTGCAGGATTATAGCAATTCTGACTTTTCTAAATTTTCTATACCCGCACATAAAGCAAACACACTGGTTTAGCTTTAAAGGGTCTCTGTGATCATGGAGCAGGGGCAAGTTTGGTCTTGAAGCATGAGCCATATTGTAAAGCCCCACTAGAGGAACCACAACTGTCCAGTTTTAAATATGTAGGGGGTGAAAAGGCAACCAAAAATGAACTCAACAATCTTCTTACCAATAATGTTAAACAATAAATCCTGTGTAGTAAGATGAGAAACAAGAAGATGATAACGATATATACAATATGTAATGTTTTTCCAGACAGGGTCTCTGTCAGTTTATGTATCACTTAGCTGAACATGTGGCTTTGAATATATTATCGTAGCACAGGCTTTGAAGGTATTTTTTTTTAAGTTTGGTGGTTGCCAACTGAAATATGTTATGAAAACTTCTGCCTAAACTGCTAAATACAGAAGAGGACAATGACAACTAAAGTTACTCTGAATTTCAATGAGAAAGTCTCAGGCACAGAATTTAATTGAGAAAACTATGCTCTACAATATGGCTGAAAAATATGAGAGGGAGAGAATAATGAAGGCAAGGAGAAAAAAGCATGATCTGCTATGGTACAGGGAGGAAGTCAACTCTTTCTGCATCTCAGCTTTCAGAATCAAGCCCAAAGGTTGGAGCAAATAAAGCAAACCTTTACCGTAAGATGAACAGAGGTAGCAGTACTGAACCAGTCAAAACGATGGGATGCTTACAGGTGGGAGGGATAGCTCAGTGGTTTGAGCATTGGCTTGCTAAACCCAGGGTTGTGAGTTCAATCCTTAAGGGGGCCTGTCATAACTATAAAGGGAAGGGTAACAGCTGTCCTGTGTACAGTACTATAAAATCCCTCCTGGCCAGAGACTCCAAAATCCTTTTCCCTGTAAAGGGTTAAGAAGCTCAGGTAACCTGGCTGGCATCTGACCTAAAGGACCAATAAGAGGACAAGATACTTTCAAATCTTGGGGGGGGAAGGCTTTTGTTTGTGTTCTTTGTTTGTGAGGTGTTCGTTCTCGGGACTGAGAGGGACCAGACATCAATCCAGGTTCTCCACATCTTTCTAAACAAGTCTCTCCTATTTCAAACTTGTAAGTAAATAGCCAGGGAAGGCGTGTTAGTTTTCCTTTGTTTTTCTCAACTTGTAAATGTACCTTTTACTAGAGTGTTTATCTTTGTTTGCTGTACTTTGAACCTAAGACTAGAGGGGAGTCCTCTAAGCTCTTTAAGTTTGAATACCCTGTAAGGTTAATTTCCATACTGATTTTACAGAGATGATTTTTACCTTTTTTTCTTTAATTAAAAGCTTTCTTTTTAGAACCTGATTGATTTTTTCCTTTTTTTAAGATCCAAGGGGTTTGGATCTTGATTCACCAGGAGTTGGTGGAAGGAAGGAGGGGGGATGGTTAATTTCTCCCTGTTGTAGATCCCAGGGGGGTTGGAACTGTATTCACCAGGAGTTGGTGGGAGGAAGGAGGGGGAATGGTTAATTTCTCCTTGTTTTAAAATCCAAGGGGTTTGGATCTGTATTCACCAGGGAATTGGTGAAGGTTTTTCAAGGTTTCCCAGGAATGGAATCCATTGAAATGGTGGCAGCAGAACCAGAGCTAAGCTGGTAGTTAAGCTTAGAAGTTTTCATGCAGGCCCCTACATTTGTACCCTAAAGTTCAAAGTGGGGATCCAGCCTTGACAGGGCCACTTAGGGATCTGGGCCAAAATTGGTACTTGGTCCTGCTAGTGAAAGCAGGGGCTGGACTTGATGACCTTTTCAAGGTCCCTTCCAATTCTAGGAGATAGGATGTCTCTATTTATTTATTTAGGAAATAAATACCTACTAGAAATTCCAGTAGACCTAGATGGGCATGTGACATTGTTGAACATTTTCAACTGGAATTTGCACTAGAGTAATAGGAATACTGGAAAATCCCACATTTATTTTGGGAGACCAAAACAGTGACATTTTTGTTGAAAAAGTTGACAGAAGAAGAGAAGAATGATTCTAAAAACGAAGCTAAAAAGATAAAGATGGGAACATTTGATTTGTAACTGTGCAGTAAAGAACAGTGAATCACACAGCACTAGACATTTTAAGCATATTTAACACCTTCTTTAAAACTAGAGGACAAACTCATGATACTGAAATGTATGTGAAAAAATACAGGTAGTATAGTTAATTGTAATAGTTAATTGTAAATTGTTTAAATTTATGATGAACTCAGGATGTTATAGCTAGTAGTTTTCTCTTTTCTCCTCCTTATTTTATTTGTCTTTTGTCTTTGTTTATCTGTTTTAAATCAGTAACAAAATTTCAATTTGGCACTTATAGCATTCTGTATACTAGAAAGTAGGCTTGTTCGAAGAACCAATTCTAAGTAGTCAATATTCTACAAGACTTAAAAATTCTTAAGTGTGTGTGTTTTCCTCTCAGTGGCACAGTACAATTTAAATTGCCATCTGGAGTAAGTTCATTTAATGATCCAATATTTTCTGGCCCCCATCCTGTTCTCATTGAAGTCAATGGCAAAACTCCATCCAGCCCATTATATTTTTAAAATAAAGTTGTTTTTTTTTTTTTAAATACTTGTATTCTGGTCTTTTTCTGAAAAGAAAACTTGAGTCATGATCCAACAGGGCCCAATTTGACTCTGATTGAAATCTGAGAAGTGCTTTGACTCATGTATGGGCCTAAGTTGATGTAATTTTTTCTGCTCTTTTCAAATAGCCCATTACTTTTGAGTTGTAAAGAAATAATCACAAAGAAGCTTTATAGCACAAATGATCAAAAAAGAATAATTCAACATAAACAAAAGTCTTTCCCACTATAGAGACTCAATTGTTAATCTAAAAAGATAAATAATTCTTAATATTGAGACTATATAATCATCAAAAGTAAAATTATGACTACACAAGATACTCTCTCTGGTTGGTATTTTTTTGTTTTGTTTGTTTTTGTTTTTTTCATTGTGACATCAGGAAAAATACTTCTAAGCTTTACTGGGCAACTGGTCCAATAACCTTCTTGGAAACATAATATAGCAAACTATGTAATCAACTATATCCAAATACAGTAATTAAGTTTAGCACATAATTACTAATTGTATTTGCACTTGGAATTACTGCACACAGAACTTGAAATACTCTGTATTTAGAAGGTACTGCATAATATATAATCAGCCTGAATCTACATTCTCTGACCCTCTAAAAATAGTTCAAAATTATTATTTAGTAATAATGAATATTACAGTTCATTCAAAAGCCATATTTATCTAGAAGGGGGGAAATGCCCATGTCCTCAGGTGATAATGTCAAAAATATTATGCCTTTAGATATTCATCCATTCCGTTTAAAAAGTCAGAATGATCACATTTTGTCTTTCAAGAAACCTAGAACAACAATGGATAGTCTAGCTTATCATACAGAGCTAATCTCCTCCACCCTATTATAAGTCACACAAAGCAACACAACTCTTTAAAAAGTCTGCACAACATTATTAATTTAGATGTGATCCCCTCAGTGAAGTTCCTTGTTGCAGATTCTGCATGTGTCCCTGTTGTGGAACTTGCAGTGAGGATTCCACAGGAGGAATGAGTGGGAAATATGTCATGAGAGCCAAGCTGTGGAAAGAGACAGAGGGCTGATCCGTGGAGCTGAGAATTTGATTCTAAATTAGGAGGGCTGAACTAAGCCTCACAAAAGATTTATGTCGATACCTTAAACAATAAACGTCTATTTCCCAGGGCAGGGATCTTCACATTTCCCCCCTCATTCTAAACTTAGTGTCTTTATTGTAAAATAGTAATGAAAAACAAGACTTTTCACAGTCACAGCCTCATTCTCATCCTACGTACACCAGGTAAGGCTCTGATTCAAGAAACCACTCAAGCAGCGGATTATGAGAAAGGAAAGATGGTCCAGTGGCCAGGCCAGTAACCTAGGTCTTAGCTCAATTCCCTGTTCCACCACAGACTTCCTGTTTGACCTCAGGCGAATCACTTAGCCTCTTCATGTGTAAAATGGGGACCTCCCAGGTGGTGGTGTGAGGATAAATACACTCAAGATTATGAAGTGCTTTAAGATGTACTGATAAAAAAGCACAACAAAAGAGTTAGGTATTATTTATATTAACTCCCAATTATGTAAGCATGTGATCGTGTGCTTTCCCAAATACTAAACAGGCTACTAAGTCAGGGTAACTCCAGTGAAGTCAAAGGAATAACATCAATTTAAAACAGCTATAAGTGAGATCAGAATCAGGCCCACTAGACTCCAGTGAAGTATTCTGTAATTGTTTCACTCGTCAAAAATTTGATCCTTAATTCTGTATTTATTTACTGTTTCACCCTTTTTCTTTGTTATAACTACAGTAACCTACCCTGACCTCAATCTCTTCTAAATAATGAGCACAGGATAGATAGATTCGATATTTTGCTCATTTTATATTGAGGGAAACAGAAATTCTGAGTAGTCTCTCTTGAGGCCACATGGTTTCTTTGTCCCCCTTCTCTCTTTGAGTTACTTGTTCTTTGCATGTCTTAAACCCCACTTCCTGTCTCCAAGCACTGTTTACAAGACACATTTAAAGAGACAACATAGAGCAACTAGAGTTAACCCTGGTTTTGCTTTCAACAATTACTGAAACACATTCACTTTTTTTGTCTTTTTATTTTTTAGTGGTGACTGTTTCTTTCCCCCAGTTTTTCCCAGACTACTAAATTACCCAAATAAAAAGTTAGAACAGCTGCAAATGCAAGGGAAGTGCCTTTAATTTATTACAAATATATGCACAAGACAGTGTTATCTTTGAGTGTGAGATCATATGAGATATATAATACTACCCAGCACAGGTCCCAAGAAACAAACACAAACTTTGTTTAAAAATTAGCAAATACCAGATTCACTCTCGTTAAAAATACCAGCAAAATGACACTTTTTCCCCCACCTCTAAAATGAGCCCCAGTGTATAAAATATCAAAGACCCCCAACAACAGATTCATTTCTGAAGACAATTCCATTCCGTCTTTCATGTTGGTTCATCCAAGACCACAACAAAAGCTAATTAAGAAAAAAATGCAGCTCCGTTTTTTATCAAATTGATTTGCATAAGCCATTAGTTGCCTTTGCACTATGTAATTGAATGGTATTAGCAACTAATGGTTTATGTAAATCAGGAATCAAGATAGTGTTTTATATGATATCCACAAAGGGTTAAGCTTGTCAGCCTGCTTGTACCCCTGAAGTTCTCTCTAGGACTGATTTGATGTGTTTTCTCCTGCTTAGAGAAGGTTATCTCACGTAGTTGAATTTTTGAGGACTAGGAAGAAAGCTCTGGGGTCACTTTGTTCTCTGTGGAGATATTAGAACTCAGGGGAAAGCCAGCTGGTGTGCATGCCTGCCATTCTCTCCCTTCTTTCTTAAAGCCATCTGACTGCAACAAATCCATAAGCCTAAAGGGGACTTAATTAAAACCAATGGATAATTTACACATATCTAACTAATGAGAGGATCATAAATTATGAAAAATACACTGGGTCATATCCTGCCAACAATTTTTATGCAAAGCTCCCATTGAATCAAATATGAACGATGGTATGACACAGTCAAGGTTTATAAACCTGCATCAGGAAAGCTTGAGAGTTCTAGTGCCAGTTTTCATCAATTTAACAGATGGGCTACATCAAGGAGCCACAAGAAAACTGTACTGAGGAACTACAGAGGAAAGCAGGGGCCCAAGTGCCACCTAGCATCCAAGCAATCCGATATAGAAACATACAGCAATCCCTAAACTTGTTTCTTCCCTGAGTATTTTCTCCCCCTCCCATGGCTTGATCCATACAATTCTCCCTAAGCAGAAGGCCTCAATATAAAATTAAAATAATTGAAATCACTCATTTAATCTTCATCCATCTCATTTCCTCTCCATAACATTTAAAAGAACTGACCCTTTCTCTGTATCCTACAACAAAATTCCCATCCATGCCATGATCTCCCATCCATTCCAAGATCTTCTATCTTCATTATTGCAATGTCATTCTCTCTGGTATTCACCTCATCTCTCTCCAACTGATACAAAACACATGGCTACTATAATTTTCTTCTTATCCTATTAATCTGACTACATCATCCCCTCCTTTGAATCTTTTCACTGGCTCCCCTTCTCCATTACATGTAACTAAGGTGACCAGATGTCCTGATTTTACAGGGACAGTCCCGATTTTGGGGTCTTTCTTATATAGGCTCCTATTACCCCCCAGGCCCTATCCCGATTTTTCACACTTGCTGTCTGGTCACCCTATACATAACTCAGCCTTTTAGCCTTTCTGTTCAGGCCTGGATATCTTCTCTCCTGCCTCTTTATCCAACCTTGCCCCTTCTCATGTAGACCCTGCCATCCCCACCACTGACACCCCATTGGTCTCTTTCTTCCACAAGCATCTCTATGCCTTTTTCCATGCCACTCCAACGCAGAATACCCTCCCTTCTATAATCTGCCCAGCTACAACCTTCTACTCATTAAGAGCTCATGCCTGAAAGATGCAGAGCACTCTAGCCCAGACCCAGCAGTGCACTTTAAAGGAGCTTAAGTGAATGCTTAATTGTTTTCTAATATCAGAGTCAGAGCACTCAGCACTTTGCAAGATAAAACCCTTAGATTTTAGCTGAAAATTAATCTCTTCATAATAATGAAGTGAGCCAAGAATAATTCACTACCTTCAATCTTTATCTTCCCTATTTTTGTACATTCAACCCGCACCCCAACTGTACCACTATGGTGTGTACATATCTGAAATGAATATCCCACCATACTGCTTATCCTCCTCACTTGTTACACACTGCACTTGCTGGGAGTTAGCATGGGTCCTAACTGGCATGGGGAGGAGTGGCAGTGCCTCCTGACAGCACCCTCTCTTCACACCTCAGCAGCTTTGCATGTGGACAGAGTTTGAGAGACCTTAATTCCCACCCTCATAATCTGATTGGCCCATTTGTGGGCCAGGGGTCATTTCATTGGCTCCATAACACCCCCTTTACACACACACAGGAGAAAGAAATTTGCTTCACCTGGACATTGGCCACCATTCGTGCATCTACTTTTTTTGCCTCCATGCCTCCCATTTCCTTCCCCACAACCCAGCCTTCCCATGGATTGTTTCTTTGTTGTTTTTCTTATTGCTAGATTTCCCTTTTTCCTCAGAGATTTGCCCAATGACCTTTTAAGAAAGTTCTTTACAACTTTGCAAATTGGTAGCTACAGGTATCTGGATTTTGCCTTCCACAGAGAACATAGGACAGGGCTAGGGACAGAGTTTTGTAGTTCTGATATTTGTGTGGCAGGTGTCTAACACAGGTTAACTGAGGCAGTGGTGAGGCAGAGTTGCATTGACAGACATGGGCACTGGCTAGACTGGTTTCAATGTTTGATGGAGAGCCTTGATTAAGCCCACACCCACCATATGAGGAAAGGGCAGAGGCGATTTGATCCCTGGTAGGGATTTTATAGGAGTGGAGCAGGGCTAACCTCACCTTAGGAATTGCTCTGCCTTTATGGCCATTTGTTTTGGGAACCACAGTAGATAAGTCTGCACTGGAAAAATCCACTGAGCTTCTCCCCCTTCTCCCTGACCCTCCCTCTCCCCGAGTCCTGGCTTTATTTGGAGACTTATCCTTTGAAAACTCTTGAAATCTTTTACATATATTCTCCCCAATTGCCCCCACCTTTTTTTCTTAATAGGACTCCTCATTTCCAGCAGTTTTCATGTAAATACAGAGGTAATAGGACTACATAAACGTAAATCTATCAAAAAAATAATAAATGAACCATCCATTTTAACAAGAAAAATACGATGCCACATAACTGCTAGAGCATATTATTGCTATTCCCATGAAAAGTGTCCATTTGGGAAATGTCCATTTAGAAGGAGAAAATCCATTAGTAGAGGACTATATCATGAAAGTGAGTAGGCATTACCGGCTATCAATCCTAAATAGCTCTTAGAGAGAGGTGAAGGGGAAGGAGTAAACACAGAGAAACAAAGAAAGGGAAATAAGAGTGCACATTGATTCCCACATTTTGGGTGTCTCCTCCCTATGTTAGGAGATTTAGAGGTACCTACAAGAACACAAATTCTAATTTTGTTTTTATTTCCTTCATTCATTTGAATGGATTTGGAATTAATCAAAATCCTTCATGGTCAAAGAGTCATTATGATACTGAATCTTCCAGGGTCAGTTTAAACTGTCACTGGACGTTTCGGCCCCAGCTTCCACCAATCAATTTTTACATTAGAAGTACCTATGAATTGAGTTGAGCCCCTCTTGATCAAGATTAATTACCTTCTTTAACAATTTTTTTAACCTGTTTACAGCCTCGCTTTAAGACTTAAAGTCCAGTTTTTAAGACAGAGTTTCTTTTAGAAAAAAGTTGCTCCCATAAGCACTTCAAAAAGCAGAAGATGCTGTGGACTTCCCAGCAGCATGCCCTTGGATTTAAAGTCTTTGAAGTATCGGAGGGAGCAGCTTTCAACAAAGAGACGCTGACAGTTTTTTAAAGTGTAGACTTTAAATTTACTTACAGCCAAAACCATGAAAAGATTAAAAGTTTACTTTTTACAACTACTGGTTTCTTTTTGGCGTGAGCAGCTTTGCAAGGCAGAGATACTGGGACTGAAAGTTCTCAGCTGAGATTGTGAAGGTTCATAGGATCTTTAGAAATTGATTCAAAAATAATTTTAATACACATACTGGTTTCCCATTCATAGTTATTTTAAAAGGAGCCTAACCACATAGTAAAAAATATGTAAATGAACTCAGATTAACTTTTCATATAGATATTTAAAATAACCATTTTGTAAGCAAAATGCTGTATGTATATTACACAGCAGATGCAAGACAATCTTCATCCTCATTTATCTTGCATGTCCAAGCTGTGTCAACTACACAATCACCATACAAAATTCTTTACAAGAGTATTAGAACTGGCCAAGATATTTTCAATGACATTTTTTCCAGTGGAAAATGCCAATCCATGGAAACCAAAACATTTTTTGGGAAAGTCAGTTTTGACAATTTTTTTTTACTCAAAAATATTTTGGAAAAAAAAAAAGTATTGAAATGGTCAAAATGTCTCAACAATTCAGAAAACCTGAGACAAAATTGATTACCCAGCCATGAAGCTAGCATACCTCATTTGAGAACTGGTTTCCTTCCATCACTCCCAACAGTTATCTCCTCCTCTCAACAAGCCTTGGTAGTAACCCCCACTTACTAGATGAGGCCTAAAATAAGAAGGAAGTTCCCATGGTTTGTTTTGAGGATAATGGTTCCTGTCAGAACAGCCTGGAGGATGTGGAGGGCTATAACAGGGCAAGCTATTGGGAATTCCCCATTGAAGGTTTGAGGTTTGATGTTATCAAATCTGAATCAGCAAATCTGAATTTAGCTATAAAAATGTGCCTTCAAGGTTCATTTGCTTTCAGCTCCTAGGTGCCAAGTTGCAAGGTTTCTTTTGCAAATCTTAGAGACTGCAGGCTTTACGCAGCCCTATCCACAATTGAAACCAAAATAGTCGTCGTGGTATGTTTCCTACCTAGCTGAAACCAGTGAGCAGGGCTGGGATTCAGCAGGCACTCACTGGTATCATATAGCAGCACCTCTTTCAAGCTGCCTTCCTATTCTTCAGAACTTAATCTTGTTTGCTTGTTTTTAAAACAGCCTCTAGATATTATGATTGCAGAGACAGATTTGAAAACATGGACCAAGTGTAATTGATGCAGTGATGTCAGCAGAATGTGAAACAATAGTTCAAAGAGATATGAACTGGGACTAACTCAGATGTCCTATGATAACAATGTCAACATTTAAAATATTAACTATTTCACTACTCAAAGCATATAAAAAAAGGAGAGGGAGGATTATATTAAGGAAATCTACACAAACTACTATGAGTTTGTTCAGTTTGATACCACCTGGATCTTTAGATGCTTATCTGAACAATATAAGATTTGAGCTTGGGAGAGTTCTTGCTCATTTCCCGGCCCCTTAATCAAGAAGAAGGAGTCAATCCAAGATGCCACGCAGAGCCCTGAGGGCATCTGAGATCTCCCAAAGATCAGCCAAACCCAAGAAACACAATAGGGCATCTGACCCTCCACTTCACACCCGCCATCTTCCCTGCACACTCCCCTCGGGCGATCTGACCCCTGCAAGAAAGTCTGTTTTCATGATATTTTCAGCCCAATTTCTTAATCAAAGATGTTTGTGATAGGTTTGGATAAATATCTGGATCTTTAGATGCTTATCTGAACAATATAAGATGTACCTATTACTTTTAGATTCATATATAAATAAAAAAGGTGTACGTATACTTGCGCATATGAACTATGCACATTCAATAATATATCTGTGGATATAAAACATACACATGCAGCATAAACGTACGCAAAACTATGTTACATGTTACACATCATTTTAAACAGAATTACCTGTGCTTCAGTTAAAACTACTACTGATCATTTAAAAATAATAAAAAAAACAATAATTAGCAAGCAAAGCACACACATGAATAGATCTGCACATAGTCCCATGAGTTAGCCTTACCAGTGCTGTCATCATAAACAACAGTGACGGTTTTCCACTTGAAAAACTGCACAAGGTCAAGGATGGCACGACTGAGAGAAGAGAAATCTGGGTAGAGGCTGACATAGAACGAGTCCTTGTTGTCAGAAACTTGATGTTTCCAGCGAGTCTGTATATGTGGAACACCCAGGGCGTTGCAGATGGATTGCACGGCATTAGCTGAAGAGCTGTGGGAAGGTCCAAAGATGGCTGCCACCCCAAGGGACAGCTGATCACAGGCTGAAGAGGAGACAGAAGTCTGTCAATTATGAGAGGAGAGAATGTGCCAGAAAGTATTGTACTATTCACATTAACTAAATGGCACTTTGTGAAATATAAACTTATTTTCTGAGGTAGCCCCTTCCTATTCAATGTTAACACTTTCATTTGGACTGAGACCTTTCCTTTAAATAATGACCAAGTTGAATTATATCTTCAATTTTTACTGTAATTTGATAAAGAACCATACTTAGAATGCATACAGCACATGGCTACATTTAGTCAAAACTTTTAAGTATTGGTATTCATTAAAGAATTAAATCAATGTAAATTATTACACACATCCTGACAGAATATTTGAAAATATTCCCATTGCTGCAATAGAACAGGTTTGTTCTTTTAAAATAGTATTGGGCAGTTAAGTTATATGGTCAGAAAAAGATCTCTGCCAGGATAAAGGCATTTACATGAGATATGAATGATTAATATTGTAACAAAGTCAATACTGCTGACCACCGATGAAGCAAGCAGTAGAAATATACATATCTCATCACTCTTTTCACTAATTTAAAATTAATCATTCTCATGTGCTTAAATGATGGAGATACTACCAAGTTCCTGATTGTGTACTGAGAACAGGGCAAGAACACCCTGCAGAGCACCAATGACTTAAATGTGGTTTTATGTAGGCACAGAAACCAACCCACATGGCTGTGAGTGCAGGACTGGGGCCTAAGTGACTACATTTTGCTATAAAAGTAATTCAGCATTGCACTCCAATTTCTACTAATATTGTCCTTCCTACGTGTAGTCCACAAGCTTTATGCAAATGCCAGTAGATGGGCTCTTTAACAACAGTGATAGCCCATTGAAAAGCCATCTGGTAGCTTTTTTTTTTTTTCCTGCTTCTGAGATTTTGAGAGTGTGATCGTTTTGCACATGATTTAATACAGCACTTTTCTATAAGAAGCATACCATTTTTTTCTAATGTATTGAGGGAGATTTGGATTACATTTGCATAATTCTTTATTCAAACATCTTGGGAATATTGTGATCTTCCCTGGGGTTACTCTTCTGTATGGTACCTTTAAAAACTCATTAATCTCTCATCTGCAGTCGACTCCAAGAGGCTGTGTGATTAAGTAAACAGACTGTATTTTTGATGTGATGTCTGGTTGCTCACTAATGGGCATAATCATGAACCATGTAACTAGTCAAATGCATAAACCCAGTTGTTAAAAACCTGCTTTTCAGCCATCATACTAAGTACACCATTTTATGCTAACCTTTAGCCTTTGATTCCTGACTAAAAGACCTTTCAGCACAAAAGTGGTTGTCAAATGTGTGAAAGTACTTTGGATTCATGAAGCCATGAACTATCAGAGCTGAAAGATTTTACACAGAGTTTAATACAGTCTAGTTAACTGCAAATAAAGATGTACTCTCTCATTTTGAAGTACAAAAGGGACATATAAATATACCTCTATGGGTCTGTGAATTGCAGCATAAGAATAACAGGATAGACAGTGTCTTTGGGCATAGCCCATGTAAGGAACACGAATTACTGTGCTGATCTAGGAAAATAATTAAGACTCAGAAAATTACATTTTCTTTCCTGTTCCCTCCTTGCTTCCTGGGGGGAATGAGGAGGTAGAGTATTCCACTATAGACCCTTGCCCATAGAAAGTTATTTCCCAGGCCCCAACCACCTGCTAGTTCAATAGGACAGGCTGGTGAATGGGCACCCACTCATGAGAACCACCTGTTTTCTGAGAGTGGGGAGGGAGCAGCAACCCCTCTGAGCCTACTCTAATCTAGTATCTGGAGTGGCAGTCCAGGGAGACTCTGTCAGAAAGCGTCTTGTTCCCCCTGCTCAGCCATGTAAGGCTGGGCCACACTCTGGCCCATAACATATTTTAAAGGGGGTGTTAAATAAAATGTACATTTTGCTCTGTACATGCGTTTGGTACAATTTATTTTAGGGCTGTCAATTAATTGCAGTTAACTCATGCAATTAACGCAAAAAAATTAATCACGATTAATAGCAGTTGTAATTGCATTGTTAAACAATAGAATACCAATTGAAATGTATTATATATTATGCCCCTTCATGCTTCAGCCACCATTCCAGAGGAAATGCTTCCATGCTTTTTTTTGTACATAATTCTACATTTGTAAGTTCAATTTTCATGATAAAGAGATTGCACTACAGTACTTGTATTAGGTGAATTGAAAAATACTATTTCTTTTGGTTTTTATACAGTGCAAATACTTGTAATCAAAAATAAATATAAAGTGAGCACTGTGCACTTTGTATTTGTATTGTAATTGAAATCAATATATTTGAAAATGTAGAAAAAATCCAGAAATATTTAAATAAATGGTATTTTATTATTGTTTAGCAGTGCGATTAATCGCGCGATTAATTTCCTCACATCACCCTTTGCATTAGACAAGAAACCTCTGATAAAATCGGATTATCTGACCACTGCACCTGTGATCTTTCTACCATTCTGACTATGTTGCTAACAATCAAAAAACTGTAATTTCTGCTCTGATGCAGAAAAAAATGCTTTTGCATAGAACGTGAGCTAACACAAGCTTGAATCAAACACCTGAGTGTTTTAGGAATAGAAGCCCACAAAGACGAATCTCAGAACACAGCAGGACTTCTCTGTTTTACATTACTATGTATGATACCATACTACAGTCTTACAGTATGGATGAGGGATCACAATAAAAAGATACAGAAAGTACAGCAGCAAGGTCTGAAACTACACAGGATTCACAATCACGGGAATCAGTTTTAATTAAAAAACAATCCATTTACTTTTAAGCAAATTTCAGAGGCCCTGATACAGCAGTCCATCCCTTAATTTATAAACCTGTGTTTATGTCCCATTGACTTTAAGGAGACTTAAGCATGTGCTTAGATGCTTTGCCAAAAAGGAATGAACTTAAAAATGTGATTAAATGCTTGGAATTGAATTGGAGCCTAAGTGCACAGGAAGAAGTTATTAGTTACAAATGACATACTATCACAAAATTCAGAACTTTAGATTCTGAACAGCCTAAATCAAAGGGTTTGGTTCTCTGTCTCTAATTTTAACATATACTGGAAGCAGCAACTGGAATCTCAGTGCAGCATGTGTTTACCCCATTGTGATTCATCTAGGGTATACACTGCAATTGGGAAAAAGCCTCGCAGTCCAGGTAAACAGACTTGTGTTAGCAGGCCCAAAATAGCAGTGTGGACATTGTGTCATCAAAAGAGGATTGAGCTAATGCCCAAGTGAGTCTGAGTTCAGGTCGCTAGTCTGAGTATCCACCAATGCTGCAACATCCATGCTGCGGTTGAGCCAGGTTGAGAGACTCACTTCCAATTGTAGTGTAGACATACCTGTAGCAGCCTCAAATAAAGTTTGGTTTGTGGAGCCAATTGAATCAGTTTGTAACATTACATATAAAACACACACTTTAGGTGCACAGGGAAAGCTTGAAGCATCACGTTCTGTTAAATAGGTGCACCAACTATTGGGAGACAGGGTGGCACAATAAGCCACAGCATGAAGGTCCCAGTCCTGCGAGGTGCTGAGCACACTCAACTTTCACTGACTTCACCAAGAGTTGAGTTTCTTGCTGGACTGGGCCCAAAGAGGCCACTCAGTTTCCAAGGTTGCTAGTCTCTGAGGGTACGCCTACACTGCTGTTAGACACCCCTGGCTGGCCCATGCCAGCTGACTCAGGCTCATGGGGTTCAGTCTTTGGGGATGTTTAATTGCAATGCAAACTTCAGGGCTCAGGCAGGAACCTGGGCTCTAGGTGAAGTGGGAGGGTCCCAGAAGTTGGGCTACAGTCCAAGCCCAGAAGTCAACACTGCAATTAAACAGCCCCACAGCCTGAGTCAGCCGGCATAGGCCAGCTGCAAGTTTTTAATTGCAGTGTAGACATACCTTAAAACCACCCTCATCTCAAAATTGATTTTAAATATATAAGGAAATAATAGTCTTTTGATGGGGAAGCAATGCTGATGTGATTTTTTTTTTCAAACTGTTACCTTTAAAAGACAATTTTTAAAGCTTTTCTTTTATGTCAGCTGTGCACGCCTTACCCTTGTACAGTATCATTTCTCAATAGTTTACTGACAGGCATTTATTCAGGTAGGTGAGCCAAGTGAGGTTTAGCTGCTGCCATAAAAGTTTAAATATGCAAAACATCACCTTTCTTGGATGCTTCAAAACTGTCATAGAGATTTATCTTTTGGGTGTCATATGTTAATGTGGTGTTTGGCAGGAGAGTTCTGTTTCTGTTGATTGTGTTCACAGCAAATCTGAAGGCCAATTCCTCTGCTCCCATTGGGCCGGATTCCACACATTCAAAAATACCCCCTGGTAATGAGAGAAAGAGAACAACCAGTTAGCCAAAACAACACACAGCCAATGTTTCAAGATATCAGTTGAGTATTAGACACTGGAATTAATAGGAATTTCTCAGTATTTGCCCCAATGGGCCTGATCCTAAGCCCACTGAAACCAATGGAAAACTGCCCATGACCTCAGTGGACTTTGGATCACACCCTAATTGCACAATATTAGCACATATTTCTCCAATGATCACATTCACACCCATTTAAATTGTCAACTTTTCTTAATTTGTCTGCAATCCCTGTATTTATGCGATTGAGACTATGTGAGTGTGTGTGTGTGTCGGGGCGGAGGGGAGGTAGATCATTTATAAAATACCTAAATAATACTCGACTCCAAAATAAAATGGAAGAGAAGAATTCATGAATATTTCCTCTGGTGACAATTTTGATGGGATCCCCTAGCATCCCTGCAACCACCACAAATCAACTGCTGCACAGAAAAAAATATAAAGCTCCTGGAAGCCCATTTTCCACTGTACCTTAGGTCCTTTACCCAGCTCCGATAGAATAAAGGGCCATAGAGAGGGGCAGAAGCTGCCCTAAGAATACTGCCAGTGTAAAAAGGTTCCCTGGGTGATGGGCAGCTCCTGGAATGGCTCTATGCCACTCCACTTGTAGCCTTGTAAGGAAAGGGAGGGAGCAGACATGATCAAAGAGCACTTTGGTTTAGGTAATGCCATCTGATGACAGCCTGCAAGGAGCCATTGCAGACAGAATGTAAGTTACAGCAGCCCCAAGTGGCTCTTATTTATGCTTAGGGCTAGTGAGGACAAGAATATGGAGGCTGTAAAGGTAACTTAAATGCACCTTTGTCCCTGTGCCAGCAACAAACCATCAGGACCATTCTGTCCCTTCCTTCCTAAAAGGCACCCCAGTGAGTTTACATATCCATTTTGCACAATTTCAAAACACTTATTATAGAATGTAGTCTAATCCCACTTCCACACACACACACCAGATAGTCTTAGTATGAGATGACTTGAAGAGCTGAAATCCAACACTTTGAAAAAAAAATCACTTGTGTTCATAACTGAAAGGTTTTTAAAAAGGGGCAGTTTCCAGGGCAGCCACTTGTTGTCTGCTAAGGCTCACATGAAGGACAGCCAAGGGCCACTCTGACTGGGATCATTAACTACAAGTCAGGTTTTATTTCAGTGCAGCAGACATTTTTCATTCCCCCTTTTGTAATAGCTTGTGCCTGTTCATTTCTAAATGACGTTGCTACCTGGCTCTATATTATCTAAGAATTTCCCAATTCAACACTCCGCTGCTTTTCAGCAGGAAACCCTTGACAGAACACAGATGTAGAGGAGCTGAGTCAGACAGAACACTGCTAACTACAACAAACTTATAAACAAGACTCTTGAAGAGCAGAGTAGACAGGCCAGACCTATAGAGGGAAAAATGGGCATTTAGCTAGCACCTCACCACTTTCCTACATCATATACTGTATTATTAAATACTAAAAGGCTTTTAGTTTTACAGACATCCTACCATTTTCATCCTGTGTCTTGCCACAGGTTGAAGAATAGGTGGTGTTTTTTCCCCCCTGCAGATGAGCCCTTAAAATCCTGACCAGACCCCTGGGGATAGATGCTCAAATAATATTAACTTAAAAATAGAAGTGCTGCATATTGAGGAGAGAAATGGTAAATGGCTACTTAAATGTTAGCTATTTAAAACTCAAAGGGAGGCATAGGTGGGGGAAGCAGATGCTCAAATTATAGCTACGTATGTACAGAAATGTACTACACGAGGTAAACAATCATGAAACAATACTACAGTAACTACGAAAGGGAAGAACTTGGATAATATCCGGGTGAAAGTAATTGTAATACAAAATGATTAGGGAACATTAAAAATGATCACCTGAATAATAATACAACATAAAGATTGGAGACAACCAAATATCCTGGGGAGTAAAGAAGTTATATTTAGCAGAATGTGGCTTGATAGACAGCCCTCTATATTTATGCTGCTTGGAGGCTTACAGCGTCTACACATTGAAAGTCAGACTGTGATGTGTAGGAGGATTCTATTTTGATTTCAGGAGACTATGAAAAATACGTTTGCAACAGAAAGCATAAGATTACTCAATACAATTGATAAATATCGTTACTAACTGTCAAGAAAGTGAAAGGAGGTTGCTTGAATAAGTTCAGGATAAAAATAGGTTCTATATACTTTGTAAAGATAACTGAAAAATTGTTACTCAAATATATAGATAGCAGGCATACTGTAACAGTTATTTAATGGAAGATTGTATCCAAAGTGACAGTTCATTCACATCAACAACAGACAAAGCGAGTATAATATCTGGTGGCATTTATTTTTTCTGATTTTTATATTGCAAGATTATTTAAAAAAAAATCTATGTTGATCTTAGGTTTGTTATAGTGATTTCTCACTCATTCTTATTTATTGCTGTGTTCTCCTTCTGCTGTCTACGTAATATGCAATCTCTTAGGGATATAGCATAAAACTCACCCCAGGAGTGGGGGAGCTAAGATGGATTTTGGCCACATTTACGCACTCTCAATTCAGGGCTGCTGGCAAGTGTCCCCTACAGCAAAACTTAGTACTGCCAAAGTTATGGCAGCTCGTCCCTACCTGCTCTGGGTGGCAGCACCACCTAGAATCTACACATAGCTGCAAATAGTGCCATGTAAGTGCTCAGTGTTATTGTTGTTTTTACTACATTTTGTGGCCCTACCCCTCCAACCGCCACATGTTATCTTTCCCTGTCCCTGACATGACTCCTATCCAGGGTCTTGTAGAGGAGGCTTTGCAGGGCAAAATAAGGTGTCTTGCATAAATTCTGCACCAGAAGAAATTCTCTCCTGGGCATCTCCACTTCCACGGTTCTAATGTTTCTGGAGCAGTTTTAATGGGCTGTAGCAGAGAAGAGACTCCCCCTGTATTTATTTAGAAATCCTCTCTACCCACCTTGACCCACTGGGAGCAGGAGGATGCTATGTATTCAGAGTTAAACCTAACAGTCACGAGAAGAAGTTGCTTGGTAATAATACTAGCACTTTGCACTTCTGTAATACCTTCCATCAGAGGATCTCAATGCATGTTTAAACACCGATAAATTAAGGTTACACACCTTTGAGGAAAACTATTTTATTGTAAAAACATGTTTCTTTCTTATTTAATTTTTCTCCTCGTACCACAACATAAATTTTGACTATGGACATAATATTACTTAAACCAAAAGTGAAAACAAAAAAGATAGTATCATAGTATCATAAACTGAAAGGGGTATGCCTACTGCATTGGGGCCCGACATGCAAAATAGATGTAGAAGTTCTGATTCCCAGTCAAACAAGACTCCCTTGGCATTTTCTGGGACTACGGATTCCATTTTTTTCTGTTAATAAACAAGAAAAGCCTGTTCTGTGACCTTAGAGTATTACTTAGCAGCAGTTAACTTTCCCAAAGGAGGCACTCAACATCAGATCTTTAAAGGCATTTTTAGGAAAGCAATGATGATCATGTCGTTTGTGTTCACTGCAAAATGCTGCAAATCAAGGGGAAAAGTAAATGTGTTCGCCACAGATAGGGTGCAAAACAGTAACAGCATCCAAATAAAATATCAGTCTGTGTTTCTTCAGACAACATGTGTTCAACCAAACCTATTGCTGAATGGTTTTACAGAGCTTATAAAAACACAATACACCTTCCATCAGGTGCCCAGAAATCAAGGAACTGTTTCTGATAAAATTCCAACTGTGGGGTTACAATACAGAGTGTTTAGGACAAGGTTCACTGTACACTTGTTGTGCCTTTGAGATCTGGAACATTTTGTGTGACAGGGTTTTTGTTTGTTTACAAACAACAACAACTTATCAGGAAGTTAGCTTCAGCTGGAGCTGGGCTGGAGATTGAACTCAGGAATGAAATGTTGCTAGATTAAAGTTCCAATCCTTAAATAAACTCCATGTGAACACTGTAGTCTGCCCATGCACAGCTCTTTGCAGCACTGAGGTCTTCATTTGTAAATAAGTGCTTGAGGCATGTGTTAGACACTTGGGGTCGGATCCACAAAGGGACATAGGCACGGAAACCTTACAATTTTGAAGGGGATCCAGTCAGGTAGGTGCTCTATGGGTATGTACGGTTGCCAACTTTCTAATCACACAAAACCGAACACTGTTTCCCTGCCCCAGCCCTGCCTCTTCTCCAATAACATGTCCCCCACTCTCTCCATTCCCCCCCTCCATCCATCCCTCACTCTTCCCAACCTTCATTCACTTTCACCGGGGCTGGAACAGGGGGTTGCAGTGCAGGAGGGGGTGTGGGCTCCAGGGTGGGGCCGGGGATGAGGGGTTTGGGATGCAGGGGGGGGCTCATAGGTGGGGTAAGGAGTTGGGGTGTGGGATGCAGGTTCCAGGAGGAGGCCACAGGGCCACGTTGCTGCTTCCAGGAGCCGCACAGAGGCAAGGAGCCTGCCTTAGCCCCACTGCGCCTCCGACTAGACTTTTAGTGGCCCGGTCAGCAGTGCTGACCGGAGCCAACAGGGTCCCTTTTCGACCAGGCATTCTGGTTGAAAACCAGATGCCTGGCAACCCTATGAGTATGCCTACTGCATTGGGGCCTGACATGCAAAATAGTTGGAGAAGTGACTATATTTCCCTGTTCATGCATCACACTGGGGCTTAGATGGGCACTAGGTGTTCAGATCTTTAGGGGAAGGCAGCAGTGTGCATACTCAGAGCCAGAAACTTGGTGCTGAGGGGACTTTTGCAGCAACAATGTAGGTGCTGAGTGAGTTTAGGCACTTACAGGGTTAGGCAGCAGCCAAGGAGAGTTTCATGGATCATAGTGGTGCCTAAGTCTAGGAGATAGGCACTTATGTCTGGGGTTTAGGTACCAAACTACCTGTGTGGATCTGGGCTTCAGTTATTCTCGTTGATGTTATTCTGATCCAATGACAAAATACAAAATAACAAACTTATTGAAGTTAATTTTAAAAAGACTGGCTCTACTGACTGGATCTTGAGACATAACACCAATCATACTACACTATCTGTAAAATGGAAAACAAAAAACAAAATAAGGTTTGGCCCCAGTTTTCAGGTGCTCTCAATCATTATAAAGGATATTGGCTTCCAAAAGCTATTACAGCACATTGAGCTATGTTATTCCCTCCCAAACAGACATTTCTTCTCTACTACTGGTGTGCCTGGTATTCAGGATAGCTTTATTAATAATCAAATGAGAGCATGCACTTGGTCTCAGATAAGCAGAGGGAAAAGGCATAAATCTTGCCCTTGATATGTGGACAAGTAGCCAAACCATGTCCTATCTTTGTCTAACAGCTTGAGAGAGATGTGGTTGTGGAGGGTTTGTCTTATTTCTAACAGAGTATATGAACCAGAAATCATCAGCACCATCACCCTGATACTAGCAACCATGCATATGAAGCAAATGGCAGAAGTTGCATCTATACCTCAAACATGCACCACTGAGAACATTTAACAGGAGCTGGAAAATGTCTTTTTAATGTTGGGGTCACATTAAGGAGATCACACTTGGTTTCTTCACTGTATACACTGTTAATAACATCAGGCAATGTATCAAGGTAAGGTATTAATATGTGCCTTATAACAAAAGCACTCAGGGATTGTGGTGTCTCATATCTGCTGCTTCACCTATTGTCTTAATTCAATTATGCAGTGATCAGCAACGATCGCTGTATTAAGAATGGTGCCCAAGGTTTACTGCCATGTTAAACCACTTGACAAAATCTCACAAGACTCCTGCTACCCAGTGCTGCAGCTAATTTAAGGAGTATGGTTCAAACCAAATGAAACTCTACTTTCTACAAGACTTATCACAATACATCTTTGAACATATCATTATCTGCAATGCTATCCAGGACAGCACAGCTGACTATTCAGGAATAGGTTTTTCTGATTCTCAAATTCTTTAAAAACTTTCACCACATTAGTCAGTACTGAAAAAACATCCTTAGGCCAAGTTCAACCAGGCATCCAGCCATTTTGTGCAGGAAACTACAGGGAAAACACAGTCCTCAGCCGACTCGGCCATACATAATAATCTGTTGAGTCATTTAACCAGTGACCAAAAGCTAGTAGTTAGATAGATAGTCCTTATCTTTATATATCTATAGTAACAATACTATTAGATACTCACTTTATTTCCAAATCTTTCTGAATTGGGAAGTCAAAATATCAAAAATTTTCACAGAATGAAATGTTCCATAAAATTTTGATTTTGAAATGTCAAAATTAAAAATGTTGACACTTCCCATCAAAATGAAATGTTTCAAAATGAAACAAATTTGAAATTTTAAGTCAAAGTGTCAATTCAGAACAAAAAATGTGTTAATTATTCTAATAGAAAAATGGAAACATTTAATCAAAATGAACATTTTCCTGCAGAAAAATATTTTGTTCAAAAAATATTGACCTGCTCTTTTTATAGTTAATCGCCCATTTTGACAGCCAATAGGATGCTAAACCATTAGAGATGGTTAAGGATGATTTAATTTTCCATTCTCCATTATATACAAGCATCGTGATTTATTTTATTGCATAATGATTATTTTGGGGTGGGAGGAAAGGGAAGGATTGCCTTTGTGATACCCTAAATGTTTAAATAATTCATAAAAACATTTGTGCATTTGCGGTCTAAATCAACCAAACTAGTGAGGTTTCCCCCACCAACTTCTCAGCTAATAAGTAAAGGATTCCATCTACTTTTTCATTTATTTGTTATACTTCATAGAAAAACTTTGTCTTTTCCTAGTTACCTGTTAATGCCAGAAAATATATCCTTTAGACATGTTTGAATGTGTTGTTAATGTACCTTCCCGACACACCTTATTTGTGCATTACCTCTTGTGATAAATCAATCTTTCACCACTTAAATTCATTAGAGCCTGTTCCACATGATGCATTAGAAATTTATATGACTAATAAGTCTGAAGACCATTTCTGATACACTTTCTATTTCTATATGAAAAAGAAGTAATTATGCAGCTAGTGAGATACATTACATTCCCAGCTGGTACAGCCGTACTTTACTTTTTCTGCATTCATTAACCATTTATCATAACAAACAGCATAGTCTTCCAATATTAACTTGTCAACCACAAAATTGTACCTCTTAATATTTCATCACTCTGATATGAAATAATGAAGTCTACAAAATATGAATTTGTGGAATCTTTAAAACATATAGTGATATTATGTTTGACTCCCCATTGCATTACACCAGTTGTGTGCCGATGTCACTCCAGTGATTTCTTATAACCCAATGGTGAATCAAGCACACTACCTTTTATGCACATATGTTAAGAACACAGCTTCCATGAAAGAAACAAATCTATGGCATAGCATTGAATGGTAACACCTTTTATTCACAAATTTAGGCAAATGACCTGCTCAAAGTATCATTGTAACTGCAGAAGATTATTCACTTCAAACTAACCCTATAACTCATTTTCTGTCTTCCACTCCCTGATACATCTCCTTGAGGAATAGCATCTGTAGATGAGTTAGGCAGTATGCTACACAAGACTTCCCACGGTCCAAAATAAAAGTTTTGGGATTTTTGTTTTTGTTTATTATGGACAAGTAATTTCTATGGTAACTTCACAATTACAAAATGGATTATACAGAAGTTGTACAAGATGTCCACACAAATAGATGTGCCAGACTATACCAGGTTACACACAAACCTTGCAGATGGGGAAGTTTGAAACAGATTATTCTGAGAAAACCTGAGCGTAATGGTCACCCACTTCAAATGACTGACACAAGTGAGCTCCAAATGTTGCTGCATGCAACTGGAAACAGTCATTGAACCAACCTAACTAGTCCTAAAACAAAAGCATTTCCTCTGTGCTTCTAGCATAGCCTAAAGATTGTTTCTATGGAAAGTAATGGTGCTTTACCACACTAGCTAAAAGGCATCTTCCAATTTGTGACCTCCGAAAAATTAAACTTTAAATATGTGACAGAAGGTCATATCACCTCACATTATAATACGTAACACCCATTAAACATGAGGGTCTAAGCCTACTGTGAATCATTGAACCTAAACTATGCCTATTCTGATTGCTTACAAACGGCAGTTATTGTTCCATTGCCTGCCAGTATCAGGGATCTACTAGTCATTTATATTATAATTATGAAATCAGGGGAAAAGTCTAAAGGCCAACTTCATCCAGGGTGTAACACCATTGACTTCAATGGAGTTGCACCAGGGATAAATTTCGCCATAATTTCTCATTTTTAACCAGGACTTGAAGAACTGAGCTAATTCTTTAATACAAATGTTTCTATTAGAGCTAGTTGAAAATTTTAAAATATTAAACATTTTGGACAAAACAAAATTCACAAAAAAGTTCACCATTTTTGCCCAACTCTACTTTAAACACTGTATTCTTATTGCCTACTAATCTACTGGTTTCTACTTTCATCAGGAAAGATAAATGTCGTTCTCTAGAAACACTTTCCAAAATTCTGTAACATCACTAACCTTGTGATACAATGCTCCAGAAATACAAAGACAAATAAAAATCTAAATTTTTGAGGAGTCATGGCATTTTTTTAAAAAAACTCCCAGCAAATTTGAATAAATATTTTGTTCAAAAAATGATTCTAGTAATATGTAATATTTTCTTTTCTTCTGACTTTTTTCCTCTCAAAGAACATCCAAAGGCATTTACATTAAAATGAGATCCTTGCTGTACAAGAATTCATCTGCTTCTGTTTCTCATTTCTCCATCCGGTATCCTGTGTCTGGGTCACCATAATCATCTCAACATCTAATTGTGAAGCTAGAAAAAATTATGATTCTGAAAGAATAATAAAGCTCTCGGAATAGAACTCTTGAACAGAGATCCTGTTTTATGTATAGTAAATAACTTAGATGAGGGGGAAAACAGACAAGTTGAAAGTAATAAGCAAGTTATATGCCATACACGAGCAGAAATGTCTCTAAAGAGAATATATTTTATAAAAGTTTTGCAAGAGACACCGAGGGGGTCTTCAACCACTTTACTGCCATGAAGCAAGCACGATAAATATTGCTGCTTTCCTGATTTTAATAACTCACTATTTAAAATCACAGCACAAGATCATCCAAGGGGTTCCCAGAGCAATAAGGTAAAGTTTCAACAGTGAATTATTGATTAACAGACAGTGCAGTGGACAACAGTGCATTATTTATATTCCCAAGGAGAGAGTCTTCTTTCTGCTACAGCCTCTTTATGTTCCTGCAGCTTAAAGGAACCGTAATTCCCCCAGTGCAGGAACAGAGTCAGATAGCTGCCACCGCCCCTTTTGCAAGCTACTGTGTGTGGAAGCTGGAGGTGACAGGGCCACAGCAGATGCCATTATGTTACAGTGATGCTACATGGTGCAGCCGCCCATATGCAGTTTGGCTTAGAATGCCTTAACTTGGGCTACCATAACCCTAGGGCAGTCCAGACTCATTCCATTTCAGCCCCCACAGAAATCCAGAACTGGGAGGCTGCAAAGATGGATTAAAGCCCTTCCCAGGGGTTACAAAAAGCACACTCTTAATATCCATCTTTATAACTGCATGAAATAAATCACTTGTCAGGTAAACCACAAAAGTTATTTGTAGCAGCGTCCCATGCAGGGCCCGGCACCTGCCCCCGCTGGGCTGAGAAAGTCACACAGAGATCTTTTGGTGCAATGCTCACCTGGTGCTTTTATTTACAGGCTGTGCTCCCACCACCTTTCCACCATACAAGTAATCCCCTTCTTGCAGTCCACCAGCAGGAGAGAGGGGGCAAGTTCCCTCTCTCTCTCTCTGCTTCCCCTCACTGCCTTTCCTCTATTGCCACTTTCCAGCTCCCCCTGGTTTCCTTCCCCTGGGCCGTTATCCAGCCCCAGCCTGATGAGGAAGCAGCTGTTCAAGCTTCCCCAATCAGGGCCAGGTGTTCTACCCAGCTCCAGTTCACCTCCTTTAATTGGAGCTGGAGTGACAGAGGATTGGCTAAGCAGTTTTCTGCTTAGCACCCTGCCACAGTACTGCATTAAAAAAAATGTTCCAACCTTACTGTTGATCTGGATGATCTCGAAGACTGGAGTGAAAGAAATTGGATGAAATTCAATAGTACAAACTGCAAGGTCATGTATTGAGTCTAATCATGAGAGTAACTGCTAGAAGCTGGAAGCAACAAAAGAGGAGAGAAAGTTGGGTGTGTGGGCTGATCACAGGAAGACTATGAGCCACCAATGTGATGCAAATGTACTCCTAGGATGCATCAGGTGAGGTATTTTGAGGAGTAGAGATAGAACAGCATTAATAGCATTGTACAAGGCAACACCTCATCTGGAATACTGTGTACAGTTCTGGTCACCCATGTTCAAGAAAAATGAATTCAAACTGGAACAAGAGCAGAGAGGCGCTACTAGGATGAGCAGGGGAATGGAGGACCTATTGTTTGAAAGGAGTCTGGAAGAGCTTGGTTTAATCTAGCAAAAAGAAGGCTGAGAGTGGATATAATTGCTTTATATAAATCAAGGATTGACAACCTTTGGCATGCGGCTCGCCAGGGTAAGCACCCTGATGGGCCGGGCTGGTTTGTTTACCTGCCACGTCTGCAGGTTTGGCCGATCGCAACTCCCACTGGTGCAGGCCAAGGGACGTGCTGGCTGCTGCTTCCCGCCGCCCCACTGGCCTGGAGCGGCAAACCGCGGCCAGTGGGAGCCGCCATCAGCCAAATCTGTGGACGCGGCAGGTAAACAAACTGGCCCGGGCTGCATGCCAAAGGTTTCGGATCCCTGCTATAAATACATCCAGAGGTAAATCCCTGGGAGGGGGAAGAGCTATTTAAGCTAAATGGCAATGTTGTGCTATGAACAAATACAGGCTGGAAATTAGGTTTCTAACCATCAGACAGGTGATTCTCTGGAACAGCCTCCCAATTGGTTTTAAGAGAGAGCTGGACAAATGTCTGAGTGCAGTTGTAGGACAGTGTTCCCTGTGATGTGCGTCCATGCTGATGACGGGTTCTGCTTGATAATGATCAAAAGCAGAGCTGACTGACGCATGTTCATTTTCATCATCTGAGTCAGATGCTACCAGCAGAAAGTTGATTTTCTTTTTTGGTGGTTCGGGTTCTGTAGTTTCCGCGTCAAAGTGTTGCTCTTTTAAGACTTTTGAAAGCGTGCTCCACGCCTGGTCCCTCTCAGATTTTGGACAGCACTTCAGATTCTTAAACTTTGGGTCAAGTGCTATTTTTAGAAATCTCACATTAGTACCTTCTTTGCGTTTTTTCAAATCTGCTGTGAAAGTGTTCTTAAAACAATCATGCGCTGGATCATCATCTGAGACTGCTATAACGTTAAATGTTGGGTAAAACAGAGTAGAAGACATACAATTCTCCCCCAAGGAGTTCAGTCACAAATTTAATTAACATATTTTTTTTTATGAGCACAAGCCTGCAGGTTTTACAGAGGTAACATTTCCAGTATACTATATTGCCTCCATGTAGATGCAAGGTCAGGGCCCTAACTTCCGTTATTGTGCTGAGCTCTGTTTTAAGATAGTTGCATATCACCCACTTCAGTGGAAGGTTTGTAAGACAGACTTCCCCTAAAGAGATGTAATCTATCCACATTCTTTTAGGAGAAATATCCAATTTTTAATGGCTGGGGTAAAAATATACATGGGATGATTTTACAACAGAAGGACACTAAGTATTGCATCAACAGTGATTCTATCCCATCTTCTAATGTTTTAAATAAATCTGAAAGTACAAACCTAAGAATGAGTCAATGTGGATTTTGTTATTTAATGTGAGATCTGTGGAAAGATATTAAAGCCTTTTACACCACACTGGCAATGCAAAGGGACCTTAAAGTGGGTGTAAATATTATTTGTTTAAAATATAATTCACACTTACTTTAAGTTCCACTGCAAGGCCTTGAGGCATCCTAAACTACCTCAGTGGTGGATGGGGGAAGCCCATACATGGTATGGGATGCTCTGAATATGTTGAATAAGGAGCTATGGACCTATGGTTTAGAGTCAGGTTGACAACCTGTCCATGTAAAAAAAAAAATACAGTTATGGAAATAACCCAGATAGAACAGTCTGTCTCAATTAGCCATCTTGAAGGAGATTGCTTTTGGGATCACTGAGCTAAAAAAAAGATAGCAGAGACAATTATTTGAGAAAGAAGGTTGAAGTGGTTTGGGCATGTCATACAGATGTCAAAAAACAAGCACTTCACTGGACATCACTTTGTGGAAGACTAGGGTGACCAGATGAGATGAAGAAAATATCAGGACGCAGGGGGAAGGGGGGGATTGAAGGGGGGGGGAAAAGGGGAGAGCAAAAAAAAAAAAATCGGAATGTTGCCGGCCGGCCGAGGGGGAAAAAAAAAAAAAAAGCCGAGTGCTGCCGGCCGGCCGAGAGCAAAGAATAAAAAAATAAAAGCCGAGTGCTGCTGGCCAGCCAAGAAAAAAAAAAAAAAAGCTGGCGCAAAATATCGGGACAAACAGCTCAAATCGGGATGTCTGATCACCCTATGGAAGACAGAAAAGAGGAGGTAGAAACAATGGGTTGCCTAGTGTGTCACAAGGCACAACAGAATCCAATCCAATCCAATTAAGGCTGTAATTTTATAGATTCCTAGATTCCATGGCCAGAAGGATCCATTATAATCATCTAGCCTGACCACCTGTATTACACAGGCCACAGAACCAAAACAATTCTTAGAGCATATCTTTTAGAAAAACATCCAATCTCTATTTAAAAATGGTCAGTGATGACGAATCCACCTTGATTCCTGGAAAATTGTTCCAGTGGTTAATTACCTTCACTGTTAAAAACTTATGACTTATTTTATGACCTAAAGTGATCTCAGCGTAAATGAGAATAATCATTTATATGTTTCTAAATCTTACCCTTAATCTTCACAGTGTTACTAGTTATGATTTGAAGACCATGAAGAACAAGACTAGTTTGGTTTATGCAGTATATATGCAAAATACCATGCTGATTTTAACTTTACTTGCTTATATTGTTTATTTCAGTCAAGATGCCAACAGTACATGACCACAGATGGCTGATGGAATAAGAACATCTAAACATATGCATCTATATTGTGTAAAATACGTTATTCACAAGCTTCCTTCCCACATTAAAGATACTTATAATTATCTCTGCCACACTAAGCAATTTATTAAGTGGCATGTTTGATTATAGTAATTAAATTGCCATCTTTCCTGAATGCCAGCATCCTTCATGACCATTGTATACAAAGACAAACAAAAGCACTAAATGAAGATTCTTAAAAGCCCAGTTCCACAAGATTTAGCTAAATTTGCTTTTCATTTTCTTAGCTGTTAAAATGTTACAACAAAGCATATTCCATGGCACCTCTGGTTCCACCTGAAAAACATGCAGCTGAACGAACAGTGAAACTTTGAGAAGAAAATAATCTCAACCTCTATGAAAAAAAAAACCACTATTACTATTTGAGGAATATTTTAAGTAAATTTAATTATCATGAAGGTACAAGACAAAGCCCTAGAGACTAAGGCAATATCCAATGTAAGACTGATACAGTGCACGTTTCCCATACTCTTTCCTATTAATATGCCTTGAAATTAATATGTTCTGGATGGTTTTATTTAGCTTAGCAAGATCATCATGAGAATGTACTAAAACATGGACAAAAATCTACTTCCCCAGTTTTCCCATCATGATTGCTGTTAAAAAACTAAATGATATTTTACTAGCTTAGCAAAAATAATTGTTCTTTCAGGAAAATGGGTGAATATAATTTTGAAAAGCTAGCTTGACCTCAGATCCAGGATTCAAGATCACAGAAAATGAAGAAGCTGTGTACGTAGACAATGAAGTAAGAGGAGCTGAAGTGGAATGGGCACTGCTAATAATTTGTTTTGGAAATAAACAGAATTCAGAAGTATTATTAATGATTAGCTCACAAAGTAATAATAGTTATACTTAGTTTGAATTTAGCCTTTACAATATAATTTCATAATTGTAAAGTCATGTGCTAAAGGAATCAGAGAGGAAAGCTAAAAAATGGGGCCAGATTCTCATTTACATAAAGGCCCTTTTTCACTGCTTTGACAAGGTATAGATGACTTAGTGGAAATGAGAATCAGGCCATTAAAATAGAAACCGATCTGTAGCTAAGACACTTGGTAAATCTATATAGCAGATGGCTTGATTTAAAGTAACTCCACCTGTAAATTAGATGACCTGATATAGCCTACTTCTGCTCCCACGTAAGTCAATGGAAAGTCAATAAATTCTTACATGTAACTTGTTATGCTATACTACAGAGATGTAATGAAAATTATTTTGTAACAATAAAAAGCCCATCCAAGAACAATAATCTATATTACAATTGCCTCAAATTACTATAATGCATACCTTGGAAAGTTTATTCCATTCTTAAGATAAACTTCTTACTATAGTAAGCACCTTCAGTAACACTATGGCTCAGCTTTGGAATGAAATTCACTTCAGTGCAGAGAATCAGTAAAAGGCCAGTGGCAGTCTATTTGCACCCATTTCCACACACAGGGCCATATCCTGTAACTCAATATGTAAGTTGGTCCCCTGTATCTGCATCACACTCTGCTGAAGTCTGCCCCCATGGATCCAGTTGCAAGATCTCACCCAAGAATAGCATGGTTAAGCAACTACCACCAACTTCTAAAAAGCAATTCTTATACCTCCAATGACATCTCTACAACTGTCTAATTTCCACAAATTGTTAAAAGCTGCTTTAAGCTTGCCTGCTGCATCCGTCCTGGGATTACTTTGAAGATATACTGAAAGCTATTGCATCAACAAAATATCACAGGTTCTTACTCATGTAGTATGCAAATACCTCTACGATGAGAATCACAATTTAAGTGACAGAAACACTTACGCAGGGTAAACAACTGAGCTTTTCACAAGCTTGCTGGTAACTAAACACTGAAGTATCCTGAAACAATTGTGTTTTCTCAAGAGTTTATATTTTAAAGAAAACAAACAAAAATAAGAGCACTGTTTACATCTCAAAAGAAGTGCCAAATGAAAAAGATCCACAGGGCTAGGAGTGTTGTTCTGTGGTTGGGAGAAAAACAACTATATTGTGCTTAAAATATCTTTTTTTTATTAAAATAATCCTTCTAAATTAAAAGAACAATTTAAAATTGTATTAACATAAGCCATAATTCTTTGGATTAATAAAATAGTTTTTTTTACAACCCTGGTGTGCAGGAAGTTGCTATAATTGTTTCTTTATTTCGAGGAATCATCCTTCTGATGTCTGGCAGTGATTTTTTTCTTTCCATAGTCAGACCAGATGGAGAATGGAACATTGTTTACACACAGCAAAAAAGTGACAGCTCAAGGGAAGAACAAAAAATAGTTTTGTTGTTGGTAGGTTGTTTGTTTTTTGTTTTTGTTTTTAACCAAGATGGCATTCCAAAGGAAGGTAAAAGAGCACTTTGTTCAGGATATTTGGGTACACATTTTGACAATCACTTAAAATTGGCAGTTGCAAAAAAAAAAAAAAAGGGCGGCGATCTCTTTTCCAGGTTTCTTGTCTAAAGATGTTCTTCTGTCCAGTTTAGTTTGTGCAATAGTCTTCAAAGAGCATTTCCTATTAGCATTCCTGAGTAGAGTGTCAGTTTCCTCCACTCCTATTATACTAAAGGTCCAAGCAAAATAATGTATTTGATGCACATATGAAATTTTAACAAATGTGAATTACAGAAATTTCACTTGGTAAAACTATATGTATTAAAGAAATATTTTGACTCTAACATTTAAACTCTATGGGCCATTAAGCACAACTATTTGATTTAGCTTCATTTCTAAATGACAGCATTTCTCTATGTGGTCAGAAAGTAGTCTTGCCTACCAAATGGTATAATGGAATTAACCAGCTAAATATATAAAACGTGTCTGCATGCTGGTATTTGGATGCTTCATACTTCATTGCAGATTTTACAGCTAAGCCAAGCACTCCTCATTTGCTAACACTATGTAAAGAAATTGTCTGATATCTGACAATGTGCATATCTTTAAGGAGTGGTTTCCCTTGGTGAATATGGCATAAAAATAGGATACTGTTAATTATTTGTATCACAGTAGCACTTAGAGGCCCCAAATGATGCCAAATTGTTGTGCAAGACATTGTATTAACACATAGTAAGAGGCAGCTCCTGCCCTGAAGAGCTTACTATCTGAACAGACAACAGTTGGGGATGGGAAACAGAGGCACAGAGAGGTGAAGTGACTTGACCAAGGCCACACAGTGACTCAGCAGAAGAGCCTAGATGAGAACCCAGTCCAGTGATTCCCAGTCCAGTTCCCTACAAATTGGACCACAATGCCTCTGAACATTAGCTTTATTAAAAAAATGCAAAGGAAACAGCCTCCACAATTTATTCAGTTTAAGCCCAAAAGCTTTTAATCTCTTTGCTACTGATAACACTGCATATGCTTGGGGAAGGTCCATATTATAAATTTTCACTTGCCATAGTCCAATGTCAGTGCCCAAGGAGGCCTAAATGGTGCAGAAGATTAGTAATGGCATATAACACCTCTCTCTCCTAGGTCATTTTTTTAATTTCAAACCCATCCAGATCAGTAATGAGCAAGAGGTATAATATAATTGCTGATCAGTGGCCTATATTTGGCTTATGCCATAAATAATCACTTAGCATTCACAGCAAAGGAGCCTAAGGTTAAATTGGTCATCTAGGTGGAGAGTGAGGAATATTAGTCAGACAATACAGGAAAGACAGGCCCTGCCATGGACCATACTGTACCAGTTGTTCTGGTTAGATGACTTCAGTGTCAGGGCTGTCATTACGTTCCATCTCATGAATATTAAAGAGATGCATTATATATTATACATATATAATGTATATGCAGTTTATATCCCGAGAAACCCACAGGAAGTGTACAGTATTATTAAATACGACTAGTTATTCTCTGGCACTGGTGAGTAAAGATATATGAGTGTAGGGGAAAGCTTGTTGTTACTCTGGGTAAAAAAGAATTTACACAAAAGAGAGAATTCTCGTCTATTTCACCAGCAGAAATGTTAGCAGCAGCTGCTGTTACTAAAGTGAGCAGATTTATAATTAAAAGAAGATTTAAAAATACATCTATTCAGATTTCTTGGACTCACCCATTACTTAAGTTGCACCACTAACACAGCAGGTTACATTACAAAACGTAATATAATGTGACTTATGCGCTGAGTGTGACATATGCAAACATGACATGTAAGCCCAAGAAATTAAAAAAAAGACATGTTTCTCTGAAGAAATGCATCAAATGTACTGTACTAAACACCATAAATAATAAGGAAGATAATTATACAATTCAAAGCTTTTTTGGAAGCTGTTGCTAGATATTTCCTCTAAATATCAAAAGGACTAAACAAAAGAAGAGTGCTGTCTAGCTTGAAAGCTGGTCTCTTTCACCAACAGAAGTTGGTCCAATCACAGATATCACCTTACCCAGCTTGGCTCGCTAATATCATGGGCTACAACAACACTTCAAACAGAATATCTTCTGAACTTTTTCTATTTTAGAGCTATACAATTATTACTCTAACATTAATATTCATAATATTTCATTAATGTGTGTAAAAAAGTGAGTGGTACTGAATCTGAACTGGAAATGCATTGGAATATTTATGTGGCAAATAGAGTCTAGTGGGAATTTACATTGAAGTAAATAAGCAACAATGTTTAACAAGGCACATGAGGGACAGTTTTAGTTATAGCAGAATATCAGACATGGTGTTTTGCTTTTTCAGTGACAAAACCAATTGGGTTCGATTCACAGCATGTAGAAATAGTATTTAAAAGGGGAAAGTGTTGTCCTTAAGCAGGGAAAAGTTGGAAAGTGTAAAATATTTAAGAATCATGGCCCTAGGATTTTACACTTTTGTTCTTATTTGCAACATTTTCCCTGCTGAATGATTTTCTTCTCAGGATCTGAACTGGATGTGCAAACTGTACCCTCACCCTTTCCATTCTTCTTCTCACTTGCATTCAAAGCCAGTGGGGCATGTTGGGAGCTGAGCACCCCCAGAATTCAGGATCGATCAGACCCAGAGTTTTGGTTCAGGCTCATCACTAATTAAAGTGATTTTCTTGCATTGAGTCTAAAACCTAATATGTTAGCAGCTAATATGATAATTACACTCTAATAAGATGTTCACTAATATGATAATTAGGTTCTAATTACTCTGCCTCTCAGGGAAGGAATTAAAATCTCTTTTTGGCAGGAGAATATAGCTATGTACCTCACCTGATTCTAGTCCCTCTGAGAGACTTATTTCTGTCAGACCCACACAAAATATAAGTAGGGTAAATATTAGCAGGCTGAGATATGTCACAATTCAGGGCAACTGCAGCTGTATTTCCCACTTGTGGTCCACCAAGGGCACACAATATATGCTCCTAGCTTCTCAGCCACCACTTATCTTGAGTGAAGAACCACATCTCTGCCCCTCCTGACTGAGGATTTTCCTGGCAGCACAGTTCCCTGCTACTCTGTGATATCCCAACAAGCCAGACTGCCTAAACAGGCCAGTGTCTGCACTTAGACTTCCTCTTCTAAGGCTATGAACAACGTATTGTCTGCAATTATGAATTACCAGACAGATTTTTTAAGCAAGCACTTAAAGTGAAAGTATTACAGAGAAAACATAATAAAAACAATAAAAGAACTTTCACACGCTAATAAGCTTACTAAAGATCACCCCCCATGGGCTTTGGTAGGAGTCAGCCCTTTAAATTGCACAAAGGATATTTCTGTGGTGACAAGCTCATAACATCCTTAGCTCAGAACCAGAACACCACAAATAGTTCAGTCTTTCCTTTCATATAGCTTGGGCCTTTGATCTTCAGATTCTGGGAACAGGTGATCAGCAGCCAATTGTCCTCTCTACAGGGTGTAACTTCAAAAGGTTCGTTTTTTCACCTCCCCCTAGATATTTCCCAGGAATTCCACCTCAAATGTATTATGCCAAAAGATCATTCTTGTCTGCCATTTTGTTCAGTATAGTCCTTTGATCATCCAGAACCAATAGATAAAATGTGCATGTAATACAATGGATGCCAAAAATGCTTAATATTAGTTCAATAAGATTTTTCAGGGATATTGCAGGAAATTGCCTTATCCATCACAAAACAGATAACTTGTTTTTCCCTCATCTAAGAAAACTCCTTCCTCTGATTTCAGAGTAGCAGCTGTGTTAGTCTGTATCCACAAAAAGAACAGGAGTACTTGTGGCACCTTAGAGACTAACAAATTTATTAGAGCATAAGCTTTCGTGGACTACAGCCCACTTCTTTGGATGCATATAGAGTGGAACATATATTGAGGAGATATATATACACACATACAGAGAGCATGAACAGGTGGGAGTAGTCTTACCAACTCTGAGAGGCCAATTAAGTAAGAGAAAAAAAACTTTTGAAGTGATAATCAAGATAGCCCAGTACAGACAGTTTGATAAGAAGTGTGAGAATACTTACAAGGGGAGATAGATTCAATGTTTGTAATGGCTCAGCCATTCCCAGTCCTTATTCAGTCCTGAGTTGATTGTATCTAGTTTGCATATCAGTTCCAGCTCAGCAGTCTCTCGTTGGAGTCTGTTTTTGAAGTTTTTCTGTTGTAAGATAGCCACCCGCAGTTCTGTCATTGAATGGCCAGACAGGTTAAAGTGTTCTCCCACTGGTTTTTGATTCCTGATGTCAGATTTGTGTCCATTAATTCTTTTGCATAGAGACTGTCCGGTTTGGCCAATGTACATGGCAGAGGGGCATTGCTGGCACATGATGGCATATATCACATTGGTAGATGTGCAGGTGAACAAGCCCCTTATGGTATGGCTGATGTGATTAGGTCCTATGATGATGTCACTTGAATAGATATGTGGACAGAGTTGGCATCGGGCTTTGTTACAAGGATAGGTTCTTGGGTCAGTGTTTTTGTTCAGTGATGTGTGGTTGCTGGTGAGTATTTGCTTTAGGTTGTCTGTAAGTGAGGACAGGTCTGTCTCCCAAGATCTGTGAGAGTAAAGGATCATCTTTCAGGATAGGTTGTAGATCTCTGATGATGCGCTGGAGAGGTTTTAGTTGGGGGCTGAAGGTGACAGCTAGTGGTGTTCTGTTATTTTCTTTGTTGGGCCTGTCTTGTAGGAGGTGACTTCTGGGTACTCGTCTGGCTCTGTCAATCTGTTTTTTCACTTCAGCAGGTGGGTATTGTAGTTTTAAGAATGCTTGATAGAGATCTTGTAGGTGCTTGTCTCTGTCTGAGGGATTGGAGCAAATGCGGTTATATCTTAGAGCTTGGCTGTAGACAATGGATCGTGTGGTGTGTCCAGGATGGAAGCTGGAGGCATGTAGGTAAGTGTAGCAGTCAGTAGGTTTCCAGTATAGGGTGGTATTTATGTGACCATTGCTTATTAGCACAGTAGTGTCCAGGAAATGGACCTCTTGTGTGGATTGATCTAGGCTGAGGTTGATGGTGGGATGGAAATTATTGAAATCATGGTGGAATTCCTCAAGGGCTTCTTTTCCATGGGTCCAGATGATGAAGATGTCATCAATGTAGCGCAAGTAGAGTAGGAGCGTTAGGGGATGAGAGCTAAGGAAGCGTTGTTCTAAGTCAGCCATAAAAATGTTGGCATACTGTGGGGCCATGCGGGTACCCATAGCAGTGCCGCTGACTTGAAGGTCTATGTTGTCCCCAAATGTGAAATAGTTGTGGGTGAGGACAAAGTCACAAAGTTCAGCCACCAGGTTAGCTGTGACATTATCGGGGATACTGTTCTTGATAGCTTGTAGTCCATCTTTGTGTGGAATATTGGTGTAGAGGGCTTCTACATCCACAGTGACCAGGATGATGTTTTCTGGAAGATCACCGATGAATTGTAGTTTCCTCAGGAAGTCAGTGGTGTCTCAAAGATAGCTGGGAGTGCTGGTAGCGTAGGGTCTGAGGAGAGAGTCCACATAACCAGACAAGCCTGATGTTAGGGTGCCAATGCCTGAGATGATGGGGCGTCCAGGATTTCCAGGTTTATGGATCTTGGGTAGCAAATAGAATACCTCTGGTCGGGGTTCTAGGCATGTGTCTGTACAGATTTGTTCCTGTGCTTTGTCAGGGAGTTTTTTAGCAGATGGTGTAGTTTCTTTAGGTAATCCTCAGTGGGATCAGGGGATAATGGCCTGTAGAATGTGGTGTTAGAGAACTGTCTAACAGCCTCTTGGTCATATTCCAATTTATTCATGATGACGACAGCACCTCCTTTGTCAGCCTTTTTGATTATGATGTCAGGGTTGTTTCTGAGGCTGTAGATGGCGTTGTGTTCAGCACGGCTGAGGTTATGGGGCAAGTGATGTTGCTTTTCCACAATTTCAGCCTTTGCACGTTGACAGAAGCCATCTATGTAGAAATCCAGTCTGTTGTTTCGACCATCCGGAGGAGTCCACGCAGAATCCTTTTTTTTGTAGTGCTGGTAAGGGGGATTCTGTGGGTTAGTATGCTGTTCAGAGGTATGTTGGAAATATTCTTTGAGTCGGAGACGTCGAAAGTAGGATTCTAGGTCACCGCAGAACTGTATCATGTTCATGTGTCTGGAGGGACAAAAGGAGAGGCCCCGAGATAGGACAGACTCTTCTGCTGGGCTAAGAGTATAGCTGGAAAGATTAACAATATTGCTGGGTAGGTTAAGGGAACTACTGTTGTGGCTCCTTGTGGCATGTAGCAGTTTAGATAGTTTAGTGTCCTTTTTCCTTTGTAGAGAGGCAAAGTTTGTCTTGTAAATGGCTTGTCTAGTTTTTGTAAAGTCTATCCATGAGGAAGTTTGTGTGGAAGGTTGGTTTCTTATGAGAGTATCCAGTTTTGAGAGCTCATTCTTAATCTTTCCCTGTTTGCTGTATAGGATGCTGATCAGGAGGTTTCGCAGTTTCTTTGAGAGTGTGTGACACAGTCGCTCAGCATAGTCTGTGTGATATGTAGATTGTAATGGATTTTTTACCTTTAGTCCTTTTGATATGATGTCCATCTGCTTGCATTTGGAAAGGAAGATGATGTCTGTCTGTATCTGTACGAGATTTTTCATGAAGTTGATGGATTTCCACTCCATACGGCTAAATGCAGTGCCTTGCATAATGATAGGTTTCAGAGTAGCAGCCATGTTAGTCTGTATGCGCAAAAAGAACAGGAGTACTTGTGGCACCTTAGAGACTAACAAATTTATTAGGTATTCTCACACTTCTTATCAAACTGTCTGTACTGGGCTCTCTTGATTATCACTTCTAAAGTTTTTTTCTCTTACTTAATTGGCCTCTCAGAGTTGGTAAGACAACTCCCACCTGTTCATGCTCTCTGTATGTGTGTGTATATATATTTCCTCAATATATGTTCCACTCTATATGCATCCGAAGAAGTGGGCTGTAGTCCACGAAAGCTTATGTTCTAATAAATTTGTTTGTCTCTAAGGTGCCACAAGTACTCCTGTTCCTTCCTCTGAATATATCTGATTTTCACCTTTCAGCATCTGTCTCTGGGGCAGGGACTGCCTTGATGCCTGTTGTCTTCTACAATGTCAGCATAATACTGGTTTTCTGTTTAAAGGGACAATGTCAATATAAATATCATAAAACTGTCTGCAAATTTTTGAACTACTTTGGTTACTGTTTAGACCCAAAATTATAATAACTGATAGAAGTTAGATAATAAAAACACTTCTTATTTTTCAGAATGCTTACTTTGGGCATTAGATATTCAATTTCACCATTTCCCTATATTATAGTCTGTTTTCCCCTGTGTTTGAGTGACTCTTACGCATTGCAAAAAGGGAAATAAAACATTTTTAAAAAACAAAAAGCTGGACTCATGAATAAGTGTAGAATATGGAACCACTTTTAGTTCATTTTATTGACCAGATTACAAAGAAAAAAAATATTTGGTTTGTAATGTCATGATGGCAACACTTTCAATATGGTTATTAACATATTTATTTTACATATTTTTTCTACCTTTTAACACGTTTTAGCCAATGGCCAATCTGTTTAGGGGGTTTTGACTATTTTGGCCTTTCTTAAGGATTTGAGTGGACATGAAAAGTAGGACATGGTTGAGATTTTGTATATCTTGAGGAGTTTAATTCAAAGCATTTAGATAGGGGTGGGCAACCTGCGGCACGCAAGTTGATTTTCGGTGGCACTCACACTGCCCGGGTCCTGGCCACCAGTCCAGGGGGCTCTACATTTTAATTCAATTGTAAACAAAGCTTCTTAAACATTTTGAAAACCTTATTTACTTTACATACAACAATAGTTTAGTTATATATTATAGACTTATAGAAAGAGACCTTCTAAAAACGTTAAAATGTATTACTGGCACGCGAAACCTTAAATTAGAGTGAATAAATGAAGACTTGGCACAGCACTTCTGAAAGGTTGCCGACCCCTGATTTAGAATAATCACTTTTCATCAAGGGAGATGGCTAGAAACCATCCAAAACTATTTTTTTTAATATTCTGATTTTTTACTTCAATAGGATCACTCCCAATGCATAAAGCTAAGTATGTGTAGAAGTCTTTACATGATCAGAGCCTATATTCTTGCCATCTATTCTTATAATGAGAAGCTTATTTGGGTACATAAGATCAAAGAGAACTGCATCAAATAGGATTAACAAGCAATGTTATGTTCTGGTCATTTATTATTTATTTATACTGCAGTAGTACCAATCAAGGGTCAAGGCCTCGTTGTGGTAGGCAAATACAAAGTCTGTCAACCAGACAGCTCAAAATCTAGGAATGTGACACGGTGCACAGGTGGAAGAAACACATCCTATGCATGGAAAGCACTTAACTGTGCAATTAGCCAGTGAGTATTCACATCACAGATGGCCTGTGCAAAGGGTGAATTTCGCCCTTAGTGAATGTAATCCACAGCAAGCAACATCCTGTAATGCAAACTGTATCTAATGCATAATTTATCTGTTGCAAGAGAATATCTTCAAAATTGCTACCCAAATCTTCTCCATTTCATGTTCATAGCAGTTTGATAGATTTGTTTTACAGAAATAGTAGTTTATCTACAGTATTTAAAATATTTCAAGCCTAGCTGAGAGAGAGGAGTCCCAATAAATATTGCCTTAGTGACAAAGTATAGAACTGAAATATGTTATTAAAATTTATCAGCAATGGAAAGATCAGAGATAAAATTATACTTTGCATTTGCTGGGATATCAAAACATAGCCAGATTGTCAGATTGTAATGACAAGGCATAACTCGGAGAATGTATCACTACTTGTGTTATTGACCTCCATTTTCTCTTTTAGTTTAAATTTTAGGTTAACAAGAGGTCTGTTGTATTACTGAATTAAGTGCCTGTTTCTCAATTTTCATATGAATAAGAGATGAGCCAATATAGTATTGGAATGAACTGAAACCTCAAATTTGAAGGCTTTCAAATATTTTGGGCTAGGAAGGGAGTCAAATTGAAACACTTCAATCTGAATTTGGCTCTAGGTTTTGGTTCTGAGTAGTATTCAAAACAAGAAGCAGCTTATTTTTCTATTCTGGTTTAAATGCATTGCAAAAACAGCTGATTTCATGAGATTTTCACCATTCAAGATAGCCCTCTTAACATCAGCACTTGATATGTCAGTGCCCTCCAACCCAAACACTAGCTCAAACTTAATGCAAATGTTGGTTATCAACTTTTGTTGTTGGTAAAGATGCCAACTATTAGCATTTTATGTTGTCCAAGTCTATCTCCCTGAAAATGCATCATAGCTTCCACGAATGCCCCACCGTCTCCTCTACAAGCACTGTGAACTGAGGATCAGGTTCACTGGTTACAAATATCAGTTTTACAAGCCAGCTGTGGTTCATCAGACTAGTACTTTCAACTGGTATACCAAAGTTGCTTCCCTAAATGAAATGTGAGCTAAGAAGAAGGACTTCTCTGAAGAAGTGGATTTTTTACCCATGAAAGCTTATGCTCAAATAAATCTGTTAGTCTTTAAGGTGCCACCGGACTCCTACTTGTTTTTCTGGAGAGACATACTGTGATGGTCATGGCCATGATGGAATTACTGTGAAGGGGGCCTGGTTATGGAGCAAGTCAGGGGACATTCAGATGGAAAACTAAATGAGGTGATAGCCCACCATTTGTGCTAGTGAGATGCCTCAACACCAGCAGTCAAATGGCTGAGGCAAGGATAACTGAGACTTAATCATTCATTAACCTCAAAATATCGATGCCATGGCTGGTGTTGAAATGTAGGACATGTGTGTATGGGCAAAAGCAAGGGAACAAACATTTTTAGCATGGTAAATATATCTAGTGAAGGCCTGAGATATAAGGATGCAAAATTATACTTTGCAAGCAGTGCAATTTTTTCAGTGTGACTCTTCTTAATGTATATCTGTAGAATTATATATCAGAGAGAACAAAAAGTGTGAACTATTAAATGCAAGAAAAAATGGATGCTTCAAATAAATTATTCAATGAAAAAAAGGCAATTTAATCAAATAAGGATTTTGACAAGAGTATTCAATCAGCTATATTGAGAGAGATAGGGGAACATATCTGTACTTACCAGCTTTTCGGAAGTGGTATCTAAATGACTGTGTTGTTCTTTGCAAAGAAGCAAGGATCTCTCAACTTCAACAACCATTTTTAAGATGCATACATGAAATGCAAAGAGAAACCAAAACCTACTGCGTGGAGCTGCAACCTCCAGGCACCTGGCTGTGGGAAGGTATCAGTGTGCCTGCATCCCAAAATGGATGATAACCTTTTGACTGCATAAGGGACCAACAATATCAATTGTTTAAAAGTAGTCATCTTCTAAAACAACTGGGACAGAATTGTATTCAATGGGCCAGATCCTCAGCTGGTGTAAATCAGCACCGTGCCATCAACTACAACTCAGGCTATATCAATTTGCACCAAGTGACAATCTGGCCCTATACACTGGGGGATACTTTGAGGTGATCTCTTAAGACATGAAGTTACCAACCTAGAGTTGTACAGATGTCACTGTATATTTTCTAGTCTGTGTATCAATATATGTATGTGTGAACACATCTATCTAAAGCACATAAGAAAAAACAGAACCAAACAGTTAAATAGAATTTAGAGACACTGTTGCAATAAAAGTTGCTTGTCACAGGGAATAGAATATATATTTGTAACTCATTTCATAGTTACAGGCCACTAGGTTTATTTTTATTATTCTTTTCTCTACCAGTAGGTCTTTGTTATGGCTTTTTCTTCTCCTACAGAGAAGAAAGCACCTGCTTTTATATTACAGTCTATGCTGGTTTCTTTTGTATGAAATGGATACATTTATTCAACTTTAAAACTTTTTGCTTTTATTAAAAAAGTTCAAAGAAACACCAAAACATGTAAATGTGTTTTATCCTCATGCAGGTGTTTCCTTAAAGCTGCTCGCCTAATGATGATAAAAAAGGAAAAAAATGGCATGAACTGGTCTTGCAGTAAAGGAAGAAATATTTTGTAAAATACACTCCCACAAATTATGGCTTTTCCAGCCCTACTGAGCAGCAATGCTTGCTTCAGAACTGACACAGGTGAAAGCAATCACTCCAGTGCAAGGGCATCAGGATTATTTTGTGGTATTTATAGTTATCTATATAATTTAAATTAGATTTAAACAAAGCCTTCTTAAATTACTAGCCAATAACCATTAGTGACTACTCTTAAGAGAGGATCAGGTTTTCTGACATTTTGTATCGATTTATTTAACCACTATCCCAAGTTTCTGTATAATGTGATTCGAAACGGGAATGAGTCAGAGCTGTGGAAAGGCCTACTCAGAATGAACAGTGACAAGTTAGTTGAAATGCTGCTCATGCCATGGAAACAATGAAGTGTGACATTTCATATGTTAAGTCTGGCAGCAAGTTTGCTGGAAAATAACATAAGATTCTCTCATTTGTTTTGTTTTTCTGGAGGGTGGTGATATGGGGGGAGATTTTTTTTTTTAAAATGGCTATTGCCTTTTCTTACCTTTCTAGAAGATGCTTCTCATTTATCGGGTTACTTCCCTAATATTTTTGGATGCCTTAGCTATTCGTTTAGTGTCTTTTACTACACAGATATTTACAGGTATCCACATTACACACATCACAGAAATGTAGCATTCTTCTTAAACAGACATCTGATACACTAGAATGGATGCAATTAAATAGAATATATATTTCCTTTTTGCTCATAATTAAGGCACAAAAACTGCAAGTATTTCTGCACAGGCAAAACCTCACTATATCATCTTACCTCATAGTAAAAAAATAAAACATCTTTTTTAATTGCTCCCACCATATAGAAGAATGCATTATATAACTTGAAAGATAATACACACAAAGTATTGCTGACAGGGGTGGCTTTATGTATTTTGCCACCCCAAGCACAGCAGTCAGGCAGCTTTCGGCGGTGCACCTGCGGGAGGTCCGCTGGTAACGCGGATTCAGCAGCATGCCTGCGGGAGGTCCACCTGTCCCGTGGCTTTGGCGTACCTGCCACCAAATTGCTGCTGAAGGCTCCCTGACTGCTGCCCCCTGCGGCTTGCCACCCCAGACATATGCTTGGTGCACTGGTGCCTGGATCTGCCCGATTGCTGACAATCAAGCATTTAAACTTTGAAGAACTATGCCTGTCTAATGAAGAAGTTAAATGCTAATATGAAGTGAGCAGATCTTTTAAGCCAACACCTTTTTTCCATGCCAGTTTGTCAAAGTGATGTCCATAGATAGGTTACTTTACACATCATCTTTCTACAAAAGATGGGAAAGGCATCCCCTGGAAGATTTTAAGCTTTTTTTTAACTTAAATTTCCCAAATCTGGTGTAGCAGTCTTTTAGCATTGCCCTCATTTTCACATCAGAGTATAGAGTCCTTTTTTTGATTGAAAAACTAGAATGACACAAAATTAACATACAACACATTAAAAGGATTAAAAACTAGATGATAGATCTCAAATGTATGTTTAAGTGGGGAATCATCATTGAGCAGGTTTGTTTTTAATGTGTGCCCATACTACATAACATTTTTATCACTGAGTTGGAGGAATACATAAAATCATCACTGATAAAGTTTGAAGATGACACAAAGATTAGGGAAATGGTAAATACTGAAGAGGGCAGGTGACTGATACATAGCAATCTGCATCACTTAATAAGCTGGGTGCAAGCAATGTGTTTTGGTTTGGCTAAACGTATGGTCATATATCCAGGAACAAACATTGTGTCCCCACACACAGAATGGGGGACTATTCTGGGAAACAAAATAATATCCTTGTTCCAATCCTCTTTTGGGGAGGCTAACTAATGTTCCCTCTGATTTTTTACATCCATGTGTGGAATGAATTTTGGTATGTGCACCAATATGGAGGTGATGTGTGGCAGGGTGGGGCTGAGGGGTTCGGAATGTGATAGGGGGCTCAGGGCTAGGGCAGAGGGTTGGGGTGAGGGGGTGTGAGGGCTCTGGCTGAGAATGTGGGCTCTGGAGTGGTGTCGGGGATGAGAGGTTTGGGGTATGGGAGGGGGCTCAAGACCAGAGGGTTGAGGTGGGGGGGGTGAGGGCTCTGGCTGGGGGCCTGGTCTCTGAGGTGGTGCTGGAGATGAGGGGGCTCGGGGATGGGCAGAGGGTTGGAGTTCGGGGGGTGAGGGCTCTGGGGTGAGTCTTGGGGTGAAGGCTGAGCCGCGGCTATAGCAGGGAGAGCACCTTTCCCTAGCTGCAGCAGCTGCAGGGCTGGGGCCAGAGGAACAGGTGCTTCTCCTAGCCGAGGCAGCTCTGGGGCTGGGGCCTGCGGAGAGGCGCCTGTCCCCATCCGTGCAACCCTTGATAGCCTGCTGTACAACCGCACATCTTAGAGGGAACTTAAAGAGTAACACTTTTTTGTCTCTTTTCAAGGAACATGGTGGGAGTTTTGAAGATTAGATGTTTTTATGGCATGATGAAGTATCTTCATGACCTAAATTCTCTACTCTGTTCAAGCTGCATTTGGACAGAATGGAGATGAAGAGGGACTCACAGGGAGGCAGTAGTGGCTCCCTGACCTTGAACAGCCTGGCCTCAGCACAGAAGTAAGCAGCTGACTGGTGCTAGGTGAAGTGGAGCTCTGCCCCACCATTCCTCTCGATTTCCCACACTGGAACGTCCCCTCCCTCCCTTTATCCTAGAGAGATTTGATGGAGATCAACTATTACAAGAGCTACATAGCGGCCTTAACAGACCACAGAATCTAGCCCATATATCTGATGTATCCTTAACTAGTTAAAACTACATATCTTTTAAACATACAAAATCTGTGTTCAAAGAATTAAGGCTACAAAGTGAAGATCTCAAAAATTAGGAACGGTGTGAATAAAGATTGCCTGTGCAACCTTAATTCGGCAGTCTTTAATTACATGACCACATACTATTGTTTTCCACAGGACCCCTGCCTTAGTCAGTGTACAGGATGGATGGTAGTTGTTAGAGAAATGAGCAGGCTGACCCAGAGGCGGACTGAGTAGATTCTTTATTGCGGTGCTTGTTCCCCTCAACCCAATTGTTGAGTAAGCCCTGGATTGGTTACATCACTCATTTTATTTAAGTTAGTATGTAAATACCTACATCTGCTACAACACCCCCAACCCCCTTTTAAAGTAATAGAAACACCCATACTATGATTATACCTACCCCTATTAACTGATTACAGTATTACACATATTATACACAAATTTTTATCTTGAAAATACATTTCTTTGCAGTGATTGCTGCTACAAGTTCCCTTAATCAGCAGTTTTCAGGGGAGGGAGGGAGGGGCCATGAGCAGTTCTTGTTTATGTAGCTGAAAAAGGAAGGGAGGGGGAGATAACACTTCTTTACACAAAGGTATCCTTTAGACAGCTGCAACATTTATTTATCTCCAACAAGCTGAAGGGGAGGGTGAGGGATGACACTTATCTGTCAAGCGAAGAAAACGGTGCCTGCCTGTGACTCTACTCCCTAATACCATACCAGAACATCAGCGGTCTCCCAGGTCTCTACTTAACCCTTACATATCCCAACACTAGTCATTTAATGAACAGCTATTCAATATTCTGTTTTCTCCTGTTGTTCGGTGTGTAGCTCTAGGCCTTATTTACTGACACTATTCAAACCCTGCTCTGAAGACAGAATTATTGCTTTCTGCATAGGCTTTTCCATGATGCTTATAACTGTACCATCTGAGTTCTTCACTAACATTAATTTGTTTTCAGAATCCTCTTTTGAGACGGGGGATATAGTTATCCTCATTTTATAGATGGGGAACTGAGGCACAGAGAAGTTGAAAAGTTTCCACTAATTTGGGGTGTCCAATTTGAGACACTTACGACCTGATTTTTCAGAGTATGTGGCATTTTATACATTCAAATCACAGTTCCCACTGACTTCAATTGCAGCTATGAATGCTCAGCACTTCTACAAATCAGACTAGGGAAGGAGATGGTTGTCTATAGTATGCCTGCTTCCTTTGTTGCAGAAGTTGGAAAGTGTGTAGTGAATGAGGCAAGGGATAGGAAGAAAAAGAACAATCTCATGTTAATGCAGATTAATGCTGCCCTGGAGTACTGGATTCTATCCCTCCCTCTGCCACAGATGCTGTGTGATGCTGGGCAAGTCACTTAAATCAAACTTTTCAGAGGTCGTCACTAATTGTATGTTCCTCTACTTGTATTTTCTGTGTGCCCAACTTGAGACCCTGGAGTCTTTTTGAGATTGTGGCATTTTTTGCACAAAGACAAACCACTTTATATTCAGGATTTGGGAATGATGATGACAACAAGTGCCGCAGCCTGACCTTGGTATAGACCACTGGAGTGGAGGAAGGTTGCTCCTTCCATAGCAATTTGATTTCTTTGTGGCAGACAGTTTGCTGTGATGCCATCAATGACAATCTTGTAATAGATGAGTTATTTGGCAAGAGAAGTCTTGTACCCAGTGCTGTTCAATGGTAGCATGTTCCATGGGGCAACACGGAACATACCACGAAGGTGAGGGTTTGGACTTCCAGGAAGTTGGGGTCATCAGGGCTGTGCTTTCTTTAAGTTGGGTTTGAGTCACACCCATCCTACGCATGCAAAACACACCCCTCCAGCTGGAGTTGGTTACAGCAGGGACTTTAAATCTGGTGCTATTGTCATGACTGGTTGCCCCTGCATTCCACGCTGCCTCCTTAGGACTGGGACACATACAGGAATTCTATTTCGTGGGGTACACCACCCCTTTCTCAGGAACTCTTTTACCAGATGCTGTTGGTTCCTGAGGGCATGGATGACCTTTACGAAGATCTAGTTTTTCTTCTGCCCTATGCAGTCCACACACCTACAGTTGTGACCTATTCACCTTCAACATCATTGGGGAACTTGGCCATTGTCCACAGGGTCCACTGTTGGCCTTAGCTCATTATCCTGAGCAGGAGCCTTTATCATCTATTACTGAGTAGGACCAGTCAGACCCAAGGCTCACCTGGGCTGGGATGACCATACCCTGAAGTAGAGCTTTGTATACCACTACTTACTCACTACCAACATGCTGCAGTGAAATATAACGGGGGGTGGACCTTCCTCTATCTCATAATTTTGCTAAACCAAATAAAATATGGCTGTTTTGATAGGTGAAGTGGACACAAATAGAATACAATATTTGAGCTGCAATTACTAAGTGAACCACAGAAACTGAGATTAACTGAGTAGAATAATGAAAGTTAGTAATAGCATGCTGATCAGGTAGAGAAACATACAGTTGATAGATGATGATGGTGATAAGATTCCTATTAGAATTCCTGTCTACAAAGTGATCAATCAGTACAGTCATCTATTTCAAAGTTATCACATTTTTTTCTTTGCACAAAAAGACTATCAACTGTATCCCTCTTTAGCTTCACCCTGCATTTCTTGCCTGTGGTGTTTTTTAGGGTTGGAACAACAAAAAGGAAGTAAGTAATGCTGGAATGCAGGTATATTTGCTAATGGGTGATTTGGGCACATAACAGCATTTTGCAAGTGCATAGTTGGAATAGATGCTGCTTGAGGACGCAAATCTGGAAAGAGATGCACTGGTACAGACCAGATCTTTGCAGAGTCCCATTGATTAGAATGGGACTTCACACAAGCATAAGTGTTTGTACCCATGCATCTATTTGCATGATCAGTGCCCTAAAGAAGAGTATCTCCACTGCTGCCAAATCTGCATCTGTCCCTCCTGTACTGTTGCCAGGTCCGCATCTGTTCCTCTCTGTAATTCTTGTTATGTAAATCATGTCAATGAATACTTTTCCAGTAGTGCTTTTATTTTTTTCTTTGCTTTTAACATAATCTGGCATTAGTTATAGATTGTTAGAAAGGCAATGAACCATGTAATTAAAAGTTCAATTATGTTTTGTTAAAACCTAAGAAACTTACAAGCAACCAATTATTTTCTAGGAATTTATTTAGCATCTGTTTATATTATATATTGTGTAACCAAGGGTATACAGAGTTCTTTTACATAAAAGAATGGGGTGCTAATTGTGGGATTTCATATAGCACCTTTAATCAGAAATGCATGTGAATGTAAAATTTGTGAATAATATACATTAACTTTAACACAAATGCACTGTAAAATATTTTACCACAGTCTAATATTAGCACAGAGAGAATTTATAGCACATAATTTATTCTAATGTGCATGAATTGTCCATCTGTATCTTTTAATTTTCTCAGATATAATTTATATTGAAAATTTCCCAGATTTCTTTGAATAATTCTTGCTCTATAAACTATTTACAAAATGTTCACTGTACTCAATGTTTGACATTCAAGCTGTATCAGATAGTTTAGTTCAGACAAATAAATACAATTTAGGGCACGATAATTTATGGTTTGGTTTCTATTTCCCGAATAGATGAGATCACCTAAAATGAGATTTCTGGTGTAAATATTCCTTTTTACAAGTCCACTATTCATTTTCTTGAATATTAAATTCAATTTAGCTGTTTCCACAAACATTCTAACAAGTAAATTCATTCGCTAGAATATTTTCACAGAAAGTTAACACAGTCCAAGCAAGTTTTTATTCCAATTAATATTCATAGTGCTAATGATGCAAACACTTATGCACATGATTAACTTTATTACCAGGACTAGAAGTCAGTGGTCTATGAAGGAGGTATACACAGTAGTAAAGTTAAGGAAGTGCATAATAATTTGCAGCATTTGCATCATCAATAGTAAAGTTGCTGAGGTATTTGTAAAAGAAAATAGCAGAGGAGATGGTGCCACTAGGTACTCATTAATTGGCCAGAATTTTCAGATTCATGCACAATAACATATAATTAACATATTATTTAAATTTGCTATATGTAGAAATGATCATCAGTTGGCCCTGTCCCTGTCTCTTTCCTAGTACCATCCCAGCATACCCCAGGTCCCACATAGACCAGCAATAAACACAGTCCCTGCACTGAGAGATGAGGCAAGCATGTAGGGCCTCCGGGAGATCCTTTAAGAACTATGCATCTTCACACTCAACAGTGGGTAAATGTCACAATACAGCCCCATACATCTAACGCTAGATTCAGACCTAAAGTGCTTCACATCTGGGCTGGCAGTTGTGTTACTACAAACCCAGAGGGAGTGGGGGCAGGGGAAGGGGGAGAATAAAACAACTGTCCTTCAAGAAGTGAAAATGCCAAGCTTAATTTCAAAGCAGGCGAAATTTTGGAAGTGCTCACTGGGTATGATCCATGGAAGGTATCTAAAGAGAAGGATGGATTTTCTTCATTAAAATTTGCCACGACTAGCGAGATTGTGTGCCTGTTTGCAACCCACTGCTCCAAGGTGCTTGTTTCACTCATGTCAAACTTTAGTTAATATAATCTAAAATTGTGATATTTAATCCATTTTAAAATGGAATTTCTGTGTACAGCATACAGCCACCTCAACTGGGCTACAGCTGAGTGATTTCAGATACTAAACTCTGGTGTTTTGTATTTCAGATGAGGCATGAACAGATGTTTTCCTAATAAATACTTTGAATTGAGACAAAAAAAAATTTGGTGATGTTGGTGATAAGTTGCTGTTATTAAGAACAGTGAGACTGAGGAACAAAAAAATATTGTATCATATCTCCCTCATTTCCAGCCTACCAGTTTCATGAAATTCCATCCCCTCCCTCTTTTAGTAACTTATTTATCTCTCTTTCCCTCATTCACTGATATTGCTTGGTTCAGTGGCTTGGTAATGTCTTTCAATGTCCTTATTAGCCTATTTGAAAAATTGTTTTGTTTAAACTTTCTATTTGCTCCTGAAGTCTACATGATATTCTCACACTCATGCTAGAAGTGAACAGTTTCTCTGGATACAATATATCAACTATATTACAGTTTTGAAATCTTAAATGACTGTAGATCACCATAAAACAATCCGTAAGCACCAAGAAGCCAACAGAAGCAGAATATATTTATAAAGAAAAACAGTCATGCCAAATTTCCCAGTTTTCCTTTAAATATTATTGCAAGTGAGGTGGATGAGAGGAATTCAGGTATACTGGGGGCCCAATTCTGTTCGCACTTAGCTAAATCCATGCTTCTCACCAAAACCAAATAGCCAAATGCACTAGGGTTCCACAGACATGATGTGGAAGAAAGAACCCCACTATGCCAGGGTGTTGTAATGGAACCATGGCCACTGTTTCAACCTGGAGGATTCAGTAGCCCTCATCATTCCTATGTGCACTCTCAGTGGGCAGTTGATGCCCACTGGATGTGCACAGCTGATGGATCCAACCCCGCCATTGCCTTTCCCCAAGCCTGCCCCTGAACTGCCTCACTTAGGCTCCTTCACATGGATTCCTACCTCCCCATGTAGAGGAGCCGTACTATTTATTCTGTTCTATTCAGGTTGTTCTACCATGCCAATCATTTGGAATCTACTGCATCTGGCAACTTCCATGACCACTGAACTACAGGCATGATTTTACCCATTGATATCAATGGGGAGCTAGGCCAGTAACTAAAAGCAGAACAACTTAATGCTCATCATGTATGCATCTGTTAGGAAAACATTTGACACAGTGTCTCAAATCTGTGCTTGAAAAATTAATTCAAATTGGCTTGGATCTGAGGACTCTCACTGGATGAAGGACCATAGACAATGGATAGTGAATGGCCGATGTGGAGAGCTGTCCAGAGGAATACCAGGAGGACTGTTAGGATCAATTGTATTTGGAAAAAAGGTGTAAAAGCATATTAATTACATTCACAGATAGTCTCATTTAGGAGATGCTGCCAACAGTAGAGAAAATGGGGAAATAATAGGAGTCAACAAGAAAAAATGCAGGATAAAAATGCTTCTGGGAAAAAATATCCCCAAGCAAAAATATTTGACTTAGGGATTTGAAGGGCGGCAGGGAAAGCGATAATACTGAAAGATCTATAGGGGGTAGGGGAGAGCACATCAGATATGAGCTTGCAATGTGATATGACAGAAGAGGGACCACATCACAGGCCATGGAAGTTACATTCTCTGTGTGGCAGTGGGAAGTCTCCATCTGGAATATTGTGTGCTGCCCTCCTGGGCAGGTAAAGGCAGAAAATGAAGAAATCTTGACAAATTGGAGAGGTTTCAGAGAAAAGTATCAAAATGATTATGTGCTTGGATGGAAGGACTGATAAAGGTAAAAATATCTACGTATCACGACACAGCAGACAAAGGGTGGGATTTTCAAAAGCACTCAGTGTTGGCCTAGCTCTGCTCCCATTGCAGCTAATGACAGTTTTATCATTGACTTCAACGGAAGCAAAGCTAGGCTAATTCCGAGAGCTTCTGAAAAATCCACTCATAATAACCATCTACAAGTGTCTGACGGCTGTAATCTCCAAGGGATAGGTCATGCCATTTAGGCACAGGCCATAGCAAGCAGTGATGCAGAACCACATTGTGTCAGGGCCATGGTGTGTGGGGCCTGATCTTGGGGTTATCATGGCCATGGGGCTAGGAGCCAATTAACAGGAATGCCAGGAGATTCTAATAAGAGACAAATCAGAGGACATGGATCAAGAGTCAGCTACCAAAAAGTCAGGCTGTGTCAAGATACCAAAAAGAGCAGTTTAGGGTGATGGAACCAGGAGACAGTTACCAAGCGTCAGGTCAAGACATGCTACCAGGTGGACAGGATCAGAAGGCAGGAACAAGTAAACAACTGACCAGCAATCAATGGCAGGGTTGGGCCCAGACGTACAAACAACTTCCTGTTTCCGTCTCTAGCTTAAATAGGGACTGGGACCCTTTCAGGAGCCTCAGAGCTCTCCCAATCAGAGTATGGGGCAGGGCTTGTGCCTCAGTTGTGCTTCATGAGCCCTAGTCCCAGCTGCTGTCTGTGAGCTGCAGAGTGGAGGATTGCAGTGTGACGATTCCCAGGACTGTCACGGACCCAGGGCCTGACACACTGCCACAGGGGACAATTGCTCCCTAAGTCACCCTCTACCAGACCCCTTTACAGTCCCGAGCCACATCAAGCCACCATGGTTCAGCCATTTATACAGAGGTATTGTATCAATTCTAAAGCCGAGAGAGGAAAAGTAGATTTTCCATTCCCACTTAATAATTGAACATTCTGAAACTGTAAACAAATAGACAGATCTTCCAAATCCTTCTTCACAGGAGCAGTCCTATCGAACAATGATTTGTACAATCAGGCCCTCAACTATCAGAGGGTTCTAATAGTGAAGGTGATCTTTGTGAAGTGAGTACATGTGTAGTAAAATCTCATTAATGTAGGTTCCCTGAATGGGCATCAAGTGGTAGTGAATTTGGGTGATTACTGACCTGGTCAGACTCACACAAGTGCCATAGAAGTTAAAGGCTTTGCATTCCATTACTCATGGGTCTCTTTCTCAGTTTTTTTCCATACTTTCTGTAAAGTAAATTAAAACCATCCAGCAGGGTAGCTGAAGTACCTAAGCTCTGCAAGTTCAGGGCTCAACCTGTGAGGTGTTTAGCAACTCCTGCAAGGTGTTTAGTACCTTCCCGCTCTTGCTGACACAGGAAGTGCTGAGCAGCTCAAAGAACAGGGCCACGGCCATTAGTGAGCCTATCCAAAGAGAGCACTTGGGGGAAAAAGCCTACTAGATTAGCCATGTTCTGTAGCTAGCAAGCAGATAAATGTTTTAAGAGAGATTAAATGCTATTAGTGGGAAAAACACAATAATTAGGTACGGAGTCAGAGATTCTCAGGACTCTTATTTGACCAGTAGTGCTCTCATTGTATGCAAGTGCACTTGACATTCAATCATGTGGATATCATTCAGTGGATAATTCCTTACTAAATGATCAAAGATTCTCATTTTCCTCATCTAATATTACTGTATTATATGGTGAAAACTTGCACACTACACTTACCATAAGGCAACTTCATGTTCCAGTGCATTTGTCATTGTTTTGCAAAATACTTTCACAGAGTTTATTTTCAGGTATTTCTCTGCATAATATCCAATCAAAAATAAACCATATAACTTGAAGATTTTTTTTTCCCCAGATACAAAAAACAACCAATATGCTTTAAGTCTGACTGACTTTTAGTTTGTATCAAGGAAACATTCAGTAAGAAAGAACAAATGTAAAGTCTCCATGAACGAGTTTCTCTCCTCTGTACACACTGCAGCAACTCTGAGAATAAAATGGCTGCCGTCCCTGCACACAACCACTGTTATTAGAAATGGGAAGGTGCAGCACAGAAAAAAAAAAAAAAGGTCAGTTCTAAACCACAAAAACCTCTGTCTCTCTCAATCTGTTCATTAGTTGCTTCAGTTTCTGGACACCAGTTGACATGTATTATCAGTTGTTACAGTATGTTTTTAAGATTTGTTTACATAACATTTTTGTCTGGGAACATGATATAGGGAGCAAAAATAGACTATGCAAGGCCAGCTCTTTGTACAAGATGGTACATCTGATATGTCATTGCTTTGGCCCATTGCCACATTATTAATAAAGCATCTCCAGAGTATTCTCTATTGATTATACATTAACAGCAATGCCTTATTAAAAACAGAATTCTAAGGTAGGTGTCTGGCGAGGCTTTTCAATCAGTGATGCTTATGCATTTAGAGAAATAAGCTTACAACAGAGTGCTCAGAATGCAGCATTATTTAATTCCTCATTGTAATAGCAGTCTGACAGTCTAGACTCAGACAGCTGGTATAATTATAGGCACCAAAGCCTCCCTGAGGATATTTGAACTGCAGTGATTGGATGCTAAACTGAAATACACAGTAGTATAAAAAACCTGCCCAATGACATTAGTTTTGGTTCAAAATATCATCGCTGTTGGGCCCTCAATAGCCAGTCTATGAACAGAACTAATTAAACATACCAAAAAAAGAGCTAAATTAAACAAACTAAATAGTACCATGATTTTTTTCCTTTTTGCACTTGGGGAGTCCAATACATCACTGTTATTATATTGAGCAAGACAAAACAGTCTAATGCACAAACAATTACTGAAATGAGTAGGTGCAGTAGAAGCTTAATACTGGACAATGGATTTCTCCTCTGAAGACTAGCAGTTACGGGTGAATGCAATTTTCAAGTCATAGGGGAAAGAACACAGCTGCCAGAGATCCTATTTAAATACATTTCAATACAAATGATGAATGCAAAGACTTAAGCGCTCTATTCTCAAAGTAGTAGTAAAAGGACAAAGCATGCAGGGATTTGGTTTGGTTCGATTTGATTTTTACTGGCAATTCAGCACCCCTGAAATTTTGATGTCACTTAGTGTATGGTGTGTATGTTTCTTCAGATGCATATCAGAAAGTACTAGCTTTCATAAAATACAAGATGGCACATACTACTCTTTATACTGCTTTATAGTAAAAAGAGTGGCGGGGGGGGGGAGACAGTGGTTAGGGAAGGGCTGTCATGTTAATACTGATATATAAGGAAGACTTACCTGGAATTTTAAAAGAGATTTGCAAAGAAAGAACCTTGTTCTGAAATAAAACAAAGTCAGCTCCTAAAGATAATTTAAAAAAAAAAAAACCACTTTGAAAGGGGCAAAGTAATTAATGACGTATCTCCAGCAGAAGTATATAGAATATACGTTCACACACAGTACCAAGTACTCGCTCCCCAGGGATTAGATACCGATTGAGGAACATCTAACATATTGCTTGAGGAATATATTTGAACATCTCTCTTGTTAAATGCCAAATTATTTCCCTATATAAACTCAGTCTAGTTTCACATATAGAAGAGAACAAAATAGTAATGAATAATTTTTCCATCTACCGCGGTTGCTGGGAGAGGCCCTGTTACATTAATTAAGAAATGAGCATCATACTCCCAAAGTAATATAAATTTTAAAAGAGCAAAAGGGATGGCTTTGCTCCATGAATTACTCAGTCAGAAGGCTCTGCCAATTTACTCCAGAAGGAAATCTAAATGTAACATGATGTAATGTGAAAATGAATGCAGAATCAATTAAAATAGTTTTCTTCATATTTATTGAGGCAAATATGTTCATATTAAATCTGAAAATATTTGGGTATTAGGAAGGACACAGGGTTCTACTTCTATTCCTTCAATTTCTATATTTTTAGAGTTTAGACCTCAAATTTGATCCACTCTTTCCAGCGAAGAAAGTCTATAGGATCACAGATGTGTGGAGCAGCCACTGTTACATAAAAGTGCTGGATGTGGCTGCAGAAACCAAAGGTCAGACTCCACTGGAGAGCAGGGCACAGATTTCAGGCTAGCCAGAGAACAGATTGTGGCTGGCAGCAGTTTTCAGCAGGCTCTCATTGCTGTGTTATGGAATGGTTAAATACATGCCAATTTTGTTCTTAAATACAAATGCTTCATGGCATAAGAACAACATAAGAGGCCCACCGTGCAATGCTTTGGTTATAGCTTGGATACTCTTAAAATATCCAAAGATCAAAGATCAACACACTTTTAGAGGAAATGTGTCAACCTCTGAAGGCAAACCCACCAGTTTCTCCAACCTCCCACAATTGCCTACTTCCACCAGGAAACTCCTGCCATTCGATCCCAAAAGTACCACTGGTTTGGTATCAGACAGAGAGACAGCAAACACGGAGTTACAGCCCAGTCAGTTCCAAAATACAGCTCTTTGCAGCCTGTTCAGAGGTCACACTGTATACACCACAATCTTACCCCTTGCACTTCATGGTGTCAGTCATTACCAGGTCAGTTAAAGGCACAGCCTATAATACCATCAGATCCACAAGGCTCTTGTTCTCTTTCCTTCCCTCGTTCTTTCTGTTTAAACAAGAATTACTATATTGCCACTGCTTCTACTTCCAGTATCTGATGGAGTCCCATTAGCCTAGGTACACTATGACTGAGTAGATGTATCACAACCTGAGGGCCAGCTCTGGCTAAAAATCTCAGTATGCTGAGCTTTAATTATATTTAGATTCAATATTGGAGCTGAGAAGTATTTTCCATAACTTGTTTTCATTTTTTTTTTTAAACACAGAAATTGTGTGACAAAATTCAAGGAGGAAAAAAGATTTTCTGGGGTCCTTGCTTTCTCTCTTGGGGTGGGGTGGGGGCTGGGGACTTTTTTCCACTTGAAAAAAAGGGAAAGGGAAACAAACAAAAAACAACCAAGTTTTTCACATTTCAAACTGAAACAAAAGTTTGTTGGGAGTTTTTTGTGAACAATAAAATACATTTAAATAAATAATCAAATGACAAGGAAATAGTCCACAAAAACGTCCATATGGTTCAAGAAGCCATTTTGCATTTAGCTGACAAACAAACAAAACTTTGCAAAGAACAAATTTGGATCAGGTTTCAGAGTAGCAGCCGTGTTAGTCTGTATCCGCAAAAAGAACAGGAGTACTTGTGGCACCTTAGAGACTAACCAATTTATTAGAGCATAAGCTTTCGTGGGCTACTGAAGTGGAAAGCTTATGCTCTAATAAATTTGTTAGTCTCTAAGGTGCCACAAGTACTCCTGTTCTAAATTTGGATCAGCAGCTCTCAATATATAAAAATTCTAGGTTTTCTTTTACCCCTCGATAGTGCACAGAACACCAAGTGGGTCATTCACACTTATGCACCCTGGAGTGGTTGAGCTCCACCATAGGTGTACAAATTTGTGTTTGGACTTCATCTTGACTTCACTGTTAGGTAACATAGCCCTAATGCGATAGTCTGCCCTGAACTTAGTACCCTACAAAAGGCCTATGAGATGTACTTTTTTACAAGTAACAGACAAGTGTTCTCCAGATTTCCTTCAATCCTCTACCTCCAATCAGAGTTGGCCGCTCAGGGCTCTTGTTACTCCCCACAAGTCAGGGCAGGGGGATCACTATGAGGTAGGTGTTTTCTCTTTCTCATGAAGTGGACCAGATCTGGGAGGTAAAGAACTTCCTTCCTCTTCCAGGCATGAGGACCTGGGCTTTGGGAATCTGCTCCATCTTGTTATCAAGAGCCCGGAGAGGGTGGAGGTAGACCCACTATGTGGCACTTCCTCCCCTTCTTCACATGAAGGCACCAAAAGGAGGAGGAGAAGTGAGTTCATAGTACTAAGAATATCAACCTTTGACTGCTCCTTCACCATTTTATTCTCATTTCTCTATAACACAAGAACTATTTTTTCATATATTCCAGCTTATACAATGTTTTGCAAAGAGTTCTGTTTTAAAATATTTGCAATATAAAAACACAGTGCAGCATAGTTAAATTTGTTGCTTTTGCCAAACGGTCTCTATAAATATTCTATGTATTCAAAATTTCGCACTGTTAGGGTGAAAATCCCTACCTAACCAATAACTAACCAGCCCTCTCCTGACTACCGTTAACTCCATCCTCCATGCCAGCCTTTTCGGTATTGGTGCAGATGCCCCCTCTCTGGGTAAAAAAGGGTGAACACATACACATCTGTTCTGTTCCAAGCTCCCTCTCCTATGAGGGGCAACACAGGGTAAGTGACACAGAGAGCTTTGTTTGAGTCCTCATGGCACGGTGTTTTTAAACTCTGAATTCATATTTGCCTTTATATATCCCTACAGAGAATGATGTTCAAGGAAAGAAACTGCCTCTTGTACAAGTTCTCTGTAGAAACAATCCCCTGGTTATGTCAACCAGTCTTGTAGACTTGTTCATTATTGATCTGGAAGTATTTATATAGGTCATTTTCCTATGCAATTTATCTTGTGGCCTCAGACTCCGGGTAAGGTTTATTGAGAAAGAAAGGCATTAAATAAGACTTGAAGCTTAATTTCTAAGGCCAAGGTTGGGGGATGGGCTTCGTGGCAGTTGCTTTGCCACCTTAGCTAACTGGCAATGATCTTTGCTGTTAGCAACTAAGTTCCAATACATATATTTTAAGAAATAATATGGCTGTGAAGAAAATTAATATGATGAAATGCAATAAAAATAATTAATAGCCAAATTCATTCTTATTTATTTGCATTATGCCAGGCCTAAGTAGGGGCAGTGCAGAGCTTCCACTCACTCCAGGAGAAGCTCACTGAAAGACTGTTTCAGTGAGCTCCTCAATACAATGGGGTGAGGAGTTTTGAGATGGCAGGGTACCCCAGATTGGCCCTCTCTTTAGGGTGGGAGGGCATGACTATGTCCATACTTCTTGACGCCCCACTCTGGGGTAAATTGTTCCCAGGGTGATCTCCACACAAACAAGTATTTGTGCTTCCCTGAGATCTATGAAACTGCGACTGGCCTATAGCAGAGATACAAGTTCTAGGTTCCTGCAGATATGCAGGGTTTTTGTTTGGTTTTGCTTGCTCACTGATGTCAGGCAAGGTGGGTCTAAATATGCATGTCTGGTGTGGGAAAGATTGGTGCACATAAAGAAGCTGAACCTGGTGCTGAATGATGGCTGCCCCTACAGTTACTCCTGGGGGGATTCTGCATGGCTTTGTGCCTGCAGAAAATGCCCCTCTGCCCCCGCAGAATTCCTGTGCTTCCCTGCAGAAAATGGCAGGGAAGCAAAAGGAAGCCATGCAGGGAGGGAAATGACCATGGGCACAGTGTTTTGGGGGGGATTTCCCCCCTCCAAACAGAGGTGAGGTATGGGGGGCACTCGTGTGCCACTTCTGTGTGCTGGGAGTCTTCCTATTTTCTGTGCAACAGTGCCCATGGTGGGGCTAGGCAAAGAGGGGAAATGAGGGAAGGGGGAGTGAGTGGGTGGAAGGAAAAGGCAATGGGGGGGAAATGTGGGAGTGAAGGGAGAGGGATGGAGAAGAAAAGGGGATGGGGAATGAAAGGGGTAAGCGGGATGCAGCATCTCCTTGGCAGCAGCTGGGGCTCCCCCGTTAAGCAGGCCCATTGAACCCTCACCCTGTTAAGCCGTACCCCCCTATCCCCAGACTCTTCTGACAAACCCCCCCACCAAGCCCCATCTCCCCACACCCAGACCCTCCCACCCTTGACCCCTAACCACCTTCACCTGGATCCCCTGAAGAGTCCCATTGCCCCTGCACCCGGCACCCCCACAATGAGCCCCTATACAGCCAAATCTCCCACTGAGCCCCCCGCACCCAGATTGCTCCACACAGAAACCTCTCAGTCCACACCTGGATCCCCCCCACACTAAGCCCCTGCACACTTGGATAGGAGTGGGTGGGTCAGGTTTTGCATCATGTGGGAGGTCAGACTAGATGATCATAATGGTCCCTTCTGACCTTAAGAGTCTATGAGTCTATGATGGGCTGAGACTGCCCATCCACTCCTGGTGCGCCAGGCGCAGAGGGGAAGGACCCCAGGATGTTTCTGGGGCAGGCCCAGCCCTTGCACTGTGTCAGGGTCAGATGAAGCCTCACTGCGCAGTCCCTGTACCAGGGGAGGGGGAGGCTTCAGGGTGTTCTCCCATTTCAATGCAGCCAGTGTCCTATGCTCCCCACTGCCATCCTGGAGCCACATTTATTTATTGACAAATAAAATTTGCAGAATTTTGCCATTCATCATTTCCTCCAAAGACAAATATCAAGAAAAATTCATAATTCAACAAGGGGAGTGGGAGGGAAAAGTATGATCTTTTTAAGGAGAAGTACAGCTTTCTTGTTATATATATGGCACCATGACACTACGGTGACTGGCTCATTAGAAATGCATAAATACGGTGCTTAATATTTCAGAGCCAGCAGAAACAATTGTTAACATTACTGATAAAGGGAAAGCAGCAGCCCGTGTCCATGGCAAAAAAGGACATAGAGAAGACAACTGTTCACAACAACACTCTACTACTTAGAAGTATCAGAGGGGTAGCCATGTTAGTCTGAATCTGTAAAAAGTAACAGAGGGTCCTGTGGCACCTTTAAGACTAACAGAAGTATAGGGAGCATAAGCTTTCGTGGGTAAGAACCTCACTTCTTCAGATGCAACTGAAGAAGTGAGGTTCTTACCCACGAAAGCTTATGCTCCCTATACTTCTGTTAGTCTTAAAGGTGCCACAGGACCCTCTGTTACTACTTAGAAGTGTCTCTCTGACTACTGTAGTAGTAATGACAGAGTTAGAAAGAGAAACATGTGGGGATAATGCTAGGACTCCTCTGATTGAGTCCAGGAGAGTAAGCAGTGTGACTAATCCACTCTAGATAGTTTGTGAACCACTGTGGATCTTATCTGTAAAGCTGATTTTTTCACAGCTGTTATTTTTTTTTAAATTATACAGACAGCATTGGAAACTCTGAGTACATTTCATCTCAGTTATGCCTTCCCGTGTTCTTGCTGCAAAGTTCTGTTGCTAGGCAAACACAGAATAGAAACCACTGTTCCTGAAAACAGATTCTTATGTTACTTTACTACAATGGCACTAGCATGTGTCACTTCACTTTAAAGAGTGTAGAATGGATTTATCCATTACATAAGGTCAACCAACCTTTTTTCCCCCACTTCAGTGTGAAGAGAGAAGTACCTTCAGAATTAGAACATTTGGTTATTACACCAGCTGTAATGTTTCAGATTAAAAGCACATATTCAGCATATACACACTGTGACGATTTACAGATTTCCAAACATCTAAAAACACATGCAGAGGGGGCAAAGGCCAGTTACTCCTTGGAAAGAAGTCTTAAAAAAGGGCCAGGATACAACCTTCCGCCTTTTAGCTAAAGATGAGCATGCCGCAAAGTTCTGCTCCAAACTACTCCAAAGTTAGAGGCTATTCAGATCTAGTGTTTTGGTTTGGGTCCAACACCACATTTAGCCATGCACAATTAACATTTCAAAAAACTTGAATAGTTCATTGCATTGGAGAGCCACTAGCACTGAAAAAAGTAATGTAGTGGCAGAGAGTAAAGAGTGGTACAGAGTGTTCTTCATATGTAGTTGTTTATCTCAGATTAATGGGTGCTACTGGTCTAAGAGCTTCATGGATAGAAGGCTGATTGTTACAAATAAAATGTAAATATTTTATATTTTGCAGTGCTGAGACAAAAATGTGCTTCTGTTTTAAGTAAAACTAGCTACGTTAATGTGTTTTACCAACAAAAAATATGGTTGCTTATTCTGTGCAACACATCTTGTGAAAATCCCCTTGTATCCTTGGCAACTAGTAATCATCTATGTGTAGAGCAGATAAGCGGCTGCTAATGCAACATCAGTGAATCAATCAATCTACATCACTGTTGCACATAGTATGTAAAAGTGGGGGTTATTTATTAATAACATTTTAGATTTATTCACAAAGATGGCAAAAAACAAAAGAAAAGGGGCTATTAAGAACAAATAAATAGTGTGCTTGTGAGATGTACACTATAGACACTGATCATGCCTTTTTATTCTGCAAGTTAGAAGCCTTCTTAAAAATAAAGCAATGACGAATAATTTACATGCTGCATAAAATGTGGATTTTATATATATATACTCCAATATATATACTCCAAGAATATTCTATTCCCTGTAAAATTTGACATATACAACTATTTAAAGTACATTTAACCCTTTGTGAATATTTACAATATTAAGGTGGTCAGTTTTCATAATAGCCCCAAATTAGTTAATATATGGACAATATCCTGCCATCTATCCACAAGCAAAATTCCTCTGGACTTTAGTAGCAATGCTGTTCATGGTAAAATGGTGGAATAGGATTCTGACATGACAATACAATACATTTCACCACATAGTTGACAATGGAAAACCATCCAAACACCGGTGAAAAATTACAAGGGTGTTTTGAGTAAAGCCGTAATTATGATCCCATAAGTAGCATTCGCCTTCCACGGGCACTGCCACTTTTTTCCCAACTGCTATCTGTAGTAAAATTTCCATGCAAGCCCACTGTAGTCAATGATAATGAATAACGTTAATGTGATTGCACTAGTGTGACTGAGGGCAACATTCGGCCCTGCTATTTGGGGAATGGCTTCACAGGTTCACCTGATATTTGTGGGATTTCATGAATAATTTGTTTTCCAACCACCTGGTAGCCAATCAGAACAAAATGTCAGTGAATCATTAAATATTTTGGACGAAATTCCATCCTTGGTGTGATCACTGCCAGCACAAAGACTTTAAAAGATTCTTCAAAGCAAAATGTGACTCTTTGAAATGAAGGTCTTATGGTTAAGGCCCTAGATCACCTGAATTCAATTTAGGCTCACAACTTTTCTGTGTGAACATGGCCAAGTCACTGATCTCTCTTTGCCTCAGTTCCAAATATTCTGTTTATATATTGTATCTTTTCTTCCACCCTTCATCTGTCGTCTCTATTTAGACTCTAAATCTTCAGGGCAGGGACAATCTCTCACTATATGTATTTACTGTGCCAGCACAATGAGGCTGCAATCTTTGTTGAGGCTTCAAGGCACTAGTATAGTAAAAATAGCAATAGTAACTTCTGCAGATGTAGGGAACATCTACACTAAAAGCATAACAGTGGCACAGCTGCAGCTACACTGCTGTAGCATTTCAGTGTAGGCATTCACTATAGTAACAAGAAGGGTTCTCCCCAACTGTAGTTAACCCGCCTCCCCAAGAGGTGATAACTAGGCTGACCGAAGAATTCTTCCATTGGCCTAGCACTGTCTATACCAGGGCGTAGGTTGGCTTAGCTATGTCCCTCAGGGTATGGATTTTTCATAGTTATGCTTGTTTAAATTTTCAGTGTAGACCCCCCCGCAGCATAAACAGGGTGTTAATCTGGTATAGGTGGGTATAAAGAAAAAAGTATAGTCATAACTAGGATTTTACCATCAGAAAGGTTACCATAAGGAAATGCAGCAATACACGCAGTCACCTACACAACATGTAACTCAGTGGCAGACAGGTGAGAATGCCAGGAATATGTACAATATTCCTACTTGTATGCCAGCTCATTGACCCTAGGAAGTTATCCAGGAATTGATTCATGCATAAGCTGCAGACTACCCCAGTAATTATTTGTTGCAAAAGCTAAAGATAGATAATTGGATTAGTCACAAGCCCCCCACTTTATGCCCCTACTTCACCCCATTCCCAATAACAATGTAGAGCCATGGGCTGAAAAAAAGAGTCAACTATTTCCCCATTAGGTACAGGCAGAAAGCATCTTGATGTGCAGCTTAGGTAGGACACATACAAGAAAACGTAGCATACAAGCACACACATTTTCCTGCAAAAACATCACAGCAAACAGTCTCTGATATGTCAAAATAGTGCTATTGCTACACTATTTATACTGGATAAGAGGCTGACTTAACTTAGATGGGACTCTACATACTGGCACGCACACTTTCCCTGCATAGTCACCCACAATTGGTTTTGCAACAAACAGCTCCTTTCTTAGCTTGGTCATGATCTCTTTTGGCTTTTGCATGTCATCCTGCATGTTCACAGCATTTGAAAAAAATCATTGCTGAAAGGGCTAATGGTATTAGTATTTTTGCCTTGGGTGGGCCCAAAGATGCCCTCTTGCATCACTGCTGGATCAAGCTTTTTGTATTCACTGATTTTTTTATTATTGTCTTGGGTAGGTCTGGAACTCATCAAAAGAATGGACTATTTTTTTCAATTATCTTTGTATTTTTGATAAAAATCATTACCTATAGCTTCCATCCGGCTCCAAGATTATTGTTTCCCTTTTCACTCATTTCTGTAAGAAACGATGCAGCTAATTCACATTTCAGTTACCAGCATTCCAACTACTATTCAAAAATAATCAGAGAAAAATATAGCCTTTGCTTATTTTGATAACTATTCATTTTGCTGTACTTCTGATTTTATAGAAACTGTAACTAACATTTCTACAGGAAAATTATACTGTTATGTTTGCAAGAAAAGGACAGATAAAATGCTATTAAAGCATGACAAATTACATCCTCCCCCCACCACCACCGCCTTCCCATACATACAAACACTTCAAAATGGTGTTTCCCTGTCACCTAATTAGGGAAAGCAACCTTCTGAATCTTTTCAAAATAAAATTTAAATAACCGGCCAAATGACTGGTTCAACAAATAGAATATTTGGCTATTCAGATATCTGGCACATATCTGGATTCAAATATAAAAGCATTTAGTTTTGATTAAGAATCCATCCTCTACAGCTATAATCTAAACAAAGTTAACTCACCTGACTGAGAAACTGAATAATGACTCTTCCTTGGAAAACTCGAACATAGATGGCTGCTCCAATCCTGAATTTTTAAGATACATAGGTGGCTGATTGGTTTGATGATTTGTGTAGGTAGTGCCCTCTATGCGGTTGAGAGGATCTCATCAATCATACAGAATCACATCCTGCCATCCTTAGTCATGCTAAATAATACTTTACTCAGTGAGTAGCCCCAATTAAATCACCAGGTCTTCTCCTGGAGCAAAGTACAACTTAAAATGAATAAGGGTGGTTGCATGTAGCCCATAATACATTATTCAAGAACTTGGTGTCTGGCAAAACACAACAATTCACAACAGTGAAAGAGCAAAAAACAAAAACAGCAAGGGAACTGCCACAGAACCTCAATCACATGAAGCAATAAATTCACAACTGTCTTTATCAGGGTATTACAATAGATAGGTCATAGCAGGACTGCAGTCCAGATGTGATCATTTCCCCCTCTATAGAGAGTATATGAGAAGAAATGGTACAAATCCCAAATAAATACATGACTTTTAAATGAACTGATGTAAGCAGGGTCTTCAAATGTCTTGAAAGAAGGTCATTGGTACTCAACGGCCAAATTAATTAAAAGCTGTCTGGAATTTTGGCGCTTCTGGTCCCCCCGAAACAAAGCCATCTTGTGATGCTGCTGCTGACTCTTACTTCAGAAAAATACTCACAGATGGACAAGAATGAAATTACGCCTTCAATTGAAAAGTAAATTTTCATTTTCAGGTGGTACAACCAGGCAGTTATATTCCTTTATTTGACAATTTCTGTATTGCTAGCATACTGATATAATCTCAATTTAAGCCTAGTATTTCATGAATGCTGCTCATTTCGAGGCCAGATTTACAGATACCAACAGTAAACACATTACGCTTTTATGTTTTTTCCCTCCCTTTTGACACAGTTTTTTGATACATTTTGTTACATTAATGCAATTCCTACTTTATTGTGCTGCGACAGTACCTATTTTCTTTCAGCAAAATCTACATCAATTTTTTTTCTTGCAAAAAGTGTGGGGTATTATGCTTCCAGAGCGAAACCATTTCAGCTTCAGTCATGAGCAATATGTTAATGATGTAGCACAGAGCCCAACAAAATAATGTCAACATAATCTGCAATCTGCACAGCAAAAATGAAATGTCAGCCAATTCTACCAAATGGCAAATGGTTTTACTGTTCAAGGAGATGGCATATAAATCTATTAGTTCAGGCAACTCGACACAACAATGGGAAAGCAAAGACTTTGAAAAAAAAATCAATAAAACTACAACTTTTACATTTCCTCAAAGACAAGTAGTAGAATTTGGTGGTATTTTTTCCAGTGGTATGCTTGATTGAACAAGGTACAAAGAGAAAAGAATCAATATCATTTTAATGTCCAAAAAAATTACTGTAAGAACAGCATTTGTTTATTCTTTGCACAAGTACAGCCCTTAAATGGCAGTATATGTGAAGTAAGACCTGTAAATATTTTGTTAAGGTACTATACAAACTGAATGTGCCACTAAGATCTGTGGACCAAATCCTTAAAAGCCTGAGATAGCCATTCGAACTGGCTACAGTTGGATCTGGGCCAGTTCACTCAGGGTGGGAGGTTAAGAGAGTAAGCAGCCATGTTGTGGTTGGTAGTATCACTGAGCAACTTGGGACAGGCGGAGGTTTTATGCATATGAGCAGTCTATCCCTTGCTATGTTGAACATTCCTATAAGGACCCTGACTTCTTGTGCCTCCTTTTGGAGATGCACCTGTTAGATTATAACACTTGGAGCAGGGACTGTCATCAATTGTGTATGTCTGGCACACTGTTGGCACTAAACAATAAATAATAGTATACTTTTAGTAGGAGATTACTAGGAAGGGTAGAAACTTCCTAAAGTAACCCATATTCAACTCCTGAGGAGGAAGTTGGGGAGAGAATTGTTCCCTGATGTCAGGTTGAGAAGTTGAGTCACTGAGGGTCTCTCTCCTGATTCCTTGGGCTGGGCAAAGGGAGATGATGATGAATCTTTGGCCAACTGACCCACCTTCTTTCCCAAAAGCCAACAGTGAGGGGAATGCAGCCTCTTAAAGGTTTTCTGTGGAGGAATGTCAATCAGTTTAGAGAAAACATTTCCCCATCAGTCCTCACCAAAATCAAGGTGACCCAGGATAATTTCAATCTCTACCTCAGTCATCATTATCCAGTGCTGACTGCCACATATGGCTAATTTGGAGTTGGGCTCCACCCATGGGTTAAAGTAGGTTTAAACGAAAAAGAAAAGGTAGCTCTTATTAACCCAGCCAAGGGGAGGAGGAGGAGGGGTTGTGGGGGAGGCCTGCTCCTGAAGTCAGGAAGAGGAGTGGGAGCTCTCCCTCTGCTTTAAATACTCAGGGTTCTAAGTGCTACAGTGCTTTTGAAAATTTTACCTAGTAACATTAAAATTTACAAAATGAATTTACATGTGCATTGAATTATTTCCCCCCCTTTCCTAAACTACTGAACCATGAAGTGCCTAATTGTGTTCTCTTTATGCAGGCAAAACAGGGTAAAACATGGAAGATGGTGCTGCATTCAACAGGAAATATAAGTCTTAGGCATTATCTTCATTGTTACAAAAGAAGTGTTTTTTACCTCAGGGTAACTAATGCATGTGAGCTCCCCAAGGTAAAAAAACCACAATAAACACTATGGTTTTACTGCAAAGCAAACTAAACAAGGTCAGCCATATCCCCCCACCTGGTTTGACTCTACCTAATTTATCTCTCTAGAAACCAGAGTGTTCTCTTCACTGTACCATGGGATAGCTCATGCATACTAGCCCCCCTGAGGTGAGAAACATCTTTTTTTACTAGTGAAGACCAGGTTTAAGCCAGCATACGCTACTTCAGCATTGTTCTTGAAGACTAGAGACTGGTATTCAAAACAAAATAGACTGAAATAAACATATGCTAAACAGAAAAAAAATCCCTACCTTAGAGTTCAACTGACTCCTAGGACTGTTTTGTGTGGAACATGACCTTCCCTAAAGCATTTCCACACCTCTGACTAGAGTCTCAGCTGCTGTAAATTGACTTCAGTACAACAACATTGATTTACACCAGCTGAGAACTGGCTCCTTGTGTCTTCTAAGCAGCCACTATTACAGATCTTCCATTGAACATCTGTGCAAAAAGGAGGGGAAAGCTGAGCTGGAATTAAGTCCCCATTTACCAGACACTGCATAGAGCCCTATGCATTGTCACAGGGCCAAATATAAGTAACAGATAACCAAGCCTTTGGCTTGGCATAAGAGGGTTCCTGCTGCATTCAGTACTCACTATTTCTATGAACACCAAAGATCAAGTGAAAAAACAGGTCTGGGAAACTAAAAGGTCAGAGGAAATGGACAGCATCAATTGGCTGGTGAGGAGGTAATGATTAATAATCAATTTTAAAGTCTTCAGTGGCTCTATTTTATGTAAATATATTTTCCAAGAACATTACCCACAGCTTAAAAGTCATTCAGTAAATAGCAGCAGATGTTAAGCTGTAAGCCTGCATCATTCAACAAAGATCAGGTATTTAATAACATAGATATGCTTGGCAAAATCCTGCCCTTACGATACTAAGCTGTCTAGAAAAGGGAGTACAGCAATAGAACTCAAGTGTGAGGTCTACCAGCTATTCTGCCAGAGTTGCACAGGATGGCTCAAGGAAACCAGGGAGTAATGCAAACAAATGGGACTCCCAGAAACTGCTGTAAAAGGCAGTAGCATGCACACTTCTACACCAGCACTTGCTGCCACCAGCAGATTACACATGTCATGTGTAAGGAAAGGCTTATCATGACCTCAAGTAGGCTCCCCATCCACCACTCAAAGGTTGGAATTCTGCTCAATTCCTATAGGGTTCTGCTGGTTAGACAGAGGCTCCCGGCAGCCTGTCCCTCTCTAGTGCCTCTGTGCAGGATATTGTGTTTCTCAGTTAAGACCTCTTGGCACTACTGTGATATAATTTAGTAATCCTAAACAATTGTGATAAGATATGTTCAACTGGATAGAAAAATATATTTCAAGATAATAAGAAAACATGTTGGATAGAATTACTATGGTTTTGAATGTGCCCTATTGGCACAGAATTTAAACTTCCTTATGACTCTCATTTGAAACATTATGTTCCATGTTGGCAATCCCAAAGAAAATAGAAAATATGCTTCAGACATATACACTAAAAGTAGATACAAGTCAGATGAGGATGCACAGCTGATAGGTGGACAAATTAGAAACCATGGATGGTAGATAAGAAAACAGAGGCGCTAGACTAGAGAAACAGATGTCAACTTTTATGGCTTCGACAGGGATTTATACCATAGGAACCCAGCAAGATTTTTAAATAAACAGAGGTCCTAGTGAGAAGGCAGTATGCAATGAATAAAACTGTATGAAACATTCCAGGCAAGTTCAAGTTTCATTACATTCTTGATACTTGGTCAGGTTTTCCAAAAAGTTCTCTGGTGTTAAAGAACCTGGGATTAATTCCAGCAAACCTGGGACAATGCATAACTTCTAGTAGAGACTGTTTGTAACTTGGTGAGTGCATGCCCAAACCAGATAAATTTGGCCACTTCAGCAAACTTATCCTTTGACTTTGGAGATCTGCTCAAGCCTTGAAACTTAAGGAATAATTAAATGGGTTGAACCCATGTGATCTACAAATACAAATAAGAATGGAATAAATCTTTATGAATGGAAACTGCTGGGCTTTGCACAGCACAGTTCTATCAGTGACTCTTTTAAAGATAGATATATTTCATGTAAACCAAATAATGTGTGTAATGTTTATAGGTTGGCAGGAATCTACTATTTTGACAATATTCTTTTAATAACAGAGAAACATTCTGTGCATGAGCAGTACCCTGTTATTACACATAATCACATAGGCACACCAGCGCTGAAAGCATTAAATGGATAGAGGCAGCAAAGTAAGTGCTGCAGAGCATTGGGTCAAAGTGAGCCAATTACATTAACACCATATTGATGGGGAAATATTATTGTATTTGTTTAATTTATGCACACACACAGTATGGATTTTAGCCAGGTTTGTGGACTTATGATTCATGGAGAACTCTATTAAATCTTGATAGTATATATCAGAAGTAAAGTTAAAGTGGATCTGGGATTTGTCTGTTAAAACCATTTTCAGGACTAACTCCAATTAGGTGTGGAGGAAGAGATTAAAGATTCTGATGTCTGCAGTGAAGTAGGCAAATTTGTTTTAATTTATATACTTGTCCAAGCCCACTGAATTCCACAGTTGTCCAGATGAAAGGAATTAATCCTGCACCTATTGAAATCAATGGTAAAATTCCCATTACCTTCAAAGGATGCAAGATCAGGCACTAAGTGAAGGCAAGCTATCTTGATGATTCGAGTATATTAACTCCATTTTTTCCTTCCTCTGTGTTTGCTTGACAAGATTTTAGAAGAGTCAGAAATTATTTTAAAATAATTAATCAGATTCTGTATTTGAACCACGGTTTGGACATCATTTACTTTGTTAAATTATCCTGTCAGAGTGTTTAGTAATTGTCAGATATATTGCAAACAATGAAAGACAAATATATCTACCAACAAATCCCCATAAAGCAATTAGAAAAGCAAATTAATGAATGATAAGCCTAAGAGAATAACACAATTGGTCTGGTGAGGGGGTGAGAAGGGGATTATTTTTATTTGTAACATTTCTCAAAATGTCTCCCCACTCCAAACAAAGGTAAATTTGTGATTGCAATAATCTGGGAGGCATGTTTTGGTATGTCTGAAGCAGTGTGGAAGGACTCATTAGATGGAATTGTTCCTGTTTTTGTTTTTGTTTTAATTTCATGTATTATAAAATGCAAGTGATTCAAGAGATTTAACTCTTTTATAGCTGGTGAAAAAATAAATAATTCATCTCATCAGAAGTGCTATTGTGTTCTCTTGTGATCAACATGAAATGTTAGAATTCTAAGAGACAACTGCCTTACAGGTACATGGCCATAATTATCCAGACTCTATCTTTTGTATTATGATTTATTATTATTATTTAATTAAGTTATTTTGTGTTAGTATTTCATTATTAAATGGAACATTCAGAGCGTAATTTTTAAAGGTGCCTTAACCTGGTCTCCCTTTTTGAAGGGGGAAAACAATGTGGGCAAAGAATAGGATTTAGCCATTTAACTAATTGATTTCAAGGACAATTTGGAAATTAGATGTCTAAATCTTGTCTCTGTCAGCAATTTTACATATAATTGCATAACTGGCTAACTATCTTTTTGCTTGCATATAAGAAATACTATTCATTGCTCCTAAAATGGCATAATGTTATTTTAAATTAGTATTAAGAATGTGGCGAGAAGGAATAAATAAGAAGGCATTATAGATGGTGGCTGCAATTTTCAAAGAAACCTATGAAATCCCATTGAATTTCAATGGAGTTATAATAATAAATGGAGATATCCCATCTCCTAGAACTGGAAGAGACCTTGAAAGGTCAAGGAATCCAGCCCCCTGCCTTCACTAGCAGGACCAAGTTCTGATTTTGCCCCAGATCCCCAAGTGGCCCCCTCAATGATTGAACTCACAACCCTGGGTTTAACAGGCCAATGCTCAAACCACTGAGCTATCCCTCCCCTAGAGGAGGGATAGTCTAAATCCATTAAACCTCTTTGAAAATCCCAAACCAAGGCAGTTATTTTGGTTAATTTACCAAAAACAACAAGGAATACTTGTGGCACCTTAGAGACTAACAAATTTATTTGAGTATGTCTCTAAGGTGCCACAAGTATTCCTTGTTGTTTTTGCTGATACAGACTAACATGGCTACCACTCTGAAATTTGGTTAATATAGCTGAGTTTCGTTTTCTACCCACTGTGTTAGAGACGCCAGAGATTCCTGAAAGCAATAGTAATATTGACACAAACGGTGATGATGGCCTAAATTTTCAAAATTGACTAGTGAATTTGGGTGCCTCCATTTGTGTACCAAGCTTAATTCTTCAGAATGTACTGAGCACTTTCCTTCTGGAAATCAGGACTTTTTCATGACTCTCAAATTAAACAGCCAAAAACTGAGACACCTAAAAATCTCTAGTTACATATGAAAATTTAGGCCAAACTGTTCTCTCTTTTTTCCCCCTGTGACATCAGATGCATTTAAAAAAAAAAAAAACAGATTTCATGGATATAACAAAATATTTTCTTGAATCCTTTTCTATCATTTATCTATGAGAATTTGCATATGAAACACTTGCAGAACTGATCCTTCAGTTTTCAGTTATTCAGTGGAGTTTTTATATAAGGAAGGACAGCAGAAATCAGGCCTAGAAAATGTAAGTCAATATAACTGCAAAAGATAGTATCCAGGTATAATCAGAGCCATTCCACAAAAGCACAACATACTGCTACTTCCCCTATACTGTTCCATTGATAAGTTGCATGTGGCACTTGAGAGTTGTAATTAGGCAGACAATTAATTATAAAGCTTTATTGTGAAGGTGATAAATGTGTTGAAGAATCAGGTGGCGGACGCATGAACACAAATTAAAATTTGTCTCTGGCTCTGTGAGATTCACTGTAGAATCATTAATATTATGGACAGGTAGCTGTAATTTTGTTGTTTTCTTTAAAATGAACTAATTTTTCTGTTCTTCCTATTTGAATCATATAAAACTATCTATAACCCATCACACTAGAATCTCTCAGTTCAGTTGTCAGGGAGTCAATCATTTCAATTCTTCAAAGCTGAAATTTAGTATACACTCAGCTTTGGACTAGTTTCACATTCTGGGGAGATTTTCAAATATACAAATGGCAGTTAGGCAATCTAGACTGCCAAGTTTAAGACAAGGATTTAACCATAATTAAGAATACTTAGCACATTTCATCAGGAGATCTCAAAGCACTTCACAAAGAAGAAAATTAGACAAAGAAAGGGTGAAGAAACTGAGACACAGAGGGGAGAAGTGACTTGCCCAAGGTCTTCTGAGTCTGATTCTTTCTCTGTCTTCGTCCCTCACCTCCAAAAGAGTAACCTGAAAGCCAAAGCCCACGTGCCGTTTATTTCAAGGGACACTCAAAAAATCTGCTGAAAGAGACCTCCAAGGCTTATTTCAGACCCATGAAGATGTCTGTCAAGATACTATTGTTGTTAATGTTAAGTGTTCTGTATTAGGGAAAAAAACCATAAATGCACAGGTGATGATTATTTGTTCAACTATCTGTAAATTTCATTTACAATCATTCAGGATAGATTATTAATTATTGTAATCTAATTATTGTAAATAATTATTTGACCCCAATATTTGAAATATATTGACACTTTCCTTGATTTCAGTGGGCTTTAGATCTGTCCCTATATAATAGATGGACTCAATCCTTCCAGGTAAATGCAATGGAACTGCTCACATGCTTCAAATTAAGAAAATGTTTATGTGATTTCCTGGATTGGGGCTAGAGTGCTCAGCAATTTGCAGGGTTGACCTCAATAAACCAATTCTGTATTAATGCAAATATAAAAGAAGAGGTTACTCATCTTGTGCAGTAACGGGTTCATCAAGATAAGTGTCCCTATGGATGCTTCACTTCAGGTACACATGTGCCTCACGAGTCCTTGATCAGAGGCTTTTCCATTAGTGGTGTCTGTTCACCCAGTGCATGCGCTCTATACAACCTCATGCCACTCACTGAGGATATATAGGGCCATGCAGGCAAACTACCCTTAGATCCTTCTCTATCTGAATGTCCAACAAAGAACAGTCTGAAGAAGAGGAGAAACAGGGCTGGTAGTGGAGCACCCATAGGGATACACATCTCAAAGAACTACAGTTACTGTAGAATAAGAATAAGAAGTTACTCAGCAAGCAGTGTCCCTATGGGTGCTCCAAATACTGCATTACTGCTCCAATTCCTGATGAGCAGTTTCCCCAGAGCTTTAGAGTCAAGTCCAAGATTAAAGACAGTACAGCAGATCCAAGTGCCACATCAGATCTGATGGCATGGACCAAGGCATAGTATTTAGAAAAAGTATGCACTGAGGCCCATGTAGAACTCTGCATATTTCAGATACTGGAATGGTTTTTGAGTAAAGCTGTGGAAGTTGCCCGTAATCTGGTACAGTTCGCTCTTATCATTTGGTGTGGTAAAGCAGCAGCTGCATCATCATAGCAAGCAATAATACATCCAATGATCCACTCAGAACTCTCTGTGAAGAAATCGTGGATCCCTTGGACTTTTCTGCAATGCAGACAAACTGTCTAGGTGATTTCTAAAATTGCTTGGGTCTATCCAGATAAAAGACTAATGCCTGTCTCACATCTAGCACATGATATCACTCTGAGATTTATGTGGTTTAGAGGGAAATACCAGTAAATGAATAGACTGCCTCAGATGGAAATCCAACAGTGCCTTAGGTAAGAATTTTGGGTTTGGTCATAAGGAAATCTTGTCCTTGAAAAATACCATAAATGTCATCAAGGCCCCAGTCTCCCCAACCTTGCAGGCTGACAAGATAGCAAGGAGCAGGTTGCAATAGGTTCAACAAGACAGAGAGTTTATGGGACTAGGTACAGGTTGAAATCCCAAGTCAGAGTAGGATCCTTAACCCAGGGATAAAGGTTCCCCAAACCCTTAAGTCTGGAAGACACAGGGAGAGCAAATATAGAAAACCCTGCTAGTGGGAATGAAATGCTGATATCACTTTTAATGGAGCTAACCCTGATATATATATATACTTTTTTAAGATCAGAAGATAATCCAAGATGGCTGAGAGCGGAGAATAGTCAAGCACAATGCAGCGAAATGGACACCAGTAGTTTAACCGTTTCCATTTCTGAAGGTAAGTACACCTCTACCCCGATATAACGCTGTCCTCAGGAGCCAAAAAATCTTGCCGCATTATAGGTGAAACCGTGTTCTATCGAACTAGCTTTGATCCACCGGAGTGTGCAATCCCACCCTCCCAGAGCACTGCTTTACCACGTTATATTCTAATTGGTGTTATATCGGGTCGCGTTATATCAGGGTAGAGGTGTAATTTCAGTTGACTCCCTCCTGTTGTTTAGTAATATCCATTGTACTCCTGTTCAGCAGGTTGATTCTAATCCCATGAATCATCTAGGAGCCATACCTGGAGGCAGAGGAGTCATCCTGAAGTCATGCTTGGGGTCTAGGTTTGGGTGAAACACATGACCTGCATTGTGGGAGAGGAGATGAGGGATGGTCAGAAGCTTGAATGCTGGTTGGAGACCTAGATGAAGCAGGCAAGGATACCTGCCAGGCTCTGGGTTCTAGGTGGTCAGACTTGGTGTTTGGAATAGTGATGGAAGCTAGACAGAGTCAGGACCAGGCCAAGGGAAGAATTGAAACTGGGGTCTGTGGATGACTGTGGGTCAGAATCGGGATCAGAGTCCATGGACAAGCCAAATCAGGATCGTAGTCAGAGTCAGAAAGCAGGCTGGGGCAGGTCATGAACAGGGCTGGAGCAGGCTCAGGGAAGGGTACAGACAATGTTGAAGGAGGCTGGAGCTAGTCTGACACAGGCTGGAACTAGTCTCAGGCAAGCCTGGGGTCAGGACCGGGAACCAGATTAAGAGCAGGCTAGAAGCCTAGGGAGTCTGTAACACTGTAAGGTGGCAACAGGGTTCCTAGCCTAGTAGTGCTGTTGCACAGACAGACTTGCAGTTCTAGCTGGTCCAGTGAAATACCTGTGCCTGGGGGTCATCTGATCCAGGCCTGTTCAAGGCTGCTGCAGCATGGCTCAGGATCTAAGTCACTGCAGGCTCTGATGGAGGGGTGAGTCATGGCAGCTCAGTGAGCATCCCTGGTCTGGTTATAGGTTTGCCTCATATTACCAAGCTTGCCTCAGCCAGGTCAGTACTATAAGGATAACCTTGGCCTTGTCCTGTCTGATCTTTTTCATCACTCTTAAAATTAGTGGTGTGGAAGGGAATGCATGGAATATAGGTCCTTCATCCAGGAAAGGAGAAATGTTGGTGTGATGGTGGCGGGAGTTTGCCACAGTTATTGCTGGATCCAGGAGCACTTCATTAATGGCTAGTGCAGCCCTGGTGGGTGTTGCCAACTGCAGAATGTCCAGGAGCTTGTGTTCTGAGTCTTTAACCTCCTCATGAGGTATCTGGAGGGCATCAGCCACACTCTTCAGAAGGTCCTGGAACTGGCAAAAATCGTTGGCAGTGGAGGCATGACTGCCTCATCTGGAAGTGAAAATAAAATGAGAGCTTGGGGGTGGCCTCTTTTTTTTTCCACCCCAGCCTCTTTTTCTTCAAAGGTCTCCTCTTGCTGGGGGGTTGGTGGAGCAGACTGTGAAACCCTGCTTTCCCAGTGCAATGGAGCCAGAGGTCTTGCAAATTACTGCCAATACCCTGCCCCAGAATACCAGCATGGTCGCTGGAGGGGTCCATACGGGAGAGGCCTGATTCCACCATCCCTGACATGGATAATGATCTTAGTCAAAAGTATGAGTTTCTAAAATGATGTGGAGGGGAACCCTGTACTGATAAGGAGGAGAATAATTGAATGTCTCCTTCATCCTCCTCAATGTCCTCCAAGGTAGAGGGTGGGGGACAGCAGAAAAGTGCAGAGAATCCTGTAGTACTGGGAAGCGGTGGTAATCTGGAGACCAGGATCTCGGTACAGAGAATCATTCAGTACCCACAGGCAGGGGGATTCTGACTCTTTTAACGCTGATCAGTCCCTGAAGTAGCCAAATTATGGTGGTACCAAGTGGGTTGGTACTGAAGTACAAGTTGAGGCAGACAGTACCATTGATCTGGCTGAAGGCCTCTGCCATTTTGATTTTGCTGCATGTAGAGACACCATTGGTAAATCTGATGTAGATGGTGCCATTCTAAAGGAATGTATAGCCTAGGCCTCTCTGTCTTGCTGGAACCATGCTTCTCCACAGTGCTCCAGGATCTCATGGCCCCAATGGTATCAAAGGGAGAGTCCTTTACCTCCATGATACCAAATTGAGAGGCTGAGGCCTCCAAAACTGTAGACTTACGGGGAGATGGGGCCCTTTTGAGAGCGGCTCTTTGTGATGGGAGACAAAGTGCCTCTTTTTCAGAGCCTTCTCTGTGTCCTCTAAAGTCTTCCCCTTTTTAGGGGAGACCTTATCCAAGATTAAAAGGGAATTGGATCTGCCCAGAGATACATGTATGGGGGAAGGGAGGGATATGGGATTTTTCCAAGCAACAGATACACTTAGAGTGGCTGTCGCTGACTGAGAGAGCCTCCCAACAAGGGAGGCAGTGTTTGAAACCTGGTAAGCCAGGCATGCCTGCCAAGCCAAATAAGCCTCACAGAAAGAAATGGGGGGGGAGGTAATACTATCTAATGAATTCTATACTAACAACAACAAATGCTAACTAGAAACACTAAACTAACTACAGAACAACTGTGAAATGGTGAGGCATGCACGAGCCTGACATGCCAGAGCTCCCTCTCAGGCCCAGATGGTAGAGAAGGAAATGGAGGTGGTTTGCCCACACAGCCCTATATTCCCCCGGTGAGTGACACAATGTTGTGTAGAGCACATGCACTGGCTTAACAGCCACTGCTAACAGAAAACCTCCAATCAAGGGCTCGAGAGTCACGTGCACCTGAGATGGAGCACCCCTAGGGAAACTACTAGAAGAAGAATTATTTCACTTTTTCTTTCACTGGCTATGGTAGCCTTTTCTTGATCAATCCTTTTATTTTCTAAATTAATACAGCTAAGCTGACCCCACTGTTTTGAAAGCAAAAGAATCTCTTAATTAAAATTAGCATCCATGGGACGGTGAGTAAAGATACAAAAGTCTGTTACACAGTGAAAATGAAACTGAATTTCACTCTGGTGCAAAGGGTCGGCACAAAGCCTTCCAGAGCATTTAAGCCTCACATAAGAATTGAGTGGGCTAAGTGCAAGCAGGAAGGACATGCAGGGGTGCCGCCCTACATTCTACATAACATAAGGAGTGTCCTTACTGGCCCATGGCTTACAGGGCCAACCTTAGGGGCAGACAATCAGGACAGGCAACCCTATGCACCACATCTTTTTTTTTTTTTTTTTCCTTTTTGCTTGCACATTTTGAGGGATAGGGGTGGGGAATGTTTTCCGCACTGGGTGACAAAACACCTTGGGCCAGCCCTGAAGGCAGATAAAGCCACAAAGGTGTGGGACAGGGAAAGAACTGTGGGATCTATGTGTAAGTGGAGCCAGCAAACCAATATTCAGAACAACTAGCGCAGAGGGCTGCAGGTGCTATTCCAGCCTAAAGATAGGAAGAGAAGCAGCCACAGGGGAGCAGTGCAGCAGTCCCACTCCCCAGCCTTAGTTTGGAGAGTGAGATGGCACATCTCCAAATCCTCTACTCTCCAGCTATATAGATCTAAATTACACAGCCTCTGTGCAAGCACAATGGATTTTGCCTTGAAAGGAAACGTCTAAAATACGAGTACACTGAAGACTTAAGGACAGCTCCTTAAATCTGACTTGAAAAAATGCAGGATTTCTATGTATAGTATGATATGCAAAGAAATAAATGACATGTATAGACATTTCCATACAGAATATGTATGTTTTTATCTTCAAAGCAGCTACCTATCCAATTCAATGACATTTCTTAAAGGAACCATTTTTAAAGGATGCCAATCATGTACAAAAACAGGTACATGATAGAAAAGTAAACCGTAGCAATTATTATATATTGCCACAACCACTAGAAACAATGCCCAAAAAATCATGAAATAAGTATAGCCAAAGGCACCTTTCATATTTACACCCTCTAAAAAAGCCAAAGAAAACAATACAAAGGTTTGCTTTTCCAGTGTATGTATGTGACAATTATTTGCACAGGAGCAATTTTGTCTGACTTATTAAGAAAGTGCAATAACAGACAGAAAACCTTGCAAAGATGATGAAAATCCTCAGAAGAACAAGAGAGTAAAATATCATTTAACAAAATAAAATGTTAATTAAAATTGGAGAAAATACGTTAGTGCTGATGCCCCACAAGTGGATATCAAGTTCTATGATGATATAATTAGATTTTTTTGTTAAAAATACTCTAGATGACTGCAGTAACACTTAGCATCATATTTAACAATGAATACAAGATCAGAGATAATCACTTAAATACATGCAAGATGGAAGCAGATCTCACATGCTAATTGCAAATGACTTTATTAGATATCAGAATTTAAGGAAAGGGATTGTCTTTTCCTATCTGTTTATACAGCAACTAGCACAATGTAGCCTTAGTCCTGCGTGGGGCCTCAGGCCCTATTATTTTATGTTTACATCAGTACCATCTATAAAGCTCAGACTTGCATAATTTAGTGGTATGACAAAGGGGGTAAAACATTCTGTTTCCATTTATACTTCCTTCACCCAAAGAATATGTCTCAAAACAAAGTCTTTGTGGTAGTGTAGCTGCACTTTTTCCCCTCCAAGATTAAAGCAGTCCATGCTTTCTCTAAGAATGATAGTAGATAGCATATTTTCCTTATTCCTCTCATTCCAGATTATGAGTAAACTGTCCCTACATAGCGTATGCTGTACAAACTGAAAAATGTTCCTACCTATATTCATTATCACACTGACTTGTTTTAGTAGAATCATGAGATTTTGGTAACAGTCAGGTCACTACATAGTAAAATAAAAAAAAAAAATAAAAAATTCATACCTTGCTCTAATATATCATTTTTGAATGCTATGCTATACAGTTGCAGCTGGCTTCTGTTTAAACAAAAGGCACACTGCCAAACAGTGTGATTGGACTTTTGCTCAAGCACCAGGAAACTAAAAGGAAACGAAGAATGATTGCAAGATTGCATAGGCTGCTTTCTCACAGCATTTCTACTATCTGCAGCAAATCAGCTTTTCACAGTAATACTGTGTGATAGATAAATTGTGCATTATTGCTGTCAGGAGTGCATACGAAAGGAATGGATGAGAAACGGTAGGCTTTTAAAATCTGGGTTGGGGGAATGGCGGTGAGTAACTTTTGCATCCCGTCAAAATGTGTGGGTTTAAAATTAACACACCAGCAAGAATTTCCATACACAAAGCCTGTTTTATTCTGAGTGGCACCCAAAGCTCCAAGTTGCATAGGCAATGTCAAGCACAGACATAGTAGAATTCTGAGCACCTCAGGGAATGTATGTTGGCAAGTGCCTTTCACAAGGAAATAAAACATCCTATTCCATCAATTCCCAGTCAATGAAAGGATAGAATTTCTAATCAAGGTTTATGTTTTGATTATTTTGTGCATTGCTTTGATCTATTTCTAAGCTGCTGTTATGGCAACCCTGAGAAACACTGTCCTTGGACTTGGAGAAAGAGATCCATAATGCCTTAGGTTCACATTCAAATGAACCTGTTTTCTCAGCCTTAAATCACATTGCAAACCAACTGGCAAAATTTAGGTCCATGCAGGTTCGCTGGTATGGCAGAAGTCAGAGAAGTAGCCACACTAGACAATATCACTGTGAGTTTTATTTAGGAGATAGTGAGGATAAAAAAAATGTAAAAATAGTCACGTTTACAAAGCAAATGTTGAGGAAAGTAGGAAGGGCTAGAAGAAGCGTCACATGAAGGAGGAAGAGGAAGCATGAAGAAGAATGATAAGAGGCAGTAGAGAAGGAAAGCAAAAGTGCAGAGGAGCAGGCAATGGGACTGCAAAAGGAGGGGTAAAATGATCCAGAGGTCACAAAGGTAAAATGTGATCTGATGCCTGGGATCATTTTGAATCAAGCTATACCAAGTGGTATGTCATTAGCAAGCTGTCATTGGAGAAGCATGTAGGAATCATGGCTGTATGGGAAGTACTTCAAAAAATTACATGTTGTTGGAACAGGAGGATGGTCTTGGGGGGGCTGGGTGAATGGGGCTGAGTTTAGATGGTGCAGAATGAGGCGCCACTGACACAGTCCGGAACTACAGTAAGGAACATTATGCAAAATTATAATTCATGAGAGTTAATGAGGCTAAATAATAATGCAGTCGGTTTCCACTAACTAACAGAACTAAGACTGACAACATGCCCACCAGAGCCACTGCCTGCCAAAGCCAGCCAGCCAGCTAAAAAGGCTACGATGAAATGATTTCAGGGGATTTTCTGATTTTTTTCCATCTGGATCAGATAGCTCAGCAAGAAAATAATCCATCTCTCACCCTGAGTAAAATAGCTTCTGTTGACATCTTTACTACATAAAGTTTGTTCAGCATATCAGAGGTATGGGGAACTGGGTATTATATACTACAGTGATAAGCATCCTAGATGTTAAAAATAAATTTTAAATTGCATAAAAAGTAGAGCAGGGCAGAAACAGGATTTTTTTGTTTCATGGAGAATACCATGAGTTTGATTTTTTTCTATTCCAGAACAGAACCAAAGCAAAAAAAGTTAGAAATTTCCTGCAAAACAACCCCGCCCTTCAAAAAAAAAATCATTATGAGTCAACTGAAACATTTTGTTTCTATTTCAACTTTTTATTTTAATTTTATATAATACAAAATTTTAAAAATTGTAACAGTCATTTTGACACAGCATGTCAAAATGTTCTGTCCTGAAAAGGTTGAATTAGAATGTTCCATACTGACTTTATCAAAATGCATTGTGAATTTTTTTCTTTTTAAATGAACTATTGTTGAAACTAACAGATTTACACATAATGTTTCTCTTTTGATGATTCAACAGAAATGCATTCCATCGGAAAATTCTCAATCAATTCTGACAGGTGAGAAACTGCAAAACTTACCTCATGTGGCTTTTTCCGGGGAACAGGGTTTGAACTCAAAATGTGTCATTGAACCGCAAACTCAGAATCAGAGGGGTAGCCGTGTTAGTCTGAATCTGTAAAAAGCAACAGAGGGTCCTGTGGCACCTTTGAGACTAACAGAAGTATTGGGAGCATAAGCTTTCGTGGGTAAGAACCTCACTTCTTCAGATGCAAGACTTGCATCTGAAGAAGTGAGGTTCTTACCCACGAAAGCTTATGCTCCCAATACTTCTGTTAGTCTCAAAGGTGCCACAGGACCCTCTGTTGCTTTTTACAAACTCAGAATGTTCATTGCCAGCAGCTGGAGCAAACATGTTCATTATCCAGTTTTGACAAAGAGGTTGCAGGCATGACAGAATTCAAGTGCTGATTTATGAACATGGAGTCAAGGCTGATTTTGAGTAAATTCAATGTTTTGAGTTAAAAGTTTCTGACACCTTTAGATAAAACGTTTTTGGAACAAAGAACTGTATCATTACCAGAAAGAGCATTCATGAATCTATCATCTAATATCATGCACAGAAGTCTTTCGCTATTTTTCTCACCGTTACAAAATGACAGTTTCATTCCTTTGTTTCTGCAGTGCAACTCCATGAAAATTTAAAAAAAGATGGAGCTTCATTATAGCACACTGACATACAGGAACTATTTGCTATCTGGGTCAATATACGGCTTTCAAATAAATATGTAGACGGCAATGAGTGAACATCAAAAGAATCAATAGTTCTGACTCTTGAGGTTTCCCTTCCTCTCTCCCATTTCTTTGCCTCTTATTCTCTCTTTCTGACCCCACATTTTATTCCATCTACTGAAATTCCTCAACAACCTCCAAACAGACTTATTCAAACTATTTTTTCTGCCCACCCCCAAAAAAGACCTTGCTCCACCTCACAGGATCCTCAGTCCTCCCAATACCCAGATGGTCCCAAGTCATTCTCCTTGTCGACCACCACATCCCGTCCTAGATGATAATATGTCAAGGGAGTCTGAGACTTGGCACTTCCTCTCTTGGGTTTTCTTTGATGATACTATTAAAATCCTCCACCATTTGGGGCTTTCCACAGTCAGAGAAACCCCAGAACTCAAATGACTTGAAGACACCAGCCAGCAAGATTAACTCCTGCTAAGACTTCCCCAGTGGTATGTCTGTCTAGGTACTTATATGATTTCAATCAATACCAACAGAAACCAGCACCTACTGTGTGGATTCAACCAAAAACCAAAACTCAGTCCAAGTTCACTCAGAAATTGGCTCAAGTTCACTCAAAATCTTCACAATCCTTTTGGTGAACTTCTGGCAAGGTTCAGAAACTGGGGGAATCTTGACTAACTAGCAATTTCATTGCAAACATTTTGCACCACTCGCACATAAATGCTGTACATATAAGTCATATGATTTACCACAAAATATGCAGCAGAATCATTAAAAATTCCTCATTGAATCAACCATTGCTATAGATACTATTCAAGTTGCTACAGATATCACTCATTCTAGGTAAAGTGGGGAAATGTGATATCTTAGATATCACCGTGTAAATGTTGGCAAATGTTTTAGTAGAAATCACTTTATCTCTTCCCCATGGTATAAACTAGGGAGAAACAGTCTCTTTTCAATTAATTTATTTTGGTGAACTTTGGCACTTTCGTATGGCTGGTGTAGAGCAGCAACTACAATTTCACTTGAAGTTGATCAAGCCAAATGGCTACATCAGGAGTAGCAGAATTTATTGCAGTAATGCCTCCTTCATATTTATAAATTGGGCAGTAGGTAGTGATATGTTAGATGTCTGGGGAACATCACTCACATGCCAGGGAGTCCTTGATTTTCCATTTGTGCATTAGATGTTCACATCTACCATGGTTGGTTCGGATTCGGATCAGAGTTGGCCAAGATGACCGTGGAGGGTCAAACCCAGGAATCTTCTGCGTGGGATCCGGCACAAAGTGATTATTTTTTAAATCTTCTTTACCCCACTCTGCTTTCCAAGCCTCCTTCTGATCACAGCCTGACTGCATGAGGCTAAATGAATGTTCCCAGAAAGGCTTGCGGGACTTAAGACATTGCATGGGGGTATTTTCAAGGTCTTGGTGGATAGGAAGTTATACTTTGAAAGTACAGTACAGGTACAGTAGGGCAACTGAATGTCACATGCTATCTAGATCACACACTTGGGCTGACATTGAGAAACAACAGGAGGAAAAATGTGAACATAGGGGATTGAGGGAGTGTGAGTAAAGAAAACAAAACCAAAAATCAATAAAATAAATTAGTACAAAGAGAAACCATTACAAATGAAGAGATGAGTCAATTAAGAACTTGACCGTTTTCCAATTGAACTCAGTGGCAAAATTCCTATTTACTTCAATGGAACAGGCTCAGTTAAATGGAATGGGGAAAGGGAAGAATAAAACCTCTGATATTACACCATTAAAGAAATTTCACATTGAGAGAACTTAGCATTCTCATGAACTGACTACTTGACATCAGTGTGCTATAGAGCGAAACCAAAAAAGTAATGGAGAGTCTCCTTTAGTATAGGCAGTACAAGTGCTTAGACAGATAGCTAAATGAATATAGTCACTCTGCTCACATGCCTAGCATTGTAAAACTAGAGTTTATTTTTAGAATTTTCTACATCCCTTTCCACAGATGCCAGAGAAGACAGAAGTTTAAAATAAATAAAGTCTTACTTTATGTTGCCCTAGGCATAATTTTAGTTGTAGTTGGTTATTTTTCACTTCAGCTTGAAATGTTCGGTTTCTTTCTGAAAAATGCAACCAGGAAACCTGGTACCTTTGCCAGTACCTTTGTTTCCAGTACTTTATGATCAGTTAGACACTCATAGCCAGCTGGCTATGGACAAAGAAAAAAATTATGTAATAATAATACTACCTGCAGTGGTTCTTCTACTGGAAAAAACACGCATAAATAAATATAGGAAAAAATAAAAATCAGAGTGAAATAAATGCATTCTAGCCTTTTCACCACAGTAACTTAGCCATCCGAATAACAGAGCAACCCACAATTATTCCTTCATTCATTCTTGCAAACTCCCCCTGCCAAGGTACGGAAGCATTATTATCCCCATTTTACAGAAAGTGCAACACAAAGAACTAAAGGTCACACAGGAAGTCTTTAGCAGAGCTAAGAACAAAATCTAACTCACCATTCTGTGCTTCAACCATTAGTTCTCCCCTGTTCTATACATTATACTGAATTATGAAAACAGAACAAATATTCAATGAGATGTCTATATGGGGACAATTGCTCTGGTTCCTCAGACCATCTAATTCCTATACACACACCAGTAGGGAGCTCCAAAGGAGCAGCAAAGAGAGCAACTGCGGCCTGGCATTCACTTAACAGCCTGGCAGCCAGAGTAAAAGACTGAGGAACACTTCACAGCTGCCCTTACTCAACAAAGAGATACTGAACTAAAGCAAATTTTACTGCCCCGACTAAGGTTTGACCTAGACCTGCTAATGATAACACTACATTCATATAGCACTTGTCACATTTCATCCCAAAGGATTCCACAGCACTTCAATAAAGTAAAAACTGTGGAAACTGGTAGACCGAAAGGCATAAGAAAAAAGACAACCTAAAAATCAACCTTTGACATTGAGTAGACTTATTTTGCTTTGTTTTAGAAACTGCTGGATAAGGGCTACAGAAACTTGGCTCAGAGGAAGAATCTAAAAGTAAAAACCAACCATGAAAGCATGCCTTCCAATGTATAAAAGGGCAAGTAACCATAAACATCCTAAAAAGTGCTTTCCATAGAAGTGAATAGGAGTAGCAGGTATTCATCAGGATTTGGCCCAGATGTTGGTGTTTTCTGCAGAGCAGAATGTATTCAATTGGGAAAACAGTCTATGTGAAGTATTGAGGAGCTACATGGAACGTTACCTCATGGTTACAGAATTGCTTGTTATGTGGAGATAAACCTGCAGCAGAAATACAAATTAAATCTAAGTTTCAGAGTAACAGCCGTGTTAGTCTGTATCCGGATACAGACTAACACGGCTGTTACTCTGAAACTTGTCATTATGCAAGGCACTGCATTTAGCCGTATGGAATGGAAATCCATCAACCTCATGAAATTAAATCTAGAGCAAACATTTCTCCCCAATTAAACCAATACAGCAAATGGTGATGTCTACTTAGAATTTTCTTTCTCATTAAAGCTAACCAATCTGAAAAGAAATGACATTTTCTTTCTTGCTTATTTAATTGTATTTCATTTCTGGCAGTCATCTCTAGAGTTGGAATTTTACAACTTTGCCGGTGAAAGCAACACATCTGAGAGGAATGTGATTTTGAATGAACTTGAGTATTATATTTTAGAACATACTCTTTTTCCATTAAAGTTCTTGCACAATGTATTCCACTGTCATTGGAGAGATATGCAGCTGAACTGACAAAGCATGGAAGACTGGAATCATCATCAAGTAGCTTATTCTTAATGGATTTGGCATGTCATTCTATGCAAGGAAACCATGTGTGGTCTGCTGACATTGATCTAATTAATTTCTAATCAGGAGTTAGGCCAATTGTTTGACACAAGTTAGGGCCAAAGCCAATTGTTTGTGGGCAAATGCTTACTCATCCGCATGTCAACGTTTTTTTGTCCCCTCCGGTAGATGAACAGAATGGCTGATCTGTCATGATTTGTGAATGGATGGAATAATGAATAAATGAATGAATACATGTTCTTTTTAAGAATTTGCACAGTACAATAAGTTTAAAAAGATTGTATCTACTGTTTGTGCTTGGGTAGAACTACATCATTTTTTTAATTGCACCTGCCATCCACACAGCACATATTTTGGCTTTGAATTTGACATGCCATGCGTAGCAGGACTCCCTTCCAAAAGTTCCCCAGTGAAATATAAAGTAATCAAAACTTGTGTTTCTTATCATTCTTATTAAACTAAGCCATCTATACCCACGGGGGTGAGGCAAAGGCATCTCTTCTGATCATTTTAGAAATTAATGTTCTAAAGCTTTTCCATTGTTGCCATAACAGTTAGTTAATCAGCCATGTGAACTGTTCTTTTTACCCTCTCTCTCCTTATTGACTTATTTTGTCAACATTTTGTAAAGGAACATGCAAGCAAGAAAATTAAATTTAATAAAACGCAAAACAACATGCGGGGGTGTAGAGATAGAACGTTCACAAAGGCATGAGCTCCTGGGCAATTTCCATCTTTTTAACTAATAAAGCACTTTCTTCCTTTATAACACACAGAAGTGTCATTACATGTTACAGTACATTAACAGTGACAGTTTTCTCTCCAAAAACAATTAAATAAACACTTGCAGTAGCACTTTTTAACTTTACTGCCAATATATTTGTCTTTACAACAAGACACACTCTGATAAACACTTTATCTTTCAATATAAAGATAAGGTTGCAAAACTGTTAGGTTTCAGAACTTGCTTAGCATAAAAGTGAGTGTAATAGCTTTCATAGTACTCTTTTCAACATAGTCATTTAAAAAAAAATGGTTAACTTTTTTATTGAAATACCAAGACAATAAAATGCACATAATTAGATCTGGGACAACAGACATCATTGAGACTATATTTAATTATGGAAGTAGTTAATAAGAAACATAAAATACATATACCTTCAGGGCGCTTCTCCAAAATGCCAGTTGCACAGTATTAATAGCGGCGAGCTACCCACTGTGTAGATATAAAGTGCTTAGGGAACAAGTAAGCTCTATATGTAAATAGTACATAACTCCTTTACCAAAAAAAATTCACGTAACAGCTAGGAATTCAGTTCAGTAATAGCCTGATTTTGAGAAATTCTTAGTTCCCAATTCAAGAAAACATTTACTGGTAATTCAGGACATCACTTAAGAACATATTTAAATTTTCATCAAATGCTTGGGATTTTAAGTGCTGACTTGAACAAGGATGGACTTAAGCATGTGGTTAAGTGGTTTCCTGAATGTAGGCCTTGATAAGGTGATCAGAACTTCTCAGATAACAGAAGAATTAGAAGATGCTGTTGTACTTGTAGCTGTTTATCATTGTGATGATTTGAGAACAAAATTTCAGTTACTGGTTGTTCCATGTAATTGCTGTGAAGTCACCAAAGAGACCAAAATTAAATTTGGAATGTTTTAAATCTCTTTCCTAAAAAAAACAAAAGCGTTGAACATTTGGCAGAGTTCATTACAAGTGCTCTCTCTCTCTTTAATTCAAATAATGTTTTGTCTCCTAACCATATTGCTCGGTAATGCCTACCATATCTACCTGCTTAAATACTTTCCAAATGACCTGGGACCAAAATGCGTGGATATACTTGGCAGAAGCAGGGTATACTTGGCAGGTTCTATTTGCAGACTAATGACACTGAGCACTCAGTGTAACTTCTACACTTACAGAAAGCAAATAACTCCACCAAATCTGCATATCTGCATTTGTCACAAAATTATATCTGAATTGTTCATAGATTATTTTCAATATCAAGAAAAAAATATAACATCCTTATTAAGAATACTGTGGTTTTGTGTTAGCATTTAATTCTCTTATGAACTCGCAATATAATGTATCTTCAGAGGTTTCTGATTTAGCTATAAAAATGGTTGGGTTGTTTTTAAGTTATCAAAGTGTAGAAATTGAAGTTTACCAGTTGGGAGATTTCTTCTTCTTTAACCTTCACAAAGGATTTTTATTCACAGAGGATTTTCATTTTCTCTTCAATTTAGTGCTTATAAAAATCTGGGGTTGATAGCCGTGGACAGCAGTGGGAGTTAAGAATGGAGAGTCAGTCAGGATAGATTTATGTTATGAATATGTAAATTGTTAATCATGCATGACAAAGATTGTTTAAGACTAATTGTAAGGAGGACCTTCATTATTGTTCTTTTAGAAAGGGAGCATTGTTAAGGGCTATATGCTGAAATAGCTGCTTTTAGGCCCATTTGTGAAGTAGGATTAAGTTTATACATGCATATTCCATATGTGTATATATTATGAAATGAAAAGGAATTTGTACTAAAACAACAAAGTGCAGCTAGAAGCCGAAAAAAAGTATATTAAAGAATACTACTATTGCTTCGTACAGATTGGTGGTTCAAGGACTTCTAGGTCAACTGTCTTCTCCCTTATCCTGGATTTTTTAAACCTTTATATGAATTTCCTAACTGATTCTAGTTTTAAGCCTTACACTTCATATTACGTTAATATGGGTTGGTTAAGGTAAGAGAGGGCAAACAATCATCTTCAGTTTACAACATGTCATATATATTCCACACTGGCTGAAATTGCTTAACCTTTCATCCTTTATATCTGATTTAAAAAAAAAAAAAAAAGTCTGGACCCAGGGCAACCAAGAGTAAATAAATTCAGGGCAAGGAGATAGGAGAAGAATATTCAGACAAGGCCAGGTATAAGGCCCTGTTATTTCTGTTTAAGACATACTACAAATCCTGAATTGAAACTTTCCTGACATATTTTCATTCTGCCTTCTTTCTAAAAATTACATATGTTTGGTGCTTCCCTAATTTTGGTACAATAGACAGATTACCAAAAGTTAAATGTTGTAATATTTTTGATCCCTGGTGTGAAATAATTACCCCTTCCTGCAGTCTGTATGGAAATTTACAAAACGATTATACTGCACATATGTTCACAAAAGCTATCCTGATGCACACCAGCAATAAAACTTCTAACATTTACAGCAGGGTACATACATCAGCAACTGGTGTTTTTAACTGCCTGTGAGCATGTGTCAAGTCAAATAGCTTTGTTCTGTAATGAACAGCCAGTGTAATGCCAGTAATCATTTCATTGATGGTACTAGAAACAGAGTTCTCATTCCTTTCTTGAATTAGTAGAGAAATGCCAAATGTTCATAGATAGGATCTGAGATATATTTATGTGTAACAGTGACATCCAGAGGACAGGTAATTTAAACAGAGGTGGTTTCCCCACTATGGATTCCCAAAAGAACACACATGTTGTCCATTTAAAGAGTGGTGCCAGAATTAAGTAGGTATGGAGGTAATGGCCCTAGAAAGCATCTTACTGCTTCACCAGTTTGCTAGCTGGCTAACTACAGAGTTGACCTCTGGCCAACACTTTAAAGAAATCCGTAATCTTATCTTATAGTTATAAACAATGGCAGGACTGGCCCATGGATGTGTTGCTACATCTCAGAACTAACAAGTAGAATATTCATTGCCTTACTCTACTGCTTCGCAGATCAACAACCTCTGAGAATGGTTTGAATGCAGGACACTCAGCCTCTATGGGAAAAGAGTGTCCTGTATAATTTGGAAGTGGCCTCTTTGAGTTGATTAAATGAGAGGGTATGATTACATACAAAAAGTCCCCATGAGCTGAAAGAATTGTAGATGTGGCAGGGAATCCAAAGGTGGGACACTTCAGGGTTCCAGCAGGGAACTTCTAGGAAAACAAAATAGGAAATGTGAAATGATTCAAATTTGAATAAAGATGTTCTTTGCATTTCCAATATATCATATTTTGTTGTAGATGCAAGTGTTGCTTTATTAAGAAAGCATTTAGGGATTGAGCCTGAAAACTAGTATTTAAGGGGTAGTCCTTACTTCTGGAAGAAGTATAACTAAAGTAATTTCTTCTCAGAATAAGGTAGACAAGATAGTATGTGGAATGAAAACAGAACAATGAAAAGAATGTGAAGAAAAGGGAACATTAAAAGGCTGCTTTACCATTCACTGTAGATATACATTCAGCTTTACAGTGATCTCAAAGTTACAAAGGCAAAGGGGAAAAAAGTGGAACAGCAGCTAGCAGCAGCCTCCACTCCAGACTGCTGGGAGCTGCTGCTCTCCTCCACAAAGGCATGTTATTAGAACAGATACGCATGTTTAATATATCAGCCCACAGAGATTCCAAGAAAGGGGCATGATTTAATTAAAAGTGGATGGTTTTATTCCCATTCACCAGCTGTTTGCATATCCCTGCCTGAAACAACAGCACATCAGGAATCATGTTTCTAGACTGCAGTATATGCCTTGAACTTGCTGGAGTAAAAAATGCACATAAATTTCCTTAGCAGAGAGATCAATATGGAGCTGTCTCCTTACATGAGATTTCACATATCTTTCAGCAAACTCAAACTCCCAAATGCAAAATCTAGCATATGGATTTATGTCTTGGAAATTTGGGGGTTATAAAAACTAGTGTAGTCATTACTTTCAATCATATGCAGATTGTATATCTCTGATGGATATGATATGGCTGAGTATTTTTTTATTTAATGAATAAATCCACATGTGATCCAATGTGAATAAGTAACATTTTTCCTTTATTTTAATGGTTCAGAACTGCGTGAGAGAATGCAACATAATGAAAATTATTGATACAGAACCATAATTGGTGATTGCAGAATTGTATGATGCAGCATTGTCAGTGAAGTGAAAAACACAGTCTTTTATTTATTTATTTAACTAAAGCACATGACAGCCAAGGTGGCATGTCACAAACAAAATCCATTTTTGACATGCATCACTTTCATTTCACTGAGAATCATGCTACATGTCACAAAGTGCTGCAACCCTGAAGCAGGAAGAAAGTTAAAGTACATTCTGCTGAGGTATGTAAGTATTTCAAGGCTATATGTAAACTGTGATTTACAACCGTCACAAATAGAATATGAGAAACTGAGACAAAAACTAAAACTCTCTATGCTGTATTTTTGGTTTATACGTATGTCAAAAAAGCTTTTTAGACTGAAGTTTCAGATGGAGACTATTTCTCACATAATTTCTATAGGTTAGTCTGTGGTGTAAGTGGTGCTGCCCTTGTAGCATGCAGATATCCAAGGATCAGAGAATTAAACTCTTAGAATTTGTTCAAAAATAAAGAAGTATCTTTTTTGAATAGTAAATTCTTTAAGCAGCACTTTTTAAATATTCACAATTTGGCTTTTTTTTTTTTAAACAGGTGATCTAAAATATATTCAACAGACACCAAAGGTGCATTTTAATGAACAAATTTTTTTAAATCCTTTTTTCAAAAAACATATCAGGAAGTTCTGACAAGCTAAAGAACCTGGATTTTCAAGTGAGCTCATACAGGAGATCTCAGAATAAGAATTTGTGCATGCTCTCTCTTTGCCCTCTGCCACACATCATAAAAGGCATCAATCAAGCTGTGCAGTGCTTATGCTAGGCCTCTTACACCTAAAGCTTGTTTGCCTTACAAAGAGTTTATTGTTTTTATTTGTATAATGGGAGCTCCTAGAGGCCTCCATCAAGAGAGGTGGCCCATTACATTAAGAAACAAAACACATGGTCCCAAACAGTTTACAATCTAGACAAGTGGTGGGAGAATGTAAGTATTTTAGTTAAAGAAATGAAGCATAAAGTGATTTGCCTAAGGTTACAACAAGAAGCCTGTAGCAAAACCAGGAATGTAACCCAGATCTCAGCAATCCCAATCCAGTTTCTTAATTACAGGGACATTCTCCTACTCTGCTTTAGACCTGACTGGCACCGAGAAGGCCTACTACCACCACTCACTGAGATACAAGACAGGCATATGGGGTATGGTTAAAGCCTACAAGTCCACTCAGTCTTACTTCTTGTTCAGCCAATCGCTCAGACAAACACATTTGTTTACATTTATAGGAGATAATGCAGCCATCTTCTTATTTACAATGTCACCTGAAAGTGAGAACAGGCATTCACATGGCTCTGTTGTAGCCGGCATTGCAAGGTATTTACGTGCCAGATATGCTAAACATGCGTATGCCCCTTCATGCTTCAGCCACCATTCCAGAGGACATGCTTCCACACTGATGATCCTCGTTAAAAAAAATGTATTAATTAAATTTGTGACTGAAGTCTTTGAGGGAGAATTGTATGTCTCCTGTTCTGTTTTACCCACATTTCATGTTATAGCAGTCTCGGATGATGACCCAGCACATGTTCGTTTTAAGAACACTTTCACAGCAGATTTGACGAAATGCAAAGAAGGTACCAATGTGAGATTTCTAAAAATAGCTACAGCACTGGACCCAAGGTTTAAACATCTGAAGTGCCGTCCAAAATCTGAGAGGGCATAGGGGTGGAGCATGCTTTCAGAAGTCTTAAAAAAGCAGCACTCCGATGTGGAAATTACAGAACCTGAATCACCAAAAAGGAAAATCAACCTTCTACTAGTGGCATCTGACTCAGATGATGAAAATGAACATGCGTCGGTCCTCTCTGCTTTGGATCATTATCGAGCAGAACCTGTCATTAGCATGGATGCATGTCCTCTGGAATGGTGGTTGAATCATGAAGGGGCATATGAATCTTTAGCGCATCTGGCACGTAAATATCTTGCAACACCAGTTACTACAGAGCCATGTGAACGCCTCTTCTGACTTTCAGGTGACATTGTGAACAAGAAGCGGGCAGCATTATTTCCTGCAAATTGTAACCAAACTTGTTTGTCTGAGCGATTGGCTGAACAAGAAGTAAGACTGAGTGGACTTGTAGGCTTTAAAGTTTTACATTATTTTGTTTTTGAGTGCAGTTATGTAATAAAAAAAATCTACATTTGTAAGTTACACTTTCACAATAAAGAGATTGCAATATAGTTCTTGTTTCAGGTGAACTGAAAAATACTATTTCTTTTGTTTATCATTTTTACAGTGCAAATATTTTTAATAAAAAATAATAATATAAAGTGAGCACTATACACTTCGTATTCTGTATTGTAATAGAAATCAATATATGTGAAAATGCAGAAAAACATCCAAAATATTTAATAAATTTCAGTTGGTAGTCTATTGTTTAACAATGCGATTAATCGTGATTAATTTTTTTAATCACAATTAATTTTTTTAGTTAATCGCATGGGTTAACTGTGATTAATCGACAGACCTATTTTTTTCAAAACAGTCCAATTTTAGTTTTGCTGAAGTCTAATTTGCTTCAACATTCACTGAAAGTTGTAAATAGACTTGCAGTTTCTATATAAGACAAATTAGTTCACTGAACAGATAGCATTACAAAAACAAAAATAATAATAAAAAAGTGTCATAATTTGAGTCCGTTAAAGAACAAATGTCTTAACTGATTGTACAAACTGAACATTGAGTAACTTCTTTGAAAAATGAGGACCTATTTCTGCTCCCACTGAGGCTGTTGGCAAAACTCCCATTGATTTCAATGGGATCAGGACTCAGTCTTTAACTAATAAATCACTTTCAGCTATTCTGGCACTCAGCTACTATGGTGAAAAGACATGTATAAGTTCCCTAGATAGACAATGTTTTCCTTTGGAAAGGCAAAATAGTATCAAATTTTGGCAAAACATTCTTCACGGTCTTTGTTATATCACCTGTGTAACAGTAACCTCTGGACTCCATAGATACTGATCCCTGTAATCAGATGGGAAATGACCATTTATAAACCTGTCATGTGCCTGGGTCCAATAAATAAAGTTCAGTCTCTTACCAGCACACCTGCATTTCATGCCTTCATTACACCAACTCATCCATTCCTGCAACCACTTAAGCATGTGAGAATTACTCACATGAATATTCGCATTGTCTTTAATTATGTAAATCAAGAGAAACACGATTGAAGCCAATGGAGTCATATCAGTTTAAGTGAGATCACACACGGCTGTTAAAATGTGAGATTGCTGATACACTGGGGAAATTAAAACCATATTGTAATATATTGATGTTTCTGAATTGAACTTCTAAAGGTCAAAAACATAAATAAGGCTCCTGGGTTTGAAGATGTTTTCAATGATAAAAATGCATTGGAAAAATAAATGATGATCCAACCAAACACCCTTATAGAAACATCTGAATTTAGGACCAGCTATCTTCCCTTGCTTTGGTCTGGCAGGTACAGAGAAGGATGCGGAGGAAGCATGACCAGCCCATGGGGAAAGAGCCATCCAAATTTTTATCAATTGGCCACTTGTCACTGACACATGAAATGGCTTTGATGCCTTCACAAGGGAGCAGCATCCCCCCTAGATGGAAGGCCACTGCAATGCTGGTCCTTGTAGGACAAGCTGATGGGAGGTAATGGGAAATCCCAGGATCCCTCCCTGAAATAAAAGAAAAGTAAATGGGATTTTTATAAATGAACGAAGAAGGTAATAAATGAAGTCTTATAGAAACTAATATGCTGCTAAATTCATGCCTGCATAGGCCATTAGTGAACTGTGCACTGTACTTATAAATGAGCAAGTGCACTGTAATTTTTGTCTTTTTTACTGAAACCACGTCCTTTTTATTAGCAAAACAAGTACAGCAAAACTGGCTTTAAACAACAACCCAAGGGACTGGCAAATGTCAGTTGGCTAGCAGAGATGATATTTAACTGAAAATCAAACAAAGCTGTACTAAAAACCTTAGGGATTCTTTAAAATGGATGATTACAACAAAGGCTTGTCTATTACAGTTAGTCTTTAGTGGTGGTTTCATTGCAATATGGTATTTGTGTACTTTACATTTATGGTAATATGCAGACAGCTTTGTAATAGTAATTGCAAATATTCATTGCCCTTTCTCCTTTCCCACCTTTTAAGAACAGAACTCTCCTAAGCATTAAGATGCATGTTAGACAATGCATCAATGGAAGAATAAAATCACTGCATAATTTCTTTTTTTGTAATCTGAAAATTCAGGTTGTATTTGGTGATCTACAAATACACCACACTTAACTGCCACTGTTTGATTTCTCAACTGTTTTACCTATACCAATTATTATTCTTATTAATAAAATGTTATTTGGAATTTAATAAACAGCACAGCACATTTACCCACAATATTTTTACTGGATAAATATTAACTAATTAACCCTCTCAAACACCCTCTGAGATAAGTACCAGTACCTCAACTTTAGAGAAGAATAATATGTGGTAGAAAAGAACAGTGACTGGTCCAGGGTCACTGAAAGCATCCTTGTCAGACCCAGAATCAGAAACGAGGTGGCCCTATCTCTCTGCCCTGTGCTTAGACCATTAGACCATGCCACTCACTAATGAAAACCTCTAAAAAGTCATTTAAAATTCAAAGCATATGATGTATTATAATAGCTGTCTATAGCTGTTTCTGAAGGAGATTTGGAGGGAAAGTTGTATGGAGGGGAAAAAAGACTTAATGGTAGAGAACCAAAGCAATAAATTACCCTCAATGTTATCATACATTTATATATACATATATATCATTCATTTATACAATGCCTTTCAGTGTGAAGCCTTTCACAAACTAAGGGTACACCACAAGGCAAAAGGTACAGAAAAGTAAAAACATGGGAAAATATGCAGGCTTGCTGCATGCAGGGGAAAGGTATTTACACAGGATATTCCCTCTCTTTATAACTGCCTTTAACCCCTTTGCAAAAAGTCCTTCCTTGAATCTGGCCATGGTTCTGTGCAGGATTTCCTTAGCATTATTCTATTCTGCTTAGACCCTAACAATCTTGAAGGAGCTGGTGGTGGCGAGGAGGGATTGGGGATCGAGATTGTGGCCCCATGTCCACACCTGCATGACGTTTTGCTGACTTTGTTTTCCTTCCAATTCTTCTCTATACTTCTATACTTCCTCTATACTTATCTGTATAGATTTCTATGCATGTATAAATCATTTCCCCTACTTTTAAAATACTCTGGAGATTAATCTAGTAGCTCTAATAAATTGCTGAATCACTCCATGACATTTTAAAACATGATGTGAAGAATACTGTATTCACATTAAGTCTAAAGCTTACTGCAAAGAGTTACAAAGGGATCTCACCAAACTGGGTGACTGGCCAACAAAATGGCAGATGAAATTCAATATTCATAAATAACTAAGTAATGTGCAATGGAAAACATAATCCCAACTATACATACAAAATGATGGGGTTTAAATTAGCTGTTACCACTCAAGAAAGAGATCTTGAAGTCATTGTGGGTAGTTCTCTGAAAACAGTGTGCAACCACAATCAAAAAAGCTAGCAGAATGTTAGGAACCATTAGGAAAGGGATAGAAAATAAGACAAAATATCATAATGCAACAGTATAAATCCATGGTATGCCCACACTTTGAATACTGCATGCAGAACTGGTTGACCCATCTCAAAAAAAGATATGTTAGAATTGGAGAAAGTACAGACAAGGGCAACAAAAATGATTAGGGGTCTGGAACAGTTTCCGTATGAGGAGAGATTAAAAAGACTGGGAGTGTTCAGCTTAGAAAAGATATGACATGGGGCAGATATGATAAATATCTATAAAATCATGATTGGTGTTGAGAAAGTAAATAAAGTGTTATTTATCCATTCACATAACACAAGGACCAGGGGTCACCCAAGGCAGCAGGTTTAAAACATGGTGGAACTTATTGCCAGGGGATGTTGTGAAGGTCAAAAGTATAACTGGGTTAAAAAAGAATTAGATAATTTCATGGAGAATAGGTCCATCAATGGCTATTCGCCAAGATGATCAGGGATCCAATCCCATGCTCTGCATGTCCCTAAACTTCTTAATGTCAAAAGCTTGGACTAGACAACAGGGAATGGATCACTCAATAAATTGCCCTATTCTAGTAATTCCCTCTGAAGCATCTGGCATGAGCCACTGTTGGAAGACAGGATACTGGGCTAGTTGGAACATTGGTCTGACCCAGTATGGACATTTTTATGTTCTTAAATGAATAACCAAAGGAATGTAATTACTTGATTTCGAGTTTAATTGGGATACCACCAAACTATTACCTCTATTTTTTCCAAAAGTGTCATGGGACTTTCAATAATTTTCCAGTGTGTACTGATCTTGAGTGTCAGAACCTCAGTTTAAGTCTCATCTGGAAAGCACTGCCTCTCACCCTCTGCTGGGGCATTGGCTCAGTGCAGAAAGTAAGGAGCCAGGACTTCAATCAGTACTGACTCAAAGACCACTTTCTGGGTTCTTCCAACCTTAATCAGGGCCCAAACCTACTCAGGGTTTCCAGTTCACATAATTTTATCATGAAACACATGATATTTGGTGTTTTCTTTAAAACACTAGCCCGTAGAGTCATAGAATCATAGAATCACAGAAATCTAGGACTGGAACAGACCTTGATAGGTCATATAGTCCAGCCCCCTGCACTGTGGCAGCATTAAGTATTATCTAGACCATCCCTGAGAGGTGTTTGTCTAACCTGTTCTTAAAAACCTCCAATAACGAAGATTCCAAAACCCCCTTACGTAATTTGTACCAGTGCTTAACTATTCTGACAGTTAGGAAGTTATTCCTAATGCCTAATCTAAAACTCCCTTGCTGGAATTTAAGCCCATTACATCTTGTCCTCTCCTCAATAAATAAGAAGAACAATTGATCCTCCTCCTCTTTATAACAGCCTTTTATGTACTTGAAAACAACCCAATTTTTTTTCAATATTTCCTCATAGGTCATATTTTCTAGACCTTTAGTCATTTTGTTGCTCTCCTCTGGACTTTCTCCAATTTATCCACATCTTGCCTGAAGTGTGATGCACAGAACTGAGCACAATACTCCATCTGAGGCTTTTCATTTCCCATTTTGTATTTGTGAAACTGATTATTCCATCCTAAGTGTAGTACTTTGCATTTGTCCTTATAGAATTTCATTCTATTTAATTCAGATCATTTCTCCAGTTTGTCAAGATCATTTTTAATTTTAATCCTATCCTGCAAAGCACTTGCAACCCCTCCTAGCTTGTTATCATCTGCAAACTTTATAAGTGTACTCTCTATGCCATTATCCAAATAATGTATGAAGATATCGAATAGAACCTGACCCAGGCCAGATCTCTGCAGGCATGGGTGGCAGGTATCACAGGACAGGGGAGACTGAGCCTCCCCAGATAGCCAGGCGTGGCCCCACCCATGCTTTGCCCCAAGGCCCCCCTCCTGCTTTCTGCTCTTCCCCTGTGGCCTGGACTGGGGCTGGGGCTGGTTGGCCTGCATCCTGGACTCAGGGCAAGGAATGCCTAGGGCTGGGGACACTGGGGCTGCCCCACCCGGCACTCTGGGGTTTGGGGCCATTCGCCCGGCACTCCGGAGCTGGGGCCGGACAGCCTGGGGTGTTCCAGGACTGGGGGCGCTCGGGCAGGCTGAGGTGGGGGGTCAGCTTCTGTGGTGGGGAGCTCAGGGGCTCTGGCGGGGGTGGGGCAGTGCTGGGAGTTAACCTCCCCGAACGGGCAATTCACAAGCCGCCCATGACTGCAGGACCCACTCAATATGCTTTTCTAGCTCAATTGTGAGCCATTTATAACTATTCTCTGAGTATGGTTCACATGAGACAGTATCAAATGCCTTACTAAAGTCAAGATATATGACACCTACTGCTTCCCCTATACCCAAGTTTTATTACCCTGTCCAAGAAGGATATTAGGTTGGTTTGCTACAATTTGTTCTTGACAAATCCATGTTGAGTGTTACTTATTACATTATTTTTGCCTAGGTGCTTACAAATTGATTGTTTGATTATTTGCTCCATTATCTTTCCTGGTACTAAAGTTAAGATGACTGGTCTATAATTTCCTGAGTTGTCCTTATTCCACTTTTTATAGATAGGTACAATATTTATCCTTTTCCAGTCCTCAGGTATCTCCCCCATCGTCCAAGAGTTCTCATAGAATCCCATAGATAATTGCTAATGGCTCTGAAATCTCTTCCGCCAGTTCCTTCAGTATTCTAGGATGTTTTTCATCAGGCCCTCCCAACTTGAAGACATGTAACTTGTCCAAGTAATTCTTAACTTGTTCTTTTCCCATTTTAGCCTCAGATCGTACCCCATTTATACTGATGTGCTCTATATTAGTTATCAGATCACTGCAAACGTTTTTAGTGAAAAATGAAACAAAAAAGGCATTTAACACTTCAGCCATTGCTTTGTTTTCTGTTATTTTCTTTCCCTCCTCCTTTAGTAATGGGCTTACCCCATCACTGGTCTTCCTCTCACTTCCCATGTATTTGTAAAATGCTTTCTTGTTATGCTTTATATCCCTAGCTAGTTTAATCTCATTTTGTGCTTTGGCCTTTCTAATTTTGTCCCTACCTGCTTCTATTATTTATATATTCATCCCTTGTAATTTGATCTAGTTTCTACTTCTTGTATGAATCTTTTTTTGAGTTTCAGGTCACTGAAGATCTCTTGCTAAGCCTCTTGCCATACTTTCTTTCTTTCCTATGCATTGGGATAGTTTGCTCTTGTGTTCCCAATAATGTCTCTTTAAAAAAACTGCCAACTCTTTTTTCCCTTAGACTTGCTTTCCATGGGATCTTACCTACCAATTCTCTGCATTTGCTAAAGTCCACCTTCTTGAAGTCTTTATTTGGCTGTTTTCCCTCCTATCATTCCTTATAATCATGAACTCTATCATTTCACAATCACTTTCATCCCAGCTGATTTCCACCTTCAGATTGTCAGGTAGTTCTTCCCTGTTTGTCAGATCAAATCAATAATAGCCTCTGCCCTAGTCACGTTCTTTACCTTCTGTAATAAAAAAGTTGTCTCCAATGCATTCCAAGAACTTGTGGGATAATCCAACAGATGTCTGGGTAGTAGAAGTTCCTTATCACCACCAAGTCATGCGTTTTGGATGATTTTGTTAGTTGTTTAAAAAACAACTCATCCACCTCTTCTTCCTGGTTAGGTGGTCTATACTAGAGGCCTACCATGACATCACCTCGTTCTTTTAACCCTTTTATCCTTACCCAGAGTCTTTCAACAGGTCTCCCTCCCACTTCTATCTCAGCCTCAGTGCAAGTATATACATATTTGATACACAAGGCCACCCACACCTCTTCCCTTTTTTCTCAGCCTGTTCTTCCAGAAAAAACTGTACCCTTCTATACGAATATTCCAGTCATGAATTATCCCACCAAGTTTCTGTCATGCCACCACTATTGTATTTGTGATTATTCACTAGTATTTCTAAATCTTCCTGTTTATCCTCCAAATTTATTGTATGAGTATATAGACATCTGAGTTGTTTATTAGATTTCCCTTCTATATTCCCTCTTGTCTTTCCTTTGATCATACTGCAGTTTCCCATGTTCTCCTCAGATTCCAACCCTTCAAGTTTTGGACTTACTGGTGGTTTTTTATCTAATTATTTTGGAGTGCATAACTCATGATTTTTGAATGTGTCAATACTGCTTACTTAGCTTGTAAGCTCTGATTAAATCATAGCACAAGACAGGATGTATAAAGATCTTTGCTATTCTATTTTCAGGAAGTTGATTAAGTTTTCCTCATGGATATAGTTATATCCCAAATTAGCTCTTCATCTACAACAATAAAACTTCCTGTTCTTTATGGTTTGGGAAGATGGACCTTTTCTTATCATCATTATTTTTATGTTTACCTGCTTTATTAGATTTCAAAAATAGCATGAAAATAAATATTGTTACAGAATAGTAGTATATAGTCTATTAATTGTGGATAATACCCATGCTATGTCCATATCCTTTTGATCATGGCCAGTCCTGCCACAAGAACAACTGGTCTCAACCCCACATAGACTTACAAAATAAGCTCAACCCCTCTCTTTTCCATCACAGGCCTGTGGCACCCCCGTGGCCTCTTAGCAGAGTCTATTCTGAATTCTCAAGCTATGACCAGAGCATGGTGAGTAGAAGCTGTAGGGAGACCATTGGTGGTAAGGAGGGGAGGGATCTATGTGGAATACATGCTAGAGTAGACAGCAGACGTCACTTTGCACAGGGTCTCACCAAACTGAGGTGTAGCCTTAAGTGCTCATATCCAATATAGTACAGTATATCCTATTATAATTTTTCTTTTAAATCTGCAACATTTGCTGCTGGAGCCATAGAGCTGTTTCAGAATTCCACTAGGAACACATAGTACCGTAGAAATTTAGAGGTACATATTAGACTATTCAAAATATTTAATACTGGAATGGGAATTACGAAGAATTCTTGTTTTCTCATTTTCTAAAGCCTGTTTCTCCTAAACTGCATTTCATAATGTCAAGCACACCATCAAGGCAATTGTTCCATGATACGATTAAATTGTGTCTAGAAATCTGTTGATGGTTGCCATGGTGTTTAGATTATGCAGAGACATTATCTTTCCTTGATAGCTCACAATAGGTCCTTTCCCTAGATATCACACAAATTTGACATGCATTTATAACTCAGTATTGTAATATTCAAATAGGCTACCACCCTATTCAGTATCTAAATTATTTTTGGTAAACAAATGATATTAAGCGGCATGCAATTGTGTCAAATATGCAAGTTTCCTTAGTATGAATACCAGCCCTAAAAGACGAGCAATATATTGAAAGGTTTCTTCCACTGCTCTTTAAAGGAAAAATTTTAATGAGTTTTATCATGAGCAAAAAAGGTGCAATTCTGCAAGTTATTTTAAGTCAATAGGTGCCACACAGAGCAATATGAGAAGAGCAGAGCAAAATTTTTCAGCAAAACTCTTTCCTGGCCACACACACAAAAAAAAGGAAGATTCAGCACACCAAAATATGTCATAATTCATGTTAGTTTTGCCAAATTCTTTATGTTGGGCCCCACCTTTCTCTCACCTCCCCCCCCATCAAAATATTTTGTTTCGCCATTTTCAAAATGAAACATTTTGATTTTCAAAATTTCTTTCAAATATTTTTTTTAATTAAATGTAAAAAACAATCAAAATCTCAGTAATATTGTTGTTTCAGGTCAAATTAAACATTTTGTTTGACCCAAAATAATTTACCTTCAATGTTATGGTTTGCCAAAAAATTAAAAATTAATTTTCAGTTCAACCTAAAACAGTTTTTTTTCCTGGAAAGGCCAATGAGCCAACTAATTCATTATTTAACCAGCTCTACTCCTGGGTCTGCCAGCACAATCACCATAGACTTGGGAAAGAGGGGCATCTGTGGGTAAAGGATTTGGTACCACAGAGCCATTGTTCCTATCCTTCTACCTTCTTTGGGTACTTTCCACTAGCAAGTTTGTACAGTGCCTAGCACAACATGGTTCTGTTCCTGCTTGTGTCCTGTAGGTACTAATGTAATAAAAATAACATGGGATAGATTTGTCTTGATAATCAGATGGCGTTAGTGATGCATTAATCAAAACTCAGATATTTCCAGCTTTCCTCAACTCCCTGAATTTTCAGGTGTTCAATTACACTGATGGTGATGTTTATTGAGTATTGTGCTGCTCCACACTTTTTTATATCAGTGCTTTTATATTTGGGTTCTTGATTATACAGCTCACCAATAATGAGATTAGTAAGGTATTTCCCATTTTGTACTGGATTGTAGAACAGCACACTTCAGTGACATCCTTAGCAATAAATACACTTTACTGAGTAAGTAGGGCACATTACAAACTACTTTTCCAAATATGAACAAATTTAGCTTCAGCAGGTGACTCTGAAAAGCTCTGGATGACAATATTTACTCGATAGCTCAGCTTCTAATATGTGATGCCTCAGTGTGTCGTCGTCATCCTTTTACTTTTGTTTTTTATTATTCCATGTAATCCTGGCCGTTAGACCAGGCTCCCTTCCAAATAGCTTATATATTGGCTATTGTTCATTTTAATGCCTTTGTGATTACTGTACCTGCTACTTTGCTTTGAATCTTTGTTGCTATGACAATAAAATACTTGATGAACAGTAAGAAGATATGTGTTTGTAAGACTCAGCACAGAGAAAATTCTGTATTTAAAAAGTATATGCTGTCTCTGTAATATAATGCTTTCTACAGCAAGTAATCCAGCACAGTAAGAAGTGCATTAAAATTGAAGAGCCACAGATTGTGAATACACCCAATTCCATCTTTGGTAAAGTGTGTGAACCAAATTCATCCATTGACACTATACCTTCATCAACAGCAATGAATTTGGTTCATCCCATGACATCAATACATTTTGTATAGTCATGGTCTTATGTATTTCTCTCTGAATACTACATGCTTCCATCAGAAACATGAATCCAGCCTATAATCCTAACATCTATACTATACTAAATGACTATGAGGAATCTGTACAATGACAGACTACTACATTAAAGAGCATCTCTTAACAACATGTAATTCCAAACCACCCTAGAGTTCCTGGTGAGAAAGAGAAGTAACAATCTATGAAACATTCTATTTTACTCATGGCACAAATTGTTGACTCTTTCACTATTGGTCCTCCACCACACCTCCAGTGCTGCTGTCTTCCATTAACATTCCATTGAAGTCAATGGAATGTTAGGGGACACATGTACTAGTACACAAAACAGGAAAGCAAGTGTTCATTCACTTAGGTCACTTCCAAATCTACTGCTCTCTGAAGTGACTAAAAGCTCAAATTCTTCAGCCTTTCATTTATTTTGCTTATTTCTAAAACCTATAGTTGAAATTCTGGTTCCCCTATATTGGAAAGACACACCCCTATGCAAAAATATCCTTTATGAAAAAATTACCAAAATGGAACACACTATTCGTGATGGTATTGTATCTATGCCTTGAAGAGTGACAGTTTTACTGATTTTGCTTTGTATTCTATGGTTTTGGAACATTTCAGTATCCCGATTTGCCTCTGTTACTGAAACCACATGCTGGGCTGGTGGGTTGGGTTACAAACTCTTTCTGCAATGGCCCCTACATATCTTTTCTAGGGAGTAGTACTCTGCTCAACTCTTGCATGGTTTCTCATGTATATTGGTTTTAGTGCTTTCCTCCCTAGACTTATATGTCCTAACTGGAGTTGCACTGCTTCTGGCAGAATTGAATTTGGTCCATTCACTTACACTGATCTACATTTAAAATGTACTTTTATTTCTGGACCAAGACACCTAAGAGGAAAAAAGTTCTTTGTTATTTCATATGCATGGACTTTATATTAACAGATTTTGAGATCTTATATTTGATAATCTTACCACACATATATTCATACCTCTCACACTCCAGTAAAGTTCCCAAACCAGACCTTGGTTGCTAACATTCACATAACCCTATGTGATGGAGCGAACAGCTCCTATTTAGCTTCTGGCTGGGAGGCAATGCTAAAAATGCTGGTCAGGACGGGTAGGGCAGGGGTTGGAAGGTAACAAGGAGTTGCACAGGACAAAAAAATAAATAAAACACACACACACACACCACCAAGCTTGGTTGCTGAGGGGGACACTTTAAGCATTGTTTAACAAAATTTCCCGTTCCCAGATTATGATAGATCCTTAACTTTTTTCAGACCACTTAAGCACTGCTGGAAAGGAGCTAAAACTGTTATCCAAACAAAAATGTTGGTAAGAGGGAGGAGTGAGTCTGCAGCAGCTCTGCACAGGAATTCTGATAATTCACATTAGTAGCAGGTTTCCTCAGTGGCAGTTTTAAATCAGCAGCCAAGAAGGGAAAGACGTTGAAACTACAGGAAGATTTGGGTACAGTCTCAGCCTGCATGACAGCTGAAGCAAGCCTTTTATTCTGTTACTTTGGGGACTATGGATGAAACAAGCCTTCTGCCTTTTATGTCTGAACCTTGAAGTGGCATCTCTGTTTTGCAATAACTTCAGTTTCAATAACCCACACGTCATAGGTGTTTGAATCTAACGAGACATGCAGAGTCCATTGATAGACCTACCTGTGCTCCAAACAGCCTATCACACCACTTTAAAGCTAGAAAAATTAACATGTATAACAGACCCTTAGTTTCCTGGTTTGATGATCTAGTTTTCTCTTTAGCAAGCTCTTTTATCTCCACACCATGACTCCACACTTTGATCAAAAGTTTTTAATGCAAAATCCCATTAAGACCTAAGCAAAACACCCACAGCATTTCTGTCACCTGTTATGGCATCAGTTATTCAGTGAGCCACTAGTCCACATTAAGTTGACTGTTGAAAGAACAATCTACTGAACTAGCTGTAAGTGCAAAATTGACATCACAAATGGAAAATCAGAGCTTTGTCTTGCACATTTAAAATATATGCTGGGTAGAATATAGTCTGCATAAACATTGTGAACTAAAACCTCACCTGTTTTTTATCAGCATAGCTCCATTGACTTAAATGTAGCTGTGCTAATTTACACTAGGTGAAGGATTTGAGCCTATGTTTAGTTGTGAAGAGTACTGTTTGCTCATTACATGTAAAATAACTAGCATATCAACTGCACACATCTGAAAGATGAGCCTTTTTTGAATCCGAGATCTCTGGCAAATTGTACTGTGACTGTTAGACTGTTACAAGCAGTCATTTCTTACTTTTCTAAAATAAATCACCACATCTAAAAACTTAAACATACATACCCTGAATGCTAAAATGAGTTCAACTAATCTTGTTCAAATTTAATTCCGTAGATTTGTTATTACCATATACGGGTAATGAACACAAAATTTTTCTTTCATTCCATGGAGAGGAAAACGTCTAGCACAAGAAATGAATTAAAGCAGAACTTAGCTTTTGGTGTTTATCCTAAAAGGGAATGGCTTGTATCCACCTATTGTCCTTTGAGAATTGTACATTACTCACAAATCTTTTCTCAAAGCTGGTGTTTATTTTACTCTTAGGTCTATTTAAATATAGAGAAATAGCATTAAAATTAAAGAAAAGGCTTAAATGGTCCCACAATACTCATACCTATCCCCTTGGTCAGGTCAGTAAACCCAAGAAAGTCTGTTTTGATGCCTCAAGCTGCCACCACCACAGAAAACCTCAGAAAAAAAATGCTCCATTCTTTCATTTTTCTTTCATGACATCTGTCTGATTAGTGCCTCAACATTGCCATATCAGCTATGTTCCATATTAGCAGATTAAAACTGAAAAAAAATGTTTATTTAACACATCTCTCACTGTTATAAATGAAACTGAATGAAAAATGCCAGAGTAGTAAGTATTCTGTGTAATCCAATTAGCAATATGCTGCAATAGACTGCTATTTTGAACCATAATATAGGGTTACCATATTTGAACATTGAAAAAAGAGGACACTCCACGGGGCCCCGGCCCCGCCCCAACTCCGCCCCTTCCCCTCCCCCGCCCCACCCCTTTCCCCGCCCCTGGCCCCGCCCAACTCCGCCCCTTCCCTGCCCCCATTCCAACCCCTTCCCCAAAGTCTCCGCCCCTTCCCCTGAGCACCCCACATTCCCCCTCCTCCCTCCCAGCCACACGAAACAACTGCACCAATTCTAAAGTCAGGCACTCCACTAGTATAGACTCCCATGACTTTAATGAAGCTGCTCAGTGGAGGATCTGCCCCAGCGCTCCGTTTTTGGGAGCGGTCAGGACACGCAGCTCACACTGTTCTGTTTCCCAGCTCCCCAGATGCCTTGGAGCACCCAGTTCTCCTCCCTGCCGGGTAAAATCCCGGACATTTTGAGCTATTTAATTCTTTAATTCTAAAACGTAATTCTTTATATGTAGTGAGTCCTTTCCTTTCACCAGTTCTTCAGTTTTCTTTCTCCTCATGTGCCCACGCATACTTCTCTGCAGATCGCATTTTTCTCAGCAGTGGTTGATTGCTCTTTAAGAAGGCATGAAAGTCTTTACAAGAAGTTTGTCTGAAGTTGTACTGTACAAGTAGAATTCCTTTCAACGACTCAACATTCAAGTTGGTCCTTTCCTTTGTCCACTGGCTTTGCATCAGTGAAAAAATTCGCTCTACATTTGCATTGTGAGAAGGAATAGCAAAGAAAAACTGTGCAATCTTTAACAGTTCTGAATGACACTCAATGTTTTTGGATTTCTCAAAATATTTGGTCCACTTCTGGTGTGCTAGCAAATTACTGAACTCTTCATCACTGTTGCAACTTTCTGTAAACTTCTTCAGGTTGCTGAACTGATCAAAACACTTCACGTCATCAATTTGCATCCCCTTATCGGTCAGGTACTTGATACAAGGTTCCACATCACTCCAATTCGGTGTCTCACTCAGGGTAATCCACCTGAAACAAGAGAAGTCTTCAAGGGGTCTAAGCCACATCTCCAAATATTCTAAGCATCTGCTGTACATATTATTCACTTCAGCACAGAATTTGTCACACTCTTCATCAATTCCTTCCATGCGCTTTTGTGCCAGTAGTCCCTTAACTTTCAGGGACATAAAGTTGTGAGTCTTGCGTTCAAGAAGGATAGTCTGAACCGAGTTCAAACTGTTCAGCACTTCCACAACAGAATTGCTTTCCCTTTCGATTTCTTGGATGTAAGTTTGGAATACACTCATGAGTGAATGCATGTGCCAGAGGTAAATCTCACTTAATTCATACTCAAAAAATGTCTTAAGCACTATGGGTGGTTTGTCCTGTGACAGAAAGAATGACTTCAAGGCTGGAAACATCTGTATCAGCCTTGTAATGCCCGGAAATAATGACAGCCATCGTGTCTTGCTATGAGAAAGCAGCTTTCTGTATTCAACATCAACAAACTCACAGTACTCCTTCAGTCGCTCAGTTCGGACAGTGTAGATATGAAAGTACTGGTAAATTTTAAAAATAATGTTCTCAATGTCAATGTTCATTCTTTCTGCTGCATGGTGAACACAGTTGTTCAAAATGTGTGCTGGGCAACCCACACCAATTAATGTTCTCTTCTGCAACAACTTCTTTAAGTTTGCAAACACGTTCTTTCCATCTTCATCACGCCGGAGTCCTCCAAACATTGTATTGCAGTTGTCACCTGTAAATGCAATACACTTCTCAAACAAACCATTTTTTTCAAGCGTTTCTTTTACGTAATGAGCAATTGTGTCGGCAGTCTCATTAGGTGTGTTCTGGACCTCAATCAAACTTGACTGCAAACTGCCATTCTTCCAGTTGAAATACTGAATAATTACTGGAAATATTTTCACTGAACCGTGATTGCTTCCATCTGTAGCAACTCCACAGTAAGCTATGTCATTTTCTTCAAATGTTTTCAGAACAACATCAACAGAATGTGGTGCAAGCACGGAGATAACAATTGCTTCTGTCTTGGTTCTAGCACTTGAAAATTTCCGTGCCACTTCAGAATCAGGGAATGTCTTCTTCAACAAGACAGATGTGCAATCCATTGACTTAAAGCTATTATGATGCTTAACAGTGTGAAATGCAAACGCACCCTCTGCTGCAGTAACAGCATCCTCTGATTCGCTGCCTGGTTTTACAAAATAATCTGTCAATTTTGTTGATGAGCTCTCTCCTTGAACTGCGTTTTTGTGCTTGTCTGAGTCCACATGAGTTTGTAAATCATTAGCACCTTTATTTTTCACAGAGATGTAAGTACCAGGTCTACATACCATGCACTCAGCTTCCCATTCATCTCTACCACTTCGAAAACATGGGAACTTTGTCTTTAGTTCTGCAGTGAATTTACACTTTCATTTTGGCATTGTGTTTGCTCCTAGGACCAGGGGCAGCCAGGGTCTCCACGTGCTGGGCCCGCCACAAGGCAAGCTCAGTGGCTCCCATTGGCTGGGAAAAGCTCCAATGGGAGCTGTCGGAGCCAGCCCCTGCAAGTCCTGCCCCCACAGCTCTGATTGGGCAGGTATTTCGCAGTGATCCACCACACTGCTGTGTCTCATCACAAATGGGGAGCTGAGTGCCATACAGCACACCCCAGCCCCAGGAGCTCTGATCCACTTGCAGGCAAGGCAGCCCGATGCCCATCGCAGCCAGAGCTCTGATCCCTCTGCACACTCCTGCCTTTTTCACACTGCCCTCCCTTCCTCCCCCACCAGTCAGTGCTTTTTGGCGACTCCCCGGAGCAGCTCCCCCAGCGCTGCCCCCCACCTGTGCAATCAGCGGCGCATGGTACTCCCAGCTTTGCTGGCATCCCTGGCTTACCTTAGAGCAGGCTCTGGCGACTGCTGCTGCTCCCTGACTCTTCGGCTCTGTTTAAGAGCCGAGCTGCCCTAGTGCTACCGGCTTCAGGCACTTCTCCTACCTGGGCTCCAGCTGAGCTGCTCCTCCCAGCTCAGACTGTAAGAGCCGAGCTGCTGGCTTCTGGCAGCCCTCCCCTACCTCAGGACCCAGAGCTGGCTGGACACGTCCCTTCCCCAGCTCCAGCCGAGCTCGGCTCCGCCCCCTCAGACTTACAGAGCAGAGCTGCAGGAGCCAGCGTTACCGGCTTCAGGCAGCACCCCCCCTGCCTCGGGACCTTGCACCGTGGGAGCAGCTCAGCTGGAGCCGGGTAGGAGAAGTGCCTGGCTGGGGGCTCGGGGTCCGGAGGCTGCCTGAAGCCAGTAGCGCTTGCTCGGGCAGCTTGGCTCTGTAAATCTGAGAGAGGAGGAGTGGAGCAGAGCCACAGGGGGAGAGGAAGTGCCGGCCATTTTCCCGGACATGTGTGGCTTTTCAGCAATTCCCCCCGGACGGGGGTTTGATTGCTGAAAAGCCGGACATGTCTGGGAAAAAGAGGACGTATGGTAACCCTACCATAATACCAAAACCTCCCCCTTAAGAGCATCCCTACAGACTTGTTTTCTGAAATGCACAATTAATTGATTAGCGTGTTCTAAAGTAGAGAAAATCCAGACCAAAGTAGTCAGTCTTTAGGGAATACTGTACTTAACTCTGGATTCAAGTTACATTCAATTACAAAAATATAATAAAATACAACAAGTACATTTGCCCTTTTGGAAGTAAATATCTATAGGTATTTATAAAGATTTTAACATCTGCTATTAAATATTGTGGTGAATAATTTATTCAATGTCAAACTAGCTTGATATCTTAGAAGTAAAATCCATATTGCTAAAATTAACTGTCATTTTGGTGCTCTTCCTCTTTCTGATTCCAACCACTATATCCAAGGAATATCTGAAACAAATTAAAACTATGTTAGCTGCAACCAAAGTTCTAGTCTATCAAACCTATTCTATTAAAACAAAGGTTACAAGCCAACACTGGTAATTTCCCTGGTGTGAAACATAAAATACTGTAGGTGGACCTCAAATCCACATCACAGATAATTGAAAGTGATTTATCTTTAGGTCATCACAGCGTTTTTCACAAGTTAGCAGTGTGGCTGGGCTTTGTTGGGCCTTTATCTTATTACACTTCTAGAGCCTATTTTTCATTTATACTAAGGCCTCTTTTCACCACTTCGGCAGTGTAAAGGGACCTTAGTGGGTAAAAATGCAATTTCACCCATTTTAAGGTCCCTTTATGCAGCCATAGAAGTGTAAAGGGACTTTAGTATCAATAAGAATCAGATCCTGAGAGTCTTGGCTGGGCTGTTGAAATGAAAGGATTAGGAAGCATAGCTCACCTTTGATTTCTAGATACTAAACTCCGTGGCCCTTACTCAAGTACAATTCCCATTTTTGAGGCAAAAAGATATTCGATAATATGCACATATATTCGGTATGATCCTACCTTTGGTCTTATTTGTTTCTAGTGATGATTTAATTGTCCTTTTTAATACTGAGAAATCAATTTCATTAAACTAATTACAGTACATTATCATCACTAAAAGTTTGTATCACATAGGGACCCCGCTGTGTTCCAGAAAAGCACTTTAGCACATACTTCAGTGGTCTTCTACACCAAGGCCATATTGAGAGAGAGAGAGTGTCCTTGCCCTAAAGAAGTTACAGTCTGAATAGATTTCAAATCATTTTGCTTTAAATCTTTTTCAGAAGTTCCATGGTTGTTTGTGTTTTTTTGTTTTTTCCAGGGTTTGTGGGGCAGACCATGCTTTCTTCCCACATCACTTGCAGAAAAATGCAGAGAACACACCACATATGTGGCTTATCATTTTTTTTAGTATCCATCACCATAGTATCTAACCTCACATAGTTTGTGACGCATACTATGGTTTTAACATGTAACAATTAAACCCTCAAGGAAGAGTTATGTTTTGGTATATTTGTAATGGAAATAATTCCTTAATAGCTGACTCTACTCCTTAATGAGATTCAGATCTGCATGTTTAAAATAAGTATATAGATTTAAAGCTTACCTGCAGGTTTCAAAGATCCTTGCTGAAGTCATAGCACCAATATCTTACAACTTGTATTATATTTTCCCTAAAGGTGTATTGATGGTAAAAAAAAAATATTGTCACTGTATGCACAGACTTCAGTAAGCCACTCTATGCTTTGGGAAGAACAAATAACAATGTGAACTTCAAGAGCAAAGAGATTTCATCCCATCTTCTTGCTAAAGAAAAAGGTTTCTAATTAAAAAGAGAATTAAAGATGCGCTCCCTTTAAGTTTAATGGCTATAAAATCCAGATTTCTAGCACTATAAATATTGCTTGCAACTTAGAGGCTCAGAATCAATCCGTTTAAACAGGTATTGTTTTCTAGCTTCCTGTCAGAAATTCACTAGCATGGCTCATAAAGGTATGTCAAAATCCAAGGTTCATATCATAAACAATGTAGTAAAATTACACTAATATACTATTGAACATTTTCTCATGAAATAAAAGCCTACACTGATGGACAGTGAGTTGCATGGAATACATCGTCTTGTAAGAAATTAAACACAATCCCAGGGGCTTTGCTTGACCAGGGCTGGTTGAAACATCTGAACCTTCTGCACTCATTCCAAATCCTGGGTGAGGAAGGGTGAGGAAGCAGGGAGGAACATATCATAGGTGTCAACCTCAGGAGAAGCTCTTGCCTCTTAATATTCTACTGACCATTAAATATGACTGAAGGGACCCGAATGATTATTTCAGATGACCTTTGAGGAAAAAAATGCACAAAGATATGGAAGGATATTGTCAAAAGAATTTTTAATAGGCTGTAAAGCAAGAAGAATCTGGAACCAGGCTGCAGGATAATTGTAATTGGAAGCATGCAAGTACAGTCATAATAATTTTCTGTCCTCTGATCTCGCTGATGCATTTTCTCTGTTGTATACTGTTGCCCATTTATTTCTCTTATTCTTCAAGAACAGTTTATTCTTTTGGAGAAAACTGAAGAATACAGCAGCTTTTATTTTTAACTCAGAGGCTATGTCTGAACAATATATTTGATTTTCTGAAGCCTGCAGTAAGAAGACCTACAATATCACTACCTGATTGTGTTGATTTATACTCTGGAAAGTGTCTGTGTACTTTTTATTCAGTAGTCCCTTTTCTGTATTCAGAGTTATCTGCTCACGTTAGTGACAAAACTTTTTTTTTACTTCTGTTAGCCCTATAGACACAACACAGTTAAAAGAGTGAGCTGGGCTCTACTCCTTCTTGGGCATCATCAACTAAATTGCTTATTATGTTCCCATCAGTTACACTTGTGTAAATCAACCGCTGACATTAGGACTGGACAGGTGTCATTGAGGACAATGGAGATGGAACTAGTATAAATGTAGCCTGCAGAACCTTTTCTACTCGTGGTAATACAAGAGTAAAACACAGATTCTCAGATCTCAGGCTCGGTTGGCAGTTAATAAAAACTTTTTTTATTTATAAACTAAGTATATTTGAAATGGAACTCATTACAGTACAATAAACATAGAACCACACCATTTTGAGAGTCACTTTTCATAGCAGAACCACATTATGCTCTGTACACATTTTAGGTCTCTCTTTTTAGAATTAAATCCTTGGCTTGACTAGTACTGTAAGTGGGAGCAGAGCCTAAACTGAGTGTGCTGTTTTTACAGGAATGCTGCTAATCAGAGCAGGATTTCACTGCATTGTAAGGCAGACTTTGTTGCTCCTGTGAGCAGCAGCTCAGTGTGCCCCAGGTTAGTGCTTGTTGATGACTGTAGCATACATGCTGGCCAGATGAGGGGAGGATTTGATTTATCATGCTTTCCTAGGGCCACAGTGCTTGGGCCTCTCTGTTAGCCAACCCTCCCTTCTTCTTGAGAGCTATGGAGAGTCCCTGTTGTGTAGGGTTACCATTGTCCGGATTCCCCCGGACATGTCCGGCTTTTTCGGGTTAAAAATAGCGTCCGGGGGGAATTTGTCAATGTCCGGACTTCCCCTCCTTCCCCCTCCCATGCAGAGCGTGCGCGCGCTTACAAAGCAGCCGGTGCTCCGACAGCCAGAGCCAGAGCTCGGACAGCCAGAGCCAGAGCCCTGCTTGCACTTCCCCCTCCTCCCTCCTGAAACTTGACACCCCCCCTCCTCTCCCTCCCTCCACTCACAGATCGCCGGCTCCCACACTGCTGCCCTCCCCCGCTGTCGAGCACGCTGCTCTGCAGCACAGTAAGGGGGCCAGGGGCTCAGAGAAGCGGCACGGAGGTTCAGGGGGGGAGGGAGGGGGTAGTCAAGAGACAGGGAGCAGGGGGGAGGGTTGGATGGGTCAGGGAGTTCAGGGGGGGCTGTCTGGGGGTTGGGGGTGTAAGGTTTTGGGTAGTCAGGGTACAGGTGGGGGGTCTCAGGAGGGGGCAGTTAGGGGACAAGGAGCGGGGGGGTGTTTGGGAGTTCTGGGGGGGCTGTCTGGGGGTTGGGGGTGTAAGGTTTTGGGCAGTCAGGGTACAGGTAGGGGGTAGGGTCCTGGGGGGCAGTTAGGGAGAGGGGTCTTAGGAAGGGGCAGTTAGGGGACAAGGAACAGGGAGGCTTAGGTAGGGGGTGGGGTTCTGGAGGGCAGTTAGGAGCAGGGGTCCCAGGAGGGGGCAGTCAGGGGACAGGGAGCAGAGGGGTTTAGATGGGTCAGGAGTTCTGGGGGGGCTGTCAGGGGGTGGGGGTGTGGATAAGGGTTGGGGCAGTCAGGGGATAGGTAGGGGGGTAGGGTACTAGGGGGCCAGTTAGGATGTGGGGAAGGTCTCAGGAGGAGGCAGTCAGGGGACAAGAGGCAGGGAGGCTTAGGGAGGGGGTGGAGTCCTGGGGGGCAGTCAGGGGACAAGGAGTGGGGGGGAGGGTTGGGGGTTCTGAGGGGGCAGGAAGTGGGAGGGAGTGGAAGGGGCAGGGGCGGGGCTAGGACAGGACGGGGGCGGGGCTAGGACAGGGGCGGGGCTCCTCCCGTCCTCTTTTTTGATTGTTGAAATATGGTAACCCTACTGTTGTGCTGCCTATTCAGGGAGGATGGGTTGCCTAAGCCCTTTTCTCACTTATATCCTCCCTATTTTGCACCAGCTCAGGACAGGAAAATATTTAGCCTTCAGCATATATTGTATGTTTATAAACCTGAACTCTTTTGCAGCTCTGGAAACAAGAATTTGAATAATGTAATTGTGACACTGAGAGTCACCACATGGTGCTATTGCAGATAGTTTTGTTAGTTCTGTTCAACTACATATGCGAGTAACTAGCTTGAGAGAAATTCTGATTGTTAGCAGTGATGCACTTCTTTTCAAAGTCCATTCTGCCTGAATCATTCTAAGAATGACTCTTAGGTGCATGAAATCAAACAAAAAACATTATATGGTGCCAAAACATGAAACCATTTTAGCGTTAAAAGTTATAGGAGGGACTGTCCACTTTTAGGAGAAAGCATGGACCCTGCCACTGACTCCACTAACACTACCAGTTAATCACTTTGCTGGATCAGGGACTGGGCACAACACCTTTAAAACTTTGGCTTTCCTTGGCTACTGCCTCTAGAAAAGAGAGGCAAAGACAGCCTCTATGAGTGACTAAACTGGCATCCTGTCCACACAAGCCTATTTTCCCCTAAACTCCCAGTATTGCTACCCATGATGAAACTCAGTGATTGTGCTAATGTATATGTACTGGTGGCTCCAGCTTTTTAACCATTGTGTCTTCTAGACCTGCCCACTTCATTATTTTGCTGAATTAATTTGTGATGACATAACTGTTTTTAATTTTATTTTTTTAAACTTGTATTCCAGGGCAAAGTTTTGCAGTAGTAGTCACAAAACCAATGAGCTATTAAATGTCTATTTTGGATGAGCCATTTGTGTATAGTTTAGGAGGTTTACTCAATTATTTTAGGTGTAATTAATATGCATTTTTCTATTTAGTGTCTTGTGATGGGTTTATATACCCCATATTAGTGATGAGGAAAGTAATTAAAGAAGGAGTAGACAATCTATGGCGCGCGTGCCGAAGGTGGCACACAAGCTGATTTTCAGTGGCACTCACACTGCCTGGGTCCTGGCCACCAGTCCAGGGGGCTCTGCATTTTAATTTAATTTTAAATGAAGCTTCTTAAACATTTTAAAAACCTTATTTACTTTACATACAACAATAGTTTAGTTATATATTATAGACTTAGAGAAAGAGACCTTCTAAAAATGTTAAAACGTATTACTGGCACGTGAAACCTTAAATTAGAGTGAATAAATGAAGACTCGGTACACCACTTCTGAAAGGTTGCCAACCCCTGAATTAAAGCGACTCAGTGTGCACAAAAGGACTTCAACTGGAATTAATTATAGCTGTTATAAAAGCATGCCCCTCAGAAGGAGAGATGTTCTTCTGGAGAAGGTTGAAGGAGAGAGATTCTCTGGAGATCAAGGAGAAAGAGACCCTGTCTGGGACAGCTAGCTGGGATTGTAACTATTACAATGCAAGCCTTGGAAGAGTTAGTGCCTGAGCAGGCCAGAGAGACTGGCTAAAGTCCACTGGCTCAGGCACTGATGACTGCTTTAAATAAATCTGTGTTGGAGTAAAGCTCCTTGTTAGAAGTTTCCTTACTTTGGGCTCATATCAAAACAGCTAGCTTTTTCCCCTCTTAAAGGATTAGTACCAATCAGGTAAATGGTCAGGTAATTTGGAACTTCCACTGAATGTAAGTCTGTAGTAAATGAAGTAAAATTCCAACTTCTGCAAGACCTGGACCATCAAACTAGACAAAAAACAAGAAAACCCAGCTATTGACATTTGAGATAAAGAGCACCTGATGAGTCACAAACACCTATTCAGACAATCAAATCAAACATCAAGACAAAGAGTTAAACAAATTCAAGATCTTCAACCCATCGAGGCAGCTATGGTAATTTTTTTTAGGAAATCTGTAAGAGGCTAGTCCTGATAGAGACAAGGGAGTAAGACATTGGGTATGTGTAGTGAGGCGACGACTCACCCAACTGCACCTCCTGCTGGTCGTCCTGGGAATCAGCTCTGTCCACTCAGGAGCACCCTCTGCAGGCCAATGTCTCACTTGCCGCTGGCCCCGGTGTCCCTCCCAGACCCCAGTGCCCCTTCTCTTAGGGTTCTGCCCCCTGAAGTACCCCACAGTCTCACTTGGTCTCTCCTCTCCAGGGAACCCCCAAGCCCCTATCCCCACCTCACCTGCCAGTCACCGTCTAGCCCCCACTCACGGGGAAGACTGCAGTATAATTGCCACTCATCATTGGCAAAGAGGGTTTGGACCTTTGGACCCTTGAGCTGCCCTCTGCAACCCCAGTACTTTTTCCGGCCGTTAGCAAGGCCTGCAGCCTGGGGGTTTTCCAGGCGGGAGCGCCCTAGCTCCTCTGGCCTTTCCCCAGCCCTGCTCCAGTCTAGGTACCCTGCTCAGCTACCAGCAGCCAGGCCCATCCCTCTTAACAGCTAGAGAGAGACTGCCTTAGCTCCATCCTAGCAGCCCCTTTATAGGGCCAGCTGTGGCCTGATTGGGGCTTGGCCCCAGCTACTTCCCCACTCAGCCTAGGTTTTTCTATCAGCCCCGGGCCCTCTCCAAGGCTGCTTTTGCACCTCTGGGCAGGAGCAGGGTGACCACCCCACTACAGTATGTCCACACTGTAAATGAAGGTATGATTGTAGCATGGGGAGGCACAACTGTACTAGCTTTAGGCCTGGTCCCCACTAAGCCCCCACTTCGGACTAAGGTACGCAAATTCAGCTACGTTAATAACGTAGCTGAATTCGAAGTACCTTAGTCCGAACTTACCGCGGGTCCAGACGCGGCAGGGAGGCTCCCCTGTTGATGCCGCATACTCCTCTCGCCGAGTTGGAGTACCGGCGTCGATGGCGAGCACTTCTGGGATCGATCCGGGATCGATTTATCGCGTCTAAACCAGACGCGATAAATCGATCCCAGAACATCAATTGCCTGCCGCCGGACCCTCCGGTAAGTGTAGACGTACCTTTAATGTAGCTAGCACAAGTAACAACAATAGTGAAGAAGTGGTGGCAGGGCTTGTACTCAAGTTAGCCGCCTGCTAGGAATCCACGCTGAAGCTCATGCTGCCATGTCTCCACTACTACTGACAGGTTTCAGAGTAGCAGCCGTGTTAGTCTGTATCCGCAAAAAGCTATGGGTACCCGCATGGCCCCACAATATGCCAACATTTTTATGGCTGACTTAGAACAACGCTTCCTTAGCTCTCGTCCCCTAATGCCCCTACTCTACTTGCGCTACATTGATGACATCTTCATCATCTGGACCCATGGAAAAGAAGCCCTTGAGGAATTTCACCATGATTTCAATAATTTCCATCCCACCATCAACCTCACCCTAGATCAATCCACACAAGCGGTCCATTTCCTGGACACTACTGTGCTAATAAGCGATGGTCACATAAATACCACCCTATACCGGAAACCTACTGACCGCTACACTTACCTACATGCCTCCAGCTTCCCTCCAGGACACACCACACGATCCATTGTCTACAGCCAAGCTCTAAGATATAACCGCATTTGCTCCAATCCCTCGGATAGAGACAAGCACCTACAAGATCTCTATCAAGCATTCTTAAAACTACAATTCCCACCTGCTGAAGTGAAAAAACAGATTGACAGAGCCAGACGAGTACCCAGAAGTCACCTCCTACAAGACAGGCCCAACAAAGAAAATAACAGAACACCACTAGCTGTCACCTTCAGCCCCCAACTAAAACCTCTCCAGCGCATCATCAGAGATCTACAACCTATCCTGAAAGATGATCCTTTACTCTCACAGATCTTGGGAGACAGACCTGTTCTCGCTTACAGACAACCCCCCAACCTAAAGCAAATACTCACCAGCAACCACACATCACTGAACAAAACCACTAACCCAGGAACCTATCCTTGTAACAAACCCCGATGCCAACTCTGTCCACATATCTACTCAAGTGACATCATCATAGGACCTAATCACATCAGCCATACCATCAGGGGCTCGTTCACCTGCACATCTACCAATGTGATATATGCCATCATGTGCCAGCAATGCCCCTCTGCCATGTACATTGGCCAAACCGGACAGTCTCTACGCAAAAGAATTAATGGACACAAATCTGACATCAGGAATCAAAATACTCAAAAACCAGTGGGAGAACACTTTAACCTGTCTGGTCATTCAGTGACAGACCTGCGGGTGGCTATATTACAACAGAAAAACTTCAAAAACAGATTCCAACGAGAGACTGCTGAGCTAGGAATTGATATGCAAACTAGACACAATCAACTCCGGTTTGAATAAGGACTGGGAATGGCTGAGCCATTACAAACATTGAATCTATCTCCCCTTGTAAGTATTCTCACACTCCTTAACTGTCTGTACTGGGCTAGCTTGATTATCACTTCAAAAGTTTTTTTCTCTGAATTAATTGGCCTCTCAGAGTTGGTAAGACAACTCCCACCTGTTTATGCTCTCTGTATGTGTGTATATATATCTCCTCATTATATGTTCCATTCTATATGCATCCGAAGAAGTGGGCTGTAGTCCACGAAAGCTTATGCTCTAATAAATTTGTTAGTCTCTAAGGTGCCACAAGTACTCCTGTTCTTCTTTCCACTACTACTGTTATTCATGTACCCATGCTAACTAGATTAAAGCCAGCGTGGGTATACTTATCTAGGCTACAATCACACCTTCATTTGCAATGCAGACATATCCTTTGTTGAAATATAACTTTACTGAGGTATTGACTAGGGCCAAAAAGAGCTGCAATTGCAGGAATGGTGATGCCATTTTAAATATTCCCCTTGGTCATAAGAGTAGAATTGAGTCCATGCTAGGACACAGGATATCAATAATGGACATAGAGATTTGCAACTAGAGGGGTGAAATGAATCTACCTCAACTTTCGGATCCACAAGTATTTCTGTCAATATTACAAGTAGTTCTTGTTTATTCTGCTACCAAATCATCAGCACAACAGAGTCTGTATTTTTGTTTATTTTGTACTTTGTGAAAATAGGAAGCAATTAACGGTATTTTTCTCACCGTACTGAGTGTTTTGAATGACTTCACCTACCCACACTTTGATTTTCCCCTTCTATCTATAGCTGATACATGACATCCTCTCCCTGTACTGCTTAAGTCTGATGAATACAAAAAGATACGTTTTATTAAAACTTAAAAATTCAATATATAACTAATAACTCCAGAACAAATGCTTAAATATGATTTGATTATGACCAGAATGGCTGTAGACTAATAAAGAAGATTTTAAAAAGATATCCAAATATAAGATTCAGGTCTTATTTTAAAAGGCTATGTAACCTTGAATATAATTTTGAAAAAGCAGATGTTACCAAATGTGAGAGAGAGCTCTTCAATTCCTCAGATGCAATTGCATTTTTTAATCTCCTTCATTAGTGTGCAAACATTCTGATCATGAATAGGTCATACTCAATCATTCATTCTGCAGTTATTAATTATGTATTGCATATAGTACATGCACTCTGAATAAATAAGCATAAATGTTCTTTATAACCCACAGGACATGTGTAGATTTCTTTGTACTATATTTTGGAAAAAAAGATCATGATATAATATATCATACTTTGCCACTTGAGAGATACAATTAAACTGTTATGAGAAAGATTGCAAATTTTTAAAGGATATTTTGGTTCAAACATTTGAGATCATATTTGTATAGATTAGATAGTTTAAGATAATGAACCAAATCAAACCTGGCATGAGTGCAGCTCCACTGAACTAAGATATTAAGTTGGCCATTAATTTCACAAAAATTTCAGGAAGTACTTCTGAATGCTTGTGTATGTGGGCATACTATATAAAAACAGATGTTATTAAATGTAAATAAAGGAAGGGAAGAGTACAGTGTATTCCTTGCAACACTCATGAAGGCAGTATAAACAAACTGCTATTTAAATATATCTACAATTACAGCACTGAAAATCTGTTATGTAAATGAATTCCTATGATCTGGTAGGTGCTGGAATCAATTAGGGGCTTGCCTATTTGAAGTTCTTTCTGAAAGTGCCTGAGAATGAAAGACGCTCTCTTTCTACTGTGGCTCATTTGAAATTGGCATTTCTATGTGGCAGACGGTGACCTTATCCCTGCACTTTAGCTAAAATGATTTTTATTAAGCTTAAACAAGTGTGAACAGTACTAATTTCCTGCAGCAGACAGAATCTGAATGAGTGTATATAAGTCCTGCCTCACCATATGAAAAAGTGTACATTGTGCCAAGACACTAGACTCCTAAATAGGCAGCTTCTAAGGATTTTATCTGAATTTGCATTTTATCATTAGTCACAAAGCTAGAGGCCCAATTCATTTTAAGAAACCCTTCTAAGGGTTGCTGAGGGTCATTTGTGGTTAGTTCTGGTTCTGAACACTAAACAGTTTATCAAAAAACAGAGAGAGGAAAGCATACATGGGTTCTCATGACTTGATGATATAAGATGTCTGGTGTGGTGCACACAGCTAGTTTATATCAGGAAACAATCTCACTGCTATAATGAATGATTGGACACAACTGAACCAATCACTCCTCCTCAGCTAGTTTGGGAGTACTGTCATTCTGCTCTGACAATCTAAAAGCACACGCTATCATAAAAACACACATGCGATATCCACACAAAGTTACTAGAAGTGCTGACAGGCATCACTACAGTCTTGCATTTTCCGGGCATCCACTGCATGGGTGAAAGCATCAAATGCGCGCCACCAGAGAAAAGACTCACTGTAGGACTCCTGAGTCAATCTAATTGCTCCTCCAAGTAACTACTTCAAAGAAAGAATGGAGTTCGGGGACAACTGACTATGTTTTGAAAATCCTCCCTGCTCTGAAGCAGGTAAATGATTCTTCTCGGTTGAGACATTTATAGAACCTAGAAGTCTTACAATATTTATGTGAAGGAAACTTAAGTGAAGCATGATTGCTATAGGTTAGATGCATGGCATTTTTCAATGACCCTAAAAGCAATGAAGTGATGACTGTAATATGAGCCCTTTTCCTGAAAAGAAGAGTGATCTGAGTTTTATTACTGATACCAAGTGTATTTAAATGTGGTACAAAGATATTTGTTGGAAAGATAACTCTGAAGATTAATTATGCATAATGTTTTCAATTCCTTGGCTTTCAGAACAGCTTAAATTCTCAGCAGGAAGGAGAAGATGGTGCTCAATCTCCTCAAGTCAAAAGCACCTGGGTCACAAAAACAAAACCAAAAAAAAATCTCTGTGCTAAAAGAAGCCAGATCCTCCTTGGCCCTTCTTATCACAATTCAGTATGCTGCCTGAGCTGCTTCTGTTTAGCAATCTGGTGAGTAGCCAAAACAAAAAAATGTACTGATGTCAATTGTGCAGTAAATTCTGTCTGGTTGTGACCTCTTGTACGTGACTGTGGCATGTATTTTTTGATGAGGAAGTCAAGGGCACTGAAAGAACTTGTGGATTGAGCATGGGACTAAAAGTCACAATCAGACTGAGAAAACATCCGTGTGGATGGAATTAAAATTTCTTCAGGGAAGAGAAAGAAAGAAGCAGTGGTAGAAGGGAGGCGAGAGAAGAGTGACTACCACATTACCTGAGGGACCACTTCACCTTGAGTAGTCATTATTATTATTTTGACTTTCCAAGACATCTACATTACACTGGAACAGTGGAACTGTCATCCTCAGGAGTGAAAGTCCCATGTGCCAGAGACAGAGTTCTCTTGTTGACTGACCCACAAATCTTAAACTCACTCCTGGAAGACATCAGCAAGACCATGTGCATCAGCATCTTCACAGCAAACTATAAAACCTACATCTTCAGTCACAACAGATTAAAAAGAGAGAAACTAAACATCCTCAGTAAACAATGTCCAATCCCTGCTGACTGGAGGGGAAGGAAGAGAGAGAAAGAGAAAAAGGTGTCTTTATGTATACACTTTATAATTTTGGAAGGCATTCGGTTACTACGAGGGGAAGAGGCCACATAAGAACCTAGCTTGATAGGTGAAAGAAAGGAGATGAGAGAGAGAGGCAAGTAGATTGGAGAAGGAAACCAAGTATGTTTGCATAAACTAGCAGCACATAGGGGGTTGTACAAACATATTCCCAGCTTCTTCTAAAAGGATATCAAAGGACATACTTCATAAACAGTATGCATACATTACTAATATGCAGCCATATCTGCCTCAGAGGATGGTAGCTAAGCAGTGTACTTCACTTGGGGAAAGGGGATATACTCACGCAGTGTCAAATCCCACTTGTAAAAAATAGCAATGGGATGCTTAGTGTTCCAAGAATAATTCTTGGCTGCTTTGCTCTCTCTCTCTCATTGGAAAGAGAGAAGGGGTAGAAAATCTCCACAAGTTTTCTTTGCAGCAATTTGTCCCTCAACTAACTGCACAGATCTTACGAGAGAGGCACGTGAAGCCTCCTGCTGTATGTGCTGGCTCTATGTCCCTTGTTCCCACTCCCCCCGACTCCATAGCAGTGCAGCTCTCATGGAACCACATTGTTCAGGCTTCTTCAGACATCAAATGCCTTGAGGACCACCACCACGCAGATTGGCCAACAGAAAGTTAATACAGCTGGGGCTGTTTTAACTTTCAGTGGGAGCTGTATTAACTTTCAGTGGGGAACTCCTCTGGGGCTAGGGGGTGGGAAGGAAGAATGATATGCATCCTTTTTGGTCACAGACCCAAGCCAACAACTCCCCATCCACTCTCTACTTGCTCTTTACCATGCTTCTCCTGATCATGCCCAATAGGCTTACAACAAAACCAGAACCTTTAAAAAAAAATAAGATGACAGAACAAGCTCCACTAATCCAATGGAAAATTCAGTCTTCTAGTTTAAGACCCAAAGAATTCCTAAAACATAATGAATGAGATCCTAAATTGATATAAATCAGCATAGCTCTGTTGACATCATTGGTTCTTCATTGATTTAAACCAGATGAGAATCTAGCCCATTAATCTAATTCCAGGTCATATCTAATATAATTACACACACACAAACTATATAAAAAGAATAATGTTAAAGTTGTAAAGTCAAGCATTCAAAAGTTATAAAATACCGGAATTAATGATGTCTGTGCAACCCTTGGCATATCTATAGACCAATTGTTAATAGTTAAGTGTCCACTGTCCTTAGCCTGGGAAGGACACTCATTCAGGCTTATAGGACATGGGGATACACATACAGGGGAGTATTCGTGATACAGCAGCTTTCATAAGAGCAACTCCAGAATATTAACCAGAATTCATAATCCGTAAAGACAGATTCCCCCAAAATCACCACTCAGGACAGAATCCAATTCTCTAGGGTGGCATTCATCTGACTTAAGCATAAGACCATCTCTTCTCCTCTGCCTGCAATCTCTTTCCTCATTCACTACACTCCTTCCAACTTCAGCAACAAATGAGGCAGAGTCCTACAGACAACAGCCTCTTTTACTACATGTCCCTTATTCATGCCCAGAACAGGTCCATCCTGTGCACTGAGTGAGGCAACGGTCCTGTGAAATTAAAGACTATTATAATACATATAGTCTGATAAGCACTAAAAGTTATGAGAGGCTCAAGCATGCTCAACAAAGATGGACTCTTCAGAGATTTTACCTACTGAAATTTAAGTCTCTACTGAGTATGTGAGATCTGTGATTTTTCAAAGACTTATTACTTGGCAAAATTTGTGTGGATTTTCATAAGGACAGCAAAAAATACATGACCAACACAAAGGCAACCCTGTCACATTTCAAGTCGCTGGTCCAAAGCATGTGAGGCGCTAAAGCTCTTCAAAGTAAAGGCCACCAGAATTTTTCAACATTGGCAAAACAATGTATTTTTTCCTACTCTCATTTGTGGAAATGGCTGAACAATTTTGGCTAAACTTTTCCAGCCTGACACAGACACCTGGCATGTAAACTTTCAGCCCAAACAACAAAAGTTTGGCAAAATTATAAGTAACTGAAAACAGGGTCTCATAATGGGACATGCTGGGCAACCTTAACTATCAGCCTGCCTATTATATAATTTCCCTTTGCTATCGGTGTGCCAGGGGAGAAGTGCATGATGAAAAAGCGAATGACAAGAGTGCACAATGAGCAAGAAAATACTCCAAATGGTACTGTTAAGCACTTTTTAACAAAAGTAAATTAAGAAATAAAGGAAACAGAAGCAATCAGAGAGATAGGAGACTATAAGAAGAACTCACCCCAAAACCAGACTTCTAACTGCTATTTAAGTAAAGGGGGGAAAAGTAAAGTGAGAGCCAGAGGAAAATAGGACTGAGCAATAAAATATTCATTAAACAAACTCTGCAGCCAAAATATGAATATTTCATATTTAACTGTTGGAGTTTTGTACAGCCCAAAAATAACTGTTAAGCCTTTTCATCCCTCCACGGATTTTATTTAAGTGCTACTTATGCTGAAATTCCAAGCAAATTCAGAATTCGTTTTAAAAAAACCCTAACATGTGACTTACTCACAGAAGGGAGTCCTCCAAGGTTGACTAGCTGTGGAGATTAGAATATTCTAGTCCTTTAAAAATGGCATTGCATCTCCTGAGTATAATACTGCTATCCTAAACATGAGTCAGCTTTCAGATGCTTTGTTATCAATCATCAGGAGTAGTCAAGGAAGGCTGATAAGGGTTTCTTTCAGGCAGACATTTTTTAAAAAATGCCACAAAGAAAACTTGCTATTATAGATCAAAGGCAAGGGTCATTCCTTTTGGTTATCTGGAAAGAACAAATGGCCCATATAATAAGGCACTCAACTTTTTCTGCACTCTGTAGTATAGGAGGTTATATATTGATTTATCAAGATATCAGGCTAAAGGTTCAATCTGGTGACAACCCAGTGTCTTGAACATATATAGTGACGACAATGCTAGTATAAGCAATGGGCCTACAAATTGTTTTAAGAATCTTTAAAGAGAAGTGTGATTATTGGAATTTTGATTTTTTAAATAAGATATATAGTGCCCTTTTACAGATTGCTCTCACAGACTCTTATTAGGCTAGGTCCACACTACCCACCTGATTCGGCGGGTAGAGATCGATCTTCTGGGATCGATTTATTGCGTCTCATCTGGACGTGATAAATCGATCCCAGAAGCGCTCCCCCGTCGACTGCGGAACTCCTGCTCGCCGAGAGAAGGAAGCGCTGTCGACGGGGGAACTTGCCTGCACCTCATGGACCTGCAGTAAGTAAACTTAGTTCGATCTAGGAAACATATACTTCAGCTATGCTATTCTCGTAGCTGAAGTTGCGTTTCCTAGATCGATCCCCCACCCCAGAGTGGACCAAGCCTTACTTTTTAACAGATCTTGGAATGTTAATCCTCAAAAAGGAGCTGTTTCTAAGGAGCTGGTCTGCAAGAATCAAAACCACTTGTCCACTGTGCTGGAAAATTTGCCTTCCTTTTTTTCTTAAAAGTGGATATTTTAAGTGCTATGACTATTTACCATAGAATTCTATAAGCCAATCTCATATTAGCTGTTCGTACGGGACTTTGTGCTAAATTTTCATTATTAATTGCTATTCATAGACTCATAGACTCATAGACTTTAAGGTCAGAAGGGACCATTATGATCATCTGGTCTGACCCCCTGCATGCTGCAGGCCACAAAACCGTCCCTACCCTTCCCTTGACTTTGCTGATGAAGTCCCCAAATCCTGTGTTTTAGTGACTTCAATTGGCAGAGAACCCTCCTGCTAGCGATCCCTGCCCCATGCTGCGGAGGAAGGCGAAAAACCTCCAGGGCCTCAGCCAATCTACCCTGGAGGAAAATTCCTTCCCGACCCCAAATATGGCAATCAGTAAGACCCCAAGCATGTAGGCAAGAGTCTCCAGCCTAACCCTTGTTAGCCATTGTACTATTTACCTACCATTGCTCGATATTCCTCAGCTAATATGTTTTACCATTAAACCATTCCCTCCATAAACTTATCTAACTTAATCTTAAAACCAGACAGGTCCCTCACCCCCACCGTTTCCCTCGGAAGGCCGTTCCAATATTTCACCCCTCTGACGGTCAGAAACCTTCGTCTAATTTCAAGCCTAAACTTCCCCACGGCCAGTTTATATCCATTCGTTCTCGTGTCCACATTAGTATTAAGCTGGAATAATTCCTCTCCCTCCCTTGTATTTATCCCTCTGATATATTTAAAGAGAGCAATCATATCCCCCCCTCAGCCTTCGTTTTGTCAGACTAAACAACCCGAGCTCCTCCAGTCTCCTTTCATACAACAGGTTTTCCATTCCTCTGATCATCCTCGTGGCCCTTCTCTGCACCCGTTCCAATTTGATATAGAAGATGCCAAAAGAGGAAGATTAAACAAAATTACATTATAACTTGATCAAGATTTTCACCCTAGTAACTGAACTAATTCTTCTGTTTTACAAAAGCAGAGTTGGGCTAGCAGTTTGGTGCTCATTCAAAAGATATAGAGCCCGATGCTTCAACACACAGATGTAGAGAGTAAAATAATGCATCACATAGTTGGAGGGGCAGAAAGGGTTGTGGGAAGGAAAGGCTTTGCTGCATGCTTCCTATGGTGTATATGTGTAGCTTGTGTCATATTATTTGATATCTGTGTACTCCACCTTTAAATATACAGAACTCCCTGGAGCTACAGAGAGAGCTGCCATTTTGTGTTCAGATGTAACCTGCTACAGAAGATAGAACGAAAGTGAAGTGTGTCTTTCTTTTGCTCTTTTTCTCATAACCTCTGAAATAACGGTCATCCTAATAGAAAGGTAAATATTTGTTCTCTCTATACAAAAAAAACAAATAAACAAAATACCACTTGGACCTAGCAAAGAAGCCCCCCTGCACTCGTACCTTGCTGACAAGGTTAGGTGAGAATTATTAGATGGAACTGGGGTGCAGCTGCTCTCCATTTGAAAGAGCATCCACACATCCTCAATGCCTGCTAGCTGCTGAGAAGAGACAGTAAGGAAAAAGGGGAACGTGTGAAATGACCCGTGATTTCCGTGAAACTAAAATAGGCAAACCCTGCTACATTTGAAAAAAGTGGTTATTAGACAGAGGAAATGCCAGCTGAGGAAGTCTGTCCGATCTATTTCCTTAGCATAACTCTTACCTAGTTCCATCAACCCGAAGACTGCTGAAAGTAAACAAAGGTTCTGTGTAACTACTCTAAAAGTTACAGAGATGGATGTTAAAATAAAAATAAGGCAAGCCAACACCACACCCAAGCAATTTTTGTTCATTTTTTTAAAGAGTTTGAAGACTAAATGATTGATTTTCTTTATAGCTGAAGGACTAGAATATAAAATCTTAATTTAACTTTTGTAAAATAAAGCAAAATGGAAGCATTTGGTAGCTGTTACACCAAGTTTTTGTTTTCAATTTCAAGATTGATCACCAAACTTCCTTTCCTGTAGCCAAAGAACTAAGTGCTTTTCTTTAGAGCAGAACTGATAAATATTGTATCTAACATACCTAAGGGCACACAAGGTCCTGTGAAAATATCACTAGAACAAAGTGTATACCTGCAACTAATAATAGAATAATAGAGTTTGAGCTGTTTATTTGAGTGCTGCAAGGGCACTGAACACAATCCAGAAAACCAATCCAAGTTACTTCATGTGTAGGTGACAAGTTATGGGTGAAGTATTACAAAATTAGTCCTGGGTATACTTTAGATGTTTCACTTTGTCTTCTCCTATAGCTCTTGGGGGAGAGGGAGAAGCTGACATTTCCTGAAATGCATGGATGCAGCAAATGCATTATGCTAAAACTGGACTCATAACCCGATCAATACCTTGAACCAAATTGTCTGCAACTGTAAATGGGCAATGCTCCACTGAGGCACTGGAGTTGCACCCATTTATATCAGCAGATAATTTGGACCCTAAAATGTATGTGACTTTTTATTTAGCAATAGAGTAACAGTCAATTAATACACAGCTCTCTACAAAACTAAAAGTAGAAAAACACTCTCCCAAAATGTTCAGCTGTCATGTTTTAACTATTTTTTCCTCACCAAAAAAAATACTAGTTATAAAAAGAAAGAAAGTTAGATTGGGGGAGGGTGGGAATTTGGGGGATTTTTCAGATACAAAATGCTGATCTCAAAAAGAACAAGAAAACTAAATAAGTGATTGGTTTGGTGAAGAAACAGGTTTGTTATCAATTGTGCAATCTAAAGCCTGCTGTAGTGGTCCCTCGCTCTCCTGATCGGAAGGACGCTACTCGTTCTGGGTGCCTTCGGGCTTGTCTGGCCAAGGCACGAAGCTGCAGAACAGTCTAGGGACCTTGTCTCCACCAGAGGTGGAGACAGGCCCCCCAGGTCCTCTAGTTCCCAGCCTCACAATAGGGCTGGCCACCAGACCGTCACGGCCAGGTTTTAGCCTGGGCTTGAGGAGGCTCAAGCTGCCAGCAAAACAGTCTTAAAGCTGGCTTTAGCCTGGGCGGGGCTCAGGCAGTGTAGGTTCCCCTCCTGGGCATGGCAGTATAGCAGGAGCGTCCTTTTCCTCCAGGGATTCCATCCCAACTGGGCTGCAGGGCCTGCCTCTTATACTTGGGCCCTGCCTTGGCACTTCTAGTGAGGGGGGTGGGGCATGCTAGACTCCGCCCACCAAGGGCCATGTAATGGTCCCTCGCTCTCCCACTCAGAGGGAGGCCACTTGGCCTCACTACCCCTGCAATCAGGCCATGTCTACAATTACAAGCTTACAGTGGCACAGTTGTACTGATACAGCTGTGATGTTCTAAAAGTGCTCGTTTAGCTCCATTTATGCTGACAAGAGAGCTCTCCCGTCTACATAATAAAACTAGCTCAACGAGCGGTGGTAGCTATGTTGGCAGGAGAGCATCTCCCACCGACATAGCACTGTGCACATGAGCGCTTATGCCAACAAAACTTATGTCATTCAGGAGTGTGAAAAAAACACCCCTGAGCGCAAAAGTTTTCCCGATATAAGTGCTGGTGTAGACATGGCCAAAGTTACACAATCCCCACTTCTAAAGCAGGATTTCCAGACTTTTGTTTCAATTAAATAAAACTAACTGTGGTTTTACATGTCAGATCATATATCCTTTCTGCTCTCAGCTTCATAACAGGGAGTCATCCAAATATTGTTCAGACACAGAAAAGAGGTTCAACAGACCCCAAAAATGTTTTCTTTATAGAGGAAAATCCATTTCTCAGTACATGTGAAAACTACCTGGAAATAGGCTGAATAAATGTACCTAAATAGGGCCATTAACAGATATATTCACATCCTCAGGTGTCAGGCTATTTCCCCACATACACGCACACTCGTCCTACTCAAGGAACACCATTGAGCTGAAAAACTGGAAAATAATGGGGATGGTAACTATCCAACTCCCTAAAGTATAACATTTCTCCAGATGAACTGCATATCATTCTTTAAAATTAGTAATCGTGGAACTTTGAAAAGGAACAGTAGAACAAATTGTATAATGCTTTAAAAATTACCATGATGAAGGGCTGCCAATCAGCTAATTGTATTTACATACTGCATGTCTTAAAAAGAAACCCAAAATAGAAATATCTCTTCATTCACACATTTTTTCTTCCCTCAACAACTTCATGAATTTTGAATGGATCTGCTGTATTTTATTCTATTTATCTGTATGTATCTTTCTATGGTCCTCTCTACAAACAGCCCTTGGATTTCTATCCTCTAAATACTTATATTCAACTTAGGAAAGATAATATGTGTCTCCTAGGATTGTACATTGAATATTAAAGTGAACACAAATAGTTTAGAATGATTTGAAAAACGACACAACAAAAAAACCTATCCTCGCTATTTTTGTTTTAAAGCAATGGTTTCTCATCACAGGCAAAAACATTTCAAATAGGAATGTGACACAAGAAGAAGACACATTTGAGAGGAGAAATCCTCAACAGTATTAAAATCTCCAAAGGAAAAAAATTATCTAAATGAAGAGTTTCAGAAAAAAAATAACCACTTTTATCCTCAAGCTTAACTGGCTGCAAGTGATCAGAGATAATTCATAAATATACATTGTCTCCTCATCAGGAAAGTTTATCCTGCAGAGATCCCTTGCTAAGAAGGAGACTGTCTCCAAGGAAATCCAGTTCCACATAGATGTTCTCGAGTTCAAATTCATTCAAAATCATCTGGCAGAAGATAACCCAAAACACTAATAAAGTTTCAGAGGTACTGAGCCTGTTTAAATGGAAAAGAGTTATTTTTTCTGAAACATGAATTCTCAGGAGCTTATAAAGACAAGGCAGAAGGAACAACTAAATTTTAGAATAAATTGTAGAAGGATACCACTGAGCTCCTGCTGGGTATCCCTTCCTCTGGAAGTTGTTGCATAAAAGAGGTATTAGAATTTATCCCTAATGAATTTTCAAAATGATCCCAAAGGTGTGAAATCAGAGAAATTAGAACTACAAAAACAATGAGGAGTCCAGTGGCACCTTAAAGACTAACAGATTTATTTGGACATAAGCTTTCGTGGGTAAAAAACCACTTCTTCAGATGCATGGAGTGAAAATTACAGACACAGGCATAAATATATATTGGCACATGAAGAGAAGGGAGTTACCTTACAAGTGGAGAACCAATGTTAAAGGCCAATTTAGTCAGGGTGGATGTGGTCCACTCCCAATAATTGATGAGGAGGTTCTCAACATTGGTTCTCCAATGTGTTTATGCACCTAGTTAGGTACTGAAATCTGGAGAAGTTCGAAAAGGAGAACCTTCAATATATAGAAACAAATGGGAAGAAATGCCCTCTTTCAGCACAATTCTGGTATGAAAGGGAGAGCAGGAATTGATTGCATAAGCCCAAGGAACGGGTGTATATGTAACACACATCTACTCAACTAGATTCTCTCCATTCCCCCACCTCTACTGGTGGTTGGGCCACAAGGGGGTTGATAAGCCTGCTACAGGGTCGACTAACTCTGTACTAAGGAGGCCAGCTTGAACCACAGATGTGTACAATGACTCTCTGGAGGTAGGTGGAAAATAGTGCTGGCGAATCCACTATTACGTGCAGTCTCTGGTCTTTCCCCCATGTAGGTGGAGGGGGAGGCAAAAGGGCAACAGAGACTACTCGAGTCAATCGGCTTCAGTAATGGCTACAGAGCAACTCTGATGCCACTCCACTGCATGGGGAGAGGAAAAAAGGAATCCGTTGGGAGAATTCCCCAATGCCCATCTGTCATCACCTCTTAGTGTGGTCTTTCTGGGGTCTCAGCTTCTCCTAATTGGCCTTCTTCAGTTTGTTTGCAATCAGACCAGATCATGCATCCCCATTTTAAATGGAGACTAAACAGCCCTTCATTTCTAGGGCTTGCAGTCTCTTTGTGTCTCCTGGTTGCTTTCTCAGAGGCAACCTGGTGTGGGACTGTAACCCCTTTGCTATCTCAGGCCCTTCTGTCTCCCTCTCTGTTTTTTCCCTTCTAAAGGTCTTGTTTTGGCTATTGGTCACAGCTGTGGGTTCCTGTCTCCATGACTGGCTGTTCTGGCAGCTGTGTGGGAGTGTGTTCAAGCTGCTTGCCTGTAAACAGGAGAGGATCTCCTTTCCCTTCTGTCTATGGTCAGTAAAGGGTTTGTAAACTCCATTGCACGATCCTTTGTTTGTGATGGGCAGAAGATCTGGACTAATATGCATAGCACAGAGCCCACAGAGTTCTCTCTGCTGCAAAATTCTTGCATTACCACCACCATTCTGTAACATTTTAAATTGACTGGTTCAAAAACTAGATGTATTTTTATGCTGCAGACATTAGCATAAGCAGCAGATCCAGGAAGCAAAAAGAAACATCTTAATTCTTGATTTAACTGCATGTGCTAGTCTAATCTTTCCATGTGAACTTTTGAGATGGAAGAAGAGAGCACTACCCCAGTGGACAAGTCTAGAGTCAGACTTCACAGCCAGTATTTTTGGTCTACTGCCAGCACTTCTTCTAAAGGCTTGACAAGGAGAGTTACTTTGGATGGTGCAGATTCAGCACAATGAAAGACGAGAGACTAGGGACATGCATAGATCCTGACATTTGGATTCACATATGAGTGTGTGACATTGGGATTTATTCTTATCCATTACTTGCATTTGGAAATTAAGGGATGGGGGGCACTATTCAAAAGAATACTTGTGAATAAGAGGTTAATTAATATTAAATTCACCCTGGAGTGTGCAAAGGCCAATTTCTATTAGCTGCATCAAGGGCAAGTGCAGGTTTTAACCGACAGGTTTATGCAGTCGGTGATTGTAGGCAGGGAAAACACTAGCACAAACATGCATAAAGGGTTCACTTCAGTGCATTCAGTGCTTCAAAAGGGATCTCTTCTCCTCTCTCCTAACCTGTTGTGGGTCAGTCATTTTTTCTGTTATTTTTTCCTTCCCAGTTCTCAACATCTATTTGGGAACAATGGCCATGCAGGGAATAGAAGTAGGTTATCCAGATTTGCAGGTCTCCCCAGCCCACAGAGGTCTTTCGATACACATCCACTACCCTCTCTTGTCCTTCTCTTTTATCCTGACAATGGAGAAAATGACAATCTGAAATACGATCAGGTCCCTTTTCAACCCCTTACCCTTAGCTGTTCATTATCACCCTGTGCTAGTCTTGGCCACTATCAGCCATCAGAGCTCTCTCCATCATATTCAAACCCATTTATTTCTGCATTTGTAGCAGTAGGAATATGTTTTACCCAAACAATTATATTTTGGCTGTAAATAGATCTGAACAGCAAGATATCCATGCAATTTGGTAGTCATTATTCATATTTATGTGCATCCTGACAGGAGACCTACGAAGAAGTGGTAAATTTACTATATTTATACCATGATGTCTACAGTTAGTGAACCAGAAATTTGTCTCAGGCTTCATCCAGAAACTTCAAATGAATTTAGGCAGGTTCAGGGTTTTATGGAGCCCACACTCACACAGTCTTCATAAGGAAGGTGTTGATTTCAGAAGGTCTGCATGTGGGGCACTTGAGCCACATCAGACAGCATGTGAAAAATAAGCAGATAGTTTTCCTAGTAATGTTCATATTGCAGATATTAAACAGACCCAAAAGGATTTATTCTCCATACAAGGTACACCCACTTTGCACTAATGGAAATGATGCCGTGAGCTGCACAGTAGTGGAGAATCAGGCCTTTTCTAAGTAATGATAACAAAATAAATCAGATTAAACCATCTGTTGTTTTAAGATGTGAACAAATCTGGCTCACTTGAAAAGAATTATATATTGTAATCTGATTCCCATGGTCACTAAATCTAATGTTTAACCTTGTATGTATGGTATTTATATATTATTTAGCTCTTTTTATTGTATTTATAAAATTACTGCTACATTCCAAAACCTCCCTTTCAGAATGTTTTTGCTGACAGACATTAATATAGTTCTAAGAATTTTTGGTCTTTTATTCATATCAAAGATTGAAAGTGTTCCTGGACTTACACACTTAGTCTACTGAATAAAGACCCCCATGGATTATTTTGCATGATTCATTACAAGATGTCACCACTTTTTCATGCAGAAAGAAAGGCTAAAAATTGTCATTTTGTTCAACAAAATGCTCTTAAAAGAATAGACTAAAATTCCTGTAACTGGTTTGAATTATAAAGGTAATGAAAGACTCAACAATGATTTTAGAGACAATGTTATCAGGAAATATTGATTCTCCTGCCATTAAGTGACACATGAGAGTTCTATTGGATATTTTAACATAAATATACAAGTATACTATCAGAGTGTAAAGTTTGCAAGGCTTGTTGTCCCTATTCTCTTGCTGGAAGGTGTTTTCTGGTTCCCTGTTTGAGTCATGCTTAAATAGAAATTAAGTATTCCAGTCATTAACTTTTCATAAATAATGACTAACAGGTGCACCCACAGAAAAGCATATGGTTCTATAACACAGGATAAAATAAGCAAAGCCAGTATCTTAAGCTGCTTGCTTAGTTGATTTCCATTTCTCTATTTGACAATGGGCTCTTCCATCTAGCAGAGAAAGTTATAACAAGATCCAATGGCTGGAAGTTGAAGCTAGACAAATTCAGACTGGAAATAAGAATAAATTTTTAACAGTGAGGGTAATTAACCATTGAAACAACTTACCAAGGCTTGTGGTGGATTCTCCATTACTGAACATTTTAGAATCAATATTAGATGTTTTTCTAAAATATATGCTGTAGTTCAAACAGGAATTATTTCAGGGAAGTTCTATGGCCTGTGTTATACATGAGTTCAGACCAGATGATCACAATGTTTTTTTCTGGCCAAAATATTCTTCTCCATGTTTTGAGGACACTGCTCACAAAAAAAAAAAGATAGGCATTGATGCACATCTTTGTTCCATAGCTGAAGTCATGGAGTTTGGGTGTTCAAGAAATATAGCACTGGGCCCTAAATTATACCAAGTTACTTATGTTCACGGGCTAACTCCAAACTGGGATTCTTCAGGGTAGAACATGCAAAATAAGGCTCTGATCCTGCAATCATTACAGCTATCACTAGCTCCACTCAATTCAATGAGTGAACTTATGAACATATGTGTTTGCAGGATCGGGGTCTAAGGCTGGTATAGATCCCAGGTATAATGGGCAGATAATCTGAAAAAAACATGGTTACAAGCAGCCTAAGATACTACACCACTGCTTACATAGGCAAGTTGAAAAACTGTTCGCTGCAGCCCCTAATGTGCAAGGTGCTGACCATCACCTCAGAGTAAGAGGTCGGTCAGCACCTAACTGGATCAGGCCCTCACTTAGTAGCTTTGAGTCTACAGTAGGATATTGCAATACTCCTAGCCTCTCCATCACATTATTGTAGCTCAATCACTTAATATGTCTGGGATTTACACTTGTCTTATTTAATTCTATAATGGTGAAATAACTCAATGCACTTATGTCAATATTTTAATCCATAGATCTCAAGGTATTTTACAAATGAAAGCAAGTATCTTTATACCTATTGTACAGATAGGATAACTGGGCTAGAGACCTTAAATGCTTCTCACTTCAAAACAAATTACACTCATGGGGTTCATTTAGGGAGATATATGGGCTTCTTTTACAGATATCATTGTCAGAATAAATAAATATAATTTTCCTGTTGGTATATCCTTAGCTTGTCCTCCTTTTGATTGGCCATACCCCCATTTTTTACAGCGAGCACTCTTCTGATTCATGGTTGTAAGTAGAGTTACACTTCTTTTGACAACTACAGAATTCCAAATTGATGCAACCAGTTGTTCCAATTGGTATTTTATTTACAGTCAAAATCTCACTAATTCACATCCATGTGCTGGCACTTGCACCCATTTTCTGACTAATTTGTGTTCATGTATAATAATTTATGCCACCATTTTTATTGTCACAAAACTGAGCACAGTAATCTTCATTGAATCAGACTCTCCGATTGTAGATTTCAATCCTAATGCCAAAATCTGGATCAGGATTTTTTGGAACAGTGTAAAGTTCAAATACCTCACACTGCAGAGGGATGGGCAGAGAAGAAGACAGTTCCCAAAAGATAATATTTTGGTCCTGTCCAGGCTTCCTGCCCAGCCCAGGGCCAGCTCCAGGCACCAGCCGAGCAAACTGGTGCTTGGGGCAGCAGCTTCTGGGGGCGGCATTCCGCCCAATCCTAGGGTGGCACGGCCGCTTTTTTGTTGTTGTTGTTCTGCTCCGGCCGCCCTGTAGGGGGTGGCGGCGCGGAGGAGGGAGAGCCCTGTAGCAAGCCCGGCAGGGCAGTCCTCGTCCTTCCCTCCCCGCCAACCGGAGGTTAGCCTTCCCGGAAGGCGGCAGGCAGCGTGCGGCGGGAGGGGCCGCGTGGCAGCGCCCTGCTGTAGCCCTGGCCGCCCCCCTTCTCTCTCTCTCCCGACCGCTCCCTCCTCTTCCCCCTCTCTCCCCCCGCTAGCCGGTCCCCCTGCACCTGCGCTCCGTCCGCGCCACAGGCTTTTGTTTTTTGTTTTTTTTGCCCGTTCTGGCCGCCCCGTTTTTTTTTTTGCTTGGGGCAGCCAAAAAGCCAGAGCCGTCCCTGGCCCAGCCTGCAATATAACTTGAAAGTACAGCTTGATAAGGAAGGCAGCCTGCTTAGCAGGTATACTAGAGTATTTTGGAACATCTGCACAGCGATAGCAATCAATAGAAAAGTAACAGGAGACCTCAAGAGGAAAAAATAGTGTAGAAAATGTATTTTAAATACCAGGAATCAGATAAAATAAAAAAAACGGAATAAATGTATTGTAATGTCAGGCAAAAAAGGTAAAAAGGAAAACAAAGCTTGTCAGTGATCTATACCCTTTAGGTTTAAACCATAGACGTCATCAAACATTTCAAACTGTCAGCTAAGATTTATCATCATAACTAATAGAACTGACATAATCAATGTCCTGGTAACAGAATGAATATTTTGAGGGAGGTACAGAGTATAATTACTATTACAAAGGCTAGTACCATAATTTTATCCCATAACTTCTTGTACAGTGTGTATTAAAGATCTGTCTTAGTGCTATGTTACATATTGCTCTGAACTCCATGTGACCCACTGAATGCACATATTTAAAGTGTTTAGTATGAAAAATGTTTGCAGCTTACAGGCATTAGAAAGAACTTTTTTAAAATAAATTATGCATTATTTTTAAATCTGCCAACTGAGGTTGGTGATGTTATCTAATGCCATATTATGTAAATCTCAGCATACAATAATGCTGCATAACATCATAATTTATTGCAGTTTAAATTGGGTATGGAAAATACATACAGTATTCCATATCAGAAATTCACTTTCATTTCAGTAAGTGTTCAGTCTACATTGTGCACTAGAAACACAAGATTACATGTGAACCTGTTTTCTCCACACCTGAATTAGTTAGGGCCTGATCTTGCTCTTATTGACAGTGAAGGTAAACTTGCTTTGACTTCAATGTAGAAGAACAGTGACCTCAATTAGCTATGGTCTGGTTTTGTTCCTATGGAGGTCAATGACAAAGTTCTCCCTTATTTCAATTGAAGAAGAACTGGGCCCTTTACTAGTTAGGTGTATCTTCAGTTTTTTAGAACCCATATATTTGATTTCATTGTGGCTATGTAAGTGCCAAGACCAGCGCATTCAACTAGTTTATGTGAAGGAGTTCAAACCTATAACACAACCACATTTTAGTGATTACAACATCGATCAGACAGATTGGGTTTAGCAGTGCACTAAAACATTAATACAGGCAATTCAAAAGTTGTGAGGATTTAGGCCTCTAAGGTGATCCTGATGAAAGTATGACAGACTAGACACATATATGACCTGAGGCTACAAAGATCAGCATTTCATATAGAAAGCAGCAGTGAAGGTAAGAACTTCAGCACAAGAAAAGAACCTGAATGTGTCTTAATAACAGTAGCTAAAATTCTGTCCTCCATTACATCAATGCAATACCACTGAGTGTAAAGGGAGTTACATTAAATGTAACTGATGGCTGAATATGGCACTATGAATTTTCATCTAGTGTCAAGTTGCATAGTGAATGTTCTATGAAATGGGAGTAAGTCACTCTGAATCCATAAAAAATCCTTTTTTAAAAATAATTTGCTGTATTGTTATGATGTTCTATTGCGTGATTTAGAAGAACACAATGTAAATTAACATGTTTTAGATGGGACATTTGGAATCAACTGTTACTCCTGGAAAATTAAAGGGATTAAAAACCTAGACTGAGAGATCAAATAAGATATTGCATGAAACAGAGTACTACTAGAGAGCTAGGCCAAAGACACTGTTTTGATCTGAATGTGAACTTGGTTTAGGTTAGGGTTCAGGATTCAGACTGGAGATCAAATCCTGCAAGATATTCTCAAGAAATTTCAGCCCAACTATTTATTGTTTGTTTTGTGGTAGCACTCAGAGGCCCTGAATGGCATAAATCTTGTGAGAGCAGTTAATTACATGAGATTCCCTTTATCTTAAAATGAAAACTTGCAATTTTTGGATGATCATATGAGATTTTAGCATCACCGAAACCAGAACTGGAGCATAGGTACTTTTCAGTTATTGATCTGATTTGGAAACAAAGTTGTAGTTGTATGTTTGGATGAAATAATTCTCATCTAAATCTGATGACATTTGGATTCAGGTAGGTTGGGACAGTAGACGAAGAGAGGTACAAAAGGGAGGATAGCACTTGTAAGCAGTAGTGTAGAGAAAATATTAATAGCTTATAGTTGGCAAGCAACATAGGAAAGATGGAATTTGAGCCGTGTTTCAAAAATGAATGAGGAATTGTTGAAATGAACAGGAGGATACACACTGTCCTATATAGAACAACAGAATTAGGATACTGAGAACAAACAAAGCAGAGGAAGCATATAGGACCACAGAGATGCAAGTATGGAAGGTATAGCTACAAAAAGCCTTGAATTTGATGATTTTACATAAATGAAGAATACAGTGAGTGATAAACAATCAACTGAGCAATCGGCTTCTCAGATCTCTGTTATAGTCAATTTAAATATGCAAGTTTTTATTTATTTAAGTATAAGTATTTATAATAATAAATAAGTATTTATTATTCTAACAAGAAAATAACAGAAGAGAAACTATTAACTTAAAAAGTGCAGCTACTTAATTTACAATATTTATAGAATTCACTCAACTGTCTAAATAGAGCATATAACATCCCCAAAGCCACTCTGCATACCTACTGCTACATCCTAGTTTCAAGTCTTATATGTATAGTAGTTAGGCCAGGATGACTGAACCTTGTAACAGCTTTCACTTGATTACTGAATAATTTAAGGGAAAGTATTGTAGCTGTCTTAATGAATCAAGAGAGACCCCTCTTGAAGTGTCTAGTTCAATGCAAGGGAAATTCTTTATCCCAACAGCTCACTACCATTAAGTTAAATATAAACAGGGTGCTTTTTTAGCTACTTCAAAATTTGTTTGCAGGAGGATTTACTTGCTTGTTTTTTAAAAATACAAGCACTATAGATGAACAAAATGAATGAATGATGAATCCCATCTATTTTTCAAATTATTATCCTATACAGACTCAAATGTGTAGAGCTGTGTAGGAGTGACCGACCCACCAGGCATGTACCCAGCTGGCAGATAGGGGAACACCTGCAGACGCAGGACAGCTGAGAATATTCAGTAAGCAGTTGCTGACCAACAAGCAACATCTCTCAGCTGGATGTGGTGGGATAGGTGGTGGCACAGTTACCTCTGTAAAATGCCATGACAAATGCCTATGACAAGGATGCAGGGTGAATAAAGACCACCTAAAACAAGTTGTGCTGGAGCAGCTGGGGTTTGGCATTGGCAGATCGTTCACCTAGGAGAAAGAAAGCTCTGACTTCAAACCAAATGTGTCAGGCTTGGACAGCTAACCTGTAAAGTTTGTGCAGCAGATATGCTCATGTAAACTCATGTCCACGTCAAAGCTAGGGTGTTCCCCAGCATGATGTACAACAGCTCTGCCTAACCATGATAACTGGGAAATGGCTGCTAACATTAAACAAAGTTAAATATGGGAAAAGACTACTGAAAAGAATCTTAATGGAATGGTTGATATTTGAAGGGTCAGTATAGATTCATGCCAGGAAGGAACACAATTGATGCCATATTTGTGCTATGAACAGAGGTGAAAGTAAGCATACCGGTGTACTGGTGCTGGAGCCCCAGGCCTTTTAAATCATCCCCAGAGCCCTGGGGTAGCAGCGGCAGTGCTCCGGTGGCTATTTAAAGGACCCAGGGCTGCGCAGCCGCTACCGTCGCAGCTCTTAAAATAGCCTCCGGAGACCCACCGCCGCCGCCCCAGGGCTCTGGCAGCAAGGTTCCGGGGACAACTTAAAGGGTCCAGGGGGAGGGATAGCTCAGTGGTTTGAGCATTAGCCTGCTAAACCCTGGGTTATGAGTTCAGTCCTTGAGGGGCCCACTTAGGGATCTGGGGCAAAATCAGTACTTGGTCCTGCTAGTGAAGGCAGGGGGCTGGACTCAATGACCTTTCAAGGTCCCTTCCAGTTCTAGGAGATAGGATATCTCCATTAATTTATAATTTTATTTATTTATAATTTATAGGGCTCTGGTAGCTGCTACTGCCCCGGGCCCTTTAAATTATCCCTGGAGCCTGCCGGAGCCCTGGGGTAGCGGCAGCGGGGCTCAGGCAGTGATGTAAATGTAGCCCATCAAACTCCTCTGGCCAGAGTGGAGCTCCCTTCCTTGCCCCTCTGGTTCCACCCAGGAACTGACCAGCTCAGGCCCCACAACTCCATTTATCTAAGATTTCTTGGTTCTGATTGGCTGCCTTCATGCGGCCTCTCTAGGCAGGCCTGGAGTACCCCACTCCATTACTCCTTCCTGGGGTAGGACATAGTAGGACTACAGGGCCTCCAGCAGAAAGCCACAAAGAGCCAGGTATAACCTATCACAGGATATCACAAGCAAAGAATTTTGAAGACTGAAAGAATTTAAATACCTAGGATCGATGGTTGCTGACAGTGGTACCATCCTGAGTGATGCCCAACATTATAACAAAGCTGCATGGTTTAAATAGGTGTGTGTGGGGGGGGGTTGTTTCCAATTCTCCAAGACAAAGAAATGGCAATAAAATTAAAAGGTAGAATGTATAAAACTGTAAGTCGACCCATATTAATGTATGGAACCAAGAGTTGGCTAGTCACAAGAAAGGAAATCAGTATGCTCTCCACCATGGAAATGGAGATGTTGAGATGATCAAATGATTAGACATTCCATGATAGGAAACAAAAAGAGGTGGGTAAGGGGCTAATCTGGGTTGCTCCAACTGAAGACAAGTTGAGGGAGGACAGACTATATTGGTATGGCAATATCCAGCAGAACCTGAAGTGTTATATCAGTATGATGACTCTATTAATGGATTGTAGGCCGAAGATGACCAAGGAGGAGACCAAAGATTTTTTACATGGACCAGATATCAACAGATCTCAGAGAAACTAATCTATATGATACCTTGGTGTACCATCATGAGTTTGGAAGAAAGCTATAAAAGTCACCAACCCCAAATAGGGAATTAGCAAGAAAGAAAAAGAAGATACATTTCAAGTTACTCCCAAAATGCTGCAGTTAAAATAAGATATTGAAAACTTTTATTCCTAACAATGCTTCTAAGGAAACATTAGGTAGTTGGACAGGACAGACCATGCCCACCCATGGAAATTCTAGGCTCCATTAAAATCTTTCTGCTAGTCACTATTGGTTTATAGTGGCCTTCTCTCTGTTTTATCATTGTAAATCAGCAGAATAATAGACCTATTACTGTTCCTGATTGCCAACACTAGGAGTTAAAATCTTTCACTAAGCTCGAACGGGCCCATTGTGCCTATTATTTGAGTGTTTTTATTTTATGCAATAAGGTTATATTACTGATTTATAGTAAATTATCATTATTTCAACATACACCTCTACCCCAATATAACACGACCCAATATAACACAAATTCGGATATAACGCGGTAAAGCAGTGCTCTGGGGGAGCGGGACTGCGCACTCCGGCAGATCAAAGCAAGTTCGATATAACGCGGTTTCACCTATAACGCAGAAAGATTTTTTGGCTCCTGAGGACAGCATTATATCGGGGTAGAGGTGTACCTTGTCTTTAGACTAAGAGGTGATGCATTAAATATTATGGGGAAGGAGACAGTCTCATCACCAACAGATGGGTTGTCTTTCTGTCATCTCCAGCTTGGGTGAAGTTTTACTTCTATATTTAAACTGCTTTTAACCAGCTCATACAAAATCACTGAAACACACAGGCTTAAAGTACTCCTGTTATGCTTGAAGTAAAAATTAAGCCATAAAATGGACTCATTTGAAAGATCAGAGCTTCAAAGAAGAATGTTCCAAGACATCATCTTGCTCATCTCCCTGAGATTTCTCTTCAGAACTTCTCGAAGTGACTCTTCTCCAAAATTTATTTTATGCAGCTTACTCTCTCTAGCGTGGGGAAGAATCTTGAAGACTTCTCTTTTAAAAGTTACTAACTTGAAGGGACATACTGTTGATAAACTGAATTTGAAGAATGCTTAGGAATCTCAGAAAATGACCAATGAACTAAAAATGCTTAAGAGACCACTCACAGAGTATAGCCTAATTTAAGATCACTGGGTGGATGCATGCTCGGGGTAGAGGGGAAGGGACATACACCACACATCTGAGAATTTTTCAGATGCAAAATATCCATTTCTCCTTTCCCCATCAACATACACAAAGAGTATTTTCAGGAAAAAAAACTTGCTTCCTAGGGACAAATATAGAAGAGGTGAATGCATGATCCAGGAGAGGAGTTACAAGGTTAGATTTATATGGAATAGAAGGCTGTGCTTTAATTGTTTCATTATCAGAGATCTAGAGAAATGCAGAGAAGCTTGGCAGCATCTAGCCAAAAAGATTGTACCTATTTTTAAAGGTGATCCAGGAAACTACGGGCCCATTAATTGGACCTCAATTGTATGCAAGGTCTTGGATCAAATTTTGAAAGAGAAAATAGTTAAGGACAGAGAGGTAAACAGTAGTTGGGATAAAATACAACATGGTTTTACAAAAGATAGATCATATCAGACCAACTGATCTCTTTATTTGAAAAGATAACTGATTTTTACAAGATCCTAGGATGCATCAGACAAACTATTTCCAGTAGAGATAGAGAAGTGTTATTGCCATTATACAAGGCAGCAATGAGAGCTCATCTGGACTACTGTGTGCAATTCTGGTCTCCCATGTTTAAGAAAGATGAATTCAAACTGGAGAAGGGCTACTAGGATGATCTGAGTAATGGAAAACTTACCTTATGAGAGGAGACTCGAGGACCTTAGCTTGTTTAGCCTAACCAAAAGAAGGCTGAGTGGAGATATAATTGCTCTCTATAAATACATCAGAGGGATAAATACCAGGGAAGGAGAAGAGTTATATAAGTTAAATGCCATTGTTGACACAAGGACAAATGGATATAAACTGCCCATCAACAAGTATACACTTGAAATTAGATGAAGGTTACTAACCATCAGAGGAGTGAAGGTCTGGAACAGCCTTCCAAGGGGAGTAGTGGGAGCAAAAAACCTAACTGGCTTCAAGACTGAGCTTGATACATTTTTGGAGTGGGTGGTATGAGGAGACTGCCCATAAGGCCATGTGGCCCATCTGTAACTACTAGTAGCAAAACTCCCCAATAGCTGGAGATGCAGCATTAGATGGGGAGGGCTCTGAGTTACTACAGAGAATTCTTTCACAGGTGTCTGGCTAGTGAGTCTTGCTGACATGCTCAGGGTTCAACTGATGGCCATATTTGGAGCTGGGAAGGAATTTTCCCCCAGGTCAGACTGGCAGAGACCCTAGCGGGGTTTTGCCTTCCTCTCCAGCATGGGGCACAGGTCACTTGCAGGTTTAAACTTACTGTCAATGGTGAATTCTCTGTAACTTAAAGTATTCAGATCATGATTTGTGGACTTCAGTAACTCAGTCAGAGGTTAGGGGTCTATTGCAGGACAGGGTGGGTGAGGTTCTGTGGCCTGCAATGTGCAGGAGGTCAGACTAGATCATCACAATTGTTCCTTTTGGTTTTAAAGTCTATGAATCTATAAGTAAATTAAATATGGCATAGAATATTTCTGACCTTGTGGATAAGCAAATCTAAGTTTATTATAGTTTGATCTATAGACATGAGGAAGGGAGAACCTGGTTGGATACAATCAGAATATTTCTCTCTCCCCTCCCTTACACATCTATTGCCCAACACTCAAGCCAAACCATTTTAAAGAAAAATCAGTAAGCTTTTTTCCCTGTATTTTGTGTCCCCCCCACACACAATGCCTCTTTTTCAGCCAGGTCAAGAAGTGGAACTGTTCAATTATCACAACAAAGGCTGTTCCCTTTGTGTACCAAGTCTAATCAGAAGTATCCATTTCCAGAGATATAACAACAACAACAACAACAAAGCAAGGTCCTGTTCTTACGAGAATTCCAGACCAACTTTGTAGAAGAGGTTCAGTATATAGGGCCTGATCCTGCAAGACTCTGAGTGCCTTCCACTTCTACTGAAGCAAATGGGAGTTGGGGACAGTCAGGATCCTGCAAGAGGCATCTCACAACGTCAGGCCAAGAGTTTACATAGCATCTGGACTTCAGGCTGTTTATCCTTTGGTTTGCCCAACACTAGTATATGCAGCTGTCACAATTAAAAATAAACATTATTATATTATTATTATCATTATTGTTATTCTTATTTATTATTTACTATTTATTACTCTATAGTATCTGAGATATTTCCGTTTACTTAGGACAGTAAGTAAAAAAAGCCTCACAAATTATCGCTATGTATTTTTAAGAGTTACCACTGTACAGAGTTCTGCGGTGGTTCTGTTCTTGATTTTTTTTTAAATGAGCACTTTCTTACCGAGTTCTCTAAGCTTTCCAGCCTAGATCCATGAGATCCAAATATGTAAAATACCAGTATACCACAGCCGTATGATTTCATTATACATCACCACGGATTAAGACTCAAAGGAACTAGGAGCCCTGGAAGAAAATGTATTTATTTATTGCAGTTAAGAAAAATCTTTCCAAAGACACTAAACTCCTTTTCTTTTCTCCTTTAATTGTCCACTCAGAACAGTGAGTTATTAGGATAGCACAAGGAGCAGCTTAGATTTGGAAGGTTTTCCCTCTAGCTTGGAAAGCCTCAGGCAAGCATGGGTAGTCCCAGTTTGCTCAACTCTGCTGCAGTTCATTATGCATTTTAACCAGGTTATATCACTGAAAACATTTTCCTCTCTGATCCAGTTCCTAAAATCTGTGTTTCTTACAGCAAGATGTCTACTTATGTTTGGGACATGCACTTCATTATTGGCCTATCTAGTTTACTTCAGCTTCTGGCAGGTTTACAGGCATGACTAAAATATATTCTTAAGCCTTTCATAAATAAATAATTAAGTTTGGCTGTACTAAAAAAAGCAAGTGTTTTCCTGGCTTTTCCTCTTGTACAGACTTCAATTATTTATGCACTGTTGTTTTCCATTCACATTCTCTTTTTTGCTGGTTCAGAAACAATTTTTTTTAAACATATATGTCATTTACATAAAATTTAAAATGGATGATGCTTCCAAAACTACATTACTAAGGATTAGTTGCTGTTATTAGAAAAAGATCAGTGTAAAGTATCTGGTCTGATGTGAGTTGTTTAGACATCTAACACTAAACTCTTTTACGTCACAACTCAAGGGATGGAGGCTTTCAGTAAAATTATCAGCGTGTGATTCTAAAAGGAATGAGTAGGTTTAACAAAGGTTATCTTGCAATTACTTGTATTCTGAAGCAATAAGATGAAGTGTTAGTGGTACTTAAGTAAAATATCTGTGTGATAAAAGGACCTCATTTCCATGAGTGTTTTGAAGGTGACAAGTGAATTAGAACTTCATTTAAAATTACTTTCACCCACGCAGTGCAACCTTAATGAATATAAAACAGGAAAATATATTACAGTACAAAGACTTTCTCTTCTCTTTCATATACACTCAATTTACACGTTTGAGATTTCTCTTTTATGGTGCTTTACTACCCAAATTTGATTAAGTTCTAAATTGCAAAAATATACCACGTCCACATATGCAGGGCTGGCTCCAGGCACCAGCTGAGCAAGCTGGTGCTTGGGGGCGGCAGATTGTTGGAGGCGGCATTCTGCCCAATCCTAGGGCGGCACGGCCGCTTTTGTTTGTTTGTTTGTTTGGGTTTTTTTTGTTCTTGTTCCGCTCCGGCCACCCTGTAGGGGGTGGCAGCACGGAGAACCAGAGAGCCCTGCAGGGCAGTCCTCTTCCTTCCCTCCCCGCCGACCGGAGCGGAGCCCTCGCAGCAGATGGCGGCGCAGTGGGAGGGGCCGCGTGGTAGTGTCCCTGCTGTAGCCCTGGCCGCCCCCTTCACGCTCTCTATCCCACCCACTCCCTTCCCCTCCCCTCCCCCACCCCCCCGTCCCAGCCGGTCCGCCTGCACCCACGCTCCGGCCACGCTGCAAGTTTTTTGGGTTTTTTTTGGTTGGTTGGTTTTTTTTTTCTTGGGGTGGCCAAAAAGCTAGAGCCGGCCCTGCACATATGTAAAAAATATAACTGGTGAACAACTACCCCGTTCCTCCTTTATTAATAACCATTCCCAGTTCCTCAGACTTCACTTGTGGTCCCCCAATTTCTGAGTCAAAAACAACTGGACAGAAATAAACAATACTGTTCCAAAGAGATAGTAATGTCTATAGCTGTTCCAAGGGGTAGAGTGAACCTTAGAATTTTTTTCATTTTTGCAACCTGCAATTACTGGCATTCAAAATCTCCTGCTAAGGGCAGGAATGTGGATTATAGTATTTTCCTACTCCTGCTGAACTGGAATAAAAGGATTTCCCCTGCTCTTCATTCTCCGCCCCCTTATTTATTTTTCATAAACTAATTGGTTCCAATAGGACTGAATCTCTGTTTAACCAACTGAAACCTAACTGGTATCAGAATCAACATTGACTTTGCCAACCAAAGTTATCTTTTCAGGTATTCTCAGTTGAGATGGTATTCTTCTGCAGCATCATATTATATCACTGCAATTGGTGATACAATATAAGTAATACTGGCAATATAAAAAGTAAAAAATTGCATCTGAACATAGTAACATTTCACAGTCAACTATCTAACAATCCTAGTCATCTATTCGGGAGATCAGAGTAGATGATCACAAGGCCCTTCTGGCTTTGCAATCTATGAATTCCATTAGGCAAGGGAAAGGTGCAATTTTTTGTAATCAGTGCCTCTCTTAGTGTATTTCCTGCACTTTTATTAAAGGTGATTCTACAGAATTAAGCCCAGATCCTGAAAACACAGCTCTTACTTAACTCTCTGCATGAGAGTGGTCCCATTGAATTAAATGGGACTACTCAAACACGATCAGGGCCTATTCACTCATTAACTTTATTTGTTGTTTTGTAACAGCTGTGATTGGGCCCTATCCTACTTTTCCTATTCACTAAAATGGGAGTTTTGCTTGAGTAAAGAGTGGAGGACTGAATCCTTTAAACTGTGAAATGTATATTTCTTTTATCTCAACAGATGTCCACCATATATGCCAACAGGAAATTTCATTGCAGGTCATATAAATGAGGCATTTAAATCAGTCACCTTTCTTATCCTCTACATGTGACGGAATATACCTGTGTCCACTATTGTAATAATCTTTGTTCATAGTATGCCTTGTGAGATATCATTTGAAAATGCATAGTTTGCTGGTCATTATTATCCCGGTAAAATCCTGAGTTGATTGTGTCTAGTTTGCATATCAGTTCCAGCTCAGCAGTCTCTCCTTGGAGTCTGTTTTTGAAGTTTTTCTGTTGTAATATAGCCACCTGCAGGTCTGTCATTGAATGACCAGACAGACACAATCAACTCAGGATTGAATAAGGACTGGGAATGGCTGAGCCATTACAAACATTGAATCTATCTCCCCTTGTAAGTATTCTCACACTTCTTATCAAACTGTCTGTACTGGGCTATCACTTCAAAAGTTTTTTTTTTTTTCCTCTTACTTAATTGGCCTCTCAGAGTTGGTAAGACAACTCCCATCTGTTTATGCTCTCTGTATGTGTGTATATATATCTCCTCAATATTTATTCCACTTTACATGCATCCGAAGAAGTGGGCTGTAGTCCACGAAAGCTTATGCTCTAATAAATTTGTTAGTCTCTAAGGTGCCACAAGTACTCCTGTTCTTTTTGCGGATACAGACTAACACGGCTGCTACTCTGAAACCTTTGTTAAGTTAGGCATTAGTTGTGTTTTATCTTTATTTTTCTTGTAATCATTTCTGACTTTTATGCCTCATTACTTGTATTCACTTAAAATCTATTTCTTTGTAGTTAACAAACATGTTTTATTGTTTTATCTAACTCTGTGTGTTTAAATTGAAGTGATTGGAAAACCCCATTTGGGATAACAAAATGTGTGCATATTATTTCCATTGATGAAATACCAGACCTATATACATTTGTATTGTCCAGGAGAGGGCTGGGCAGTACAGGACACACATTTCTGAGGGGAAAATCTAGGTATGGGGCTGTTTGGAATGTATAACTCAGGCTGGTAAGAGCCAAGGTGCAGCACACACAGAGACATAGCTGGGATTGACTTACATGCTGGAGGCTCTTAGTGGGCAGTAAAGAATGGAGGCTATAGCAACAAGCCATTGTAAAGGCATTTTGAAGTACTAATGACATGGCACAAAATCAAAGAAAATGATTCAACATATACACACACGCACAAAAGACCGGTGATTTAACATTTTCCTTTCTAAATCAGGTGTATATCTTTATGCTGCTAAATTGGAAAGTATTTTCATATTATTTTCAAACTGCCAGGTCAGGGTTGAGGAACATTCAGTGAAGAGAAACTTGTATGTCAACTGCCTCTGGTAGGCCTGATATATGGAATAACTGAGGCCTTCAGTCTTCAGGGCTGTAACTAAGGTAACTTTCCCTAAGAGTACATTAAATTCATGAATAATTAAAAATAAAAAAAATAAAGTGTAGTTGGATTCCTTTTTAGTTAATTCTTATTTTGACTTTTAACTATTTAGGTGCCATATAAATGTGTATGTTATTAATCCATAACAACAAACAAAATCCAGATTTAACCTAGCCACAGGCTTTTTGACAAGTCCATATATTACTAAATACATAGGCTTTACTTCAGGGCAGTATACATTCAGCAAGAGATTCGAAATGCTGGGATTCACAACACCCTGTATCCAAACCAGAGTAAGCTCAAAGTGGAAACTATGTCCTACCTGTGAAGGTGTAAAAACAATATTAAAAACATCTCCCACCCAGTTCCTGGCCGGAACTTGTTTTAATGCTGGAAATGTTGATGTATACACCTTATTACATTTCCAATTATATTTTCTTGAAATTGTACATTATCTGCATTGAATTTTATTAAACAGGAAAATGGAATCATACCCGGAATACATTTACAAAAGTGGAAAAGTGACTTGGAAAAGAGCAAAATAATTCCTCCGCCCCCTGCAAGGTCACTGGCAAGTTTTTACCACCAAAAAACACAGAAATATGTGCCTTGTACTTTACTTCTTCCATGGAATGAATCATCAGGAGTCAAAATGAGATACCCCTAAAACCTCACCCTTTGAATAGTCCCATTGGATTTCATTACTTGTGAAATAAGATACCAATCAATTATAAGTAGACTATCACAATATGGCCTAGAATTTTAGGCAAGTAGTCCAGTTAGCTAATGTAACGCCAATATTTAAAAAGGGCTGTAGAGGTGATCCCGGCAATTACAGACTGGTAAGTCTAACGTCGGTACCGGGCAAATTAGCTGAAACAATAGTTAAGAATAAAATTGTCAGACACATAGAAAAACATAAACTATTGAGGAATAGTCAACATGGTTTCTGTAAAGGGAAATCATGTCTTACTAATCTATTAGAGTTCTTTGAAGGGGTCAACAAACATGTGGACAAGGGGGATCCAGTGGACATAGTGTACTTAGATTTCCAGAAAGCATTTGACAAGGTCCCTCACCAAAGGCTCTTACATAAATTAAGTTGTCAAGGGATAAAAGGGAAGGTCCTTTCATGGATTGAGAACTGGTTAAAAGACCGGGAACAAAGGGTAGGAATTAATGGTAAATTCTCAGAATGGAGAGGGGTAACTAGTGGTGTTCCCCGAGGGTCAGTCCTTGGACCAATCCTATTCAACTTATTCATAAATGATCTGGAGAAAGGGATAAACAGTGAGGTGGCAAAGTTTGCAGATGATACTAAACTGCTCAAGATAGTTAAGACCAAAGCAGACTGTGATGAACTTCAAAAAGATCTCACAAAACTAAGTGATTGGGCAACAAAATGGCAAATGAAATTTAATGTGGATAAATGTAAAGTAATGCACATTGGAAAAAATGACCCCAACTATACATACGATATGATGGGGGCTAATTTAGCTACAACAAGTCAGGAAAAAGATCTTGGAGTCATCGTGGATAGTTCTCTGAAGATGTCCGTGCAGTGTGCAGAGGCGGTCAAAAAAGCAAACAGGATGTTAGGGATCATTAAAAAGGGGATAGAGAATAAGACTGAGAATATATTATTGCCCTTATATAAATCGATGGTACGCCCACATCTCGAATACTGCGTACAGATGTGATCATCTAATATACTGGCACTAGAAAAGGTTCAGAAAAGGGCAACTAAAATTATTAGGGGTTTGGAACGGGTCCCATATGAGGAGAGATTAGAGAGGCTAGGACTCTTCAGCTTGGAAAAGAGGAGACTAAGGGGGGATATGATAGAAGTATATAAAATCATGAGTGATGTGGAGAAAGTGGATAAGGAAAAGTTATTTACTTATTCCCATAATACAAGAACTAGGGGTCACCAAATGAAATTAATAGGCAGCAGGTTTAAAACAAATACAAGGAAGTTCTTCTTCAGGCAGCGCACAGTCAACTTGTGGAACTCCTTACCTGAGGAGGTTGTGAAGGCTAGGACTATAACAGCGTTTAAAAGAGAACTGGATAAATGCATGGTGGTTAAGTCCATTAATGGTTATTAGCCAGGATGGGTAAGGAATGGTGTCCCTAGCCTCTGTTTGTCAGAGGATGGAGATAGATTGCAGGAGAGAGATCACTTGATTTTTGCCTGTTGGTCCACTCCCTCTGGGGCACCTGGCATTGGCCACTGTCAGTAGACAGGATACTGGGCTAGATGGACCTTTAGTCTGACCCGGTATGGCCGTTCTTATGTTCTTATGATGGTAAAAACTCAAAAGAGAAAGATTTTGCATTACATCTTTCTTTCAGGTGAGCAGAAAATGGAACAGCCTTCCTCACAATCATGCACCACTTTCACTTTTAATCCCCATCCATAATTTAGAATGACAGAGGAGTACAAAAATGTAGTGTAATCACACAAAAGTTAATTGGACATTAAATGTTTAGTTGGGAACAAAGATGTAATGAAGGCTTGGATGGAATAAGAGGGTCTTATTTTATCCACTTAACCATGGAGTGTACAATATCTTTTATAGTGATCATGATTCATCTAAAGTAATAGTGAAACATCTGCTACTAACATGCACTTTGTTTTTAGCTTACTTCTGCTGCTGTTTGATGGATAGCACACCTTCCCTCATTAATGCTTTTGTGATAAATAGGGAGGAGGAAGACATTTATTTTATAGATGTGTAAAAATATATCACATATATATTAATTGGGCAATTGCCAAATTAGCTAGAAGGTCTGTGCCTATATTTCATATTCCAAACCCAAGAAATGTTTAGCACATATACTAGAAAGTGGCAATTAAACCTCAGGGCTGTCTTTTCTCACTTTAGCAGTAATATATCAAGCTAGCCTAAATCAGCAAGACTGATGTGATTTTGTGTGCCTTTAAAGAGGCCTGATTTTCAGTAGGCAAACACTCAGCACTTTCTCGTAAACAGTCCCCCTTTAAGGTGCCCCAAGTTGGACACTCATAATCGCTAGTCCCCTTAAAAATGTAGATCACACATATTTATCTCTTTATACTCATATAAAACAAGCCAAGGACAAGTGAGATGAGCAAAACAAAACATAATGATAAAGTCATGTCTAATACTTCATATCTCCGCACTGAGCCTGAAATTATATATTTACTTCTACATAGCTTATCAAATATAGGAAAACAGTACTCTACAATTAATGGATAATAAATCTTGACTTTCTGTAAATAGTGAAAGGTGAATCCTGAAAACTTCTTAAATTCTCTTTGGTTTGAATTCTTCTCTAAATTCCCTAAATCTTTAAAGTCAGCAAAATTGGGATATAAATCTCAGCCTTTCTCGAGGTATTCAGATCAAAACACAAACATACCAAAGTACACAGTAATAAATGGCACTTATAACTGCACACTGCACCATGCCATGATACTAGCTGAAAAGCGAGTAACAAAGAGCATCAGCTATTCAATCATTAACATCACTTCTACCCTGTGTTTTCTTAGAAGGTCTTTGTGAAAGAGTTCACTCACCACAGGTGTCCCCTTGCAGCTAGATGTGAGCATAGCAGGCATCCCCTGTGGACAGCCACTCTGGCCCTGCGATGGTCTTTTCACGACTTAGCCCCTCAGCTAGGTCATGTTTTTATGTCCACCCCTTTTGAGATATATAAAAGAGTCTGGCAAAGGATAGGCCTAAAGTCATGTGAAGGGCTCCAAGCCTCCGCTGAGCCAAGGTCTCAGGGTCTTGACCATTCTGGCTGCAGGATGTTCTCTTGCCTAGATTCCCTGTGTCAGTGGTAGACTTTCCACCTTCTGTCTCACCTAGGCATTGGTTGAAGAATCTGGACTCACACTCTCCACCAGTTTCCAATCCAAAATGCCCTGTGTTAGGCAGAGAAGGTTTAAAGCCAAAGCTGTGGTACCACTGCTTCCCTGAATTCCTTACCAGTCTTCTTCTACCAAAGGAGAGTAAAAACACATTAAACCAAAATAAATCAAAGATAAATCTCAGACCTTTTCTCCTCAGCAGATCTGGTAGAATCCCACTTACTAGAGGTCCCAAGCACCTGGACCTCACACAATGCTCCCTCCAGTGAGCTAAGAATTCACCTCTACTGACTGGCTTCTCCTACATGCTCTGAGTGTTCAGCAGGAAGGGAGCTGTTAAAGTAGCTCTTTAACCCCTTCCTTTCCAGTGCAGGGTTTGTACATCCCATCACTGTCTCCCATCTAAGTGCTGAGTAGGCCTGACCCCACTTTGTTCATAAGATTTGATAAGAACACAGTACTTCGGAGCAATACAATGCAAATAGAAACTCAAACATCATGCACACTATCTTCACCATACTTTAGGCAGGTTTTATAATACTTTTGGGTATCAGTCAGAATAGCCATCTTGTTCACTGACAACAAAAATATGAGTGGTGGTGGGGAGGGTTGGATTTTTTTTTTTTTTAGTCAGGATTGCGCTTCACGTTTATGAAAACCAGTGTGTGTCTTTGTCTCCCACTACTGGTTGGTCCACCTAAAAGAATAAGAGATTACTTCAGTGGCCAGCTAGAGGAATTATTATTTTAGTGCCAGTGGTATAGGTTCACCCCTGAATGTCTTGAGTATAAATCCTATTGATAACCCAAGATGATTAATTATTACAAAAAGTGGTACCTGAACAGGTATTTGAATGCTGGCAGATGCTCAGGATGAGCTTCCTCCAAGAGAATTTAGTGTATAAATCACAGGCAAAGTGTGTGTCACTTCCCCCTATAAAGGCTGCTCCACTGAGGATAACAGACTTCTACTACTAACAGATAATACAATTACTCCCTTGATTTAAGTAGACATTTGTGTTGTGGCATCTGGCTTCAAACCATGCTCATAACTTAGGTCAGGGACCATTAAACAGAAAAACCAAATTGCCTCTTACCTCATTTGCCTATAAAAACCTTTATGACAAACTAACAATACAGAAAGGTCTCAAAATTTAGAAATGGCTAAAGTAAGAAAAGCTACTCACAAGAGACCAGTCTGCATTTAAATCTTTTCACTTTCGCATTTTATCACTCTCAAGTTTGCACAAAGAAAGTGAGATTTTCCCTTTGCTGTAAGATCAGCATTTGGTATTTTCAGGTCTTGTTTGCAGAGGACATTTTCATTTTAAAATTTTATTTATGTTTTTTAAACAAACAACTGGATAGGCATAATTTTCCTTTAACATTGATGTAACTCCATTGACTTCAACCAAGTTATTGCTGGTTCACATCTGTGTAAATGAAAAAATCCAACTATATTATAAGCAGAAACATTATAATATACAACTTCTAATTTTGGTTAGTTCAGAAGACCACTTCTCAGATCCCTTCCCCAAAGAGAAAATCTCTTCTTTCTGAACAACTTGTAATGGATGTTGGGTAAGTGGTTAAGGTGGGCAGGAAATTAGGATGGAGAAATGCTAATATTACTAAGCAGCCCATAATGTCCAATACAAACATTTCAGTGGTAAAGCTTTAGAAATAAATCACTCAAAATAAAATAACAAGAAAGTAATGTTGCAAAATATATTTAAATATTTAATCCCACCTACATATAAAATGTTTATTATTTCACAGTCACTCTGATGACTGATCTAAGATCTTTGAAAAAGCAGGTTAATTCTTAAGTGGTATTGAGAAATGTAAAAACTATCATGCAATCAGTTTAATATTTGTTTCAGAAGATTAATTGCAGAGGACATTTTCAAGTCCGCTAAGAAACTAAAATTGGAATCTGAACTTGAAAACAACAAATATTTTTTTCTAGTACTTGCAAATTGGGAATTTCATTTCTGTTTCAAAGATCACATGGACCTTTATGTCATTCTGGATTATTGTCAGCCTTTAAATGTGTTCATTGCAAACACTATGGCTATTCACTTGTATAGAACATTACAGAATAACCTTGTGGAGAGCAGTAAAAACTCCAGGGATACTGGGAGGAAGCTTTAATTGTTAAATAAATGCATATAATCTGGTCTGGACCGAGCATCAGAAGGATGCTGGGAATTTTATTTCTCTTATAATTACAGGATGTGCAACACAGAACGTTATCGTCCATAGGTTCCATTTTATATTTTAGTACATATCTAGAATGAAGTCCAAGGTTTCCCAAAATAGCTTTCAATATGGCAAAAGCAAAGGGAATGTGATACTTTTATCTATAGTTTTATCTAAGAATACAGTACAGTGAATCTGAGCAGCTGATGTATATTTTACTATTTATTTATTTAGCATGTGCATAGTCATCTAGCCAAGCGATGGCATCTTCAGTGACACGAACCTAGTCAGCAGGCATTCATCAACAATATGCATCATCGTCTGTGTTGTGTCGCAGCTGCACAAAGAGCTATCACAAAGGCCCCAGCGATACTGGTTGGCTGCACAGAGACCTTGCCTAGACTGGAACTTGTTCAACAGGAACCATTAGCTAATGGTGAGGTCAAAACCAGGCAAGCAAATTGTGGGGTCGGTGATGAGGGGCTTGTTGGGGATAATTACAGATATCCATTCCTCGCGACAGAATGTTTCCACCCTAACATCCTGGTGTGGCGGATTTTATTCATCCCTAAAATCTACAATTGGAAATTCTGTCTCCGAACAAGGCATGAAATTGATTAGTATATTGTCAATGTTTAGTGTGACAAATCCCTTAAATAATAATGTAGGACATTTTATGCTAGGTGGAAATCTTTTTAAGATTTTCTGAACCCAAATATGAGAAACAACATATTTTTTCCTTAACTCCCTCATGCGTTTATATGCTGAACTGAGGAAGAGCGCTGTGTAAGCTTATGTCTCTCACGTACAGAAGTTGGTCCAATAAAAGATATTACTTGTCACACCTTCTTGCTCATGTGTTTATAAGTAAGTTTTACACCAGAGGTGATTATACTTGGTGCTTCCAGTTTTGGTTCCTAGATTTCTTTTCTTTGGATTTTGTGTTGCATAATTTTATAAGATTTATTTATATGGTATTTTTATGTAGGTATCTTCAGTGCAGCTGGCCCATAGTAAAAGGAAGAATTCAACTTGCACATCCCCACCTCACCGGCGTGAATCTTGCCCACTATACTGTAATTTTAGCTATGGGCATTTGATCAAAATTCTGCTGTTTAATATTGAAAGAGACAAAGAATTAATGTTCACAATGACAATCTAATATATGGGTTTTGTCAAGGGTTTCATCATTTTTAAGACAGCATGATTCTGATTAATCTCTTTTTTACTTTGTATACCTATTGTATGGGGTGAAAAGTAGAGGGAAATGTGACTGCAGCTGCAAACATTCATCTTCAAGAAACATGCTAACGAGACGAAAAGGAGACAAACCAAATCATAACACACACACCTAACCCAACAGGAATTTCTAAAAAAAAAAAAAAAAAAAAAAAAAAAAAAAAAAAAGCAGTAAAAACAGTGACTATGCCACATTTGTTAACAGACACCAGTCATATTCAATTGCTGCCAACATTCTGGCATTCCTTACAGGAACACCACAAGTGTAACTCTTCATGCCTGACAGTGACTCAACCATTGATCAGCAACACAACAAGAACAGAACCTTGAACTTGGCAATCAGATGAAATTTCAGAGACAACCTGCATGGAACACAAACGAACAGGTCAAAACATCTAGCAGAAATATAGACATGACACTAACAGCATGAATATAATGTTCAATCAGCTAACACACCCTGGATCTAATAAATGTAATGTTTTGTTTCCTCTGGGTGACCTTTTAAATTTCAATTTTTAGCACCAACCTATGAGGTAAGTTCCATGGCAGGCTAGAGAAGTATTTTACAAATATTACAATCCAACTTTAAATACTAAACATTTTACACCTCCTCCACTAACTTCAATTTGCATGTTAATTTTACAAAGTAGATTGAAGAAATTGCCAAAACACTGTCTTTAAACAAAGAAATTATAGAAGAACATGCTTATGAAAGCATTTACATTCTATTTATGCTGTAACTTTTTTTATTCTTCTTTCAGTTTAAAACAAAAACAAAAACCATGCCCTGGATTTTATTTCTTCAGCCTGCAACCACATTCTGTGAAGAATGACTAGGTACCTAACTAAATGCATGTATTCCCAGAGCAGAACACCCTCATTTCCCACCATTACCCTTATTCATCAAAAGTGGCACAGATACAAAATATACACCTATAAAGTATTTTTTAATACGAGACGAGAAATGCATCTTCTAGGAGGCAAGAAAGCTATTACAGAGCTCTTCAGGAATGAGGAAGGCTTGAAGCAGGTATTTAAGAATTTAGAAGTACCATTATCTTTAAAGGGAGAGTTTGCTTTTAAATAGAACAGATACAGCCTAAGCTCTCAGGGGGCCTAAGTTTCTGTTGCAAAGCATCCGTAGGCAAGTTGGTTCTGAGGCTCAGCATGGGGAATCCTGCCAATTGGCTCAGCATGCATCCTGAAATCATGTGCATTTTGATGTGTTTGGGGAGGAGTCATAATCACAGAGTTTGAGATGCAAGCTGAACACTCAGGGACTGATTATCAGAACACAAGAAGCCCAAGGGCATATGTAAATATGTGAGTGCAGCTACATGTTTTGTTTGAGCAGTTATTGTGAGTAGACATGTAAATCAGGAATTTTCATATACAAATGGTCAGTTCCATACAAATTTGACCATTTGTCAGTGCACATTCATATCTTGCAAATCTGATGTTTTGAAAGTCAGGTCCATAGGGATACATCCTGCTGTTGATATTAGCAGGGTAGGGATGTTCTGATTAAGTAAGGAGGGCAGGATTGGAAACTAAAAGAAGGGGGGAAGATGAGTTTGTAAAAGCAGCTTTCTGATCTGTGCTGGGAGCAAGGATCTCCCAGAATAGATCAGGGAGACTTGCAGCCAGGGAACTTCCACTGACACCACTGGAAGTGATGCATTCACCTGTCAAGGCAGAAATGGGAGTCTTGCTGGGAGCTGTGTTGGCTGCTGTTACAAACATTTGTCTTATTTCAAAATCAATATAACTGCATAAATGTTTTAATCGTAAAGAAAAGTAGTTTAAGTTAATTTCATTTTGCTGGATCTGCTGCAAAACTCAGTTTCTCTGAAAAGGATTTCCCGCTCTGACTGGCAGGTACAGAGGGCTCTGTGAACTGCAATAGACCCACCACGGCTGTGCGCCACAGGGGAGACAGAATGTGGATGCACAGGGGGATTTTACATCCTGTGTTCCACGGAGCCTGCTCCAGAGTGCCTCTCTCAGAGGCAACATGGGGAAACAAGTGTTGTTGGCATGATGGGGTGAGGCAATAGGGATTGCCAGTGCATGGATTCACAGACCTAACAGATTCCCCACACATTAGGGGCGTTTGTGGCTGCAGAGTGGCTGCAGAGCTAGCTGCTCATCTGATCCACTCCAAGCCATCAGAGTGAGGGAGCATGGATTTTTTTCCACATTAGTCCTCCTTAGATCTTCAGGATTTACTTGGGCTTAGCATAGCAAGAAAAAAGGGGCAGAATTTAGCATAAAAGAAATAGCCCCTACTCTAGGTCCCAGGGCAACCAACCATTCAGTACTGAGACAGTAATAGTGCACACTACTTCAACCAGGCTTGATGGCATAAAACCCCTAATATGTAGTTGCAGGAAAAGGAAATGAGTGATTGTCTCCAAAGAGTAGTTAGAGGGGAACATAATATGAATAGATCAAAAGTTCCATTAAGAGATGCTAGGCCAATTCTGCCCTCATTTCCAGTGGTGCTATTGCCATGTCTTCAGTGAGGTGGCATCAGTATAAATGAAGACAGAAATTTGACCGATTGAACATATGCATTCATTTCTAAATATAGAAAAGATTGTTAATATTTTTCCTTATTTACTGATGCAGGCGAGCAATGTGCTGGCCGCGGCTTCCCGCCGCCCCCATTGTCCCGGGACGGAGAACCGTGGCCAGTGGGGGCCGCGATCGGCTGAATCTGCCGCGTCAGCAGGTAAATAAAACTGGCCCGGCCCGCCAGGGTGCTTACCCTGGCGAGCCATGTGCCAAACGTTGCCAACCCCTGGTGTAGGGCATGTGTGAGGTGTGTGCATCCAGTCAGCAGTATATGTCACTGGTAATCTGCTTTCCCTCCACCACAGAATGCACACAAATATTCTTTTAATTGATAATGAAACAAACCATGTTGATTTTAGAACTCTATAACAAAAATTACCTTAGCTCTAAGTCTATGTTCTTTGGTTCTACCTAGTTTCATTATATAATTATTTCAAAGGGGTAATTATAACCAAGTCATTTTCAGGCCTGTTTTCCTAAAAGATATTCATCAATGATATTAAGTATTCTGCATTTCTTTTATCAATGTAGTAATAGTGTTTAGAATATTGATTCAGAATATGTGCTCATGTTCCAAAGCTTTTATGCATTAAATTCAATATCTGACTTAATGATTCTAACTAAAACTCATTGGATCATATTATCTCATTTACAGCCATACGGTACCATTGATGGTGATTTTACCTATTAGCATAAATGAGGACAGAATTTGGCCCACTGACCTTAGAAGAGAGAGTCTTGTTTAAAAGGGAAACATTGATGTCTAATTCTAAATGCTGAATACATTAAGGTTAGTGTATTATTTATAAGATTTCAAATCTTATGCCAGACTTCCTTGTGCATTATAATAGCGAAATGGTGTCTAACAACTATCAGAATTGGAATATTTGTAAAGATTTTCATACTATCAAGGTGGTAAGATCAAGAACGTATAAAGTAATTAATGTCATTGGTTAGGAATTACAAGGACACACACCTATATAAACACTTCAGAACACTTTTCATTGCAATTAACAGCCACTTTGATAAACTAATTATTTTGCTATTTTGATTTTATATAATAACATGGCTGATTATTTTCTTTTATAAAATAAGATATATGTAGCCATACTTGCAAGACAATGCATCTCATTTTAACATCCTGTAGACTTGCTATTCTAAACTCTAATTTGCACAGGTGTATTCTTAGCACTCAAATTAAATCTTACTCCCTCTGGAGGCATTTATTTTAGTCCAGTACTTGCCATATCTGTAGGACATAGGGCTTGATCCAAAGCTTACTGAAGTCAATATGAGTCTTTCCATTGATTTCAGTGGGCATTAGATCAGGATCATAATATGTAGTTATGTATGCCTCTGAATCATCTATAGATAGATTGAAATTTAGATATAAAATAATGGAAATTCATATATATAAAATCTAAAATGAAAGGATATTAAGATTCTAGAATAAACAAAAAACGAAAGACATTTGCAGGATCAGATTATGTTCTTTTTTACACCAGTACAAATCCAGACTAATTTAACTTCAGTGGAGAACTGCATACATACACCAGTGTAATTGTCAGCAGAATTTGTCCCATAGTTAGTTCTGCTGTAACAAGTTGTGACACACAATATATTTTGTCCATTACACAGGCACAACAATTAATATTGCCTCCTCTCAGAGCATGTAATAAATGTTTTTAAGGCAGAGTTTGCATTTTTTAAATATTACAGATCAACTCCATAGAATTTGGACCCATATTTCAGGAGTACCTGGTATTTGGATTACAGTTTGACCCATTATGGAGATAGGCTCAAACTGAACATTTGGATTTGGATTGAGGTCCTGAATTCAAACCCCTCCAAATTGGGTCCATCTTTAATTAACCTGATTTGATTATACAAAGATGGATTATCCCGCAATAGAGGAAAGGAGTGTAAGCTTTAACTCAATCACACCAACATACATTTTATCGTCTTTTGAATCTATATAAACTTTGGTTACCAGTATTAATAGGCCTTCTCTTGTTCTTTTGTTTTATTGTTTAATTGACAGTACATAAAATTGTGTTATTTTACACTGTAACATGATGTGGCATCTCAAAAATGTAAGTAAAACCTTTTTCTCCCAAGTTAATATTCACACTAAGCCAAATCCTGGAGCCTTTATTCAGTTTTACTATGGTCCTAGATTCATAAATTCAAAGGCCACTGTGATCATCTAATCTGACCTCCTGTATAACACTGGCCATAGAACTTCCCCAAAATAATTCCTAGAATGTATCTTTTAGAAAAACATCCAATCTTGATTTTAAAATTGCCCATGATGGAGAATCCACCACGACAGTTGGTAAATTGTTCCAGTGGTTAATTACTCTCACTGTTAAAAATGTATATCTTATTTCCAATCTGAACTTGTCTAGCTTCAACTTCCAGCTATTAGATTATGTTATACCTTTCTCTTCTAGATTGAAGAGCCCATTATCAAGTATCTGTTCCCTATGTAGATACTTACAGACTATAATCAAGTCACCCCTTAACTTTATCTTCTTTAATCTAAATACCTTGAGCTCCGGAGTCTGACACTATAAGGCTGGTTTTCTTATCCTTTAATCACCACTCTTATGACTCTTCTCTGAACTCTCTCCAATTTAACATCTTTCTTGAATTGTAGACACTAAAACTGGACAAAGTATTCCAGCAGCAGTCACACCAGTCACAAATACCAAAATCAAATAACCTCTCCATTCCTACTTGAGATTTTCCTGTTTAAGAATCAGAGGATCACATTAGCCCTTTTGGCTACAGTGGTGCACTGGAAACTCACATTCAGTTGATTATGCATCCTAGCCCCCAACTTTTTTTTCAGAATCAGTGCTTCCCAGGACAGTCTCTCCCTCCTGCCCCCCCATCCCCCGGAATTTATGGCCTACATTCTTTGTTCCTAGATTCACATTTAGCCATATGAAAGCACATATTGTTTGCTTGCACCCAGCTTGCCAAGCGATCCAGATCACTCTGTGTCAGTGACCCGTTCTCTTAATTATTTACCACTCCCCCAATTTTTGTGCTATCTGGAAACTTTATCAGTAATGATTTTTTGTTTGCTTCCAGATCATTGATAAAAATGTTAAATAACATATGACCAAGAAGTGAGCCCTGCGGAATCTCACTGGAAATGCACCCATTCAATGATTCCCCATTTACAATTACATTTTGCGACTCATCAGTGAGCCATCTTGTAATCCATTTAACATGTGCCATGATCATTTTAAATTGTTCTAGATTTTTAATCAAAATGCTGTGTGGTACCAAGTCAAATGTCTTACAGAAGTCCAAGTATATTACATCAACACTATTACCTTAATCAACCAAACTTGTAATCTCATCTAAAAAAGGTATCAAGTTAGTTTGACAGTACACCTCTACCCCAATATAATGTGACCCGATATAAAACGAATTCTCATATTACGTGGTAAAGCAGCGCTCTGGGGAAATGCTCGAGGCCAAAGCAAGTTTGATATAACACAGTTTCACCTATAACGCAGTAAGATTTTTTGGCTCCCCAGGACAGCATTATATCGGGGCAGAGGTGTATCTATTTTCCATAAACCCAAGCTGATTGTCATTAATTATATTAACCTCCTTTAAATCTTTTTAATTGAGTCCCATACCAGTCACTCCATTATCTTGCCCAGGATTGATGTCAGACTAACAGGCCTATAATTACCTGGATCATCCCATTTACCCTTACTAATATTGGCACAACATTATCTGTCTTCCAGTCTTCTGGAACTTCCCTGGTGTATCAATTATTAAAAATCAACATTAATGATCAATCAGCTCTTTTTAACTCTTGGATGCTGACTTTAAAATATCTAACTTTTAGTAGCTGCTGTTTAACATCCTCCTGAGATACTACTGGAATTGAAAGAGTATTATAGTTAGCATATGATATTGCTACATCATCTGCAAATACATAATACAAATATTTATTGAACACTTCTGCCTTTTCTGCATTATTATTGATAATTCTGCCATTTCTATCTAGTAATGGACCAATACCATTCTTGGGATTCTTTTTGTTTCTAATATATTTTAAAAACTCGTTAGTATTTTCCTTAACTCCACTGGCCATAGATTTTTCCTTATGTCCCCTGGTTCCCTTACCAATTTTCTACAGTTCATAGTTTTTTATTTATATTCATTACTAATTCTATTCTTATCTAGGCAAATTCCTATTGATTTCAATAGGAGATTATCTATGCAAGGACTGGATAAAAACTGAGGCTCTGATCTTAGAAATAGTTACCTATGCGCTGGTTAATCCTCTGCCAAGTCAAATTGACTTTAACTGTAGCAGTTACCCATTGGGGAACAGTTAGTCACACACATGTAACTGCAAGAAAGGGGCTGGAGTAAGAATCTAACTTTCTATGGGTCCATCATGGGCCATTTTATAGGCAATACATATCCTTTTATTGTTGACAAATAATGTAGCTGCCTTAAACATTTTGTTTTAGAGATAAATGTTTTAAGGCAGATGCTTCAGGGCTTCCTCACAAAGAGTCTTTAAATGCCTGTTGTTGTTTTTTTGTTTCCATTACAGGAAGTGATCCTTCCCAAAATCCCCTAAATATTTAATTATGGCTACTTGAGAAATTTGTAAATATACTGATTTTTCGTTAAACATATTGCTGACTATGAAATTCAAAGCTCCATGCAAGAATTGTAATGCATAAAACAGATGTATTTCCCCTTTATCCATAATTATATCTGTTCAAAATATAAAAATATGCCTTTTCCCTGCACGGTTTTCAATCAAAATGTTTAACTATACCAATGTAAATAATGTGTTTGTAGTAGGCCACTGTGTAGCAAATTTCAAATGAATTCGACATTTAAAATGTATCATTGCTAATAAGACAATGAAACCATTTGCTATTAGACAAAGTTAATAGTGACTATCAATTTAGGCTATATGCTTGACAGTTCAAATATATTTTCTGGCCACATAACAGGTTTGCAAGTCATAAATGGTTTCACATTTCTCTAAACCATGCTAAGAGCATAACATGAATATTTTAAGCAGCTTAGCTTTGATTTAAATATATTTGCTCAGGATATGCTGGCAGAAACCCAAAATGCAGTGTAATACCCTCAAAGCTGGCAATCCCAGACTCAATTTAAGAAAGCAGATAATATGGACTGGCAGCATTAAAGCAAATAAAGTCAATTAACTCATTTTTTTCTTAATTTGTTTTCTCTAGCTTGAAATGGCAAAGGATGGATAAGGCTGGGGGATTAATGAAGAAAGAAATTAATGGAAAGGGAATAAAAACAAGAACAACAATAAAAAGGAATAAGGAATTCTAACAGCTATTATTTATTACTCAGCTGTTACTAACGAGTTGCATAGTAATACTCATCTATTTAAGGTCACCCCAAGACAGAAAGGAAACAACTCTCATGGAAACTTGTAGATATGTCAGTACCATATTCTAAGAAGTAACACACTAAACTGAAAACCTTCACTTTCTCTTTTAAAAAAAGAAATACTCTGAATAATTTCATATTTACTGTAAATGTTAAATTTACTGTAAATACCCAGTCTGCCAAATTATTTCTTCCCCAGTTTCCCCTCATACAAAGCAGTTTAATTCAATCCATTGTTAAATCAATTATGCAGGCTGCTGTATTTTGAGTACATTGAGATGTTGGCACTTAGGTGTTCCAAGATGGGATAGCAGTGAAACAGCCAAAATGGGTTGCTGAATACTAACACATTTTGCAATGAAAACAACTGGTTTGCATTATTCAGTTATTGCTGGAAGGTATTTCAATTTTTGATGCCTAGAATTCACTCAGCTTAACTTGAAAAAACAAGTACCTTTTATGTTACACTCACCACACTTCCACTGGAGATGTTCATGAAAAAGTACTATTGAGTAGTAGTAACTTTACAATGTTTATTGATCTCATGTTTTGAAAGTAACCTTTTATTTTTAAGTAACAGTATTACTGAAGGTCAATAGCCTTTAATTTTTCTGCCACAGCATGTTATACTTCGTGTCAGTTACCCAGTGGGTTTTTTCCATTCTGAAGTATTTTAACATGTGGAGAACCATATATTTTGCTTCTACATCTATATGCTTTGATTTGATGTATATGCTTCAAAATAACATTTATTTTTAGCATAAATATTAATTTTGTAGGAAACAAAAGTCTACACATTATCTTTTTTGGTCAACAGGGATTTCTTTATATAATTTTTTTATAAAATATATTGTTGCAAACTTGTAATGAAATCGTAAACTCTTTTCCCTTTCTGAAAGTGGTCAAATACCTTTAATCCATTATTATAGGATTCAAACATAAAGCAAAATTGTCTAAAACTACAGACATTTTGTTAACTGAAGCCATCTCTCATATGCTCTAGGCTCTCAGATACTATGGTGATAAGAGCCATATAAGTACTTACATAGCTTGCAAGCTGTCTGGATTTAAGCAGGAATATAAGTCTTGCATCACAGTTTGATTTACAGTAGTGGAGTAAATCCAGGTGTCCAGCATAATATTGCAGTGCTGAGAATCTATGTTTGAGCCTCAGTATCTATATTCCTTCTTGGGCTGTGTGGCTGAGTATCAGCGACGTTGTGCTTGCAGCTCTTATAATGGCATGCTTTGCAACAGGAACACTTTCTGTCCATTTGATGACGTGAGATAATGTACCCTAAGGAAGGCTCATGTCTGGTCCCATGATTGTGGGAATGAACCAGGGGACGCTTATGTTAAAGGATGCGAATATTCTCCTGTTAGAGAGCTTTGGAATAAGGAGCAGCAGGTTTACGGTTATCATCCCAGCTGCCACAATTCCAGGACAGCAGACATAGACTAGTTCCATCATTTCAAGTCTATCCAGATCATAGAGACTCCAAAATTAAGGCAAATCCTCAGGGAAAACAGATATCATTGGGGCATAGAATTGGCCACTAACAACCACTAACAGCCAATGAAAGTATTAATTACAGTATATTTAAATACTATCAAACTTATGCATTTAGGATTACATTGTCCCTCTGTGCAACAAAATCCTAAATAAGGGAGAAGGTACTGCAACTCCCACTGACTTCCTTTGTAAGGGCATAATTTTGACAACCAGCAGAATGCCTAACATTTTTACGCCACTACCAGTAACTGGAATGTTAATTAATTTGTTCATTGCTGAAATCAGCTAAGCTAGCCAGTAGGCCTTTGCAGGAACTTTAGCATAACTAAGACAAGTCAGAGGGGAGGGGGAGGATCACAGAGCAACTGTGAGAAGTGAACATGACCCTGTGTCTTTCCTGATAAGCTTGCTTTTGAAGTTTCCAGGGTATGTGTTTTTGAAAAACAGGAAGTCTGGCTATATCTTTAGGACTGCTGTTATGGGGAAATGCAGCTGCAAGACTAACAGCTCAAAAGTGCTTGCCTGACTTTTTTTTTTAACTGACATGAGGTTTTTTGTAACACCTGCGTCTTGCTCAATGGTTGGTTTTGATTGGTAAGCTACCTATCACTTGTAAGGATAAAAGGGAAAAGGGGGCCTGGGTCAAGTAAACTCTGCTGTGAACCCATCTTAAGGTCCCCACCAGCAGCCAAAAGGCTCACCTCTGAAAATATGTCATTGGGCATTCCAGACCACTCCAGACCTTTGGGGTAATTATTGATTTGGGGAGATCTATAACTACTGCATTTGTATCTGCTTGAAACTAAATACAGTAGAAGCTTTAAGTAAAAGCACTCCTGTGGGGGTGCTGGAGACTAATAAAGTAAAGGCTTTAAGTGAAAGCACTTTTGTTTGTGCCAACCATCTATCAGACAGACATTCTGTGTCTCCATTGATTTATTTCCTGACACTGCCTCACAAAGAATAAGTTACCAAGAGCTTTGGGTTCAGAAAACCCCAGGTAACAACATGGGCACTGCAGAGACTCAGTACTTTTGAAAATCAGGCCAAAGGCACACAATTCAGCAAAGTACTTAATCACCTACTTAAATTCTATTACTTCCTGTGACATTTTGCTCAGGTCACTCAGCACTGTGAGACATTGTGTTACCATTCTGCCCCAGCAAGAGCAAGCATTGCTGCTGCTCAGCTCTGCGTCATCTCCCTGTCTCATCAGTGTGTTGTCTGGCCAGCAAACTCTTGAGGACTCTGCCAGTCCAAACCTTGCCTTGCAGATAACATTCAGTGAATGCCAATTCCCAAGTTCCCCAGAGCCGTCTCCCTGCAGTGTCCAGTCCCTTCCACTGGACCTTCACAGAAATTATTAAGTTTGCTGTCTCTAAAAAGACAGAGAACACACCAACCTATCTTAGCTGAAGACTCACACTTCACTTTAATATAACAGCGCTGAGACGGTTTTGTAACAAAACAAGAATAAGTTTATCAGCCAAGAACAGAGGTTTAAATGATTTTGAGCAAGAGTAAAAGAGATATGAAAGGTTATAAATAAAACAAACAAAACACACTTTCTAGTGACTAAAACTTAACTTCAGTGAGTTATAACCTTTGTCTAAGCAGGTTTCTTACCTACAGTTAGTACTCAGAGATCTCAACCCCTTTTTTGGAAGGATCCACCTCTCTCAAATTTTAAGAGCTCTGGCCTTCTGTGCCCCTCAGGAGATAGATGCCAAAATGGCTTTTTGCTCCCACTTATACTTCCCAAAACTCACTGTTTTGTTCCCAGAGTCAGGATGACTACCTGCTATTCTTTGCTTCCTGATGACTTCTGATCCCCCTGATGATTCGTACGTAAATAGGGCTTCCATTTTTTCAATTCCATAATGCTTAATTTACAAGGGAAATTACCTTCCCTCCTATCTGAGAGAAAAACTGCATCCCCCTTTGGTCACAAACTTTAAAAGCATAATATCACTGAGTATCCATAATTCCCAATGATATTAATCTCCAATGTGTTACTAGCTTTTATAAAAGAACTTTCTCAATACACTTTTATAATACATTAATACTGTATACAATCAGTTGATTCAATTGTATACAATCAGTTTATCCTTTGGGGTTCAGACCCCCCCTGTTCTCCCCTTGGAGTATCTGGACCCTGGTTCTCACACTTTTTGTCTCCCGTAACACAATTCTTTCTCTTGTTGGGTGAGATTCAAACCTTATGTGCCCGACTGACTTCACTTGAACTATACAAAGGATTAATTTGGCCCACTGTGTCTAGTGACTATAAAATGAGAGGAATAAGTCTAATTTATGCTCAAGTTTTCATAAAACAGTCATGTTGTGGGAGAATAGAATAGATATAACTGTCTCAGAAGGGCTAATTATGCCTATTGGCCAAATTAATTTCTATGGTAAAAGGGAGTAACTTTAATTAAATTAATAGAAGTAAACACATATACATCAGATCTGAATTTGTCGAGTTCTGATTTTATCCTTGCACCTTTTGGCTGATGTGCATTCCTCTCCCTGTGTACATATAATTCAGCTCATCCTACAGACAAGAATTCCAGTGGCAGAATTCTGCATTTGTATTTTTAGAATTAGATATTTAGTGTGCTAATGTAGATAATCTCAGCTATTAGTGTGCTAATGTAGATAATCTCAGCTACCATCTACTTTAATATTTTGATTTGCCAAAAGATTATTCAAAGCACAAACATAGGTTGATTGCTTATTCCTGTTTAAAACTATTTTTTGTTAAATTCCCTTAAAATATTTAGATCAAACTAATATTTACAGATCAAAAAGAATCACAAGAATAAATACTGGAAGGGATTTCAAATTACCCAGTTAAATAAATCCATATCACATGTCATTACTTTTCCTGACTCCATAATACAAGGTGAAGAATTAATCCTTAAGCACTTCTGTACATTACTTAAAAGATATAATTGTTGCACAATTAAATCAAAATTCTCTTGGCATTGACTCCCGGAGAAGATGTGTGCTGTGTGTTGACCTTTCTGTTTACTGCTCTTTACTCAGTTATAAAATCCCCTGAGAGAAGGTTGCCTGCCTTTGAGGTAATTGCAGCAAAAATATACTCAGAAGCGTGATAGAAACCTGGTCTACTGCCATTCAAAGATCTCATATAATATCATATAAAAAGAAAGTGTTACAGTAAAAGCTTTGTTTCCTCATGTTGGGGGAATGAGGGGTGCCAATAAGTCAAAAATTCCGGTTAACTAAGAGGGAGGAAGTTTGGGTGCGGGAGGGGGCTCAGGACTGTGGGTTGGGGTGTGAGGCATGGGCTCTGGGAGGGAGTTTGGATGCTGGAGGGGGCTCAGGGCAGGGGGTTGGGCAGCGGGAGGGGTTTTGGGGTGCCAGATCCAAGCAGCGCTCACCTTGGGCAGCTCCCGGAAAGCAGCCCTGCTGTCCCTGCTGCTCTTAGGTGGAGGCACAGCCATGGGGATTTGCGCGCTGACTCCTCTCGCAGGCACCCCCTGCAGCTCCCAGCTCCCCCCGCAGCTCCCAGCCAATGGGAGCTGTGGAGCCAGTGCTCTGGGTGGGGGCAGTGCATGGAGCCCCCATGGCCGTTCCTCCACCTAAGAGCAGCAAGGACATGTCGCTACTTCCGGGAAGCCATGTAGAGCCAGGTAGGTAGCCTATCGGCCCTGGGCCAATCGGACTTTTAATGGATATCAGAAATGCCAATTTCTAGAGCTTGCCAGTTGGTAAAGTGCAAGATAACACAGCTTTTACTGTATTTGTAACAGTCACTCCAATAACTTTTTCAGACTACTCTAGGACAACAGTAATTTGGTCTAAGTTGTGGCTGTGCATGGGCAGGAATACAAAGAGCCCCCAAGCACATGCTTACAGGAGGGAGACACTCAGTAGACTCAGTGTTCCCTTGAGCGCTTAGGATATTTGGCCAGCCAATGGTCATGGAGAAGTATGTCCATTGAAGCAGGAGCCATGACCACTGCCCCATCTCACCCACCATGTTCCAGCTGGAATAGAGAATCAGGGGGTGAGGCAGCATTCATTGCTCCTCTTAAAAGCAGAAGTAGTAGAAGACAGGAATGAGGCTGCCTGTGACATTCTACCTGGATTTGTTCTGCTAAGGCAGATTTTGCAAGGGGCCAGCACTCAGCCATAATGGTGATAATTCTGATCTCGGCATAAAGCAATGAAAATTGTGACTAGCTCATTTTAAATCAGTGGAGTAACACTGGTGTAAAGGCACTGAGTTTACTCAGAATCAGGCCCTATCTCTGTACTTTCCTTACCCCACATGGCTGCAAAAGAGAGAAATTAACACATTGCATTTAGTTTCTCTAGACCAAAATAGACAGATATAACAATATTACCACCATTACTACAATGCAGTAGTAAATAGCACTTGTTATCCATAGAGCCCAAAGCACTTTACAAAGAGGTCAGTATCACCATTTTACAGACATGAAACGGAGGCATAGTGATGTAAGTGACTTACCCAGCAGAGCCAGGAATAGAATGCAGGTTTTCTGGGTCCTAATGCACTGCGCTATACAGAGCCCCGAGTATCACTTTATTGTTTAGGCTCCAAAGCCTCAATCCTGCAAGGTGCTGAGCACCCTCAATTCCTATTGACTGCAATAGGAAATGAAGGTACTCAGTACTTCATAGGGTTGAGCCCCAGTTGATCCAGGTACTCAGGCCTGTACCTAACCAAGTATGTGCATAGTCCTATTGAATTCAATATGAGCACTGGAATAGATCCACTGTGGAGACCTGGGTGCTATTCCTGGTTTTGCCATTGGCCTGCTGGATAACCTTGGCTAAGTCACTTCACCTCCCCATGCCTCAGTTTCCCTATTTGTACAATGGGGCTAATGACCTCTTTTGTTAAAATGCTTTGAGATCTACTGGAGAAATATGCTATATAATATTAATACCTATTTTTATGAAGTGCTTTTCATCAGTAAGAGTTAGATATTATTATTAATGTGACTACTCATGTTCAGAGTTAGGCATGTGATTAATTACTTCGCAGAATCAAAGTCAGTGCATTACACACAAAATGCTCATGCTGCATGCTTTTATCTGATTTATGGGAAATATAGATTTATTTCATCCATGAAGTTTGGAGGGAAAAAAAATCTTTAAAGTCAAAGTACAACAGCACCATTTCCCTCCTAAAATGGCAAAGTATTATTTTAACTTTCCATCCTGGGTAAAGATTAAAAGGTTTATACAAGGCACCCACTTATTACAAGGTAAATAGAATATAATTAACTTATACAGTGAAAAGAATAAAAGCACAAATTCAGTGTGTCAATTTCTGAAACAATGACTATTGTTGAATAATGAAAATAAGGAATGGCAGCCATTTCCTTTAAAATGGATGTATGAAGGCAGTAAACATGTTTTCATAATTTATACAGTGAAGCAGAAATTACATGTGTGATTTAGAAATAAAATGTCAAGATCTCAAAAGATGCTTTGGTCATTTGAGCGGGAAGTAGGCAAATGTTGCTTGAATATTCAAAGCAAATGTAGATTTCACTTGTTATCCAGATGGCTTGATTGTGTGGTAAAAGGCTAAAATGTATTGTGATTCATCAATAATAAATTATTAATACTTTCCATTTTGCTACATGCACCGAACCTCAGTAAAATGGCTGTCCCTCTTTCCTTTAATGTAATCTTTCATTGTGTTATAAATTGTTAATTGGGAAGAGGAAGCAAAGCAAAGGGGGAGAAATAGTTTATGACCTTCTTCAAAAGAAAAATAATTGAACCTTAAAACCTAGAAACAATATGCCAGTTTATGAGTAGCTATATTTTCCTCTTCAAATATTAAAAGAACTACATGCAAAAGATAACCCATATTATTCTGTTATGAAGTACAAAGAAATCTGTTTAAACTAGTCAAATAAAAAAGAACAATTCTGCTAAGAACTATACCCTTCTTACTACGTTTTTAGCTAATCATATTATTTTGAAATTCTGAGCAACAAATGATTAGACTAGATATCTATATTCCCATCATGTTATGCAATCTTAATAGCAGGATAGGTCATTTAAAATAGTCACTCTAACCACTGGGTTGATAGAATCTCTCTATTCTCTGAATCTTGTGCAGCTGATGGCACACCTTTACCTGATGCATAATATCACAAAATATAACTGTTTTTATTACAATTCTACAGAATTAGCCTTAGGTCAGGAAGTTTCTTTCCTTCATGATTTTTTGTTTTAAAAATTGTGACAAACGTGTAAATAAACAATCAAGTCTACATAGCCCTTAGTGTCAGACTCAGACCCGTAGATACTTAGTGATGTAGAAAAGCTATGGTGGAACATGATAATCACAAAGTCAGGGTTCCCCGAATGAAGGTTGCTAGCTGAATGAAAACACAGAATTGCCAAGGAAGAAGTGGGAATGTAAGAATTTATGATATCCTTACAGGTACTGAAGAAAAAGAGACTGTGGATTTTATTGAAAAGTGACTTGATGTTACAGGTGACAAAGAGTCCTGTGGCACCTTATAGACTAACAGAAGTATTGAAGCATAAGCTTTCGTGGGTGAATACCCACTTTGTCAGACACATGTAGGTATTCACCCACGAAAGCTTATGCTCCAATACATCTGTTAGTCTATAAGATGTCACAAAACTCTTCGTCACTTTTTACAGATCCAGACTAACACGGCTACCCCTCTGATACTTGATGTTACAGAAATCCACCCAAAGCCAATTCCTGGGAACCGTATCCAACAATGAAATTATTATGGCTTTATAATGGCCGCAAGATGAAGAGTAGATTTTTGGCACATCTAAAGTAAAAAGAGACAACAAACATCAAGGATAAAGATAATGATCTTTCCAGACGCAAATCTTAAGACACAAAATATGATAGAGGAATCAGTCAAACCTACAAAGGGATCTTGATGATCTTAATATATCAGTATCAGCACTATACCCACCAAAGCTGGGGGTGCTTCATAAGAATAAAACATTCTTTGGTTTGCTCTCTTGGCAAAATCTAGCAGGGTGTATCTACATAGAAACTTGAATACTGCTCCAGCATTAATTTGGGTTTTGGTATATATAAAAGAGCTACCAATCTTCCCCTCTCTCTTCTCCTCCCGCAGTACAAATGATTGACAGACAACGATAGATGATAGTGGAGCATATTGCTAAGATTTTCTCTTTTCTAAATAAATTTCTTGCTCTCTTAACTCATTACATGTGACATCATTAGACTTTCAGTGGTTAAAATGTGATAATAATCTTCGGCAAAGTGCATTCCTGAACATACAAAATGACCGATAATTAGTGAAAATTAAACATCAGTACCTTATGCGTCAGTGCCAAAGCAGGCCTCAGACTGTTTACTAAAATAATCCAAAGTAGTGACTTCTCATTCTGATGCAGAAATCTTTCCAGTAGTTATCCAACAATGTACTGTGTTGTAAAGGTGCACAAACTTCCTGTGATAGCCCTTTCTTTACATACCTTTCTCATTTCTTGTACCATTTCTCAACAGGTTTTTGACATCCTAAACAAGAGAAATGCTCATATAATTTATAGATTCCTAAGGGTCAATATTATTATGATAGTGATGCAGATAAAGAACTTGCTTAATTTTTTTGGCCCTCTAAAACTGATATTTTAGAATCACATTAGCTTAAATTTCTCTATCAACCATTTTAACAATTCTTATTACATTTCTAGAGGCTTCCATCATGTCTGGTAGGTTTTAATCGTGGTATCATGCTCCAAGAAATTTCAATCTGACAATAGCTAATACCACAGGATCTTTTTGCTAGACTTCTTGAAATTCACCTATAATTAATCTTTGTAGCGTTGCATCATTCAGTTCACAAGCAGCTATACAGTAGTAGTAAAGTTAATTGTACTTTTCCAGTTTATTGGGTCTGGAGGGAAATGTTTCCAGAATTGGCACGTGAAGAATTTTGGCATTCTGATAAAAAAATATTTATCTTTCTTGCTCATGCAGTGTTTACAATCAGTGTCTAAATACACTGTGCGTAATAAGGCACCAGCATCCCCATGAATTCCCCTGTGAAGATGCTAAATGATGAAATAATACTGTTTTACTTTGTGCAACCAGCGAGCCAATTGTCCTTCAGGGCTTTGGGGTTTCAATAGCTGCTGTAGAGCTGTGTGATCATTTTGAGTAATAAACTTTCTCCTATAGAGGTAATGATGAAAGTGATCTATTGATCTTACAATGGCCAGTAGTTCTTTTCATGTGACACAATAATGTTTCTCAGCAGCAGAGAGAGTTTAATTATAATATAAAACTCCTCTCTCTCTAGCTTCTGTGCTCCTAAAATAGTACTGTTCCCATTCCTAAATCACTAGCATTAGTATCCAGAAGGAAAGCTGTCTTTTTAGGATGGGTAAACTAAGATTGGTCCTATTAGTAGTGTCACTTTCAGCTACTGGAAGCCGCTTTCACATTCTTCAATATAGTTAAATAGATGTCCCTTTTCAGGAAACTGGTGGAAGAAATTGACACTATTTGCAAAATTATGGAACGAACTTGTAATATTAGAAATATTGTTGCCCCAAACCATGCAAATCCTTTAGGCTGGTAAATGCATCATTTTGGGCTTTAATCTCAGATGATTTATCAAGCGAAATGGATCAGGCCTGTGAAGTATTTTAATTGGAAACCTCTATCAAAACACCCAGATTTATTAGGCAACACTCTCCCTTTTGCAAGGACATTGAAATAATGTGCTAGCAAGATGTTATGGGTGCACTGTGTTCCTAGGGATTTTCAGATGACATTTAAAACAGACTGTTGTGTTGACCGCTGTGGTCACTGAAGATCTCATGTCAATCTTTTCAAAATTAGGCAGATTAACTCTGGTATCTTGTCCTTGTTCCAGATCTAAGTATCTGGTGCAAGGGAATTTCTTCCTATCCTATTCTTAGCTCGTTATTTGCTACATCTTCCATTGTATAATCAAGATCCCAAATGCATTCACCTGTGATGTTGGCAACCAAAACCTCTGACTGCTTTCTGTCATGCCAGCATTTATTTTTGCTTACAGTGGAGCCTATTCACCATTCATTGTTTCTTGCATTACCTAAATGCACTGTCTCTGGCATTTGACTTTTAAATTCTCTTTTTATATAGCATCTTTCATCCCAAAGGGTCCCCAAATATGTCACGAGCTATACACAAGGATAACATTACATCTACTTCCCCTGCTTTCATAAGTCCCTAGTAAAAGCACAGTAGTTCCCTGACCCATGGGCGGCAGGTATCATAGGCTTTACATGCAAAGTAAAATTGGCAGACTTGAGAATTTGATCATGTATATTGTAGCTCAGTCTCAAATCTCTGTCTCCTAGCTCTTCCCCAACACCCTTGATCCTCAAGATTTGAATGATTTTTTTAAAGTGAGGGCTTTGGCCCTAGATTCATCTCTCCTCTAGTCCTGGTGTGTTTTTGACAAGCTCCATCTCCTAAACATTTCTTAATAGTTTTTATGTGTGTTTGTGTGCTTCTTATTCACAGGACTACTATAATTAGCTTTTCTTTCTGACAGCATTTCATTTAGAACTGTTCTCCTTTCTTCGTGTGTAATTTGCATTTATTCTCTCACTTGATTTCTGCTGACTTTCATACTGTCTTTCATATGGCCCTGAATGGTTATTTCCACCGAGACTGTGAAAATACTGATGAAGTCCTCACCATGCTGTGGTAGAACAGTTTCTGCTACCTTCACAACTTTTTTGTTATCCTATTTTCACACTAGTTGTCATGAAACAGATATATAGTCCCATGAGTCCTTTCATGAAGACTCAAAGGTTTAGCATTGCACAGTTCTTCCTTTTCTTCCAACTTATATTTTAAAAGAATACTCAGACAAATGGGAGTTATTTTTTTCTGCATAAAGGTTGCAGGAGCAGGAACCTATTTGTGCTTGCACGTGCACGTGTGCATGCACATAGGCATGAGCATACATGACTATTGCCAACTAGTGCCTATCCTCAGTTTATAGAGATGCTATGTTGCTCTGTAGTGGTTGCCTGCAGCCAACAATTAAAATAAAAAGCCCAACTAAAGCTAACACAAACTGTTAAGGGAGTGTCTCCTTTATCTCAAGTGGTAGAGACCTGTAGTTTTTGGAATAAATAAATCCAGCATTCTATTCATGTTTTTAGTGTACATTTTGTTGTTTAGGTCTATGGTATTTTTACACCAGACTGAGTAGATAGTCAGAACTGGCAATATCTATGATTCAGATGGTCTAAGTAGCTTTTAATTCTTTGTTGTTATGGCTGGTTCTTGCTGGCTATAGTAAAGCAACGAAGCGGATACAGAATGAAGGAGGCACAGTGAAGCGTTCTACAGTACTTAACATGAAAACACAGTATATTTTTACCTTAACCTCCAATAAAAACAACATTTAACTAACAGTAAGGGTCTGCCCGAAGGTCACAAAAACCTAGACACTCATAACTAAGCTTCAGACCTCCAGTGTCTAGACACAAGAGGTCACAACTGGGTGATGCTAGAGATGATGTCCTGTTGTGACTAGATAATGTTGGTTTGATCCTTAAATGAGCTTTTCCTTGCTTTGGTAGGTTTAAGACAGACCTTTTAATGTCTTTTTAATGCAGTTTTGTTGAATTATTTTTTTCTAATACAAAGCACAGACCTCATACTAAGTTTACTGCAATGAATGATAGACTTTGCCAGGATCTGAAAACATAAACTTTATTAAGAGTAATATTATACATTTTGTAGCGCTTTTCAACCTCAAGGATCCCAAAGCAATATATAAACTATATGTATATCATTGAATATAATTGAAATCCAGCCACATGCATCTCCCAGAGCTCCCCAGCACAGCAGGGTAGCATGTACAGTGCTGCGTCCCTTTGTGAAGTGCAGCATACTCTCCTGTACACCAGTCCTGGCTCCCTCCATTCAGGGGATACAATAATGCCTGTCCCTTACATGGACAAGGGTGAGAGAAGACTGCATATGGCCTTAATTATCAGGACTATGGACCATTATGTTTAAACCTGCAACAGACAGTTTTGGAAAAACCTGACCAGTAGGAAAGTTTTCTCCTAACTCCCAAAGGTTGGCCTAGGCTGAATAGCACAATCATTTATATCAACTCCAAAGCTCTCCATGCTTTAATCTTTAAAATAACAACTCTGGATAGAAATAGAAATATTAAATCCTATTTTGAATCCTGATAAACCCTTGGCCTCAATGATATCTTGTGGCAATGAGTTCCACACTCTAGTGTGCATTAATTGTGTACTAAAAGCATTTCCTTTTTATCAGTTTTAAATTTGCCAATCTTCAGTTTCATTGAATGTCCTCTTGCATTGAATGTTCCCAATTTACCTTCTCTATACAATTCACTATTTTGTGTACTTTTATAATGTTTCCCCTTATTAATTTTCTTTCTGAGATAAAGAGTTCCCTATCATTATACTCTCTATTCATATAAGATTTTTTTTTATTATCACTAATCATGGTCATCAACTTTTTTATAAGTGATCATCATCATTAAGGTCTTAAAACTGATCTACATTCTGTTACACCAGCAATGCTCTCAGAACATCATCAAATTGATTCCAGAATTTTTTGAAAACTTTGTGACCAGAGTGGGGTAACCAGTGGCCATTTTCGGGCACATTTAAGGATCTCAGTGGAAAATCAGGCACCAAAAAGTGTCTCAAATTATGCACCGAATAACTGAGGTGTCCAAAATCAGGTCACTTTTTAAATCTTTACCATTTTTTTTTTATTTGTAGCAAAGAAAGGTTCTTCATATAATCTACCAGCCAAATTCTAATCTCAGTTACACCAGTGTAAATTAAACATAATTTTAGTGAAGTAGATGGAATTACTCTGCTTACATGCTGATATAAACTAAGAACAGAATTTGGCTGTACATGTCTGCTTAATTCAACTTGTCATATAAAGTAATTTTTCAGGTGCCAATTTCAGGTGATGTGATACAGACAAAGTATTTGAAGTTCAGTTTGATTTGTTTGAGTGACAGTGACAGGGTGACAGGAACTGACTAGTTTTTGTGTTAAACAGGAATGCTTACATTTTTATGTACTTCTTGACAGAAAGACAAATAAAAAGTGTTTATGGGTCCTCCTTTGCATGCCACCAAAAAGTGATATGCATGAATAGAGGAAAAGGTTTTTTTCAGACATCACAGAGAAAGGGGGACTTTTGTGAAGATACTAGGTCATGAAAACGCTAAACAGCGTAGAACAGATAAAAATCAGAGAAGTAATAATGCTACAAATTAGCTTCCCTAAGGTTCTGAGTCCTGATATTGGTCCTTGTTAAGTGCTATAACGTGCAGCGAAAAGAATGAATTATTTATATAATACTTGAACTTATTCTATGAATTTCTTAAAGACTCCAGGAGAAGAATATGATTATCTTTCTATTGCTGAAATGAGCAGAATGTATCTGATAGCTAGTTGAGTATGTGTGTTGCAGTTAAGAAATGTAAAGCCTAAATGTAACAGATATAAAAATGTTAATTTCTTTTTAAGAACAAATAATCTTGCTGATTTTAGGTAAAGAGATGCTTACATTATAAAACATATATATATATTTCTTAACATTCTCACATATGGTTTTTGCTTTTCTCCTGGAGTTACAGACAATGTGGAATTCTGGAGCTGTAAAATTTCATGTAGAGATTTCCTGCCCTATAGGATAAATTTCATTGAAAAACACAGAGTTCTTGCTTTAAAAGACACTCTTGCTACAGACAATGTGGTATTTTAAGGTTCCATGACTATATTAGTCACTTTCATTTTACATACTACAGGAAGTGTCTGATTGCATATGAGTTATTGTCAGTAAAACCAGTTACATTTATTACTACTGTGAGACCAATTCTAAAGCAGCGAGCATAACCTTTCCAATTAATGTAATAAAGATGCGATCACTAAGAACCAAACCATTACCAACCATTCTCCAAAGCTTTCCCACCCAATATTTTAAGGTTTCGCTCCATGACTTTAATGTTCTTTTTTATGGTGTATTAGTTAACAATACCAATGGCTAGAAATTAAAGCCAGACAAATTCAAATTAGAAATAAGGTACTTTTTTTAAAAAGGGAGGGTGATTAACCAATGGAACAAACTACCAAGGGGAATGATGGATTCCCCATCCCCTGAAATCTTTGGATCAAGACTGAATGCCTTTTTGGAAGAGATGCTTTAGTCAAACACAAGCTATTGGGTTCAATACAGGGGTAACTGTATGAAATTTTATGGCCTGTGTTATACAGGTCACACTAGATGATCTAATGGTCCCTTCTGGCCTTAAAAATCTATAAAATTATTAATAAATTGTCATTTATTACAACAGAAACACTGAATGTTTGTTGGCTAAGTATCTGTTTTGGTTAATGCTCACTGTATACTATTTACTTTTGTTTCACAAACTTTAGTGCACAAATGAGCTATATAATGCTTAGATAGCCTTACAGAAAGCATGAAAGCACAATCCAATCTTTTGCATTTTTGTTTCCTTATATATAAATAGGACCCACATACAGATCTCATGATATTACAAATAAACAGAAACAAAAAAAACACAGCCCTTTAACCTCACAAATATATAAAATTAAATTCTACCAGTATAAGGTCTCACACTACTTTAAAATTCCATCTGATCCAAAGGGAAACCCCTGATCTATGCTGGTGTGAGACCAGAATCAGGTCCATAGTCCATACAGCCAATGAAGAAGACTAACAAAAATAACTGGCAGAGTTAATTAGCAAATTTTGATCTCAGCTACACTGGTATAAATCCCATGACTCCTAAGGGATCCCCAATCTGCACAAATATTTTGTTAAATGAGTAAGACAGAGATAAGATGAGAAAGAGACTAATTAAAAGGGATCACAATTCATGTCCATACCTCCTACAATCTTCAGTGAAATAGTCCCTGTTGTAATACTGTTTCCTGATAGGAAAGAATTTACCTTAAAGATAGATGGCAAAGGAAAATGACCAGAGAAAATTGCCAGACTGATGGCAGAGGAAATTGACCACGTTTGGGGGTATTATTATTTGAAGTGGGAGCTGGGAGAAAGCCCACAAGTGCCAAAGACCAGTCAGGTTGGACAAAAAAATCTTTCTACTTGGGTCATTAATGATACCAAAGTTTCAATCTCTGTATCCAGTAAAAAGTAGCAGAAAATACAGCTGAACTGGAGGGACAGACTGATATCACAGACATTAATTCTGGAAAAGGAATAGGGTCTGACTCTGGAATTCAATAAAAAAATGCCTAAAACAAAAAGTACAAGTGTATTTTTAGGAATTAAACCACAATACAGCATGCCTTTTTCAGGAGATATATATTTCTTGCACAAGGCCCAATCTGACTCTTTTTTTACACAGGCAAAACACCCAGTGAAATGAATGTGAGTTATGCCTTTCCAAAAAATGCACAAATCACACCCAAACTGTTGATTACTTAGATAAGTAATAATAAGTTTGTATAATTCTTTCAAGATAAAAAGTGCTACATATTATTACATTACAGATGTTGGAAATTCTGAACACTGACACAGACACAAGAGCATGCATACTGTTAAACATGTCTAATTATGTATATTAGTAACTGATGTGTACTTACAAATGAAGTGTTTCTGTGCACACATGACCATTTATATGCCCTGGTCATGGAGGGGAGGGGGGCAAACCAGATATTTGTGTTCAAAGCTTTGGCCATGCAACTGTATACATTTGGTTACAAATGCCTACCTTTAAAATATGGATGTGTGTGTGTGTGCGTGCACTTGTGTGTGTGTGCATGCATGCGTGTGTGTATACTACACATGTAATAAAAAGATATAATATAAATGTATACAAATTCAGTAAACACAGCTGCTGAGTGGATACTAAGTCCATGGAAGTCTGTGGGCCAAATTCAGCAGTAATGTATTCAGTGGTGTAAATCACGTATCAGAAATAAATTGGTCATAAAACAGTTATAGTGGGGGTAGTGGCAAAGAAGCATAACTTACTCTGACTTAGCATTTAGTGACTGTGTAAAACATGCACCAAGGCGGCAGAAGGAGTATGCAGCAAGATAAACAACTGACGAGAGAATATAAAATAGAGCAACATACTCTCTGCTCCAAACACACACAGAGTCCAATCCTCAGCTGGTGTAAACAAGCATAGCTCCATTTACTTCAAAGGAACTACATCAATCAATTTACACTTATGCCTACACTATCCTCAACATTGCCAGGCAAAGTCGAGACCTGGAGTGAACAGGTGCAATTTTCATTGACTTTGGTCTCACAGTACTAATGTGGTTTCTCAGAATCACTAAGTGCCATAGCAGTGTAATTTACACTCATTTTAAAACTATCTTACAATTTGCAGGTCTGATTCTGATTTCATTTACTCTAATGTAAATCAGGAGTAATCCCACAAAACTGAATGCAGTTACACTCATGTAAAAACAGTGAAAGTAAAATCAGAATCAGAGCCTACCTGTAATATATACTGCAAATTAGATTACTGCTAAATTTGGTCCATAAAATGCAATTGTGAATTATGGATAAATTAAAAGGTGCACCCAATTGATAGTTACACCTATAGCTATGGCATGAAAATAAGACACACTAAAGTGACCCCAGCAGCACTGAGTTATCTCACACAGCTAAAGAAAATGTATTTCTATAATAATCTAGACAAGGTGCTTGCTACTGATGGATGATGCAAAGTTAATTATGAATATAAATCGGTATTTCCCACCCCCCCCCATTAAAATAACCAGTTTTTCTAGTTACGGTACTCCAATCTGAATAGTTCAGGCAGAAGTTAAAATTATCTTAACAATACAGTTGATTACTTGTGAAAAAAATGATGAAGGCCTCAATAAATATGAACACAATGGGCTGTGGACTTCACACATTTCTTGTTAAAATAATGTGGATACTTGATTATTTTTATTATGGTATGTTTTATAGCCATACCATAATTGTGTTACTTTAAACTAGCAGTATAAATATAGACATATATCAGTTATAAACTATAGCAGAACCATAAAAGCCCAAATGGATGGCAACTTCAATTACAAGTATATCCTTAATAAATGTACAGTACTTGAATTATTCCCTATTAGAGTGTCTATACACATGAGTGAATATTTTAATAACAGTATTTTGAATACACCAGCAGTCAGTTTATTATAAAGACAGCTTTAAAGAAAGCATTGTTTTTGTATAAACACAGGATAATATCTTCTTTGAAAAGCAAGATTACATGCTGTCCAAACATCATTTTCTCAGTATGGACTAAATCATTGACTTCAGTTGGAGCTTTGCCATTGAGTTAGTCCCCAGTTCATCAAGGCACTTAAACACATGCTTAAGACTATTCTTATTCAGCACTTATGTATGTGTTTAGCTTTAACCACATCCATAAATTCCACTGAAATCAGTGGGATTTATTATGCATTTAAAATTAGGCATATACTTAAGTGCTTTGCTTATTAGGGACAGTTTGCTGAACTAGGGCCTTAACCAAAACAGGACTGCATTTTATAGGCTGAGTTTGACAGTCCTTCCTCAGCTGCATAGTCCTACTGACTTCAGGGGGACTATATATATATAGACTTCAGAATCAGGTTCTTGCCCAGTAATCTCAATTAGTCCAGTAAATGGCAGGTTCTAATTTGCTTGTCACATTCAAATGTATTGTTATACTGAAAGGAATAAATATTAATTATATCACTGGGGAGTAGGGAAGTTTATAAATCCAGGGCCTGATCCTGCAATCACTTACTACCAGGTGTAGTGCTTACTGTCATTAGTAGTCCTATTGGTATTTTTGCAAGTTAAAGGTCTCAGCTCAATTTTTTTCAGCCTTTAATTTAAAGACAAGGCTGTTGAACGTTCAAAAAAATCTATCTTTTTCTTTAAAATGTTTTTCCCCCTTAGGGAGTTTGAGGTAAGTAGGTGTAACAAAAACAAATAGCTTTAAATAGTCTGATAAAAAAATCACGTATTCTCTCATTCCAATTTCATTTTTTTCCATATAGCTGATGTCATAAACTGATTAGTTTTCCAGTCATCCATGGAGTTTTCCATGAAAGTTAGGAAGTCCAAGACCTTGCAAAAAAGAAGTAAAAAATATTTATTTTTTTTAAAACAACAAAGGAGAGGGGGAAAAGACACAATCCCATTTTTCTTTCCTTTGCAGTTCATCTTTAAGATTATTTTGTGACCATGTAAGACATATTGCTGCTTACTGCTGTAATCTGTGTAAAAGTACAAATCAGTCATCTGATCCTGTAATCTTTTTTCACATACATTGATGTCAGTTGCATTATTTGTGTAATAAATGATTGCAGAATGGGCCTAATAAATTGTTTCCATAACAGCAAAAAGGTGGGGGAGGGGGAAATTTAATATTTAAATTATATAATAAATGACAAAAACACATATTTGGAAAATGTGTTGTGCCCTCGATGTAAAGTGCATGTGTCCCTAAGTTGTTTTAGTAACCATAATAAGTAATAAAATTTTCCTTTAAGCAGTGGTTTTCATCCCAAAAAATTTAAAAACACGTAAAAAGCAGGATTTGCTTCACCTACCTTTTAAATGTAATCACCTCTGTGGTGAAATGCAACAAGTTTAACAGAGTATCCGGGGGTAGCCATGTTAGTCTGTATCTACAAAAACAACAAGGAGTCTGGTGGCACCTTAAAGACTAACAGATTTATTTGGGCATAAGCTTTCGTGGGTAAAAACCTCAGTTCTTCGGATGCATAGAGTGAAAGTTACAGATGCAGGCAGTTTAACAGAGTTCAGGAATAAGAATAGGAGTACTTGTGGCAGCCTACAGACTAACAAATTTATTTGAGCATAAGCTTTTATGGGCTACAGCCCACTTCATCAGATGCATAGTATGGAACATATAGTAAGAAGACATATATACATATAGAGAACATGAAAAGGTGAAAGTTGCCATACCAACTCTAAGAGGCTAATTAATTAAGATGAGCTATTTTGGATTCCCAAAAATCTCTACAGAAGAGTGAAGGCTTACCCAAGAAGAATTCTTAGGTAATCCTGGATGCAAAACTACCTTACTATTTACTTGCAAATTTTGATCCAAGTGTGCCTTTTGGATGAGATGTAAAAGTGCCTTTTGGCAACTTTAAGATCCATGGAACACATTGAATGGCAGGCCTGATGTCTTGGTCACGTTCAAATACGTGTATTCCAATTCCGGCCTAAGTAAAATCTCCCCATTAATTCAATTGAATAAGATAGTCTTCTTGATTTTCTGCCCTGAACTGCTGTTACTGTATGCTGTTAAAATATCACCTTGGTCAATGCAGAGGTGGCTGCACTCCAGTGACAGACAAAGTGATCACTGCATATAATGTAATTTTTAAATGCAATGATTGCAAAATGCTTTGAATCTTTTGAAATTAAATTTGTTTTACAAACATAACACTATTATTAACATTATTATTACTATACATCATCATATCAAAAAGGATCCAAAACAACTAAATAGTCAAAACAATAAGGGGAATTTGCAAGCACCTTAACATCACACTGGCCTCTGATTCCCAAAGTTTCAGTTCAAATGTGACCTAATAATGTTATGTTGTGCATTGTTTAATCTAATCTTCTAACATGCATTACAGCACATTTATAATAAGATTATTCAGCCAACATTAATTTGCCTTGCAGATTGGAGAGTATGAAAATAAGGCACTTTCTAGTTTCTCCTTTGCATTATTCACTGAACATATAATAATAATTTCAGTAGAAGAGATTAAGGGAAGGAAAGATTAAAACTCTGAAAAAATAATGTATGTAAATCTAAATATGAGACATCAGACTTGCAGTTGTTTGCAATGACTGCAAAACATTTGTTAGTTTCTGATGGGAGTGGGTTTTCTCCTTGTTAAAAGGAAAATCCTTAGTATTCACATTTAGAAAAGACAAGTAAATCTCTTTTTCTCTGGTTTCTTATCTCCAGTAACAGAAACCATTTCACTCATCAACCACATTTACATTGAAAGCATTACTTGAACTTTCCATGCCTTCCAAAGATCAGTAACAGTCAATAAAAAAGTAAATTATACGTCTGATCACTTGATTCATGGGACAGTTGTGTGCAAATCCTTGTACGAGTGTGCTTGGTTCTAAACAGTGGGGTAAAGGGATCCAGGGATGTTCCAAAAACTCAGCATAGAAGAGAGCTTACTTAACCTGCATTCAATCTTGATAATGTAATAATGAGTCTTTTAAAAGGATAATTTTAATTCCCCTATCTACAGCAATAAAGACTGTGTGCAGCTAATCTCGTTTGCCCTTTCAATTAAACTTGTTCAGGACGTTCTATTTAGTCAGCACCCTGAATGGGTCATTAAAATTCTTGTTCTGTAAGAGTTGTGTGCAGTGCAATGTTGTTTTTTAAATTCCATTAAATCCAAATGGTCTTTATCGCCCCATGACCACTGCGACTTCAATCAGCCAGTTTAATTACCTTACAAAATTGTCAGCAGAAGCAGCAAAGACAAACAGGAAGGGCTGTGACGTTATCAAATTGAAATCTTCCTCTGTGCTGTTTAATCTGCACCAGTCAATAACAATGCTTCTCACCTCCTTCTTTTCTTCCCGAGGCCCTTAACCTTACTCTTCCTCCAAAGATTGCTGCTGCTGTTGTTATGTTTAAGACAGATTTTGAATACCTCGCTCTGAGGACTTTAATACACATTGAAGGCTCCTTGCCCTTGGCAAGTAAAATTTTCACTGGCTCCCAATAAACAGAGAAATACAGCAGTCCAGAATCTTTAAGGGTTGCTGAACCCGACAGCTCTTTTCCAGATTTCACCATTTCCCTGATCTGAAGACAGATAACACCCCCTCCCCCCCCACACACACACACGTGCACACGCATAGATTAAGTACATGTCGAAAGATGGGTAAATAGAATAGATCCTTCCACTTAAACTCGGTCTGACTTTACCTTCCCAGTTTGAGGATTACAATAGCAATGTACAGTACAGTCATGTCGGCGGAAGAGGAATCAAATGGAAAGAAACTCCACACTCGAGGTGACTAACACAGAGTACAAAGCAGTAAAACACTATTGCCCGAGAGGTATAAATGTATGTCTGGGGAGCCTGCAAACTATATGATCCCAGTGTCCAGAAAGCCAGCTTTCCCTGTATGCTACCTAGTGTCTTTGCTAGTTTTAACGATGGTCTGGCAAAACGGTCGGTAATACATAGTTGGCCATCCGCGATGGCATTGGGAGCTAATTCCAGCTTCTGGCCACGTAGTGTCTTATTTATTCTGGCGCGTGGTAAAAGTTTCTATGAAAAGAGACTCATTTGGCTCACTGGGAATGAACATAACGAGGCAATAACGGAGCTGAAGCCCAAATGCCAAATCTTCATTAAAGCCCCTGCTGTGCAGTAATTCCTGTCACTGGGAGCCATTAGAAAAGAAACCAAAAATAAGGTGAGTTTTCCTTTTTATTTTTAAGACAATAAAACCACTTTCAATTGTTTTCTGGACATATTTTCCCCAATTTGATTTAGGGCAAACAGGCAAATGTAACACTTGAAGGAGCTGATAAGGGAACGGATCAATATTCCCTATGCTTTCCCGGTCTCAGTTTAGTTGCTTTTCAGAGTTCAACCTGAAGTTCTGACAGTTCCTAGTTCTACCGCATTCCCTTAGAGAGAGAGTTGGACCTTCCTTTGCTTTTGCACCCACAAGGGAAAGACTCTGTGCAATTAAATTGAGAAGAGTAACTAACCACAATATTCAGCTAACTCTCCCCACAGGCTTGAAATCTGTTTTTATTGGAGACACCCACAACCTCTGAACAACAGAAGGTCACTTTCCATAGGGAGTTGTAGTCCTGATTCTCAGCCTTCCTTTCGTTTGTGTATGTAGAAGTGGCATTTTGTGATTTCATTTCCTTGAAGGTTTGTTTTTACACTGATATTGAAAATAAAGAGGAGAGAGAGGGAGTGACATAAGGTCAAGCGACTAGTCATGGTTCAGAGCTTTGTATCTTCAATATACATTCACGGACAGTGCTTGTAATTAGGGGAAATGTAAATTAATCCCAAGTGACCAAATTCTAGCCAGTTGTCAGGCTGATGATGTCTGGCTTCAGGTTCCTGCTCTTAAATATAGGAAGGGCCTAGCATGAATTAGAAATCCTGAAAGGTGCGATTTAAATAAGATGGGGCATTTTTAAATGCTCAAAACATCTAAAATCGGTTATTTGAAGTAGCCCAAGGTTTTTAAATGTTCCATTATCCCATCCCACACTGGAGAGTGTTACCGTTATTATATACTATATATAGTTGTCGTATTTAACCTCTGAGCACTAACAGTACTTGCTGGGCGCTGCTTTTACACCAGGATTTCTGCTCCCTTCTAGCTCCTTTGTCCTGTTTTGTTTTGTTAGAACCAGAGGACTCTGATTCTTAAACACTGCTTGTTTCTGATCAGCTTGTGGTGCTTTGAAGAGGGGACCCGGGGAGGTGATTGTGCACTAGGAAAATACCGTGGACATTTAAAAAATCAGTAGTAGATGCATCTAAACTCAGCACCAGCCGAAGTTGCTTATCTTAGTCCTGAAACGCTTTGGTCTGGGGCTCTCACTAACGCAGTAACCCCGCTCTTGCGGGTAAGTAGGCTGCTGTGGGCAAACAAATACAGGTAAAGATAGTGATGGAAAGACTAGACCATCGTGTGTGGCGGTGAGGGCGGGCTGATTTACGGAGTGGCTTAATGATGTGCACCGAGATGTGTTTGTTTCAGGTTATAGGACCTGCTTTTCTTATAAATCAACAGTACATTTAAAAAGTGATCCACGGACCGACTTACCTGTGCATTTCTGCTTTTGTGCAACTCCAAGAGCTAAGGTATGGATTTCTGCCAGAGTTAGACTTAACACAGCGGAGACAACAGTGATGCAAATGATAAGACACCGTCCTGGCCTCTCCTTTTATTCTAAGTCTAGAACCTCGTGTTATAATCACAATAATATTTTCAGTGCCTCGCCTTAATTCTCTTTCAAATCCTTGACTACCGTGGGGGCAAGCCTCGTGCCTATTGTTTTCCGGGCTTGTGTATAGGAAAGTATTCGGGAACTGCAATGAGAGAGTTGGCTGTATGCCATTTACAAGGGATCGCTTTATTGCTGTGCCAAAATATCAGCTGGTCCTGCTCCAGCAACAGGAGTCAGAAATCCACGCAGGCATTTTCCCTGCAACTGGCCTGGGTGGGTAAAGACTAGGTTGACTTAATGTTACTAGAGAGTTAGTTATGGTAGCACATCAGCCTTTCCTGGGTTCGATCCAAAGCACGTGGGTAAAAATGAGTCTGCCTATGACAAATAACCCGGGCGTTCGACTTTCCTGTGCTGTTGCTGAAAGGTAGCTTGCAGAGAGAGAGAGAGAGAGAGAGGCTGACAGGACTGGCCGGCTAGTCTCAACAATGGCACAGCCGTGGGAAGGACAAAGCGACTCCATGGTGGGTTCATTTGCACAGGAGGAATGAGGGGGCTGGAGCTCTGGCAAGCTACAAGATCTCCCCTGTTGCCATAGCGCTGCTAGCTGCGAAGGGAAAGCGGGGGTGGCAGGCTGCCTTTTAAAGGGAATCTTCTGCGCTCCTGCCTAGACCCAGGAAGAACTCCGATGGGCAACAACAGGCGACCCATCAGTTCAGTAGCAAGGACATTTCGGAGTGGCATGTAGCACGGTGGGAACTGGGGTCGGGGAGGGAGAAGGCGGGGAGAGGGGGGCGCGATATGATTACCACTTGAAATAATTCATATTTTCAGTACACAATTGTTATTCCCGGCTTCCCCCAGCCAAATGATCTAACCCTCCTGGGAATGCACAGCCCTTCTCTTACATTCAGAATAAGGGCAGTTTTACTCCTGGACTAAATTAAAAGCTAAACTCGATCACAATGAGAGACATGCAACAGGCCACTCTGACAAGCAAAAAGAAGCCCTTTCCCTCACTCCCAGGACTCCTCACGAGAAATAAACAAAAATAACTTTGCCGCCCCTCCCCCAACCCGCAGAGACCGAGATGAAAGGCGACTTTTTAAGCACGGAAAGGCACCAAATGGTTCCGAAGTGTCTTTCTAGTTTGTTGCAACAAACCAGTGTGAACACCAACCATCGGAGTCTAACCCCAAAACCGAGATGTCTGTCCCGGAGACAGACCGAGAAAGGAAGTTAGTCTAGAAAAACACACTACATGCCGCCAAGTGTCAGCCCTTTGGGAAAGGAACCCAATAAAACCCCGCTGTGACCTTAAGAGTCTTATTTTTCTAATATAAAAACACAGGTTGATCAATGATATTCTAATAAGTGTTCCAGCCTCATAATTCAACACGGATGCTGTTACTGACGAAGACAGCTTGAATTAACCCACAGATCAGCGTTTGGCGATAGTGGGGATGGAAGGGTGCCTGTTTTCATAGCTACCGCTGACAGTAATTCAAACGCATAGATACCAACGCTCAGCAACAATTGTGAACCTGTTTCGGGTACAGACGGATAACTGGGCAGCGCCAGACGACATTCAGTCATTGCACGATTGCACTGCAATGGCAACGGAGCCGATTCAATGCAAAATAAACCCCGCGATGATATATGGACCTGTTTAGCCGTGTCCAAAGAAACAAGCATTCCTGAAGATGGTTGCTAACAGCAACGGGCCTTAAGCACCACCTTTAGACCAGATGAAGGCAGAAGAAAGTACACTAGGAATTCAGCACAGGAGATCAATAACAACCCGTCGCCTTTTTAATCATTACCAGCCTTCCATTCAACATGAAAATGATTTTTTTAAAGAAATGCAAGACATTCTACCTTTCCCAAGCAAACGAGAGCTGTTAATGGCTCCTGCAATTGCTACAGTGTAAACAATGCAGATACAGAAAAGGAAAAGCAGCATTTTCTTTTGCATAGGTAACAAGCTGGCACACAGGATGCCGCTTGCTTGGCACTGCAACTTTTCCAACGCGTGTACGATATGAGAGAGTAAGTCACACACAAACACTAAGGTAGTACCACTTAGGCTGGCGATTGAATTGATCAGTGCTCTTCGCAATTCTCACCACCTTAACTCTTATCTACTTCGCAGAACTTTTCATGCCCAGCTCTGCCCCAAAGGCAGGAAACAACATGAGCTTCGAGCTGTTGTTGAACATTCCTCTTGTTTCTGCTCCCCTCACCAACCCTATATGTGGGAGGCTTTCTAACAGAAATTTCACACCCGGTTTTTAATACTAGTTTCCACGAGACGCTGAGGGTTTCTTTGATCTGGGAAACCGCTATGCTTGCTTTCACTGAAATTTTCACTGATCTGCCTATGACATCTCTCAGTCTCTTCGTCTTACAGTGGAAATAATTACCAAGTCACTTTCCCTGATGAGAGGAGCTTTTCTGAAATGTGTCATAGCCCTGCATCGATGCCTCTTTGGTATCCCACTAATTGTTAATAAAGAATCTGTTCTACTACAGCGGAATCACCACTAAAGTAAACTAAAAGATCTTTCAAGAACAACAGAACTGAAGGTCTCTTCCAGGGTCACATTAATATTGAATCTGCCCTGAAGCTCCGACTGGAAAAGCTGTAGGTCGAAACTTACCAAGTAGTTGTCAGATTTTTAACTAATCAACAGCTATTTTAGCCGCGTTTCCTACTGCTATGGAAACAAAAAAGGCACAGCACGAGGAAGCCACACAAGCTCTGATCACCCCGCAGAGCTTCCGGGAAGCACGTTTGCCAGTCATTTTCCCCTATTATTACTATCATCGGTGACACAAAAACAAACATTAGTTTAGCCATGCGGACACAAAATAAAGAGGGTCTTCGGTAACTGACTCCAATAGTATCCCCCAGAGCCTCGTCTCTCTCCCCGCTCCCCATCTATTGACATAACTGTGCATATAACTATTCAGCCTGAAATACACAATGTAAAGTGCGGGGGAAATCTTACCAAATCTTAATACATGTGTAGTTCCTTGAGAATATCCAATCCACAGTAAGCAAAGAAGGAGTCTAATGGTGCATCTGAAGACTGGATTAGTTAGAATCGGGGAAATAATCTTCATGGTGTTTCTATGCACACACGCGCTGCCTTACTTCCCCCTTATAAGCGTCAGGTTCCCCGGTAGGGTAAGAATGAGGATACGTAGACTGTTAGCCCTCAGACACGATCACGGCATGGTCACAGAGAGAGGAGAGAGTCTACGCTTCCCAAACCCATTAGCAATCCCTGCATGTTCTTCATTCACTGCGCCAAGGAGCAACCTTCAACTGCAAGGAATGGTGGGACATCCATGTTAGTCGGGGGAGAATCCTTGCGAAATCCAAACACACAATGTCCAGCCGGGTAAACCTGGGAGGCAAGAAAGGAGGGAAATCAATAAGTAATCCAGTTCGAGAAATCGCTGAGCTATCGCCACATAGCGAGAGTCAACGAGCTCCAGGCGTTTTAGTGGCGAAGCTTTTGCTGTGCTCCCATTCTACTGCACTGCTGCACAGCTTCTGACGTGAAGCCAAGATTAAGTGAGAAAAATTGAGATAGCTCTTCGCTTCTTAAGGCTGTCTGCCAGGCAGCCTTCCCAATGTCTGCCATGCAACCGACCCGATCGCCTCGCGTTGTTGAAAAATGAGCTCCGTTTTATTTACGTGCGTACAATTATTATGTGTTTATTTTCAACAATAGCTATTTTCCTGCAAAGGGGCAGCTATGGTGTACGTGCGCGCGCGGGTCTATCAAAATCAGCTCCTGAATTTTAACAGCTGACTAGCTAGGTGGAAATCACTTAGCCTCGGAGTTCTGAAAGAGGAGGTATTACAAGGGGTGACAGTATGTCATGAAGGGTATCAGTATCAGGCTAAGGCTTAGGCTAAAAGGGTCCCAATAGTTTAATTCGCTTTTTATTACTTAGGTACATTTACTGCTATTAATGTAAACGTGATGACTTGTATACTGACTATCTTTTGGCAACTTGTAGCGGACTCTGATCACCGAACATCCAAGCTTTAGCAAAGTACAGAACAATTTTGCAGTGTTCAAAAAATAAATAAATCTAATGCTGAATTGAAAGTCCTACATATTCATTTTGCTCAGTTTGGTTGAAATGACTATGCCATTTGAAAGAGAGGATGTGTGGATTTGCATGTTTCATGTTCTACACTCCAAAATGCCTCTCTATCTTTGGCACTAAACTCTCTTTCACTGTGGTTTTATTAAGGTTCTGCTTTTTATACTTGCATAGCGAGACCTATGCTTAAAATGGGACTGTAGTCTAAACACATATAATAGTCTACTATCCTTAGTAAGTATAACAGTACTTGGTAGTTTGCTTCTGGGACATTTAGTTTGCATTCTCAAACAGCTCTGGACTTTTCTCTTTTCTTTTCCTAATGTATTCCATATAAAGGTGCATTCATTCTCGGCAACATTTCAGATTTTCCTTGGTAATACAATCAAGATCCTTTAAATTGTGTATTCGCTCCTATGTGCATTCATTAAAACACATTGGCAAAGAATGGGCAGCAATTTAAAAAAAAATCTGAAAGTGAAGCTTTCACTGAAGCTATTTGAGGTTTTTTATTATAGATATTAAAAGACCATTCCTAGTACCCCACAAGGAAAATGAATGCAGATTAATCTGTATTCTGCCTGGGGGTCTGCCCTCTCTTTATTGCCGAAGAAAATCTCAGTGAGAGAGATTTTTATCACAGATGAAGACAGCATAGACTTGGCTTTACAGAACATCAGACTGAAGAAACACATTCTTGGATCTATCAGGAGTGTAGCAACACAGTCGTGAGTTATAGTTAATTCTTAATAATGCTGTGCATACTTTAGATATGCAGAATAAGTGATATTAAAATTGAAATTGCCTATAATCTAGAGACCATGTGTTCCTAAAAGCGTTAACAATTCACAATAACTTTCTACCCTTATGGGTTACTGATTTTCTCTGACCAGATCTTCTTCAGATATTGTAAAAAGGCTGATGAAAAGAAATTTATATTCTGCGAGGGGATTATTAAACATTACTGATTTCTGGTCTTTAAAATGGAGGCATAACTGCAGTGTCAAAAATAAGTATCATGAATGGCTAGTTCTGCAGTCTAGCAGGCAATTCAATCAAATGATTTGACTATTGGAGTACTCTAAAAAGAACACCTAGTGCTAAAAGCAAGGATATCTAGCGACTCCTTCAGTTCCCATTTAGAATCTCTCTCAGGAAAATGTACAGTTTGAGGTGCTCTTTCATGTATTTGCTGTTTCATTTACTCTGATCTACTTGTTCATATCTTATCTTGGTCCAAGGAGGAATAAAACTGACCTGCGTGGTAACTGTGCATTCTTAATTTTGCTACAGTGATGAATTAGCGGAGGTTAGGCATCTTCAAATCCTCATTGTGCTGCTAATTATCAGAATCTAGCACTATTTATAGACTAAACTTTTAAAAAGCATGGAAAATTATAAGATTCATTGTCTTCTTTTGCAAACGTAGCGCATTAATCAAGAAATGAAAATAAACTATTTTAACCATCTATTATCCAAACTTATTTTCTACGCTACCTGGATAAATATGCAGCTACCTGTAATAAAAGACTAACAAAATTCCCAATTTGCCAAGGCTCTTATACAAGCACTGAAACTTCAAAACCATCTATTATAAATGGCTTTTAAAATTACATGCTCAATATTCTACATTCCAAAACCTGTGCACATGCATGACACTCAAATTAACTTTCTTTTCACCCTCAATAACCGTCCAACACTAACCTGACAGCACTCACCACCATGGACAGCACCTGGACCAGTCCAGCTGAAATACAGTGGCGATAGGAGGGCTGCATTCCCTTTTCAGCACCACGGAGAGCACCACTCCTTAAGCATCATTGCTGTTGAGCTATATTACCAAAGCCGTGTGTCATTTTAAGTGTCAAAATATATTTCCCCCCTTCAATGGTTTCCCAATACAGAAAGGGAATTAATGTATTTTATTCACACTTTTAAAGACGCACTCTATTCTTTACTATGTTGGCTGGACTGTGTTTTTATTGGTATTTCACAGGGTTGCCTTAAATATCTCCTTTATTATGTCCTACCACACATTTCTCTAGTATCTTATGAAAATATCTTTTTCTCAAGGAAGATTGTGGTTAACTCAGAATTCTTACATGGCGCCCTTACTTTTGGGTAAGGAATGTTTTGCAAGCCACCAAATATTTAGAACTCGGTGAAAAAAAATTGCCTACATTTGATGGCTAAAAACTATTTATAAAACATATAATTAGCTAAAGCCTCAACTCCACCACGTCCAGATTCCCATCTGTTAACAGGATTTCAGTTTCCCTTTATTAAACACCTTTTAAAACCCTTGCTTCTCTTCTAAAATATTTTAGGATGAAAACTGAAAAGTGCCATAGCACCCCTCATTGCATTTTCCTTCCCAGTATTGTACACATCTAAAGGATTAACACGGCTAATTATACAGTATTTTACTGAGGGAGCTGATCTTGTCTTTTCAATGCTTGTCAACCATGCTACTCAATTCTTTTTCGGATATAGGGCTAGCTGAAGCTGGTGTCCACTGGGATCCTATCCTCCACATACCAATAATCTGCCACAATAAGGTTGAAATATTCAGTTTCCTGTTATAAGTCTTGATTTGTTCTTCAACTTCACCGCCTGGTAGCTACATGTTTTTAGTGTCCAGGGCCAGCGCACAGGTGAAGCAGATATGAAAATTCATGTTTCAGCTACAAAAACAATCTAAGTAGACATTGCATAAGTTCGTTAAAAACTATGCTGGGTATTAAAAGCCTACTTATTGTGTGTTATGTGTATTCCCTGTGTATACAATAATCTTATGTAAATAATGTTTCCTTAGGAAAAGGGGGATTCGTTTAAATTATCCATTTAAACGATTACCTTAAGCGATTACATATAAATTATTACCTTTTATACAGTCTTTCTTCTTCAGAGCATATTTTATGTCCTTTACTTATACTAAAAGTTAATCTAGTTCCACTTAGCTGCCACCTGCTGGGATATACATTTTTACCACAACAATTTAAGACAATTCTTTCCATTATCAGGTCATAGCTACATATCTAAGAACTGACCACAGAGCTTGTTTCATGGGCCTTACATCACTTAACTTCCTGCTTGTTTCCCTCCTAAGGATAACAAAAAGAAATGTAGAATCGGCATGTGACATATGGTCCTTGACTCTTTGTTCCTTGGACATTTTTCGGTGAATCGTTGCAAACGCATCAGACTTGTCGGCCACCAGAGTCCTCCTGCTGTTGCAATCTGGTGAGAGGAAAGCAGTAGCCTCCTGCAACACCTGCCCAACCCCACCAGAGCTGTACACAGAAGTATTGCAGATTTGCTGACAAATCAGTAACCTGGTCCACCCCTTTAAACGTTTGCCAAAGTACTAAAATGAATGTTGATGTTATCAGTTAAAAACACATTGCGGCCCACTTGCACTCCACTCCCACAAGCTATAAAAACGGTAGGTCCCCCTTGTCTGTTATTAGCTTAGTCCAGATTTATAACCAAGTTTCTGCTGCGCCGATGATTAATGACATTTTAAGATGGTAATTAATTTTTTAGCTGCTGGAGAGACGTGCATCCTAATTAACGAACTGAGTATGTGATAGATTTACTTGTTCAAGCACTTTTGGACTTCACAGCAATGCACCCCTTGGCATATTTTTAAGCAGCAAAAAGCAAACATTTATGGCTTTAACCATACATCAGCTTTCTCCCCCTGTTACTTCCCCTCTTCCCCCCTTCCCCCACAGTATCTGGGAAAGGTGGGGAAAGGATTTTTCTTTATTCCACCAACAAGTTTCTAAGAAAAAACTGAAGGGAGCTTTTTCATTTGAACACATTCCTTCCTTTTCACTGCACACGCTGTATTAGCAGTCACGACTACATGATACAGAAAGGAATGTTTCCCATTGAATACAGAGAGCCTCAGACACTAGCCAGGTTAACAATGGATGGCTTCTCAAAGAATGAATGTGGAATTTCATCTTTGATCAATAACAGGACTGGCTATCATAGAGTAGACGGTTGGTTGTATAATGTAGTAAATGACTGGACGGTGGAAGGGAGGAGAGAAGGGGGATTAGACATCAGACGAAGTACAGACTATTGTCCAGCAAGATCTCTCACTATTAAGTTAGAGCACATGTCTCATCCTTTCTCCTCATATGGCTAGTTTTCTAAGGAAGGCAACTTGATGTATTTTTAAGACAAAATCGTGACCCCGGAGAAGGAAGTAAGCAGGGTCACAAGAGGAGATTACACCCCTCAAGCTTGTGAGGCTAATTCGGATTCTGCCCTGGCATATCGTGACTATATAGCGCCGGAGAACCAAAGCAACAGATATCCCCTAACCTGGGGAACTGGGTTTGCCATCTGGATGACTGATAACTAAACAGTCCGTAGGAATCTGGGAGGCAGCAGTGCCCAGCTCAGCCAGCTGCAGCCGGTCTGGATTTGTTCAAAGAAACCCCGACAATGCCACTTACAACAAACCATGCCCGGTGCAATCACCAGCCCGGCGGCTCTCGGGTGCCATCTCTCCCGCCCCCTTCTGCTCGCCCCCTTCCAATAACCAAGCACGACACTCAAAGAGGCGCGAGCCCCTAGAGCGGCCGGGGTCCTGCCCCGGAGCGGAGTTCTTACCTTGCGCTGCGGACAGGTGCTCGGCGGGGCTGGCCGCGTGCACGGGGCAGGCAGAGCTCGGGACTGATGCTGCCCACAAAGTAGCGCAGCAGTTGGCCGGGCTGTGGGAGCGAGGTGCAGCCGGCGCGCGGAGCTCGAGTGAAAGCAGCGGCGGCAGCTGCAGCTGCAGCCCAGCAAAGAGACACGCCTTCTGCCGGGAGCTCTGAACAGCGCCCTTTAAAGGCACAGAGCTCCTTTTCCTGCTCCACCGCCGCCGGGCCCCGAAGCGCCCCCCACACACCGCTCACACCCCCAGCCGAGCCTGCCTCAAGCACAAGCCAGGCGGGTGGCTGCTTGTGACCCTGCTCTTTTGGCCCAGTCCCTCCCCCGCAGGCACGTGCAAGCTCTGCTGCAGACACCTCCTGGGACAGAGCTCTGCTCTCACAGCTGGGGCCAAAGGCAGCCGCGAGCCGGATGCCACATTTTGGCTTGGGGGCACCGCAGAACCATAAAGCCGACCCCGTTCACAAGGGAGATTATACCACACGTCGGGCTTGGAACCGCCGAGATTTGAACGGCTGCCAAAGGGAAGGGAGAAGGTGGGGAAGAATCAGGGGGTTGAAGAGCTAAGGAACTCAAGCTGTCCTTCTGTGCAAAATGCCAGCAAGGAAGCTGAGTTACCTATAACGTGTTGTGGGAATAGGATCTGCATTTATTCTTCAAGAGCAGCTGTCTTGGGGTTTAGGAAGGTATTAAAATGTACAAATCTAGTTCCCTTTGGCAACATCCCTATTGCTTCCACATGAGGGATTTCTCTTGCCCTCACTGCTTGAATACACAGTTCTAAAAGTGGAAAGGAGCTGAGTTCTAGCACTCCCCCCTCCCCGCTCCGCAGGAGTTGAGTCCCAGCATAGTGAGAATGTAAGGGGCGTGGAGGCGAATTTCTCAGGGGGAGGGGGAGGGGAACAAAGATACAGAGGCTAGACGAGTGAACTGGGATGTTAAAGGCCATATTACTGGAAAGGAAGAAACAAAAAGAACAGCTAATAGGAAGGTCTGACCAAACATCTACTATCTCCCTCTCTGACTTGCTCTTTAACGCGACCTGACCCGTAACATTACCGGAGTTCGCTTCTGATATGTCTAAAACTCAGAAATTAACTGTAGAAACAAAGGAGCCTTTCCGACTTGCCCAGTCAGCAAGCCCGAGCCCTGTCCTGCTTTAAAGCAGCGCTGCAGGAATTCCCTGCATTCTGCTCTCTCCTGTTCAGGTCCCTAAGCAGCATTACAAGAGTTTCCCATTCTCCCTCTGTTTTCTGCCTCCCACTTGAGACCTGCGTGGAAGTATTACAGGAATTCTCCTGCTTTTCTAGCTGTAGCTTCCCCCTGCGTTCTTGATTTCCAGCTCAGCTATGCCTGGAAGCTTTAGAGGAATTCCCCAGCTCTCCTATCTTCCCCTGGGTTCTGCTTCCTACCTGGGGTGCAACCTGCAGTATTACAGATGTTGCCCCGCACCAAGTGCTGCTTACCCCCCAAAAAGAGCTGCTTAAAAATGACAAACACTTAATCTCCAGCTGCAATCAATGAGATGGTTTCCAGGGGGCGGTGGGACCTCAAAGTGCATCAAAGAGTTAGTTTTTGGGAGCTGAAAAGCTCCTGTAATTAAGTAAACAGCAGACTTCTTGTGCAGAGTAAATAAATAGTCAATGATTCCATTGTGCAGCAAAAAGCCGGCAGTACAGACGCGCGACTGACTCGCTGCGATTGGGCTCGGGTTGCTGTGACTTGCAGCTTAATCGGCCCCACAGTACACAGCTTAATTACTTGCTGCACACTTCCATGGCCGACAGAAAATTCATTAGCCGCTTAATTTGCCCGAGGCTGTAATAGCGATAACTTGTACACAGACCAAATACACTCGCGTAGGAAACCACTCGTATTAACCGTACGAGGATAAAAGAGGTCGGGGATGAGGGGTGACCAGAAGCGGGGAGATCAGGTTTGGCAGAGCTCCCCTGTGGGGTGGGTTAGCGGAGAAGCTGAAGACATTGGAACCCTGAGGTCAAAGAGAAAGGAATCCGGGGGACACTGACGAGATCAATTAAAAGATCTCCACGACAATGCAAACTGCAGCAGAAATGCCTGGGGGGGTCAACACTTCAAATCAACGAGGGGCTGCGGGGGTCATGTTAAATCAATAGAAAAATTAATATTTTGATCTCAAATTGCTTGATGGTTCAACCTACTTTGGTTTATTATTTATGATTAATTATAATGTAGAATCTTATCTCAAAATATTGGCTAAGAAGTGCATATAAATATGTGACTCTGGTATATGTTTTTGGGAGGAGAAAAGGGGAGAGGTATAAAAGTAATGTAGCATTTCAGTCCTTAAAAGGACATTCCAAATTAACAATGGGTAGTATACAGGTCAGTTTCACCTCTATTGTTTCTTTGCGGAGAGATTGGTTACTTCACATCTCCCTTTATGACCCAGGATGAATTAATATGCCCAAGAGATCTATCTCCTGCCCTTTCCACAGCCCAGCAATACCTTTCCCTAAATCTGTCCCCCCCATGAGACATGAAATATCAGATTCCCAAAAGCCTAGGTAATATTATTATCACTTATCATCCAGAGATCTTAAAGTACTTTACAAAGATGTCATTATCAGCATTTTCCAAATGGGGAAAGTTGGGATGGGAAAAGTTAAGTGACCTGCACAAAGTCACACATCAAGTCAGTGGCAGACTGGAAAGAGAACCGGGGTCTCCTTAGTGCCAAGTCTTCGCATACTCCAAAGTGGCATACCTTTCCATCTAACTAAAACTCCTATTGATGTAGTAGTTGTATTAGGGAAACAATGGGCATCAGCAATATGAAGAGACTCCGAAGGGTTATCAGGAAACGGTAGCTCAAAGTTATCGAAGAAAGCTAGGTAATGGCATAAATCATAGCATACAGAATCATGGGCAAAAATTCATTAAGCAGAGATCATTGAAACTTTTCAAAATTTGACTTCAGAATTTCAAATTCTGACACCAGACCCTCCCCATCCCCTCCAAAACAGGATGACTTTTTCACACACTAAAATCTGATATTTTTACTTGCTACAAAGCAGTTAAAATTGAATTTTTGAAGTTTTGATTAAAATTATAGATTTAAACAAAATGGATAATTATTTGGCAAATATTTACATAAAAATGTTTTCTATTGTTTGTCCAGTTCTGCTGTTAAGAACTTTGAATGGAATTACATGGACTCCCACATAGCTATGTCCTATTGCATTAATGATAAAATAGTACTACTCCCCTCACATAGAAAAGTACTGTAGTTACTCATCATAAAGTACACAATGTATTGTATACTTTTTTATCCCTGATATAAATTTTTTAAATATTACAATTCCCACTGACTTCATCTAGAGTTTGAAGGGTGCATTGGAAGGCAATGTCAAGAGTCTTGCTTGGTTGAATATTCAACACACTAATGTCATTTTCCTTCTTTCTCCTTTAATGCTACTGTAAACCTTGAAAGGTTCATGATCCCTCAAACAGGTTTTCTTGGAAGTTTGTGGACAGAGTTTAACCTAATCAGGATAAGAGTCACAAGAGACTGGCAAGAACAGCCATTTTGGAAGAGTTCTGACTGATCTCAGAGGGCTGACAAGGCGGTGAGGATTATAGATCCAGTGTAATGATTGATGAATCTAGGGTGACCAGACAGCAAATGTGAAAAATCGGGATGGGGGTGGGGGGTAATAGGAACCTATATAAGAAAAAGACCCAAAAATCGTGACTGTCCCTATAAAATCAGGACATCTGATCACCCTAGTTGAAACAAATGCAGGGATTAAATTCAGGACTTCTGGATGTAACAGCATAGGCCTCTACTTGAGCTAAAGGACCAAGTCCATTAGCTCAGGACCAGTAGCAGACTCAAATCTCCATACTTGGTCTAGCTACTAGAGAGAACAAAGAGACATATTGTGTTAGTGTGGCTACACATTCCATCTCAACACAGAAATTCCTTGCAAGCTTCAGAGACCTACAATTGTTCAAGTCCCTGTATGAGCCACCACTTGTAATACTTGAAATGACACTCCTGGTCAGGTTGTGTACAAGGACTAATCCCTGGGCCTTGGTACAAAACATGTGTCTATACAGCTTCAGCTAACAAAACACGTAATTTAGCTTAGATGCAATAGCTGTCTCATAAGTTTCCATACATGAGCTAACCACTATTCCAACCACTATTCCAAGTAGGTGACTCACAAGCAGTACCCCCCACAAGAAGCGGAGCTCAGAGTGTACCTGAGTAAGGATCACAAGACCAATCTTCCGACATTAGCATCTGCTCTGGGAGAAGCAGTGACTGCATAATGGTCCATAAATGTATGTATAAATTACCATGTGGCCACCATACAAATGTCCAGTATGGGAATATTGAGGAAGTCTACTGACATTGCCTGTGCTCTCATCAAAGGAGGCATAACTGACACTATCTCATATGCAGTCTTGATACAAGATGTTATCCATCTAGAGATGGTCTGTGCAGAGACTGCTTGTCCCTTCATGGGATCCACATATGATACGAACAGGTGAGGCGAAGCATGAAACCGTTCAGCCCTGTTCAGATAAAAGGCTAGACCAGGGATCAGCAACCTTTGGCACGCAGCTCACCAGGGTAAGCTCGAGTGAAAGCACACGGCCCGCTAGGGTAAGCGCCCTGGCAGGCCGGGCCGGTTTGTTTACCTGCCCCCTCCACAAGTTTGGCCGATTGTGGCTCCCACTGGCCATGGTTCGCCACTCCAGGCCAATGGGGGCGGCAGAAAGCAGCGGCCAGCACATCCCTCCGCCTGCGCCGCTTCCCGCTGCCCCCATTGGCCTGGGATGGTGAACCACAGTCAGTGGGGAGCCGCGATCGGCTGAACATGCGGACGCGTCAGGTAAACTAACCGGCCCGGCCTGCCAGGGGGCTTACCCTAGCGGGCCGTGTGCCAAAGGTTGCTGATCTCTGGGCTAGACAGTATCTAACAGATGGAAGTGTTGCTCCTCGGGGGAGGAATGCAGCTTGCGGAATAATACAGGCTAGTACATTGCCTGTTTCAGAGACCACTTTGGAAACGAACTTCAGGTGTGTTCAGAGCGTTACCTTGTCCTTGGAGAACTGCATGTAAGGAGGCTCTGCCATCAGGGCCTGCAACTCACCCACCCTCCTGGCATAAGTCATGGCTATCAAGAATGCAATTTTCTGAGACAGGAAGGGCAGCAGACAGGAAGCAAGGTGTTGAATGAAGGCCCCATAACAGCTGCTAAAACTGTGTTCAGTTCCCACAGATCAGCTCTCAGACCAGAGAATGCAGGCAGAGAAGTCCTTTTAGAAATCTCATCACCATGACACTGGGAAAAAACAGTTTCCCTTGGATACAGGGATGAAATGCCGATATTGCTGCCAAGTGCACTTTCAGCAAACTAAGCGCCAAGCTCAGTTCCTGAAGTTGTAGCATGTACTTCAAGGTGTCCTGGATGGAAGTCCAAGCCAAATGGGCCCCTTGTATCCCTGTACAAGCACAAAATAGTGCTTCTCCAAGTGCTTGGCCACTGGCATTACTGAGGCCAGCATATTCCAAAAGGCTCTTGCGGGTTCAAGGTTCATTAATTGGGAGGGCCATACTCCCTGGGACAGAAGGCTGTAGAATGTTCACAAGTTTATGGGTATTCTCCTGAAGAAACTCTGCTTGAAAACTGAGGGATGTGGCCACCCAATGTAAAAGGTCCTGGTACACACTGAAGTCCTCTGAGATGGAAAGGGAGGATGACCCAGACAGCACTGCATCATCCGGGGACTAGGACAAGGCTGTTGGCTGAAACATAGATGGGTCCTGCTCCTGCAGTAGTATCTCCAGACAAGGAAACTCTGGCAACTTCACAGGAAGAGGAATCGTGAGTGCCTGGGCTCGCAGCCAATCCACAGCTGCCAGTGCTGCATGAGCAGATGATCTTGCCATTGACTTGGATGATGAGTGAGACCTCTGGGAGCAGGGAGCTTCCCATTGAGCCCAAGGGGGCCACTGGTATGGGTAAGGCATTAGTGGCAAGAAGGTGCCAGGCCAGGGGCCTTTGTCTCAGCCTCAGGGAACATGCTTACCTTAGTAGCCATAGTGGTTTTCCAGTCGTCTTTGGACCTCCTCTGGAGAAGTGGAGCAGGAGGACAAGGATCCCAACTCTGAAATAGAGTAGTCCTGTGACCTCGGAGACATGGAGGGGGGGCAACCCTAGAGGGGGCCAACAGGCGATCCAACTCCTCTGTGGCCCAGAACGAGGTTGGAATCAGCTTTCCTGATGTAGTCAGAGCCACTGGTGCTCAATGTGTTGGTGCCACAGGCAGGGTCAGTCCCGGTGCAAAAAGTGGTACCAGAGCACCTGAATGCCTCAACATTGACAATTGTGTCAGTGCCAAGGAAGGGTCTGGTACCAAAGACCCCTGTACTGGCTCCAGTGCTGCATCCATGCCAACCACCGGGAGGGGTGCTTCCTGTTGTGGTGTGGAAGGGCCTGAAATTTTGGTGGCATGCTCCAACTGGGGGGGCACTGCAGATGCCAACCGTGCAAAGTCTTGGATCATTGGTAAAGATGTGACCAAAAGGCAGATTAGGTCCACTGCAGCCTGGTATACTGATGCCACAGACTTAATCAGTACTGACATTGCTCCAGTTGATACCAAACTCAACAGACACCAAAACTGGAGTCGACAGTATGGGATTTCTGCCCTTTCTATCCTGTACCAAGGGAGAGTCAGAGGTACCCTCACCATCCCACATGCCCAAACCAGTCCTATGCCAGTCGGCATTCTTCTTAGGGGAGGCAGAACAGTCACTCCAGAACCTGGAGCATTCACAATTTGTCTTGTGAGATCTCTTCTTTGGTGCCAACAATGGAGAATGGCTCCTGTGCCTCTTTGAAGAGGCCCCTGCTCCAGAAAGAGAGGCAGCAGCACTTTCTGAGCCTGAGCACAATCTGTGACCTGAGGAAGGCCTTGGTACCGGGTCAGGCCACATGGCCTATTCAAGCAGGTGCTGCTTGAGGCAAAGGTCTCCTGCCACCTGAGTCCTCTTCTTGAACAATCTGCAAATCAAACAGTGCTTTTAAGGTGGGCTTTGCCAAGACAGAGTAAGCACCACATATGGGGGTTACTATTGGGAATTGCCACTCCACACAAAGGACAATGCTTGAACTCCAGTGAGGGCATCACCAGAGAGCACTATATAACTTTTTTTAAACTAACACTAGCTAACTAAACTAACTATTATCTATGTACAGGAGCTAGGCTAAGAAAATGAATTTGAGGTTGTGAAACAACAACCACACAGAGCTCCAACTCCAGCCGACGGACAGTGACAAAAAACTGAGGGAGGTCAGGGCAGGATCTTGTTCAGACCCACCCTTAAATACTCTATAATCTATTTTGTGAGGAGCCTACATTTTAGTTATTGAATAATGACTATGTTTAATACCCTGGTTCCAATGAGGCTCCCTTCCCAGAAAATATTCTTTTTGAAAGACAGTGAAGAAAATCAGATACTTGGGAATATGGCTCTCTACAGATTTAAAGGATGTGTATTAACATAACTTGGCAACTGGCAAAGGTTAAGGAAGGCAACAACTTCCTGTCAGCATCTGTAATGCCCCAATCCTATAACCTGTCCTTCATGGATGGCCACATAAAGGCCCACTGAAGTGAATGGAGCAATGAATCAGTGCCAGGATCAGGGCCTAAATTTATACCTGGCCCCAAAGACAACCATGATGGGCACGTGTTTAAAAACATTTTAAAAAATGAAATAAGTAAGTCTTAAAAACAGAACACTTGCAATCAATAATATAATGACTAATGGGAATACAGATTCTGGACATCAGACAAAAAACCAGGAAAACTGCCCTTTTACAGGACACTTGACAAAATTTAACAACTTGTAGTAAAACAAAACTGCAACTGGTGAGAAACTTATTTATCAAGTGTAAGGTTTTTCTTGGAATTTAATTTAATAAATTGACAGTATGTAGATTAAAAAGCATCTCCAAAGTAAGATGATGACAAACAGAGGAGAAAATCTGGATCCAAAATATTAGAGTGCATTTTTAATAACGAACAGTCCAAAATACAGAACCTTTGGTTTTAATTTGCCACTGGCATAGTGTTCCAATAAAATTCAAACTCTAATAATAATTAATGTACAATTGTAACAGGTTTCTTGGATCACTGCTCAACTTTTGCCCATCTCACTCAGAATACCCATACTAAAAGACTAACAGTAATAAAGCATCAGTGAACTGCATCAATTGTTTATATAGTTGATCAGATTAAATTAGTTGTATACTTAACATAATTTCTCCAGATTTTGGAGACCGTGGGTTTGTTGACCACATTTACAATATGTAAAGGGATTTTTTAAGTGGATGGAAGTAATTTATGCTATGAGAATTTATAGACATTATTGTCAGGGGGAAAAGACACTAGAGAGACAATTTATGTTATACATTGTTCCAGATGTCTAAACTTGAAGTAATAATATGAGCATGATTGATAGTTGATATGTTTGTGTTTAATGTAGTGGTAAGAATGGCAGTCTATGCCCACATTGTGACATCTTCAATATCCAGCCTTCCCAAGTAAGCCATTTGTTATATATTCAGATCAATTACCATTCATCCCTCCCTTCTCCCTTGGACTTAGAAATCACCAAGAAGCAGTTGTCAGGATCCAGATATATGGCATCACACATCACAAACATAGTTACAGTGTTCAAAGTCAAGCACTAGGTATTAACTACTCACAAAGCACAACTGTCAAGAACAGGACCTTTCAACTGACTTTTAGTTGAATGAAGTCAAAGTCAAAGTCAAAAGGTGAAATTCACCCTGTGCAGAGAGCTGGCACAATGTCTATGTACCATTTAAGCCTCATTAAAGATTTTGAAACTAGACTGAAGTGAAATTCAAGTGGTGCATAGACCTTAAGTTGAATTTTGCACAGGAATGAATTCCACCCAAAGTGAGCATAAATTTCTAATCTACCTTGATAATTATTTTACCTAGGCTATCCAAGTAAATTTGGTTCGTTTCAGTAGGGCAAGGAAATTACACAACTAATTGAACCTAAGCAGTTTATCAGTTATGTAAAGTTTTCCTAGTATGAGAAAATATTCCTAAATCCATGTTCCTCCTCAATATGTTTTTTTATTTATACAGAAAATCATATGATCTGACATTACATTTTAAAAAATAATCATGTTTTTTCTTAGTAAGTGCTGTAATATGGAAAAATAAAACATTTTAATTAGGTCATGAAAACTCCTATTTATTCAATATGTTTTCACATTTTCTTAAGCATTTTTAAGTTGTCCTTGGCTTCCTTCATCTCTCTAATGTCTCACTTATTTGCTGATTGAAGGAATAGAAGATTCCATTTTATTTGGATTTTTTGGTGCTCCAATAGAAAAGAGACCCCCAAATGTCTGAGTTTCAGGGGAAGTATCTACACCATTGAAATTAATTAGACAACTATATGCTTAAAGTTAAACATGTATTGACATGCATTTCAGCAATGTGTGGACATTTTTATCTGAGAAGTATTTCAATGCTCTGACAGAGGCTGGATGCGTGGACCACATTTCAAAGACAATGTTTGTCTGGCTATGTACCAGTTATGGCCAGGCTTGAAAATGACCTAGTTATCTTGATTATCTATGTCCTCATATTGTCAAAGGTTTCATTTTTCAGAATAACTTTCTAAAGCAGCAGCATGGGCGAAGGGCCAAGAAAGGAATTTGCAATGGGTCAGTAGTAATGTAAATACTGCTGAACTTGAAGTTTTAATCTTTGACAAAACCTGTTTAATTGTTTTAAACACACAGACACACAACACACCATTAATACTTATGACATTTTGAAATTCTTTTAATCCTGATTATTCCCATCAGAAGAGTAGATCCATCAGAAGAGCAGATATGGATACAAATTTTGACTATTTAATTGCTTTTCCCCTCTAAAAAAGCAATTTAAGGACAGAGATGCAAATACATCCCTTTTGTAAAACTCCATTTCAGGATGAATTTGCCCCACTGTCCCAAAGAGAAAGTAACTTAAATTTTTGACCCAAGAAAGAGAAATGAATAAGGTGATAAGAAAAAGCTATGATTTTCCATTGGCTCTTGGGGCAGGGAGGAGGAATCTTGCTAAGAGTATAATGTGGAACAAGATTCTTTTGAGGCCCGGTGAGGGAGTTACAGGTGAGTGAGGAAAACCAGACCAGCCCTGTGAAATTTTGAAGATGGCAATAAAAGATGAGATAACCCCATTGTGTTATCAAGGGAACTATTCTATTCAGGTTTTTATACGACACTCATCACCATAGTATTTGAAGATGAACACCAAAGCATTCTTATTCACCCTTACACTGAGAAATGGGAGGAGAGAGATTCACTACTCAAAACTTGAGACAGAAGCAGAGTTACAGGTCAGCAATTTATTTTATATGTTTTCCTGTTTTCCCCCGCTCTCAAAGGCTGAGGTTGTAATTAGCTCTTCCTCTGCCCAAGAAGAACTAGACACAGCTTCACTCAGAACTTAATAGCAGCCCAAAAGGGAGGGGGTGGGTCTGCTTTTGTGGCCCACCCAACATGCGGGAGGTCAGACTAGATGATCATAATGGTCCCTTCTGACCTTAGAGTCTATGAGTCCATGAGTCCATGAGTCTATGAGGTTGTTCAAGAGCGAAAAAAAGGCACTCTTGTCTCATGCCACAAAGACTGAAACTGTCATCCAAACTTAGATCCTCTCCCTGTGGTAAAGAAAGATATTGCCATTAGACCTATTAATCCTAGCAGAGTCATATTTGGTAGGGATTGGGGAGATTGAAAGATGGAGAATAAAAACTGAGGTTAGCCTGATTTACACTTTTAAAGCAATTTTAAACTTGTAAAAACAAATTGTAAAATAACACCAAACCCTGTGTTATAAGTTATGGACACAGTTGCAGAGAATATCATTGGTATGCTAGCAAGAACAGGGAGTCACATGATCAATTCAACATAACCATGACTAACATTCATCTAGCATGCACCATATGCAAAGTGGTTTGACACCCTTTAATGAAGGGCATTGTGAGCTGGTCTGTCAGTGCATCAGTGCCCCCTCCGGCAAAGCGGAGCTTTGCACCTAAGTTAACAGTCTGGCAGGGCTGTCAGTCAGTTACAAAATATCTCCTATGTTCTTAAGTCTCTCAGGGCACTCCTAGGGAAACTTAGGCCTGGCCACTCCACTGGCTTCCAGCTCATGGCCCTTGAGCTAGCCAGGCAAAATCAGGACTCCACGACTCCAGCTGTAACCTGAGCTCCTTTCTACCTCCTCTGGTTCCTGTAGGCTCTTCAGTCTGTTGGCTGGTTGCCCTTCTTATGGTACTGTCTCTGAGTGGCTTTTCAGCAGCTTGCTGGCAGGAATTTCCTTCTCCAGCCTGTTCACTTCTCTACCACCTGCCCGCCCCTCTGCTTTCCAGCTCTTTTACCCTCCCCGCTGTTGTGAGGCTGCCAATCAGCATTAGCTGTCAGTACCAGCATTTACCCCTTAGTAGTTGCTGGGTGAGCATGGGTATATACACCCCATGACAGACTTCCCCCCTTTGGACAGAAATGGGAACATTCTCTGCAGAAGCAGTGATCCACCTTTTCTGTATAAAAAGTCTGCATTCTTTTTGTGGCTGGGACAGTGTTCTACTGAGAAGGAATACAGTTGTAGGCTGAGGTACCACCTCATTGTCCATGCATTTGTTCAGCCATTTTAGTGGAGCATGGTCGGTCACCAACATAATATGGTTGCCTAGTAGATAATAGCTTAGTGTCCGGATAGACCAGTTCACCACAAGGCACTCCTTTTCAATTATTACATATGCTTTCTGTAGGGGAAGAACATGTTCTTCACCGTCATGTTCTTGGGATAGTACTAGCCTATGGTGACTTTACAGGCATCTGTCTGGAGCATGAAGGGCCTCTCAAAGTCAGGGATTCATAGTACCGGTTGTCCACACAGATACTCTTTAATTTTTTGGCTTTTGGTAGTCCATTTCACTTTCCAGGATCCCAAGGCTTGGGGTGCCACCAACATTGTGAACATAACCTCACATTTTCTGTAATAGTAGATTAGACCCAGAAACAACCAGACTTATTTTTTGGGGTCAGGAGTCAGATAGTCTCTCAGAGCTTGTACTTTGTCAACTAGCGGTTTGACCATTCTGCCCCGCAGCAGGTACCCCAGGTATCATGTCTCCTTTTTCTCCGATCGTAAACTTGGCAGGGTTTGTGGTTGACCCAGCAGCCTTTAAGGAACATAGAACAGCAATCACCTTCTGAACATGCATCTCCCAGTCCTGACTGAAAATCACCATGTCATCTAAATAAGCACCTGCATAATCATTATGGGGCCACAGGATCTTTCCCATTAGGTATTGAAAGGTGGCCACTGCACCCTGTAAATTAAAAGGCATAACCCCGAACTCACAGTCCCCACAGTGCAGAGAAAGCGAGCTTTTCCCAAGATGCTCTTGTTAGGGCGGCATCTGCCAGTGCCCATTGGTCAGATCTAAAGTTGTTATATACTGCACTTATTCCAGACACACAAGGAGGTCATCTACTCAAGGCACTGAGTAGGCATCAAACCTTGAGATTTCATTTACCTTGCACAAACCTATGCAAAACCTGACTGAGCTATCGGACTTGGGAACCAGGACTATTGTACTATGCCATGCACTTTGAGACTCTAGCTTCCACATCCTCTAACTTCTCTTTGACTATCACCTTCATCTTCTTCAGTATGGGCCATATGGCCTCTCTTCCCACCTTTCCTGGCTTGGTTTTGATGTGGTGGAATATCAATTTGATGTGCTGGCAGTTTGGCCTGGCACTTCCAAGAGGACATCCTTGAACTCGTGAATCAGGAAGTTGGCCCATCTATTTTGCCTGGGGTCAAGTGTTCCCCCAGCTGTACTTTTGAATCAACAACCGACAATCCTATCTGTGATCCTAACTCTGGTTCATAGGGGTTTGGTGCTATTAGGAGTCCTTCTTTAACTGTCCATGGTTTTAACAATTTGACTTGATAGTTCTGTTTTTCCTTTTTTCTGGTCTGGCTGATAATTCACTGGACCAACACAGTCGATAATCTTGTATGGGTCCTGCCATTTGGACATCAGTTTTGACCCAGAACTGGGTAATAATACTAAAATGCAGTCTCCTGGTCCAAACTCTTTAATCTGGTCCCCTTCTTGTAGTTCCACTCCTGGGCTGCTTGAGACCTTTGTAGGTTTTGTTTTGTGAACTCTTGCAGAGCCTCCAGTCAGTCCTCTAGCTATAGAACACACTGCACCATGTTGGGTGTTGTATTGGCTTGTTCTTCCCAGCCTTCCTTCACTGGGCTGAGTATTCCCCTTGGTTGCCATTCATAGAGGAGTTTGAAAGTTGAGAAGCCTGTCAAGGTTTGTGTAGCTTCTCGTACTGAGAATAGAAGGGGGAAGGAGTGTCTCCCAGAGGTCGGTCTTCATTAATCATTTGTGCAATCTCTTCAGGGAACCAAGCCATCTGTGTGTGGATGATATAAGGAGGTGCAAAAGTTCTTGATTCGTAGTAAACCACACACCACCTTCATCAGCCTGGAGATGAATTTTGCACCATGGTCCATCAGGATCTCCCCGGGTAGTGCTACTCTTGCAAATACTTTTAACAATTCCGTTCCTATCACTGGGGCCATAATGTTTTGTAGGGGAACCACTCCAGGGTAGTGGATTGCATAGTCAATGACAACCAGTATATACAAGTAGCTGGCAGAGCTCTTATCTGTGGGTCCTACAAGGTCTACTCCTATCCACTCAAATAGAACGTCCACTAGTGGAAGGGGAACCAGTGGGGCTGCTTGTACCTATTTAGGGGCTACCCACTGGCAGTCAGGGTAGGAAGCACAATAATCTTTTACTTCTTTGTGAACTCCTGACCAAAAGAAGCAGGGTATCAGACATGCAAGGGTTTTCTCCCAAACCACATGGCCTGCCATCAGTATCTCATCAGCTAGCTTGAGTATTTCCTGCCTGAATATGTGGGGTACAAGGAGATATGTATACTGTTCCCCCCTCCAGGGTACCTCGCACCTGGCGATAGAGTAGGTCTCCCCATAGCTCAAAATGAGGCATGTGGGTGGCCAGTTCAGGCCTCACCACTTCCACATCTCTGAGAAATGTGCCTTCTTCATAAACGCTCCAGAAAGAATCCTCCCTTTGCAGTTTGACCCGCAAGTTGGATGATCCCAACAGCCTTCCCATATCTACTGGATCTTGTTCATGGTTCAGATCACTAGGAGTGCCCATTCCAGTGGAGTTGTCTGATTCACTGAGGCAACAACTCCTGCCTCATTTACGTAAATCCCATCCCTTATGTCCAGTGGCACATTTCTTGTCTGGTCCAATGTGCCTTCGTCTGGGATAGAAAGAGGTCTTCAACCTTGAAGGGAATGTTCAGCTTCTTTAGTCATCCTCAACATGGTTTGTAGCAGTGTCTTAGACTCATAGACTCATAGACTTAAAGTGGGGCCAGTCCCATCACAACAGAATTGTGTATGGCAGATTACGTGGTACACCTAACATGGGATGGCCTGTTTGTCCACCTGCTATTAGACAGACTTTAATACAGGGATAATCCCTCACGTCCTTGTGGAGGCATGCCAGTGACACCGTGCCTTCTGAATGGACCTCAGCCTCCCTCAGAAGGTCTTCTTTCACTAGGGTCTGTTCACAAGTTGAATCCACGGGGCTAGTGGCTCTAGGTGGTTGATGTGCACCTATAGTGGTTAATTTCAGGCTGCCTGGTGTTTGGTCAAGGCTAGGGAAGGCCTCGCTGGCCCCAAAATTACACTCCATGGTCGGGCAATCTTTTTTTGATGTGCCCTTCTTGAACCCATTTAAAACAGATCAATCACCCTTTCCAGTGAACCCTCAAATGGTGGGATACTCAGGGCTTCAACCTGGCATGGCCCCCAAGTTCTGGCCTTCAGAGAATGGGTTGGAGAGTAAGCTAGGACCAGCATGAGGTCTTATCTGTCAGAGGTGAGGCTGGTCTCCATCCTGTGGCCTCAGAATAGCCATTCCCCCTTTGGTTAGCCCTCACTGACTTAGGAGAGACAAGCTCTGTCCTCCTAAGCCAGGTTGGTGGGGCGTCAGCCTCAAAATAGTTTTCAGCTAGCCTCACTGCTTCTTCCAGAGCCTCTGGTCAGTTTCTCTGTACCCATTCACACACAGGAGTGGGGAGAGCCCAGAAGAAATGCTCAAAGACAACCATGTCAGCTATCTACCTGCTCGTCCTGGGCTCAGGCCTCATCCACTTCCAGACAACATCCTTGAGCCTGTGCGCCAGAGCTTGAGAGGCCAAATGGACAGGCTAAATTGTTGCCCTCTGAAACAGTGATGTCAAATCTCTTCACTTAATTGCAGCTGATCAAATATGACTGCCTTCACCATTGGATAGTCAAAGGCATACTCTGGGCCCTATTAGCAGCTTGTGATTCTCCAGTCAAAAGAGGTGCTAAGCAGATGGCCTGTGTCTTGGGGTCCCAGCAGGCACGGGTGGCAAGACATTTGAAGGTCTCCAGAAAGGCCTCTGGGTTATCATCTGGTCCCATCATGGACAACACGGGGTTTCCAGGCCAACTTGTCCCATCGACCCTAGCTCCAGGTGGGGATATGGGGGGGTGGGAGTGGAGCCATCTAAGTGGGTGCCCAAATCAGTATGTCTAGCTGCTGTTGCTGGGTGGCTATTATGTCCAACATCCACTGGCTCTGTTGTTGAGCCATGGCCTAGGCCTCCTGCTTTGCCACTTGCACCTTGTGTTGCCATTGCCATGTCTGTAACAACTATAGCGTCAAGGTCTGCATCTTTGGTTGCTGCTCCTGTGCCGCTGCTTGCTAGTCTAAGGTAGTGGCCTGCTGTTAAACTAGCAACTGGAACACTTCCTCCATCTTAAGCCTTGCATATCTGTGTTATGGTTCTGTGGGGGCAAGGGCACAGCAAGATTCCCACTTCTGGTACCACATGTGAGCTGGTGCGTCAGTGCAACAGTGCCCCTTCTGGCCAGGCAGAGTGTTGCACCTGAGTTCACTCAACCTGGCAGGTCTGTCAGTCAGTTCCTGGTACCCAGGGGGTCTAAAAAAACCCCTCTGTTCTTAAGTCTCTCAGGTAGCCTGTCCACTCCACTGGGTTCCAGCTCAGGGCCCTTAAGCTAGCCAGGCAGAATCAGGACTCAACAACTCCGGCTATGCTCTGAGCTCCTTTCTACCTCCCCTGGTTTCTTCTTCAGTCTCTTGATCTGGTCATCCCTTTTTAGGGTGCTATCCCTGAGTGGCCTTTCAGCGGCTTGCTGGCAGGAGTTCCCTTCTCCAGACTAATAGGGCTTACTCTTAAATAGAAAAAGAATTTAACAAGATGACCCTGGAATGCCTAAGTCCTGATTCACCATTGCACTACACTTATGTATAGTAATTTATACCAATGCAAAGTGTGAGGATAATATGCTGTTGTTGTGACTTACTAGCATTTTGTACCCACTTTGTACTGCTCTAAATGACTACACAAAGTGCAAGACAAAGGAGAACCATCCCCCTGGAATCTGAGGACAACCCCCAGAAACAGAACCATTCTTTATCAGAAACAACATCCAGTCTAGACACAGGCTGAAAAGCATGACAGCTTCCCAGATTTACCAGAAGCAACAGAGCATGACCCCTCTCACATCCATCCTTTCTTCCAATATCCACTTGCTTTGTCTTAGTATCATATTGCTGCATCTCCTGCTCCAGGCTCAACATTCTCTTAAGTCCTTTGGTAAGAGTACACAATTCAGACATATGTAGAAACAAACCTGAAAGCAAGCATTTATAATAGGGATAAGGGTGGAGACAGCATATCATATCCAGACTACTACTTAAAAGTCTGATACTTCATTTTTGTCCATTCTTTCTTCCTGATCAAGACACACATCCAAGTAGGAAGAAGAGGAAATTGTGATGTTCCACTCTTTCCTGCACCATTAGCAGATCTCTTATAATTAAAGTAGATCAAAATGGAAAAAAAGAGGAAAGAGGATATACTGAGATGTTATTTGAGATAGAATCAAGCCAATTCAGAAACAAAGTGGCATGAAAAATGGCTTATATCTGTAATAATTTCTCAGTGATCACCATACATCAGCATGGCAATCAGTTAAAAAGTAGCAGGGACTCTTGAATGTTTGCTCTAACTCTTTAGTCGCTCATTTACTTTCATTTGGAAATCTGCAAATTTCCACAAATAATCACAAACTTTCATGTAACTCCCTGCATTTTACAATAGATAATACTGTGAGTCAGATGGTTAGAGAAGGTTCAGGTTTTTAAGAAGTTGGTTGTCCCCCAGGTCTTGGATATATAACAATGGAGATAATAGCTTCATGTAGATTTGCTTATGGCAGGGGAAAGCCAGAGGAGCTGTTGCCTTATACCAGGGATCAGCAACCTTTGGTCCGTCGCGGCCCGCCAGGGTAAGCACCCTGGCGGGCCGGGCCGGTTTGTTTACCTGCCAAGTCCGCAGGTTCGGCCGATCACCTCTCCCACTGGCCGAGGTTCGCCGCTCCAGGCCAATGGGGGCTGCGGGAAGTGGCAGCTAGAACATCCCTCAGCCCACACCGCTTCCCGCAGCCCCCATTAGCCTGGAGCCGCGAACCGCAGCCAGTGGGAGCCACGATCGGATGAACCTGCGGACACGGCAGGTAAACAAACCGCCCCAGCCACCAGGGTACTTACTCTGGTGAGCCGTGTGCCAAAGGTTGCCGATCCCTGCCTTATACTGTCTTAAAATGGCTGATCCATAATAAACAGAAGACCAGAACAGGTGTGGAATAAATCACTATATGGTACGGATATGAAACTGAGAGAAGCATCTGCTGAGGTTAATGACATCAAGTTTTTTTCAGTAGAAAAACCTAGTATGCAAAATGAGATCAATTGCTACTCCTCCACCCTTCTATACAACCCTTGCAAAGCAGGTAAACTGTAGTGAATATTTGCAAAGACATAGTATTTCTAATATTGCACTTCAGGCAACTATCAGTTGAAATTTTCCAATTGTGTGTGTCTACAAACATGGAAGCCTCTTATTACATGTATGTGGCTGGTAGTTTCAAAAGTACCTGATTGATCTGGGAGCATAAATCCCATGGATCCAACCTATTATCATAAAATCATAGAAATCTAGGTCTGGAAGAGATCTCAAGAAGTCATCAGGTCCAGCCACCTACACTGAGGCAGGACCAAGTAACCTAGACCATCCCTAACAGGTGTTTATCCAACGTGTTCTTTAAAACAGTCAATGACAGGGATTCCACAATCTCCCTTGGAAGCCTATTTCAGAGCTTAACCACCATTATAGTTAGGAAGTTTTTTCTAATATCTAACCTAAGTCTCCCTTGCTGCATATTAAGTCCATTACTTCTTGCCCTACCTTTAGTCGACATGGATCACAACTGATCACTGTCCTTTTTATAACAGCCCTTAACCTATTTGAAGACTATCAGGTCCCCCTCAGTCATCTTTTCTCAAGTCTAAATATGCCCAGCTGTTTAACATTACCTTGTAGGTCATTATCATTTATGTTTCTCTCTTCTGGACTCTCTCCAATTTGTCCACATCTTTCCTAAAGTGTGGTGCCCACAATTGAACACACTACTCAAGGTGAGGCATCATCAGTACCAAGTAGAGCAGGACAATTATTGTCCAGGTCTTGTATACAACACTCCTGTTAATATACCCCAGAATGATATTACCCTTTTGGGAAGTTCATTATATTGTTGACTTGTATTCAATTTGTGGTCCATTATAACCCCCAGATTCTTTTCAGCAGTACTACCACCTAGCCAGTGAGATCCCATTTTGTAGTTGTGCATTTGATTTTTCCTTCCTCAGTGAAGTACTTTGCACTTATCTTTATTGAATTTCACCTTGGTGAATTCAGACCAATTCTCCAATTTCCAAGGTCATTTTGAATTCAAATCCTATCCTCCAAAGTGCTAGCAACTCCTCCTATCTACATTGGTGTCATCTGCAAATTTTATAAGTATACTCTCCACTCCATTATCCAAGTAGTTTAATGAAAATATTGAATAGTACCCAGGACTGACTCCTGTGGGACCCCACTAGATATGCCCTCTCAGTTTGACAGCTGCCATAAGTGCAAGAGAGAGAGAGAGATTTTGACAGAAAACCATTGATAACTACTCTTTGAATGTAGTCTTTCAATAGTTGTGCACCCATCTTATAGTAATTTCATTAATTAAGACTGCATTTCCCTAGATTGCTTATGAGATTGTCATGAGGAACGGTGTCAAAAGCCTTACTAAAATCAGGATCTATCATGTCTACTGCTTTTCCCTATCCACTAAGCTAGCAGCCCTGTCAAAGATGGAAATTAGGCTGGTTTGGCAATATTTGTTCTTAACAAATTCATGCTGGTTATTCCTTATCACCTCATTATCCTATAAAAGTGTGTATGTGATTATTTAAATGAACAAATAAGGATGATATGTGACAAAGTGTGATATGTCTAAGAAAGTGTGAAAAATTCAGTGTGTGTATCTATGTCATTTCATCTGCTGCTGTGCAAAGTTGCTTCTTGATCTCACTTTCACCTCCTAGATTTTGTATGCTTCTTGAAGGATGAATACTTTTGTAACTTCATGTGTTGAGTTATTTTTAGAGCTGTTTGGAACCTTTCTGGCTAAATTAAATTTTGCTGAAGTGTACTTTTTCATGTTTTGCAGAGATGTGTTGGTTTTGACTGAGTTTTTGTCAGGAAGATGTCTTGGGTCCAGGATTCTCTGGGTCACTTCTGAGCAGAGACAGTGTAAGAGACCTGAATGAAAAAGCCCAGCTTTTCAATCTTAAAATGGACATTTTGACATATTCCATTTTGTGAAAACATCTGAAAGGTTTTGGTTTTATTCCAATGCAGAATGAAAACAATTTTCAAAACATCAAAAATTTCCACATAAAAAGCGTGTCATCCTCTGGGCAGCTCTTTGTATTTCTCAGATACTCTTTTATTGGCCACCAAAATTCTGCATTCAAGTTATTTCTTTGTCTATGAAAATGTACTCACTGTAAATGCTCTCTTAGGCTGCTTTCTGTTAGCATGTTTAGTATAACAGGTTGAGGTAATTTTCTACATTTAAAGTGAAGTCGGGGATTTAACTACATAAGCCACATTTGTCAAATTTGGGTGCCTAAAGTTAGATTCCTGAATCCACACTTCGATACTTAAATAAAAGTGCCTGATTTTCAGTGGAGATGAGCATTTAGACCTCTAATTGACTTCAGTGGGATTAGGAATGCCCAGCACTTCTGAAAATCAGGCCATCTATCCAATCTAATCTATCTATCTATCTATCTAAGGATCTTATATAGCCCCCATTACTGTAGTATCTGAGAATCTCACAATCGTTAATGTATTTACCCTATCAAAATTCCTGTGAGATAGGGAACAATTATTATTATTCCTATTTCCAGATGGGGAATTGAAGCACAGAGAGACTAAGTGGTCACATTAGAAGTCAGTGACAGAGCAGGGAACTAAAACGGGTTTCCTGAGTCCCAGGCTTCCACAGAAACCTAGACCATCCTTCCTCATATTTGGATGATAAACACAGATTTGTGAATTTATTTGTGTATCTGAAGAACAAGAAAGTTGCTATATTTTTGTCATGATTCTGGTTCATGTAAAACATGAAATGTATTTGGAAACTGCAATTACCTAAACATAGCAGAAAGTTACATAATGCCAGTTGTCTACGCACAATTCAAAACTGCGTCATGTCATGGGTGTAATCATTAGCAGGATGGGTAGAAGAATAAAGGTCGTAACTTCTTAATCTTTCATCCTGCAGGAGGAATTAATGATTGGGAGACAAACAGAACAAGGCTCGCATGTATATTTTAGATGTGTATTTTAGATAAGGGTGGTCTTTTGAAGGATTTATTTAAAAAACTATATGTCTGAAGATCCACACATTTAAGGCTAAAGATGAATACTCAGATTGTGCATCTAAAAATCTATGCAAGGATTCTTTAGAGATGTGATTTTATAATCTTCATCAATACACTAATGAAATATTTTTAAAGCAAATTTTAAATTAAGGTCCTGTAGACTAACATGTTCTGAGTAAATATTACAGTGATGCACAACTGTTTTTGTCAGTAAATTCAGAAAATGACAGTATATACCTGGGGGTTGGCAAATGCCTGTTAAATGGCTTCATTACCACTTGAATGGCTCTTTATCAGTTTCAATGTTGAACTAATAGGTCTGGCAGGCTGGAAGGCTTTTTCACTTTTAAGTACTAGGTCCCCTCGGGAGGAAGACTCACCAGGCTGCAGCAGCCAGCAGTGGTGGGAGCCTGCAGGAAGGGTCAGAACAGGGCTAGGAAGAGGCACTAAGACCTAGGGTGCCCTATGCAGCTACATATGCTATGTATGCCTAAGGACGGCCTTGCCCTGAGGTCTGATTTGCAAAAGTGCTGAGAACTCACAGCTGCAACTGAAGTCAATGGGAGCTGTGCTTGAAAACATGAAGTGTGATATAATGCTAAGAACTCTAGAAAATCAAGTCCTAGTTATCTCAAACTAGGCACACTAAATAGGTTGGACCCTTTTGACCTCACTCTCTCTGTGAGTAAATTCTTCATCTGTGAAATGAGAGTAATAGTAACCTGGCTACGATTTTGGTGTGGAGTTCATGATAATAGTGAATTTGAATGACGTATGTGACCCCTGCAATGGAAGCAACTATCCGCTGGGGTCTTGTGGCCTGGCCCACGTGGTTGCAGCACCCCTCAGGTTTGGTGTGTCCAGCCCTCTGCAGAGGAAGATAGAGGGGCAGACACTCCAAACATGAGAGGTCTGAGCCCAGTCACAATGCCAGAAGCAGGGAGCCAAGGCTAGCCCTGCAGGACAGGAACTGCCACTATGAATGCAGGGTGGGCTCACTGTCCAACTCCCCCCCCAACCCACCCACACACACAGGTTCCCCTCCTTTCTGTGACATATCCTCGTTTTCCTACACCTCTGCCATGAAAAGTATTAATATTTTCTGTGGAGGGAAAATCACAGCCCATGTCTTCACAGGAGGGTGTTGTAGAAATTCATTAATATTCATGAAGTATTTGGATGCTACAGTGAGGAGTGCCACAGAAAATCCCATGAGGAAATCAACAATTCTGTCTTCTGCTAAATTAAAGAACTCTGTACTGAACATGTGCAAATGGTGAGTTTTCAAAGGCTTATAACTTGGCCAGACTTAGATATGCTTTTTCCCATCCAGACATAAAAGCTACTCACCAACACCACTAAATTTCAAGTACTTGCCCCAAAGAATGAGGGGGTGCTTCAAAGTAAAGGTCAGCAGAATAACCCTTTTAGCATGGGTTAAAAAACATATTTTCTCCTAGCTTCATTTATGGAAATGATTAAAAACAGTTTTGGCTGAAATAAAATAAAATAAAAATAAGTCCAGCCTGAGGCAGATGACCAGCATGGAAAATTTTAGTCCAAATGATTACAGTTTGGCAAATTTATATGCAACTGAAAGGAGAGTCTTATACCGGAATGTATCAGGAAACCTTAATAGGTGGCACTACCAGCCCTGCCCATAATAAATATTTTTGTTGTAATGTTTTAAAGAAAGGCAGACAAACTTGGATAGCTAAGCATTTTTAAATTAAGTACTAAGAGTCTTTAAATCATGGAATGGAAGAAGTTTTCTCTCTGGTTTTTTGGTTGGTCATTGCATGATATACACAGCCTATATAGTAAGAAAACCTACTGTTCTGAGATCCTTGCAATGCCTTCACCTAAGTAAGTAAATCAAGGCATTCTGCACTATGAACCTCTTTGCTTATATGGTTTATAATCTTTATTTTAAAAGTACAGCGTAATATCTTGTTACAGGGTTATGTCAAATTGTACATTAAAACAGAATGTCGGTAATGTCAGTTTTTATATGAACGTTGCAGTATAGTTAAGTCTGTACCACATTTAATCTGTTTAATATCCATTTTTTTATTATCAACATGTCTGCTTGGTGTATTTTTATTGTACTGTATTTGTTTTCAGTGTGGTTAAATTGCTAATGACATTTTATTGCCGTGAAATTTATCAGGGTACCAGTGCTGTGACAGCTTTTGAGATAAATTCTGCAAGACTCAATTTATTCAAAAAGTGGTTTACAATTAGAGAAGTGCTTTAAAAAATCATCATAATGTAAAACCCCCTCTAAATTAAAAGTCTCCTCATGCCTTAACTTGCAATAATTTTGCAATTTGAGGTACCATCACATAGTATAGTAACTCCAAAACAAAAAATAACTTAAGCGCCCAGTGCTGCAGTCCTATATTAATACAATTTAATGGAAAACAAAATGACCAAATAAGACTGCTGAAAGTCTTTGAAAATTGATATTTTGTGTCAATTCAAACCTCTGCCTTATAAGAGTCAACTATCAAAAATGTAGTACTATGGTATTCATAGTGTGCATTCTTTCTGCAATGGCAGCTATTATGACCACCTATAATCCATGTGATGGGGTAGTAATTAGAACAATACAAAAAAAAAATCATGAATGTGCTCCAATGCCAGGTCAGAATAAGATATAGATGAATTAGTTTGACCACCAGGCAGTTTGGATCATTACTACTTATTTGACTGTTACCAGATGAGTTGTTTGCAGACTGCAACATCAGATATGGCAAGTCACTGTATCTTCACACTGAAGTGCTCTACACATTTTCAGAAAATAACACTCAAGAAAATAATCACATTTTATAACATAAGTACAGTTTGTTCTATTTATAGCTTATGCAGACCTGCCTCTGGGAGGGCTTGCAGGAGTAGGTTTTACATTAGCAAACCCATCAGTCATGTTAACTATAGCTTCTATGGAGTATTTAGTTATAAAGGGTTGCTTGTAAAATCTTCCATGAGTTCCTGTGCTTTTCATAGGGAAAATCAAGATAAAATTTATTGCAGAGCAGCAGGCTTATGTGTAATAATTTGATGTTTCAGTACTGTTTCTATTGGAGATGTGTCCACATCACAAGAGCACAGATAGTGGGAGAGTTGTGCCTTAGACACCTTTTAGTCCATCTTTAGTGCACCCCTCAGGTGATGGGCCTGGCTTCCTGAACCTCACTCTGGATGGAACCACATGGTCTAACAAGGCTTAGACTGATTCTCTGGGCTTCAGCCTCCTGGTTCCCAACAGTGGTAACCCAACAGGCCCACTGGTGTACGGCACCTGTAAGCTCTTAACCTCTGGAAGCCTGTGACAGTGGCTGACTAGTGACTCAAAAACAGCTTCTTCAAAACAAAGCATTATTTATTCTTTAACCCAAAAGTACATAGCATGCAGAGCAAAGGGCTAACACAACACAGTCCCATAGACATGTTTCTCCTTACCTAGCTCTAAATCTTTCCTTGAAAGCATCTGTAAATTCCTCAGGGGTGGGGGAATTGGGTTGTCAGACAGAAGTTGACATTCAGATTGACTGAAACACAGAGACAGAGAGAGCATGCCATGAGCAAGGAAGGATGCCTACGATGGTGGTTAGCTGGACTGAGAGGAATTTACAAATGCTTTCAAGGAAAGATTAAGATGTAGGTAAGGGGAAATATGTGTACAGGACTCTTATCATACTGTCTTATCTTTGTCACTGTTTAGTTTCCTGTTGGTTTCTCCCTTATAGCCTCCTTTGATTTAACTCTGCATTCGGGTAGGATAATGTCACATAGGTAACCTGAATAAAAATACCACACAGCTCTCTCCTGCACCACACACACAATACATTTGTTGGCAGTCTCCACAGAGAGGCCAAGTATTGCTGAGGCAATGGTGCTGGCCCATCTTTTACCCCCAGAAGCAGTTCCTCCACATCAGGAGTAAGGCACACTGAAAGAGCAGTTTGAGGAATCTTGCACTGCACCTGCCTCCATTCTACTTAGTCTTCAGAAGAGAAGAATGAGTGGGGATTTGATAGCTGCTTTCAACTACCTGAAAGGGGGTTCCAAAGAGGATGGATCTAGACTGTTCTCAGTGGTACTAGATGACAGAACAAGGAGTAATGGTCTCAAGTTGCAGTGGGGGAGGTTTAGGTTGGATATTAGGAAAAACTTTTTCACTAGGAGGGTGGTGAAGTACTGGAATGGGTTACCTAGGGAGGTGGTGGAATCGCCTTCCTTAGAGGTTTTTAAGGTCAGGCCCTGGCTGGGATGATTTAGTTGGGGACTGGTCCTGCTTTGAGCAGGGGGTTGGACTAGATGACCTCCTGAGGTCCCTTCCAACCCTGATAGTCTATGATTCTATGAAGTATCAGAGGGGTAACCATGTTAGTCTGGATCTGTAAAAAGCAACAGAGAGTCCTGTGGGACCTTTAAGACTAACAGATGTATTGGAGCATAAGCTTTCGTGGGTGAATGTCCACTTCATCAGATGCAACATCCGACTAGATGCACTCTAGATCAGTGCTTCTCAAAGCCAGTCCACCGCTTGTTCAGGGAAAGCCCCTGGTAGTCCAAGCCGGTTTGTTTACCTGTTGCATCCGCAGGTTTGGCCAATCACGGCTTCCACTGGCCGCAGTTCGCCGCTCCAGGCCAATGGGGGCTGCGGGAAGCGGCGCAGGCCGAGGGATGTGCTGGCCACCACTTCCCGCAGCCCCCATTGGCCTGGAGCAGTGAACCACGGCCAGTGGGAGCCGTGAAGGGCCGATCCTGCAGAAGCGGCAGGTAAGCAAACTGGCCCGGACCGCCAGGGACTTTCTCTGAACAAGCGGCGGACCGGCTTTGAGAAGCACTGATCTAGAGTTGACCATCTCTCTGTCAGTGCAGAATTGGTCTCTCTTGTACTTTTTTTTTATAAACACACATCTGATATGTTATGGAAAGAACAACTGCAATAACTCTTTGCATTTAAATAGCTCTAAAATCTTTGGCTGAAATTTTACTACCTAATTTCCATTAGCTGCAAAACTTGGCTTGAAACCATTAATATATAAAGAATACTGTGCAAATAACTGCTGGAACCACTGGGATTTTGCACCATATTGGTATCCCTCTAATGAGCAGAAGAAAATGTCAAGGACTTGCAGGTTGGTTTCCCATTGGAGGAGAAATCAGTGACAGACTGTAGTATATTCTTAGTGTAAATTCTTCATTTTACATTGTATTTGCTAGTTCTTGAACCTAGGTGGTCACAAATAGCATGCAGGCAATCCTCTCTTTCAGGGGTCTCAGACTAATTATCAATGCTCAGTACCCAAGGAGAAACTGCCTCACGAATTGACTCTAGTTTGAGAGATTAAGCAGAAAGCAAACTCCCTTGCTGTTTGCCACAGCACACCCAAAAAGATATTACATTATACAGTGAACAAGACGACAAGCATTTCTTTGAAGAATGAACAATGCTGACATGCAACAAAAAGAACTTGTAAGACTATATGTCACTACTCTATCTGGTGATAACCGCCCTAACAGTATCAATGTGAAAGGTACTGAAGATAATATGAAAGAGTAATTTGGAGTAAAAGTTATGGAAATCATCAAAATTAACTAGTTCAGCTTAAGAATTTAGGAACTAGCTCTGGACTCAGCACTCCTCCAGAAGCACAGCAGATTAGGCATCAATGTAAAGAGCTACACACTGGAAGACATTTGCAATGCACAATAACTTTTATTGGTCTGACAAAAACGCCGAGTAATGCTGTAGATTCTTGAGTGCCATGTACTGGAGCATTATCTACTAACTAACTAAAAATATACAGCCAGAACACTCTTATTACATAGTTTCTATGTAATAATATGATAGGAAGAAAGAATCCAGACAGACAAATTGAGGTCCATTATCAGTAATAAGTCTCTGGAATTCAATGCAGGACAAACAGAGCGTTTTGCAACAACCAATAACAGAGGTTCTGTTGATGTATATAAGGGAACTCTTTCTCAATAACCTGAATTATCATCAACCATCAGAAGATATACTTGATTTCTCACTATGTATAAATTCATGCCCACCTTGTTCCACAGCTGATCAGATATTTTGTGCCTCATGAGTTGATTTGTTAGGAATTCATTGCAGGTACTGCAGTGCCTTATAAAATCTTTGACCTCTTTGTTCATGTTTGGCCAGCATAGGACACTTCTGGCCTAGTCATGTGTCAGTACCAATGACTCTAGCCTATGCCTTCTAGCATGTCTTTGGGTAATATGACCCCATTGCCTTTATAAATGACACCATATTGTACTTCAGTTGTTTCTCTTTATGTCCAGTACTCCTGAATACTAAGTGGCACCTTTTTCTTCCTCTCTGGCCATCCAGTCATAACCACCGTTTTGAGTGCTAGAAGCACAATGTCTGTTTGGGTAGGTTTTTGTATTCGCAAAAGCCACCTATGTGTCACAAAAAGGAATTCTGCCTGGTTGATGTGTTCAACTTCTTAATGAAGCTTCTTCCCCTTTGGCATATGTTGAGGATTTCATAATCCAGGACCTCAGCAGTCATTTTTATTTGGGCACTACTGCTCTGGACAAAATATCTGCAATAAACTCAGAGACTCTTTTGTACTATACATCCAAGCAATATTTTTGATTTTCTATTACAATTCTTTGGAAGTGTTTTGGAGTTGACAACAAAGACTTTTTGAAGATGGATTCCAGAAGTTTGTGGTCTGTGTCCACATGGATATGTTCCCATCCCAGGAGACGCTGTTCAAACTTGGTGCATGCAAAATCAATGACTAAACATTCTTCCTCTGTTTGAGCATAATTTTGCGCTGTTATAGTGTCCTATAGGCAAAATTCTACAGACTGATTATTCTTCAATAATGCTGCTCCTAATCCAAATTCACTGACATTATATTGAATTATCACAGGTCCCTTTCCACTGCAATATTTCAGGACTGAGTGGAATAGAGGTGAGGGGACAAGAGCTATAAGAACTAAGTGCCTGATCCAAATCCCCTTGTAGTCAACAGAAATAGTCTTTTGACTTTAATGGGCTTTGGAGCAGGCCCCAAGTGAGACTGCAATACAAGGCATCTCTGGTGGGAGGTTGACCTGGGGGAGGATTCTTTCCCTGCAACCCTTTGAGTAGCACTTTGTGCATGGCCCATATTCTTGGGCAGCATGATGGTTCCAGGATTTATCCCCAAAGGAATTGTCAGCATTCAAGTATTTAGTGCTTATGGGGTTTCTTTGAGCTTGGTACATTTCTAAAATGAAAAAAAAAAATACACAAAATAAAATTCATCTAAAACAAAAAAAAGTTCAGTTGAGAGATGGCATGCTGATGAGATTCAAACAGCTGATTAAATGTCTCAGATGCAGAATTTATTGACACAATCATTGAGTGACATAATCATTCTATACAGAAATGGAATGTACATTCAGTGCAATTTTCCTAACACGACCCTGTAGTGATTCTACTCAAGCTGAGAAGGGAGGCAGTTGGTTTATGAACAACAGCATGAGTAAGTCAGTATTGGTTTGCTGCTCAGTGTCCCCTGCTAATAAATGTACAAGAGCCACAATAGAAAACCTGACTGTCTGGGACCCCATATACAATGTTCAAGTTATGGTTTTAAAAGAAGATAACAGGAGGATTGGATATTTTTTCAGTTAAATTTATTTGCCAAAAAATGCATTTTTTTGGTCAAAAAAACTATTTGCAAACTCAGGTTGAATTCAGCCAATAGGTTCAGCTGAATAAAAATGGAGGACAATAGGTTCTGAAATGTTCCAACTTTTTCAGTTCAATATTTTCTAAATGAAACATACTGACTTTTGGTTGTGAAATGATATTTCATTTTGAAATTTAAGTGATGCTTAAAAAAAAATCACAAAATAAAGACTATCCCTCCAATCCGAAAATATTTCATTCTGGGTCAAATGTAACATTTCATTTAACCCAAATTTAAAAAAATGACTTTTCATTTTGCCAAGAAAAAAAGAATAGTTGTTCTTTTCGGTCAACTCAAAATTTAATTATTTTTTTTTAAGTAACAGGACCATGTCTTATGACTTTTTATTTTGATGTTAACTTCTAAATCAATTATTCACCCAACTCTTAGCCAAGCAGAATTCCTTTGTGTGACACACAGGTAGCTTTTACAGATACAGAGAACTACTCATAGAGACACTGTGCTTATAGCACTCAAAATAGATATTATGTCTGGACGGCCAGAGAGGAAGGAAAATGTGCCACTTAGTATTAGGAAGGAGTGGTAATTATGTCAATCAAATAGTCAAAGAATTAAAATAAAAATAAAAGGAAGAAGAGGAAGTTATTTATCCTATGGACTAACTAAGAGATGAACAGCTTTTAAGAATCATGCTGAGTTTATCAAACCAAAGAAAATAGAGAGTGGTAGAGCCATATATACAGTAGCAGGGTATTAATTCAAATCTTATAATTAAATTCAAAGAACAGCAGCTCAAAGAACTATGTAAACAAATCTGGTACAGTTCTTCTCCTTATAATAGGTTTGTCTGGAATAGTTATTGGCAAACCTCGAAGGTTTGGAAGTTCAGCTCTGATATGCCTCCTAAAGTTTAGAGACTTAGCTAAATTTGTCCGAACACTTTGAGAACCCATAGTAAAAACAATGTGATATAGAGGTAATGGTAAGTGATTGCTTTTATTTCCCAGACCCACTCAAAGGAGATGGGCCTGAATTACAAAAGGATTTCTCTCACACAGAAGTAGCTACTGACTCAAATGTTTCAGGAAACCTGTCATTCCATCTCTTACAATCTTCAGAGGGACCCCCAACTTCCTCCCTCCATTGCCCTCATCAACATAGGTTTCATCTCCACCTTCCAACTATCACTCTCTCTCCTCTACTTTTCACAAGCTGAAAGGTTTGATGTTTCTTATAACTACTGAGACAAGTAAGAGTCAACTTCAGCTCTGTGATCTATATAGCATTTCTCTGTTCCAGTATCATGAGTCTGTAGAGAAATCAGCTCTCCTATTGCTGTAAATAGGAATTTCATGCAAATATATAGTGGGATATTGCCGTCAGGGTCTAGAGTGTGGAGCTTAAAGCAAAGTTTTGTTCTAGGAATTCACATTTTGGGCCATATCCTCAGTGGTTTCAATCAGTTTAATTTAAATCAGTTTAATGGTACTATGCCAATTTACACTAGCTTATGGTCTGGCCTGTCATTTTCAGGACTGCATGCACTTAATGTCCATTTGCCAGTAGTTATCACATTTATACCAGTAGTTATCTTAGCCTACAAAAGGGGGAGTACTCCTGTAGCACTATGTACTAACTTCTGGCAAATACTGACTTCTCCATGGTGACCTCAGCAAATAGCAGCAGGGTTTAAATCTCTGACTAGAATAAAACATTCTGAACTTTGAGGAATAATTACATTCCTAGCCAGGAAAAAAAAAAAAAAAAAGCAAAGCAGCTTTGTTTAATCCAGTGATAAATCTATGTGTGAAAAAAAATGGAAAGTTTCAAAGTGTGCCTAACACAGTATGTGAGCAGCCAAATGTGTGATGCTTAGGGCCAATTACAAATATATTCAATACATTGTCTGTTTGGACTGACAAAAAATTAGATGAAGTAGAAAATGAACTATAGGAACTGGGTATTTCATTTCTCAAAATTAACACTCTTGGAGGCATACGCATATCTCACTTTCACACTGATGGAATGCACCAGTAGCTTCCAGCAGCAAATGACAGAGTACATATCAAACAAAGGAACTGTACACTTCAGCTATTTCTTTAAAAGAAGAACCCTTTATAAATATTACGCTATTGTAAATTTAACTGTTATTGAGACAGCACCAGATGTAGATTTATCCTAGAGGATTTTATGTGTTTTGCAGCAGCATGTCTCATAAAAACTGCAATAAATATGCTAATTTTTAATGTCTTTATAGTTTAGTTTCATATTTTATCAACATATAAAACAAAGATTAAATATATATGGATATTATATTCTTGGATATTGAGAATATCCAGCTTAATATTTCAGTAAGGGGTGCACAATTAATTATCATTTGTTATTTAGAATGCCCAAGTCTTTGGCCACTAGATGCTATTATCAAGGGACATTAGTGGAATTGATCTGATATGAGGTTTTCACCTTCACTTTAATCTTTTGGCACCAGTTGTTCTGGATCATCTGTGAACAGCTTTGCATGAAGGCATTTAGCATTCATGTTTAGTGCTGAGAAATCCTGATTCAATGGCTGAGGGTTAAGAAGTGACAGAATATTTAACAGAGGTGGAAGGGTGATGTACAGAGGTGTTCTGTTTATCTTTCTCATTATTGGCCATCTAAGGAGGCGAATGCAACTTTGACCTTTCAGGTGAACCAAAATGCAAAGTATTACATGGATTTAATTAACACCCACCATACACTTTCACAAACAGGTGGCAGGAAATGTCAGGCACAGCGTGTTCGTAAACCTTACCTACTAAGGCCAAACTTCACCTTTGCGATGCCTGAAATTTGTGACAAAGTTCCTAATATGCATAGATATTTTACACATTACACTAAAAAAGCAAACCTTTACAATCATAGTATTTGCTTGTCCCTTTATTTGCCTTGATAGTTGAATAGAAATCACTTGTTGGATGAGCTCATCCGTAATAAAATCAAAAGTCGAAGGCATTCACATTGCTATTTTACAGAAGTAACAGTCATGAAGCTGTTATTGCTTTGTGGAGACCAACATCGGGAATCTCAATCTAACATGTATGCGTTATAAGTTCATTTCTCAACTGTTTGCAAAACTGCTGGACAGAGGCTACTGGGTGTGCTGTTAGTGCCTGACTACTGCACCAGCCAACCACTGCCTCAGGGCGACAACAAGGCCAAAAATGTCCATATTTTGAACACCATTTCTGCACATTTTATCTCTCTGAAGTTATCACTCTTGGATGCTCTGTGTCTGATGGTGTGGATATGGGCATACAGGAGCTTTGCAGCATTTGGCGTATAATCTCTGCCTACGACAACAGGAGCAGCCAGGTGATAAACACTGCGTCAGTTTATAGAAGCACCGAATCATTGTTATTTGGTCCCTCTCCCTGATGTGAAACCTTTGTTTAAGCAACATCTTTCTACCTCCCTCCATCCTATTTCTGCATTCCACCCCCACTCACCATCCTCACCATTACTTACACTGACTCAGAATTCCATGTGGACAGATGTTTTTCCCTTTAGCCCCAAATACTTCACTTTACCACTGACATGATATTTCAATAAGAAATACATTCAAGATTGTAACCCACTCTGATACTACAGTAATGGGAGTCATGTATATATAAGGCCTAATCTACATACAAATTTTGTATTGGCGGGAAAAAAAATCACACCCTTAACTAAAATAGTTATACTGATGCAACTCATAGCATGGATAAATTATAAAAATGCCTTATAGTAGTATAGCTTACTCTCCTTCCCATATGGGAATAAACTACCCTGGTATAAGCACTTTTACACTAATATAACTGCTGTGACAGACCCAGACCAGTGGGGTACAGGAGTCTGGTAGAGGGCAAATATATTGGTCACTGGATGAGTAGTTTTCTGTTCCCTGAGTGACCAGAGCAGGGGCTGCACTAGAGTAATCAGGAACCTGCTAGAACTAATTAAGACAGGCAGGATAATTAAGACACCTGAAGCCAATTAAGAAACTGCTAGAATCAATTAGGACAGGCTAGCTAATCACGGCACCTGAGTTTAAAAAGGACTTCAGTTTGTGGTGTGCATGCGAGGAGCTGGGAGCAAGAGAAGCTGAGAGTGAGAAGACATATTGCTGGAAGACTGAGGAGTACAAGCATTATCAAACACCAGGAGAAAGGTCCTGTGGTGAGGATAAAGAAGGTGTTGGGAGGAGGCTATAGGGAAGTAGCCCAGGAGGCATTCTAAACAGCTGCAGTCCACAGGGCCCTGGGCTGGAACCCGGAGTAGAGGGTGGGCCCGAGTTCCCCCCAAACCTCCCAACTCCTGATCAGACACAGGAGGAATTGACCTGGACTGTGGCTTCTACCAGAGGGGAAGGTCTCTGGGCTGTTTCCCGACCCACATGGTGAATCTGTGAGGCAAGAAAATCCACCAATAAGCACAGCACCCACCAAGGTAGAGGAGGAACTTTGTCACACTGCATCCACACTAGGAGGGTTGTACTGCTTAAAATACACCAATCTATTTAAAGCAGTTCAGCTTTCGTTAGGTAAATAGTTAAAAGACACTTAACACAAAATTGTGCCATCTTCTGTGCTGAACCCTGTGTGCCAGTGGAGGTTCCCAATAACAGCATGTTCAATGGGGACTGGAGAGGATTGCTGCAGCGCAAGAGGTGCATATGATGGCAGAAGCTAGGATAGACTCAAGCTAGGATAGACTCACTATAAAATCTGAGTTCATTTTAGCCCTCCAATACCCAGCCACAACTGCCATTGATTGCATTCAATCCCGATGAACCAAAGTTAGACAGAAAGAGAGTGTATATACAAGACACACACACACACACACACACACCCCTTGATTCATGGGGATTTAGTGCTATGACTATGAAGTTTGCTTGCCAGACAGTACAAGCTTCTACATAGGAGGCATCTGTTAACATTTGCTACAAATAAAGCTTTTAAAATTCAGGTACTTCTACCAATCATGGAACTCCACTTGGAAAAAATAAAAAGTAACACTGACACATGAACAGGAATACTACATTCTGGGAAGTGCTACATTTTGATGTGTGAACAGAATCTAAATGCAGACAATAGCACAGGCATGGGTTTAAAGGACACCCTTATTTGGAAAAGTAACCCAAAAAATGGCATCATGGGGCTTCTATGGTTATTGTGTGCCAGTGACTCCAAATCAAATTTGCTCAAATTACCAATAAAAAGATATTTTCCCCACAACTCTCAACCCTGAAAACTCACCCTAGGATCTGAAAAGCCAACTGTTCTTTCCTGCTCACACATCTTTACGAGTTACAATGACCCTTCTGATTTAGATAACCTACTGACTTATATTCGGGTGTAGTTAAGGTGCAACCAAAGTATACACTTTACTACAAATAAACAACTTTCATAAGTATTGATTTAGAGGCAATAAACATGGAATCCTACAATGAGATTATTTTAAACAGTCTCCTTTCAGAGTACAAACACATTTTAAAGGGACAAACATTGATGAGATAAAATCTTAAAGAAAAAAATTAAAAACATCTGAAAGAGAGACATATGAAGAGGGATTTGGGGATTTTTTAACTGATGGCTGATCACTAACTAAAAAGAGTTTTAGTGACTCCAGTTTAAGGAGTCTTTTCTTCCCCGTCCTTTTCTTGTTGCCATGACATACCCATTACATTAGGATTTAAATAACATTTAAAATGGGTTTATTTTAACAATTCATTAGTTTACTGTGGTAATCGAAGGAATTAATTTTAACTGTTAATTGCTCCCAGGAGATTTCCATCATACTTTAAATCTGGGCCCATGATTAAGTTCTTATTAAGAATAAATATTCATTTAATGTATGTATATGTATGGGAAATAGTTTGAGGTAGAACAGGTCGGGAAGTTAGGAAAAACCCTTCAACCTCATTTTTAAATTGTTTGGACTTTAAAGAAGTAACTGGTAGAGTTAAGTTGGTAGGCAGTGTTCCCTCTAAGCTGCATGCCTGCGAGGCCACACAACAATCCGTCAAGTTGTGCGCACTTGATTATTACAGCCGTGCACATCCTCAGCGACAGTGACTTGTGTTCAGGTGCCCCTCCCCCCGATGCTCTGCTGCTGTGCTGCTCCTGCCCTCTACCTTGGAGCCCCTGGCCAGCGGGTACTGGGAGCCTCCTGCTTGCTGTGCAGAGCGGGGAGGAGGGAGGACGTTGATGTCAGGGTGTCCCCCTCTCTCTGCCTACACATGTACCTCTCTCTGCAGAGCGGTGTTCGGGGAGAGGGGACAGAGCTCAGGAGGAAGATGGAGATGCTGGTGGCTGCTGCTGTGTCTGAACAAGCTTTCAGACTGGTGAGTACTGCTTTGCTTAAAGTAACAGTGCACATTCTCTCATACACTTCCCCTTCACAAACACAGTCTCTCACGCACATACACACTCTGTCTCTCAAACACACATACACATGCACACTCTGTCTCTCACATACACACTGTCTCACACACACACACACACACACACACACACACACACACACACACACACACAGTCTCTTTCACACTCACTTCCCAACACATACTTGTATTATTGTTGTTACTTCTTGGTACTTCCTGCAATGCACATATATTCTCTGGTTTCAGAGTAGCAGCCGTGTTAGTCTGTATCCGCAAAAAGAACAGGAGTACTTGTGGCACCTTAGAGCAAATTTATTAGAACATAAGCTTTCGTGGACTACAGTTTCAAGTTTCAAGAGGGTCCTGTGGCACCTTTAAGACTAACAGAAGTGTTGGAGCATAAGCTTTCGTGGGTGAATGCCCACTTCATTGGACGCAAGTAAACTGTGTCTGATGAAGTGGGCATTCACCCACGAAAGCTTATGCTCCAATACTTCTGTTAGTCTCAAAGGTGCCACAGGACCCTCAGTTGCTTTTTACAGATTCAAACTAACACGGCTACCCCTCTGATACTTAAAACCATTGATGTAATTGTGTTTCTATTAAATGAAACCTCTGAAAAATAATCTTATCAAATTAACTTTTAGGACACAATCTGCTTCAAGCCAAAGGGACAAAACACCAAGGAGAAGTGTATATTTTAACATGGAGTGATAATTGAATCCCCATGGACTAAAGAATATCACTTAGCGGCCTGCACAATATGAGAGGCTAAAAGCTTTTCATTAGACTCTTACTCAACAGTGGTGAAAATATAATTTAAAAGACTCACAGCTAAAGCTGAATGATTAGTTTTAACTTCTAACACAATGAAGTTACAATTAGACTAAATTAGTTTAACTGTTTGTTCATTAGCCTTCAATAGAAATGTGGATACAAAATTACTCCAGGTATTTTCAAGCAGATCTTTAATTAGTGATTGGCAAGATGTTTATCTAGTTCAAAATACAGGCATATACAACAGTTTACATGGCCAAAGTGTATAAACTTTTGTATAATCTCAATTGTTCTGCTAGGAAATTAAGATTTCATGTGGTCAAAATACCCAAGTTATATTAATAAAATTAGCTCTCTTCTATCTTGATCTTCAAAGTTTAACACAACAGTATTGCCACGTTTTTATTTAGATAGATTAGTAATACCTAACATGTAGTAGCACTGTGTGGACCACCCACTCTCATGAATGTTAGCTATTATATTATGCAAACAACATTTGTAACTGTATATTTCCATGCATCAAGAGAAATTATGTACTTGTCTAAATTTTCTTAGACTAAGACAAACTTCAATAATAAAAGGACAAAAATAAAGTCCCTATGAGAGAGGAGTGTGTGGGCCGCCACACTACTAGGCTACACTCATAATGAACAAAACCCACCCGCTGTTTCTGTAAGCAGGAAGTGTTCTCCAGAATGTAAAGGTGCAGTATACAGAAAACAAAGGCATCACATTCCCATGGATGTACCTATCACGGAGTCAGATACTTTGGCCCCACTGAATTCAATGGCAAAACTCCCATTAACTTCAGGGGATCCAGGATTTCACTCTGGGTATGCACAAAAGCCAAGTCAGTTCTTCAGTGCTACTTCCTCCACTGGTTCCACCTACTTCACAGATTTCCTCAAAAATGAAGAAGAGGAGTCTGATCTGGCAAACAGCTGCAGTTAAGACTTAGGTGCAGAGTTCAAACTATGGGAAACCACTGGAGGCCTTATCCTGCATTCTTTGAACATTCTGGGGAGTGAGGGCCTGCTCCTGTTGCCATTGAAGTCAGTGGTGTTTGAGGCATGCAAAGAATGCAGCTTTCAGCCACTGATGTTTCTAACAAGTAAGGAAATAAAAGAAAGCAAAAGTAGAAATAAAATCAGAAGCCAAATAGTGCCAAGATATTTTGGAAAAGTTCCGAAGTAAACCTAACCCATTAGGATTGGTTCTTTATGTTGGTGATTATTCAGAGCCAAATGAAGGTTTTACTCAAGCTAAACTCCCATTGGGAGTCTTACCTGAGTAAGAATTACACGATTTGGTCCATAGGTAGGTGGTGACTTTTAGCTTCTCATTGTATATGCAGCCTCTCTCTCCATTTTGAATTTCTTAAGCCCCATCTTTTATTTCAATAGTATGAAGTTAACAAAGCAATAAGCATTTCAGAAATTATGATACACTATAAAAATACACAAATGGATTTAAGTAATGCATCCTGGGGATAGTGAGTCATACCAAGCTACACCGTGATTTACACTAAAATGCTGGCTTGTAGAAAAGAACATACATTGTGTTTTAAAATATGACAAGTTGATTTCTCTTTCACTCATTCTGAAAGTGTTTTTAAGTGCTGGATAGTAGCAATCTCTCACAGAAAAGCCCACGGAGTAAAACTGAATATATCAAATAAGAAATCAGAATCCAGCAGCATTTATTAGCTTCCCTTCCAGCATAGTGAATTAGAACTGTCTACCTTGAAGTGTCCATGCAGTCCACAACCATCTCCAATACAACTCTATACCATTGTGCAAACTGCAGGCTTGAGGCCTGATCCAAGGCCTGCTGAGGTAAATGAGAGTTTTCCCACTGATTTAAAGGGCTTTGGATGAGGCATTTGATGCACAGTCAGTAGAGAAATTCAGTAACATATAGCAAATGATGACTGCCAAAATGTATTAATTATCAGAAAGCTTTAGGTTAAGCAGAAATATGCCCAGGGCTCCTGTAATACAAGCTTATTATGGTAGCCTCCAAGGCTATCCTACAGCAGAAACTGTTCCTTAAATAAAGTATACTTTATTCTTGTTTGATGGTAACCTTAATCTCAGTTATCTGAGCGACTGCCACAGCATTTATTTCCTTGTGCATCAGTTCAGATTCAAAGCTTAACTCACTGCTATCAAACTTGCCCCACATTTATGTTCATTCTGTGCAAATACTGTATTCGGGTTTCACTTGCATAAATACTCACAGGATGTGATGCAGTTCCCATTGAAGTCAGTTGGAGTCTTTTACTTGACTTTATAGGAGTTGGATCAGTCCCATAGAGAGCTAATGCAAACTTGCTCATTCAAATATTTGCACCAAAAGTGATTTATGTTATGTGGTATAGGAGAACGCTTAACACAGCAAGAGGACTGGATTCCCCAAAGCACCAATGAGAGCTAAGCTGCAGAGGAAATTAAACAGACAAGGATCTAACAATACCTCTAGCTGTAGGACTGTGTATGCACATGCAACTTTTTTGTGCCCATGACTTTCATGAAGACAGAAAATTACTAACAGCACATTCAATCCACTTGGCATGTTATTCTATATAGGATATTTGAGACACTGTTAAACAAAGCTTGAGGACAGTGTTCCCAATACACACCACCCCAAGACAGAGTCTGAGAAGGATCTGATTAGATACTTCACAACTAAGATTCAACATAGATAAAGTTAAACTGAATTTTAACTTTGTACCCAGGCAATAAATCTTAAACTGGTCTAGTTTTCCTAGGAATAATGCTTCAGACAATGCCTGACTAAACCAGCAAGGAAAAATGTTCTAAAATTCACTAACACTGATTATCAGCTACATCTCCCTAAGTGGCTGCCTCTCCCCAAGAAATTCAAAGATCCGGTATTTTCATCAAGGCCTCCTCCTGATTGTAAGTTACTCTCATCCAAATCAAATCTGCCTCTGTGATTAATCCTAGGAAAGCCACCATTGAAAGGTTAGCCCAGTAGAATGCACTACTAATAACAATTGCCTTCCCTGTTGTCTTATATGAAGCCCCATACAACAGCTAGAGAAGAAATCACAGCTGAAGGTGAACTGTTCATTTTAGAACTTGAATCACACTTCACTTTAGAACTAGTTTTTTTTCCATTCTGCTCCATTTAAGTTACTGTTGGAACATGGGCACCTTTACCTTAGGAGAGTACAAACTGGGCCTTCTCTTGATCCAGGAGTCCAGAAGAAGTCACCAACCAAGATGATGAAAGATGCCATCTTGGAATCACCTGTGGGCCTGGGAATGTTGCTGGTTTATAGACTCCTACAGCCCACAAGGTGGCAGAAATGCAGTATTGCAGATTCCTATGCAGTTGAATGGGGAAACTACAAAACATTGGTTCATGTCTGTTTTTATTTTTCTATCTTTGAATCGCTGGTATTAACCCATGTTGGATAGTGGAGATTAGCTTCATCTGGATAAAACCAAACAATCACATGCATACAGATATGACAAAAACCAGGCACTATTAGGGAAGCAAGGCAAGGGAAACTGAATGGAAAAGGTAGAGAGGGTAGGCTGGCAAAAGCTGAAGGGAGGTGGAGATCTAGTAAGAGTTTCTCTCCATTGGTTATGTAAAGGCATTTGGGCCAGAGCTCTCAACCAAACTTGGTCCTTGGAACCAGTAAATGTTACCTGAACTGATGTGCAGTAGTAAAACTATATTGTTTTTAAGATATAAAGGAGTCTCTGTCCTCTTTTCCTGTGCTGCACAAGTGATTCCAAAATCCACAGTTCTGACTTCCCAGCTGTAATGTGACAGAGGAAACAGAAATGATACTATGTGACTTGTGTGATCAATCACAGCTAACCAGCACAACTCAGATTTAACATTAATACTAGATATTCAGAGTGAACTGATCACAATATACAGTAAAAAAAATACTTTAAAGAAAATTTGAATCTACTAGGAGATGAGACTGCTCAGTACCCATCAGAAGGTACTCAACACTACGCAGGATATAGCTCATAAAATCCAACTAAACCTGAAGCTGAATAAATAGAGGTCAACAATAACAACACACACACAGAGGAAAATCTGACAAGGGAGAGAGAATTTAAGTTAAGGGATGGAAGATGATATTACCTCATTGGACACCTGATGCCTGGTTGCTCACTCCTCCCAGCAACAAAATTAATTCTGTGTTCATGTGGATGTGCTCAAGATGAAGAACAGGGTATTACTGAGGGGGGTGGGGGGGAAAGAGAACAACAAAACAAAACAAACAGGCTAGAATGAAGCTTCTGGCCCCTACTTAGTTTCTGCTTTTGGATGAAGATGTAAGACCCTTGTCTTACACCTAGATCAGAATCATAGAGCTTGTCTACACTTACTGGGGATCAACGAGCAGCGATCAGTGCATCAGTGGTAGATTTAGCAGTGAAAACCTGCTAAATTGACTGCAGATCGCTCTCCCGTTGACTCCTGTACTCCACCGGATTGAGAAGAGAAGAGATTGAGAAGAGTAGGGAGAGTCGACAGGAGAGCGTGTCCTGTCGACATCCCGTAGTGTGGACCCCGTGGTTAGTAGCTAAGCTACATTGATTTGAGTTATGTTATTCACGTAACTCAAATTGCGTAGCTTAGATCGAATTTCCCCTGTGGTGTAGACAAGGCCATAGAAAGTGAAAGAGATCCTATGCCCTGATACAGTGAGCTGCGAACTGCAGAAATAATTGTTGTAAAAGTTGTCGTCTTGTAAATCAGAGGATTATGGAGCTTCATTAATAGGTAACCCAACATATCTTTCATTTATAACAGATGCATAGGACAAATATGCAAATATTTAACATTTTGAGGTCCTGAGCTTTTCAAGTCACCTTAGTCCCACTGTTTGAGATATTTTTAATGATTCTGGCAATAGATGAAGAAAAAGTAATGTTCTTCTAGAAAATACTTCCTGTTACAAGCGAGAGGCCCAAAGGAAATGAAGTGCCTTCCATTTGAAAATAAAATAATAACATAATAGTAAATAATAAATAATAATAAAGTGTTGTGAAATTCCTAGTTTAGGGGACACTTTTCCAGAAATTATCAAATGTGCTACTCCTGTTTTTGTACTCCAATATGAATGGTTTGAAAAAATAAAGATAGAAGCAGGAATAGCGGCAGGAACTCTGACTTAAAATAAATTTTAAGAGTATCAAAATGTATATCTATTCTACTCTTGAAGCCTCCTGTGATGCTGACAGAGCAAGTGCCAGCTCATGCCAAGGCCACTGGGCCTCATTCAACACTGCCAAATGCATACCTGGAAACCCATGTGACTGTTAATCTGTTAATATTGTTAAAATAGATATCAGAGTTACAAGAATACGTTTAGTGTTTAGACTTTATGGAATGCTTGTAGGATGCTGCATGTATTAGTATTACTTTTAATCATTGCATTCCATGTTATAAGGTAAAGTTTAAGTGTTTGCTCTGTGACTATACAATTTTTTGTTAACCCCTGCAGTCAGGGAAGAAGCATTACTAAGTGTGAAATACTCGTTTACCACAATAAATGTTATCTCCTCCTAAACAAATGAAGGCCTAGAGACACCAGACAAGCCATTGTGGAACACCAGTAGACAAAAGACTTTGTTGATTTCTTCCCCCACACTCCTGAAGAAGGTACCTGCACAAGTCCTCGTCCCATCACAGCTTGAACGCTGGGAGATAGGAATATAAATGCCTGTTAAGGAGAAATTGTTATCCCTATGTTGCTTGAACTTTGTGGGGTGAAGATTTCTAAGCATAAGGAAAGGGTCTCCAGCTGTTTATCTTGAGTTAGCCCTAAATGAAATATAGAGCTTGCATATTATAGCAGTTACTATCATCTTTAGGAACCTAAGACTGTATCTCATTTCTGTGTGTATATTTACCTGCTTTAACCTTGTGAATAACTCTTATTGCTTTTTCTTAGTTAATAAATCTTTAGTTAGTACTGTAGGTTTTGTTACAGGCATTGTGTTTGGTTTGAGATCTGAGGTACACTTGACTGGGGGTAAGTGACTGGTCCTTTTGGACTGAGAGTAAACTGCATATTGTTGTGATTTTTCGTGTAAGGGAACATCTATCATAAAGATAGGTTTGCCTGAGTAGCAAGATAGACCAGAGTATCCAAAGGGACTGTCTGTGACTTCCTGTTAAGGCTATTATAGTGCTTTAGGAGGTCACACTTGTTACTTGGTTGATAAACTCTAATGATAGAACATTCAACAAGTTTGGGGTTTGTGTCCTGTTCCTTGACAATCTATCTTGAGGTTGGCACTCACACTTGTGAGCCACTCAACACAGCTTCACATTCCCCATGAGAAAAAATAAAATAAAGACGAAAAACTCAGTCAGCTGGATTCTCCTTTAACACTACCTTTATTCCACTATATAGCTATTGACTTCAGTGAGATTGCTCCTAATTCACAGCGGAGTAAGTGAGAGTTGGGAGCAGACTCAAGGCAAGGCTATATAAAAACTAGGGCAGAGCAGGGGCCTGGTGGTTATGAAAGACAGTGACTAGAAACAGGTACTGGCCTCTGCTTTACATAAAGCAACCTTTAAGTTGCCCTAACTACAAATTGAGCTTCACCTAGAGAAAAGGGCCAAGGGCATGTCAAAGAGAAAAGGGCATAGTGTGCTGACTGTCCTTGTCTGCCAAAATAGTCCTTGGGGTCCCAATGTACTCCAGAGAAAGTTAGAACAACCTTGAGACTGCTCTAAGTTATACTAGGGGACATTTGGCCCTGGTAGCCCTAAAAATCAGGAGATCGCAACGTTGATGTACAGCTGAGTAAAACTGGGCCAGACCCCAAGACAGGGACTGTTGTCTTCATCCAGAATATCACTGTGATATGAGTTACATCAACTTTATTTAAAATAATCAGTAAATTGTCTGGAAAGCAAAACAGGCAACAAAAGTTATTTAGATTACCATAAAAAGAAGAACAGGAGTACTTGTGGCACCTTAGAGACTAACAAATTTATTAGAGCATAAGCTTTCGTGGACTACAGCCCACTTCTTCGGATGCATATAGAATGGAACATATATTGAGGAGATATATATACACACATACAGAGAGCATAAACAGGTGGGAGTTGTCTTACCAACTCTGAGAGGCCAATTAATTAAGAGAAAAAAAAAAACTTTTGAAGTGATAATCAAGCTAGCCCAGTACAGACAGTTAAGAAGTGTGAGAATACTTACAAGGGGAGATAGATTCAATGTTTGTAATGGCTCAGCCTATCCTTGTAACAAACCCCGATGCCAACTCTGTCCACATATCTATTCAAGTGACATCATCATAGGATCTAATCACATCAGCCATACCATCAGGGGCTCGTTCACCTGCACATCTACCAATGTGATATATGCCATCATGTGCCAGCAATGCCCCTCTGCCATGTACATTGGCCAAACCGGACAGTCTCTACGCAAAAGAATTAATGGACACAAATCTGACATCAGGAATCAAAATACTCAAAAACCAGTGGGAGAACACTTTAACCTGTCTGGTCATTCAGTGACAGACCTGCGGGTGGCTATATTACAACAGAAAAACTTCAAAAACAGACTCCAAAGAGAGACTGCTGAGCTAGAATTGATATGCAAACTAGACACAATCAACTCCGGTTTGAATAAGGACTGGGAATGGCTGAGCCATTACAAACATTGAATCTATCTCCCCTTGTAAGTATTCTCACACTTCTTAACTGTCTGTACTGGGCTAGCTTGATTATCACTTCAAAAGGTTTTTTTTTTTCCTCTCTTAATTAATTGGCCTCTCAGAGTTGGTAAGACAACTCCCACCTGTTTATGCTCTCTGTATGTGTGTATATATATCTCCTCAATATATGTTCCATTCTATATGCATCCGAAGAAGTGGGCTATAGTCCACGAAAGCTTATGCTCTAATAAATTTGTTAGTCTCTAAGGTGCCACAAGTACTCCTGTTCTTCTTTTTGCGGATACAGACTAACACGGCTGCTACTCTGAAACCTTAGATTACCATGAGTAAACAAAGAAGCAAGCAACCTAATTAGAACAAGATATAATGCATTTAAAGTACTATTGTTCCATAGCTTTTATAAGTAAAAAAAACAGAATATTGCTGCACAGTACCTTTTAGTCATTACTTTGAAGCATTAAAATACAGCACGATTTAAAATATTTTCTGTGTTAACCATAGTTTTACCAGCCAGCAAAATTAAAAGTGAATTGTTTCGATAAATGTGGCACAATTTGTATTTTTCTTAAATGAAATTGCTAGCTACTCACAGCACAGGAACACTGTGAAACTATAGACTGATAACTATACACTGATTTCTCAGTCATGCAATCCCCTACACTGACTAGTTAAGGCATCTGATTTGTACAATGACTGCATGATTATTAATCAATAACCAAAAAGGATGAAAAAGTATCTAATCAGAAAATTTGTGGGGGCTGTTCTTAACCAATAACTCACTATCATAGTACAAATCCACCTCCTTGATTGGCTACTGACCTCAGAACTCCCCCTCCACCTGCCCACAATAAATATTGTCACCTCAGCTCTGCTACCCCTACTCTATCGCAGCAGCTGACCCCTATGTAATGCACTTTAATTATAAAAAAATGATAACTTTCTCATGGGGAGGGAGAGGAGCAGACAGCCAGGGCTGGCTCCAGGCACTAGCATTCCAAGCAGGTGCTTGGGGCAGCAATCTGCAAGGGGCGGCAGTCCATGTCTTTTTGCCGCCCCAAGCAGCACACCGAATTGTCGCCGCAGATGGCAGGGGCAGTCCGCGTGCTGTTAGGGCGGCACGCACGTTTCCACGGTGGCGGCAATTCGGCGGCAGCAATTCGGTGGCTTCTGTCTTCCGGCTGAAGACAAGTTGCCACCGAATTGCTGCCGCCACAGAAATGCGCGTGCTGCCCTAATGGCACACGGACGGCCCCCACCATCCGCGGCGGCAATTCGGTGCGCTGCTTGGGGCGGCAAAAACAGTAGAGCCGGCCCTGCAGACAGCCTTGTTCTAGAAACAAGGAAGAGTAGGGATTGAAATATTGAGAAGTGTGGAAGGTGGGGAAAGAGGGTCAGAAGTTGAAGCATTTGTGTTTGAGTAGGTATTTGCATGGGTCATTATGAGAATAGTAGTCAGTCAGAACAGAGGGACTGATAGCAGAAAATCAAAGCTCAGGGAGATGAGGACAGAAATTAAGAATTTAAATATTATAATTATGACAATTTGAAGAGGCTCTGTTAAGTGTAGCTCAGTTTATAGCCCGAGAACTTGTTTAGCTTAATATATCTTGTAAACTGGAAATAACTATAAGATACTTACATATTGATATGATTTACCAAGAGGGTATTATCTGAAATGATGGCACATAAGAAACCACTGTTCTCCTTAGTTTCTTACTCTCACACTACTGAAATTATGTAATTAAAATAAAATTGTAGTTTTTAATCAGTGAAACACAATGATGTTGGAAAGTATACTACAGTTAAAGGGAAGAGATAGCAATGAGGAGGGGAGTAAAAGGAGAATGGTAAAAGGGGGTGGAGAAAGTAGCTTTTCCTTTATTGCACTGTGGACTTTCTCCTATGGCACCCCAGTGAAAAGCAAGTGGTATATGGCCTGATAGCATGTTGGAACCCTTAAGCAACACAAGACATCTGTCATCTAGGTGTTTGATTTTTATATTTGCCAGCTAGCTAGCAGACACATTTTTCTGAAGTGGATTCACACACTAATTCTTCATCACAAGCTTATTGCTTTATCTTCTTGGTTCATCTTCGCACTTCTACTGTGAGTCATAAATAAATACTATAACCTGCCTTGCAGCTACGTATGAGGTTGCTTTTGTTGAAGTTAGCTGACTACTCATCATTGTGTTTCTCCAAATGTAATTCCCTAAAGTTTATTTAGGTTTTGCTCATTGAATGATTTATTGAGCAGAGGAGGGCTTTTGGGACTTTTGCACAATAAAGGTTCAAACCTACAGTCAAAGAGATCTTACTCAAGTCCCTATTTTATAATAAATCTCTAAACACTTTTAGGATTGCTTAACTTTTACTGAATTTTTGCATACCACAAATATAGGAGAAAAAGGTGGTGATGCTGGTAATTCAGGTTGCATAAGACTTCCCATTATAAGACCTTGTTTTCAGTAGCTTATAAATTTAGTCAAACTCTAACAGTGTGGGTTGAAATTTTCCATGGTGAATGTCTGCTTTAGAATTATTATTATTTTAAGTTTCAGCATAAGTAGTTCAGCCATTTTCATAGCAAGAGTAGGGAAAAATATTGTACTGCCATGTTAAAAAATGTCTTACCACAATCCATTCTGTGCACTGAATGTAGCAGGGGACTTGTGGAAAAAATAGTATGTGATCATGTAAATAAAGACTGTATCATATTGCATATATATGTACAAGGGGAACAAATTAAGGCTGCATAGGCAACCTTAATATTGGCATTTCGAGTGCTTGACGTTACACCTTTAATGTTCTTTTAACATAGTCCTTTTATATTTTGTTTGTAATGTATTTATAAATCTAAAATTGCAGACCTTAGGACTGCAGATTCAGTCTCACTAGGATATGGGTGGTTTTTAAAATATGTACATATATTTTGTGAATCTTATTCAGTTTACTATTCATCTGATAGTGTAGGTGTTAATGTGTTGGCTTCTCAAGTAGAGCCAAGCTAAGTAACTAAAGGTATATATACACTGCAAATAGATACTTACAGCTGGCCTATGCCAGCTGACTCCAGCTCACAGGGCTTGAACTAGGGGGCTGTTTAATTGCTGTATAGATGTTGGGGCTTGGGCTGGAGCCTGGGCTCTAGGACCCTACAAGATAATAAGGTGATAAGTAACAGCATTGATTTGTCAACAACAACAAATCATGTCAAACCAACCCAACAGCTTTCTTTGACAGGGTAACAAGCCCTGTGGATAGGGGGGAAGTGATTGATTTCATATATCTTGACTTTAGTAAAGCTTTTCATACTGTCTCACATGACCTTCTCATAAACAAACTAGGGAAACGCTACCTAGATGGAGTTACTATAATGTAGGTGCATAACTGGTTGGAAAACCATTCCCAGGAGAATAGTTATCAGTGGTTCACAGTCAAGCTGGAAGGACATATATAGTCATAGCCTAAGGCACCAATCTTGCAAAGACTAAAGAACTGCTTGACTTTATACACATGAATCATCACATGCATAAAGTTAAACATGTACCCAAGTCTTTGAATGGACCTCTTAGGCATCTCTAGCTCTCTCTGTCTTGAGCTGAGTCCTAGACTCACTTTGGGGTAAGGGGAGATGCTTGCTGTGAGAAGCCCATTTAACTTGATTTACTGGACTCTGGATACAGAAGACCTTTTGCCTTCATGTATCTCAAGTCAAAAGCGTCTGTTTTGCCTCGCCTCTGTTTAAATGACATCCCGTATGCATTTATTCAAATTAGACCTAAATGACAACAATTTATCCTACGGTAATTTGAATAATAAAATATATATGGAGATGTCATAGGACAATTATGCAAACACTAATAATTTATGATCATTACATGATTGAATATTAAAGATGTTTTTACATTATGCATGCACTAAGTTAGATGATTACTCAAAAAATGTTTAAAAAAACAATCATCTAAGCACCAGTTGGTGTTAAATTAAAGATAGCACAATAGGGTGGGAGATTGTAAGACTCTATGTATCTGTTGGCTTATCCAAGGTACTGAAATCCTGCATTAGATTCAGGGTAATTACTGAAGAAGCATGCTGGAAGGTGGATCGCTCCAAACAAAAAATAAAAGGGATTGGAATTTCTTCATTAGTCAAAGAAACTGTTGTGAAGAATCCCAAGTTAAAACCAGGCTTAGGGAGAAATCTTAGACTGAGGTTCATGATGTGTTATTGCTTTTGAGTCGCTGAGAAAGCAAAACCTCAGGAAGGGAATGAGTTTAGGTATGAACTCAAGGACTGTGTGCTATGTTATGGAAAGGGACACAGCCTGTTCACAGATGATAAAGAAATATATTAAAGCAAGAGAAAAATGTTTGAGACCTAACACTGAAAGAAGATTCAACCTCAAACCCATTAGAGAAATATTCACATCATAAAAGATAATTATTGGTTTGGAAAATAAACTAAATGATCTAAAATACAGACCATACTTCAATCTTTTTGATTGATTATTATTCTCACCTATTTGCATAGCCCAATATTTTTTGTTTAGGATCAAAAACTGTGGAAAACAGGAAGAAAATGAGGTGCACAGGGGTCTCCACCCCAGAAAGGAATAAAGAAGAAATTCTCTGAATTTTAAAACATTTTTTTTAGTTGTAGTCAACCATTGATCTTTTGGTCTGATTTCTGTCTTGCAGAGAAGTAATACAATACTTAAAAATTGACTGTTAATATTTTATCCAAAAATATACAACAAAAATATATATTTTACAAAATGAAACAGGTAACAAAGTAGCAGATAAAGGAGATTTTATATTAACACTACTTACAATTTTAAAAGTGCTTTTCATCTTCAAAGAGCTCCATTAATATTAACTAATTATTGAAGCTTTTGATAAAGGCTTTTGATGAAGTACCTTACATTTGGTTATTAAGGAAGCTTGATAAATGCTCAGTAAAAAGCAAAGACTGTTCAAGGATTATAGACTGCCTATGAGACAGGACACTAAGATTAGGGATAAGGGCCAGTTTGCATTGTGGGAAGAGGTTAACAATGGGATCTGCTAGAAGATGTATAATTAGACCAGCATTGTCTGGAGGAGACCAATGCATTTTGAGGATATGAAAGAAAAAACCCAATACATTATTTCGTAAAGAATTCCAAAGGTTTTGGGTTATTGGATCACAAGAATATTTTATTGCTCATGTCTAAAGAGGTTAAATAGCAGATGAATGTAATCTCCAACAAGACTGCCTTCTAGATACCCCTCTTGTGTAAAGAAAAAAAGAGTGTTCCTCTCCTGAGATTGAACTAAGAGGGATAGTGCAGATGCCTGCTCCAAGAGACTGAGTGAACTAAATTGAGAACAGGGAAGTAATATACCTTGTGTGACAGATTCTCATGTTAACTGAGTTTACATTAACAAGGTTAATGTAATTGTGTGAAGTATTTCTTTGCACTGTATGATTGTTTGACTTTGTGAATTATTGTAATATCTGAAGGGAAACACATAGGCTAATGGTCACAAAGCCTGCCCTGCACAGATTAGGAGAGGATGCAATAAAATCCCGGCCATCTCATCTGAAATATTCTCTCGGGATACTTCTGTGAAGATCATAGATTAGGGAGAAAGTGGAAGGGTGTTTATGACAAATACATTTATTTGGTGGGCTGTAGGCTACTGAAATGACAATGAGGTTAGTCATGACCTGTGATGAGTCCAAGGAACTCTAGAAATAATGTAACAAGGCAAGGAAAGCAAGCAACCCAATGATAGACAGAAGTGAACTTAATGTACAAGGAACACTATTATACTTGTACATAGAGACATATCCTGAATGTAAATGTAACAAAATATGTAGGAGTCATTACTATACATCTTTTAAATATGCAGAGGGTCAAAATTTAAACAAAGCATTATGGAGACAGAGAATAATATAAATATATTGGTGCCTTTATACAAATCAATTGCATACTCTTCTCTTGAATATCATGTTTTGTTTTTATTACCTTCTGTCAAAAGGGAACACAGCCAACATTAAAGGTCAAGAGAAATGGAACAAAAATGATTGGAGAGATGAGGGGATTACCATTCAGAATATGGTAAAAAAAATAATGAAGGCTTTCAATCTGTATGATTCAAAGCATAATTTCTTCATTGCCTCCACCGACAGAAATTTCACAGAGGGACAGTTGTACTCTGGGAATTTTTACTTTCCTCTAAAGCATCTGAATGGTATATACCATGTCAGAAACAGGCTATCAGATGGGATGGACTTCCTTGTTCCACTACAGCACTTTTTGTGCTACAATATTAATATCTCCAGAATTTACTTCTGGGTTCAAGCTTGCCTTGGGGCATGAAAAGAAATTAAGTGTTTGGTACTTAGGACTGGTTGGGCATTGGATTGAAAATAGGGTGCTGAGTTTTTCATATCCTGGTCATTGGTTCAAACCCAGACCAGCTAACCAATGGCCTATGGGAATTGTATCCTGTGCCTGACTCCAACCCATGCTATCCATTTTTAATTCATTACTGCTATCTATATCTAATATATTAAATATATAATGCAGATTAAAATTGATCTGAACCATAGCTAGAAAAATTCATATGAGAAGGCTTTATCTCTCTATTTCCCTTGATTGTGCTGACACTTATAAACTAATGAGTTATTTCTATTCTTCCTCCCTCCACTGAAGACCTTCCATAGACTCCTTTTGGTAATATACTTACCATAAAATGATAACTAGGAGGGAAAAGCAACAGCTAAAAAAAGATGACTAAATCCTTTACCTCTAGTAGTTTTTGTTTCTTTAATTTTCAGGGAGTGGAAGAGAGGAGTAATCAGGAAAGTAGTGAAGTTTCCTGAGATGTGAAGACATGAGTTAGAGGAGCTGAAGAAGCAGGTCCAGCTATGGGGAATGAAAAGAGGTTGCCTTCAAAGAAGAGCTTCAAAGAAGAACTGAAGCTTCATCGGGAATCAGGAGATGAGGCCACTATCAGGAAGAAACGGGAGACGCAGCTCAAAAGAGCAGGTAAAGATTTATGTCAGGCAAATGATGAGCAGGAGAAATGATCCAAGGTCGGAGGATGATACAGAGAGAGGAGAAGAGCTTGACTAGCGAGTGAGATTGTGAAATCCAATTGCTGCAGTATGAGAAAGCTACAACCCTTTCTTTACAGAGCAGAAGTGACATTTCAGGTTTACAGAGCTAATAACTTTGTTTCTAATGTGCTGTGAAAATCTCCAGCTACAATATTGGTTGTCATATTTAAGTATAATAGCTATTTACAGAAGTAGGACCCGGTTCACAAGCCTGCTACAGCTGCTCTGCACCATTCTAGAAACACAAAGCAGCCATATACCTGGTTCAACTCTCCTAGTAAGTGGAGTTTACACATTCTTTGCATCACTGGAGAAGTGGAAAGCACTTGGATCGTCCTGGTGAATCTTGTTCTTAGGTTCTCCAACAGTTGTGCTACCTAGCACACTCTGGGCCTGATTTTCCTCTCACCTAAATCGCTGTAAATGAGGAGCAACTCAATTAAAGTCAATGGAGGTAGGCTCATGTAAAACTAATGCAATCAAAAATAATCAAGCCCCAAACCCATCAAAATCACATTTTAATCACTCTCTAGGGAGTAGTAAAATAATATGTATTATAATGGTCTAAGGACTAGTTTAAGGAGATAATGTATTGTTTAAGTTTGGTTATCATATCTGAAGTTAGCTACTATCTATTTTCTCCCATTTTCTAAGTTTCTTTGTTGTCAAACAGAAATATGTATTGCTGAGCTTCATTCTTTACTCAGTAGGGTGTTTGGTGAGGAAGGTTTGTTTCTGTCATCTCTGGGCCAGACACTCTGAACAGACTTTTCTAAATAGCCAGACTTAGCCTCCCAGAGGTTGGTGGAGTGCTGTCTGCATGTGTATGATATGTAAACTACTTCCTTTTGCCTTGGCAATGAGTACACGCCACACAAAATTTGTGCTGGAGAGCTGAGAGGGTGTTTGTCTACTTTTCATCAAGCAATTTCAAGAAGCAGAGATCCATTATGCAGCATGATGGAGATTGGACTGTGGGGAACTAGAGAAGTAATTTATCTGACTTTTATAAGACCACAGAAATAATGGTTCATTAAACCCTCAGCATGGGCTTAGGATAGAAGGTCAGAGACACCACCATACATCCTTCCCCTACTGGGGTTTAAATACCATTTTGCATGTATTTTTATAAGACAAAAGTTTCTGGGTAGTTGCATAATAAAGACAAGGATAAATGGCAAATTCTGTGTGCGCACACACACACACACACCCCAAGAGCTTACGGATTAAAGAGAAACAGAGACTTCTGGTGACCATTGCTGTGAATTCTGACAGTACAATATTATGGTGCTTGTCTTAAGACTAAAAGGATATTTAAATATCTTGTGGAAGAGGGTGGAACAAGGTGGGTTTGTGGGTGAAAAGCTCTTGTTTTCTTAGCCTTCAACTCCTAAAAACACCTTTTTGGAAATTGCAATTTTTGATCAAAACTGCAACTAAAAATGTCTAAAAATAAAAAAGCCATCAATGCAAAGCTTTTCCAAAAATCAGCAGCCTGGATGGAAGGGACTATTTTTCATAACTGATGCAGAGGCCTGCATACCCCAGCACTCCTCAAACATTGTCTGGTAATAACATCCAATATTTGCTATTCACATGGCCAAAGACTCCCAAAGAAGACTCTTAGAGTTATTTCCTCAAAAGTATTCAGGCACCTAACATCCATTCAAATCAATTAGGCACCTAAATACCTTTGAGCATCTAAGCTCACGTGTCACTACTCTAGAAAATTCCAAGGAACATCAGAACAGACACTATCACAAGCTGCAAGTCATCTTAAGGAGCAAAGAAGACAAATAATTCAACTCGATACACTATATCAAATGTGATGGGCCAAGGCCAGATGGCTACAGTAAAGTAGTGAAGAACAGGTATGTTAGCTCCAGGCTAAACAAATCCCTGGTACCAATGGCAGTTACTCCAGGTTAATCAAGACACCTGGGGCCAATTGAGATCCTTCTAGAAAGCAGGAGAGAAAGTTAGATTGATTGGGACACCTGAAGCCAATTAAGGACTGGCTGGAACTAGTTAAAAGCCTCTCAGTTAGTCAGTGCAGGGTGGGTATCAGGAGCTATAGGAGGGAGCTGTGCTGTTGGAGGAATGAAGTAGTATGAATCCGTATCAGGTGCAAGGAAGGAGGCCCTGAGGTAATTGTGAAGAAGATATTGAGTGAGGGCTGCTGTGGGGAAGTAGCCCAGGGAATTGTACATGCCCTATTTCCAAAAAGTCAGCTTTCATAGCTGCTAAGTTTAGGGTCCCTGGGCTGGAGCCCGGAGTAGAGGGTGGGCCCGGGCTCCCCCCCTCCCCTCCCTGATTAATCACTGATACTGGGAGACAACAGAGACTGTGTGAGGGAGGGTTTCAGAGTAGCAGCCGTGTTAGTCTGTATCCGCAAAAAGAAGAACAGGAGTACTTGTTAGTCTCTAAGGTGCCACAAGTACTCCTGTTCTTCTTTTTGAGGGAGGGTTGTTTCTCTTCACCTCCCTTGCTGGCTTATGATGAAAATGTCTCAGTAGACTCTGACCCTTGCCTCTAGAGAGAAAGAAGGGCTAAGTGGAGGGTCACAGTGAGCCTCTGAGGTTGGCAAAAATCCGTCAGGAAACGCAGGACCCACGGAGTCAAGGACAGAACTTTGATACACAAAGCATTTGCTTTATCGCTATGCTAGATCAGGACTCTGGTGAGGGACTTCAGCTTTAGGCATGGCTTATGAGATTCATATCATTCTGTTTCTTTGAGAGCTACTCACTAGAAACTTTGAAAAATGCCTGTTTACTGTGTATCATTTGAAGAAAACACAGTAGCAATTATAATAATTTTTCAGCAAACAAAACAAATGCTTATTACAGTATTGCTGTGCAACTTGGAAAAGTAAAATTAAAAAGTTTTAAAAATTTTCATTTTGAGCTCAGTCAAAAGCTACTTCACTGGCAATAGCCTCTTTTTCAGTTAAAATTATTTTCATTCAGTATTTCTAGTTATGGAAAATCTATTTTACAATATAGTGTTATGGTGCAATTTAATAAAATGCTAATGTGATTAAACCAATTACATATATAATTTGTAATTTTATAGGACAAAATAATTATGATTATTGTTCTTGGTAATTACAAATGTTAATTATATTTGAAGTTACCGTAAAAACTTGAAGCTCATAAAACAACAAATAACTATGCAATTTTTCTGCTAGCATGCCAACAAAGTAGTTTTCTTATAGTACCAGCCAATTTCAAATCCGTTAGCAAGTTCGGTATAAACAATATACTATATTTTCCAAAGGCATAAATGAGATTACATAGCACTCTTTATAAACCAGAAAAATATAATTTGCTCAGGTTTGATTTATAAGTCAATTTTACTGTACAATTTCCTAGTTTTCTATGCTTTATATATGCAAAGGAACTAAATCTTAGTAAATTAGCTCTAACATTGGTAATGTGAACTGAATATAGCATACAGGCAAAAGAAAACATTCATTTATTTTATTATAGAAAAATCACAGGATAAAAATATTTGAATTATGTAGGTGATAGTAAAACATCAATTTTTCAGATGTCTCATATAAACATGATATCTTATTGAACATTTGCTTATGAATGGTAACTGTGTTCTTAGAGTATTAGATCTGCAGTATGTATACTTCAAGAGTTGTCTTGGTAGGAATAACATGTCCTCACGATGTAGCTTCCTCATGTTTGTTGGTACAATACCAACTGAAACAGAAAATGTAAATGTTCTTGAAAAAAAACGCATACACAGCAGCACTAGAGAAGATTAAGTATTTAACAGATGGCTAGTTCTGTAGAGATGTTTTAACAGATGGTTGGCATGAAGGTCTGAAAAAATAAAGGCCATTTGCTAGAGTTTGGTAGTTAAATTCTTACTGAACAAGAGTTTTCTATGTTCCCATGAAGCCAGTAGATTGCATGGCTGCTGTACTGTTAGAATTTGAAAGTATGTCATTTGAATGATATAATTCTGGCACTGTCCAAATCCCAGTGAAAGAGTAAAAATTATGGTATCCATTCCATCTTCTGCTTTTGTGGCCAAAATGGAACCCATATCTGCATCTGCTTGCTGAGGGTGCTGCTTCAAGAATATGCTCCTTTCTTCCTCAACTCTCATGGAAGTCCTCTCTGGGCAAGAAGGAAACAAAATGCTGGAGGACAAACATGATCCATCCAAACAGACAAACTCCACACTCTTCTGAGATATGTGCCTGGGGCACCATGACTGGGGTTGTTCATAGCAGCTATGTTGTCCAAAGCCACATACGGATAGACTTCAGTTTGAAAGCCCCTTGCATCCATAAGATCCTCTATGATCTGAAGATTTGAGTGGGCCAAATCTTCTGCCACTGCCACAACCCACACAAATGGGAAGAATTAGATGGACGCACTGAACAGCTAAAACACAATGAGTTTGTATTCTTCTATTCCTTCTACAGACCCTCAAGGAGGTTATTGCTGTGTGGAATATAGAGCCCAATCCTCCACTCTTTACTTGGCAAAATTCCCTTTGAAGTTGATGGAAGTTTTGTCTAAATAAAGTTTGCACTATTGTGCCCTTAACAAGTGTTGGGTGACAGAAGTAGAGTGGTGAGTCTATTTCAGCATGGATAAATGTGATGCCCAATGTAACAGAAATGGAAAATTATTTATCCAAAAACACCTATCAGTTAGCACTTGATCCTGCTCTGTTGACAAGGGTTTTGCCATTGACTTCAATCAGAGAACAACCAAACCTTATTTACAGCTGCAGTTAAGTCGTCCGGTTACTAAACACTTGATCCACGCAATTTTGATTACTTGCTGGTCTTGTTAAACAGTTATCCAAGGATATAGTAACAGTAACTTCAGGTAGTAGGTATTTCCAAGCTGACCTTGCTCTCTCTAAGAAAAACCTGCACACTGACTTTGCTTCCTGTCCACAGGGTTTTGAAAGTTATTGCTTTTTCATTTGTGTCTGAGACACAGGAAGTTTTCAGTAATCACTGCTTCATTCTTAAGGGAGATAGAAGCTTTTCAGTTGTGGGAGGTTTAAGTAATTTTGACAGACAACTTAACCAAAGGAAGGTAAAGAAACATTATGTGGCAGGTGGAAGATTGATGAAGGTGATTAAGGAAAACTCTTTTAGACCTAATGTAATGGGCAAGATAACAAGGGCTCATTTCATTATATGATTTGAGTATGGAGATCCAGGTGGATCCACATGGACAATCCAATTCCAAATGATATTTCTTCATGAATGCTAATGTGTTCTCTCCAATGATTTATTGTTTACAATAGAGTCAGACAGTGAGGATGACATAATTGATGAGATCTTTGATTTTTTTTTTAGCCAACAATAAATTACCATTCAAATGGTAGAAATGTGGTGACCTAGTAACACATCTTATACTTACACAATGAAATGTAATTATGGACTGTGATATTTAATGAGAGATAGGATCTTGCTGTATGAAATATACCAGAGATAGAATTAGTGTTTGCACATACAATAAAATATTTGGTTTTGTTTGTAGCATTATTAAAATTACAGTAACATATGGAATCTGAAATAAAAATTCTTCTATAATACATGTATTGTTTTTAAATACATATGAAGAAGGAAGGGCACATTTTCACAACATATAACTTGAAAATGTTGCTTTCTCTTAGTCAGGAAAGGACATCCTTTGCATACTGTTGTAGTTAGCCATATGTCAAATTATGACAATCAATTTAAAACACTAAAACAACAGACATGCAGTATATGGACAGCACAGAGTGAAGGTATAATGGCAGTACAGTGGTTTTACAAATACTAAAGAAGCAGAGATTTGAAAAAAACCTGCAACAATGAGTTTCACTCTCCCAGATATTGGTACTGTGTGTATGGAGGCTGCAGACAGAGAGAGATTAACCACAAATAAGACTCTAAAACAAGAAATCCGAGAATGCTACAATAACATTGCATGTAAGCGATGAGGTTTAAGATGAAGCTCAAAACTACAAGCATGGGAAGAATGATAAATACAATATTTTCCAAAGAAACGTCTGAGGAGGGTGTTTCTAGTCAAATTTAAAAAGTTTAAATCAAGTTATTACCATCATCTCAGAACCATTATAATCCAAAATACCTAGGATTAGATTTCGCTACCCTTACTCCCATTGATTCCAAGGCCAGAATGAGAATTGTAATCATCTAGTCTGTATAATACAGGACAGAGAACTTCACGAATACGCCCACTGAATGAGCTCACTCTATGCCCATACTTATGATTATGCATATGAGTAGTTCCTTTGACTTCGATGGTTGAACATGTGCATAAGTGTTTCCAGGATCAGAGTCTAAAATAATAGTTACTATAAGTAAGGTTACCAGGATGTGATCCACAGTGATATTTTTAATACATTCAATAGTCAAAGGGCTTATGACCTTTGAGCACATTTTTCATCAAAATTTAATAGTATCAATGTTAATTATAAAGCACTCCTTGCTGAGGCACTGAGCACTCTGCTACAAAATAAAAACATTAAAATATGATCAAACCATAATAAAAATTAAAAAACCTTACTGTTACTTCATTTCATCTGAAACTAATATTCTACATAAACTACAGAAAAGCACCTTTTAGATGATGATCTCTAAGTGCTTTAGAAATAAGGAATGACTGAAGTCTCACAAACCCCTGTAAGGTACGGAGGCCACTATTAGACTCAGTAAGTTATATACTCAGGCCCTTTTTTACTCACACCCTTCTAGTACAGGGTATGCACAATGTGCAGAGTACAGAGAAAAAGATACCTTGTGTTTTAAATTCACTACCTTTCCAAGCAAATAGACAAAATGGTGTCATGAAAGTTGCAAGTAATGAGTTCTTCAGCTCCCCTGAGCTTCTGGCAAGCCATCAATGGATGAATAGCAAGATAACTTAAGTAGCCCTTGAAAACTACATGTCCAAAATGGAAAAAAAATAGTGTTTTCCCAACACATTTCATTTTGTCTATTTCCCTCTCTTAGGAGAAGCTGGATTGGAGTAGGCAATGGGTCTCAATGTTTCATAAAAATAATCGTACTGTTACTTCATTCCACTGAAAATAAAAGAAAGTATGTAACAATATTAATAATAACACTAACATTTGAAAGCACCTTGAATCTGAGAACCTTAAAGTGCTTTACAAATATTTACTACAAAGAGGGGGCTGAAGTAACAACTTGCCACTCTGATGATAGTGATTGTAAGTGAAGCTTACTGAAGCAGGGATTTGTGTTCTTATTTCTTAAGGTAAAGGAAGGATTGCTCAAACAACCCCCCCCCCCTCTAGTTTTCAAGACCATTAGAGATGCTTTGTAATAATATTGAAGCTGAAAAAATCTCACACATGCACAAAATCAAAGGAATCAATTAAAAATAATAGAATCATAGACATGTATGTCTTGAAGGGACCTTGAGAGGTCATCTAGTCCACGCTCCCACACTCCCAAAGTAGGAGTTGGGACCAACTATGCATAGACTAATCCTGACAGCTGTTTATCTAACCAGTTCTTAAAAACCTCTAGTGACAGCGATTCCACAACCGCCCTTGGAAGCCTATTCCATTACTGAACTATCCTTAGAGTTAGAAAGTTATTCCTAATATCTAACCTAAATCTCCCTTGCTTCAGATTAAGCCCATTACTTCTTGTCCTCCTTTCATTGGCCATGGAGAACAATTGATCACCAACTTCTTTATAATGGCCAATAACATAACATATTCAGACTGTTATCAGGTTCCCCCTCAGTCTTCTTTCCTCAAGGCTAAACATGCCCAGGATTTTTACATTTCTTCATAGGTTCGGTTTTCTAAACTTTTTAATCTTTCTGTTTTTCTCCTCTGGACTCTCTCCAAATTTGTCCACATATTTTTTTTAAAGTGCAGCATCCAAAACTGGACACAGTACTCCAGCTGTAAACCTTATCAGTGCTGAGCAGAACAATTACCTCCTGTGTCTTACATAAAACATTTCTGTTAATACACCCCAGAATTATATTAGCCTTGTTTTTAACAGCATCATATTGTTGGTGCATATTCAATTTGTGATTCACTATAACCCCTAGATCCTTTTCTGCAGTCTTAGGACCTAGCCAGTTAGTCCCCATTTTGTATTTGTGCATTTTATTTTTCCTTCTTACACAGAGTATTCTACATTTGTCTTTATTGAATTTCATCTTGTCATTTTCAGACTAATTCTCCAATTTATCAAGGTCATATTAAATTCTAATCCTGTTCTCCAAAGTGCTTGCAACTCCTCCCAGCTTGGTGGCATCTGCAAATTTTATGAGCATACAGTCCATTCCATAATCCAAGTCATTAATGAAAATATTGACTAGTATTAGACTCAGGACAGACCCCTGTGAGACCCCACTAGATACAACCTCCTAGTTTGACAATGAACAATTAACTACGCCTGAGTATGGTTTTTCAACCAGTTGAAGCCTATGACCTTCAAAATTAAACACAAAATCCTGCTAAAAATAAAGCTTGGGAGGAGAGGACCGATCATGCTCAGAAAGGTTGTGGATTCACTAGAGAATTTTAAAAAATTGAAAACATTTCCACCAATACTTCAGTTGAACCAGTTTTAAACACAAGGCACCAGTGGCTTCTAGTAGTTTTATTAGTGATATGTGGTCAAACTGAGTCTGATCTGAGGATCCTTGTTTAGCCTAGGGCTCTCACCAGTACTGTTAAGCATGGAGGTTTTTTTTGTTTGTGTGTTTGTTTTTTAATAAGGATCGGGGTAAAATTTCCTGGTATAGGCTAGGCTAAAGAGCAGATGGTCAGTCATAAAATACAGATACTGAGTCAATAACAAACAGTAACAGGCACTATTACGATATAGATTTCCCAGTAGAGTCTATAACAGGGGTAGGCAAGCTATGGCACACGTGCCGAAGGCGGCACGTGAGCTAATTTTCAGTGGCACTCACACTGCCCGGGTCCTGGCCACTGATCTGGGGGGCTCTGCATTTTAATTTAATTTTAAATGAAGCTTCTTAAACATTTTAAAAACCTTATTTAATTTACATACAACAATAGTTTAGTTATATATTATAGACTTATAGAAAGAGACCTTATAAAAATTTTAAAATGTATGACTGGCATGCGAAACCTTAAATTAGAGTGAATAATTGAAGATTCGGCACACCACTTCTGAAAGTCTATAATATCTGTAAGATATAATGACTGTTGAAACCCGTTGCTCTGTTCATCCTGAATTCAAAAATATTATTAGTCATGAATGAAAAATTTACAAGTTCAAGCTTCCCCATTTTAGTGTCTAATTGGCTGATTCAATAAGAACCCAATGCAATGATTCAATGCAAAATCCTCACAAAAAGGGAGGGAAGGCCCTAGCTTCAGCTCCCTTTGATTAATTACTATGTGTATACCCCCCCCTCCCGCCCCCATGTGCAGGGTCTCAATAAGCAACCCTAAACCGCCTATGAAGTCTGGATCCTCATGTGGATGTGGCTGTCCAGAGGGCAAGGGGCAAGACCTAAGGAGCAGGGCTCAGGAGAGGTGGCAGGCATACAGTGATGAGGTCAGAGTTAGAAGTCAGAGGCTGAATTCATCTCTGTATGGTGTAGGGTCCATAACAGATGGATGTGAGTAGAGAGCAGTTGGTGCCCTGCTCCTTACACCTAAGCACTGCCAAAGCTGAGGGCTGCCCCAATTTGCACCCCAGTTGCCATGGCTCTTATAGGCCTTACCACAAGCAGGTAATAGAAAGTCATGTGGCTACATGACTGACATCCCCTGCCAGACCCTCGGCATGACCTCTGCTCGAGGGACTCTGCATCAAGGGAGTCTCATATCACCTCTTTGTGACCATGTTGCACAGCCATCAGAGGCACAAAGTGGCCATAGCATAGGGATGATTTCCTCTCTTCCCAGCCTGCAGTCCTGATTCTCAGACTCTGCTGTAAACCATTAGAAAGCACTCCCTCCCTTAATACAATGTGACATAGAAACAACTGAAGATTGAGGGGGGTTTGTTTTCTGACCTGCTGCATATGATACTCGATCCAATCTATTTTATTCTCTTGTCACTACATATGAAGCTCTAGGGAGACTCCATTGGCTGTTCTTGCTACTTACAGTACTTTACCCATAATTCTGCCAGTGCGCATCTCACTGTGTGAAATTGATTCTGATGAGCAGAAATTTTAGACCATCAATTAATTAAAAATGAAGGAACAGTAAGAATATTACTACCAGGTATAAAGAAACAGTCAAAGTTGTAATTAAAATATGATACAATTTATTGTGACCAATGCAAGCCCAAAAATGTACAAATGCAATACGAATTTATATTGTGACATTTCATAAAATTTATTCACACAACAGGATTCCTGTCCAGAGAGGTGACATTTTCTAGAGACAAGAGCATCAAAAATCATCAGAAAGTAGCCTGTCCCAAACAAAAAGGGGAAATGATGAAATGGAGACGATGTATCATATTTTTAATTTGGATATTATGAGCTACATCCACAAAGGGAATTTAAACTTAGCATTGCAGCACCTAATGTTTAGTTGTCCTGCCGCCTAGTGGAATCCATGGTTCTGAGTCAGGCATCCACGCTCCCTATGCAATGTATGGAGAAAGTTAGGCACCTAAGAAGAGATTCACAAAAAGCCAGCAAGCTGATCTCGGAGCCGCCTAAACTAGCCATTAGAAAATGCTGAACAGAGGGGTATGTCCACAGTCCCCTCTCAGGCTATGTCTACACTACCCCCCAGTGTTGGCAGCATGTGGGGTATGTGTATCTACATACCACCATGAAAAAAAAAAAAAAGCTGTGTCCACACTGCAGTGTGTTGTTACACGTCAGTGAAAGGCATACTATGAGCAGGTAAGGCCCCCAAGTGAAGAAGGCAGGGGAACACCTAGTCTGAGTATCCCACCAGGGCTTAGGTGCCTAGTTACTCAGTGGTGTCAGGACTTAAGAAGCTTTGTGAATGCTTGCCACTAGAAAATTAGGCAGCTACAGGGTTAGGTGGTCAATGAGCAGGGGTTTTGAGGATCTAAATTTTGGACTAAGGTGCTTAAAGAGTGGCAGTTAGGACCAAATCCACCAAGGGATTTTAGGCACCTGTCTTCCTCCATGAAGCAAAGAAAAGGTTGACTTTAAGACTGGCGATTTTATTTTCTAAGTGGTGATGAATTCTCCTGTCACATCAACAGATGAGTGTTCATCTAGTATCGACTTAAGTTCTGGGTTTATCTGTTTTTATGACTTCTCACACGGAGCAAGTCCAATCCTGAATTTTCAAATGCAGTTGCATGTCTTGCAAGTGTAATTGTTGTTGAGGGGACAGTTTTAGGCATAAGCCTTATGAAGTGCTCTTTTCTCCTGTTAAGAACGCCACTCCTCATGGCACAGTGCTCAGCTAGAACAATGCTTTAGGTATACAGGAACCCTCCATGCAGACGATGTGTCTGACTCAGCCAACTTGAGCCCTGATGAGCATACTCTCAATGCCAGGGATTTGTCTCTTCTCATGGCTTTCAGTGATGGGGATCTTGTTCTGCCCTTTGATGTTGCAAATGGATCTTAGACAGCGAAGGTGCAAGCTCTCCAGATGTTGAATGTGGCATCGGGTAGAGCATCCATGTCTCACAGCTATAGATGAGTGAGGTAAGTACAACACTGCGGCAGATTTTTATCTTGGTTCTGAGGCAGACTCCATGCTCCCTCCAGTGAGCGAGCCTGGCAAATGGAATCCCATTTTGAGTAAATTTGAGTAACCCCTAAACCTCTCTGCCAGGGTCACAGCAAAGTCCACATCAGCAGACAATGCAGAGAGGATAGCAATGAAGTATATGTCTTGTGATAGCACATAAGGGCAACCCTTATTATGGATGCAGACATTGGCCAATCACTATACCCATGGCCAGATGAAGTGTTTTAGCTCAGTGTTTGGCAGATCATCTAGGAGAAGGACAACCCAGGTCTAGCATCTATTGCACCAGCGTGGAAACCGCTGCTTCCACGAGAGAGTGGGAAAGGCTCTGCACAAACTTCTCTATAACTAAAATCTATTCATAATGCAGACTGTTCAGCTAATTCATTGAATTTATATAACCAACTGACCAAAGTCCTATGGTGATGGGGAAGTGGCGACGGGGTCTGGCAGAGGATGCTGCAGGCAGTCCTTAGTAACAACTCTGTACACATGCAGCTTCAGAGTGATGGTCATTCTCCATTCATCGGGGCAGATTTGGAGTTCATATCCTCCTGAGGTGACAGAGCCGGCCTTTTTAGGCACAGCACTGCTCTCACAATCCAGGGAAAGGGGACTGAAAAAGAACCCTAAACACAGCTTGACTTTTACACATCGGTCAGGCTACCACTCTTGGCTGGTCATCAACTCAGCGGCCAAAATAAAACAGATTCACAGACTGACATTTAGGTCATGGAACATCAGCATTCTTGACAATAACCAAAGACCAGAACAAAGGGCAGCCCTTATTGCCAAAACATTGAAGTATTACATAAACATTGCTGCTCTCAATGAAACCAGACTTGCTATAAGTCCCACTTTGAGGAGCTGGGAACAGCCTACACCTATTACTGGACTGGCAAGCCTAAGGACGAGTCGAGACAGTTGGGGTCTCACCACACGGTCTGACATTGCCTGCAAGCTTGACATGCTCCCCAAGAGAGTCAATGACAGACTTATAGTGCTCCGCATAAACTTGTCCAGAGACCAGTATGCCACCATTATCAGCGCCTACACACCAACAATGATTTATACAGATGAGATCAAGAAGGCACTTTATGAAGATCTTAGCAGGGTTATCACAGGGATGCCACACCAGGACAAAGTCATTGTCCTTGGAGATTTTAATGCTCATGTGGGAGCTGACTCTGAGATGTGGAAGCGGGTACTAGACTATCATAGCATTGGAAGGTCAAACTCAAATGGCCAGCTGTTTGTCTCCAAGTGCGCTGAGTTCAATCTCACTATTACCAACACAGTCTTCCAACAAGCCAGTAAATATATAATATATTTTGTAAGTACAGTCCTGAAAAATACTAAAATGAACAGGATAATTGTTGAAACATATTGGATTGATTGTGCCTCTACGTAAAAAGAATGTCTGGTAGAATACATTTCCAGTGCTTATCTACTAAACCATTCAATCTAGCTCCAAAAACTGTGTTAAACTATATGCTTGGATAATCATTTAAGTTACACAGTGTACAGATCTGAAATATCTGTGGAAAGTCGCCCTAACTTATGTTCTTATCAAAGAGTGGACAGTTAATATGATCAAGCAAGTCTCATTTAGTTATTTCAGAAAAAGAATAAAAAAAGGCCATTTCGGTGATAGGGTACAAACTTTAAAGCAATAGTAGGAGGAGCTTTTAGTGAAGCTGTTACAAATTACAAAGCAAGCTAGTATCTAGCACATAAAACAAATAATTTATTAAAGCAGATTCCACCAGTGAGAAGACTTGTTCCAATGGCACTTCAGGATCAAGCTGCTTAGGTGGCACTTCAAAGAGCAGCTGCTGACACAGTGCTTTGGAACTAGTAATAATTTAAAGAGAGTAATGCAACATGGGCATGGTTTATGATTTCAGAATCCCTTGCCAGAATCAAAATAACAAGCTAGTTTTGAACTATGCTATTATGTCATCTATATATTTGGGAGAAAAAACATTTCAGATAAGGACATCATCATCCAATATATTATATATATTACACATGCACATACATGTAAAAATCAGAAACATGCACAAAATACAAGGTGAACGTTTGTTACACTGATTAGTGACCCACATCATTTTCAAAAAGGTAAGAAATTATGTGAGGCAGAAGGGACTCTTAAAAGAGACTGATATAAAAGTGTCAGGGATTTTTCTAATATACCTAAAGATATAAATGTAGACTGCTACCATTTGAATTATTATTCAACTCTGACTGGCAAAATCATGAATCAAAAAATTACAAGGGACCAACTAAAATACTTTTCATAGTTTATATGAACCTTTGAATTTATGTGCTCTCCTCTGTAGTCTTAAGCTAGCAGGGTTATCACTGTTATAAAAATTCAGAACACTTTAATTACTCTAAAGATTTACAATTAAAGTTCAAGGTTATGAATCTGCTTTGATGTTCCTAGTTACGAGTTCTCTCTAAATGGCTGCATTATTCCAAAAGGAAAAATCCTACTTCCAGCCTTATCAATTTATTTTCTGTAATTTCAGTTAATTTGGATTTAGTCTAGGTACAATTTAACAAATTCTTTGGATAATTAGTAATCTGCCCAGTAGAAATTCTGGAATTACACACTTACAACTCTGCCATAACCATTATACAGGATAGACCCAATCCTCATCCCATTGAAACTTTGCCATGAAAGTCAACTGAAACAGGAGTAGGTCCTGTTAAAATATATATCTTAAAGCAACAATACAATGGCAAAATTGGAAATGTTACTGAACATCACTTAAAGGCTAAAATAATTCATGACTAATTCATGCTCTAAGTAGCAACATGTGAACAAGTCTGATATAATAAGAACCTATAAACATAACCAGAGGAGTTTCTGAAACCTGAAGAAGTTCAGTCCAGCTTATTTTGGAATGGAAGTGGATATACCGAAAGACTGCTCTTCAGGTATTTCTGGCCTGGGCCATATCAAAACCTTTGAAGACTGAAAAAAGTCTTCTGAGAACACCTGATCTTAAGAGATTTAAAGGCCAATTTCCTGATCAAACTGGCTGGCATACTGCATATTCAGATAATGCTTTTAGCTCTCATCCTATGAATTTTCTATACAGAGTGATAAGGGAAAGAATTTTTTTTTAATTCTTTAAACATAATTTCACTGATTAAAAATAGGATATTAAACTTGCTAGTAAGATAATTAACTCCTTTTTACATCTTCAGTGTATATTCTCTAATCATTACTGCATAATTCACTTTAAAATACAAAGCCTGTCCCTGCCAGCCTTACTTACCCAATTGCCACAAATGTTAGTCATACGATGTACTGTCCTCAAAGAAATCTTCAGTCCTGTGGAGGGTCAGCCACTTGGCCCCAATGGCAATATTCACATGAGTAAGTCCAGCAGAATTTGACATAGAATACAAAGATTTTCTGTCCACCAAACCAACCAATCAACTGTAGAATGATGGAAATCTTTAATCTAAAGCATAGTTATTTTAAATTAAGAGGTGAGTAGGATATGACAGTTCTTGGTGGCATAAAAAATAAGCTTGCTTACTACTTTTTTCTCTTTACCAATAGTTGGCGTAGACCTAGGTCACAGACCTGGTTGAGCTCCCCCTGCTGGACACGTACCAGGCAACTGTTTGTTTGGATCCACACACTGGATATTGCATATTTCTAAGTGTTCTCTGAGTCTGAACAGTGTCCAGGTACTGTCTCTGGCCTCTAGTCTCATTCCCTGGGAGCAGAATCTCTGCTTGGTATCCCTTCCTGGAAGTGAGATCCAACAATCCAGTTGCCCTAGATCCAAGACCAGTGATGACTCCCACTCCCTCAAGTCTCCCCAGTAGCTGAAGCATACTCTACCCCAAAACTCTACTCTTGTGAGTATTCTGATTTACAGCTTAACCCTTTGGGGACATGTGACAGTTGAAGCCAGGAACTCAGAGGCTTTGCAAAGTAACTTCGTATGAAGTGGAAATCCATCAACTTCATGAAAAGAAAACTCATGCAGATACAGAGAGACATCATCTTCCTTTCCAAATTTCACTACACAGCTACCCTTCTTAAACTCACACACACTTCATTCTCAGAGGAAAATTAAAGACTTGAAGATCCAGGCAAAACCAACAAAACATGTATGCAAGAACCCTCTCTCCAGCGTTCTCTCCACTCAGAGCCCTTTAGGCTTTTGGTCAGTCCTTGCAGAGTCCCCAAGCCCTCCTTTCCTCCTGCTCAGCCTTCAAGTTCAAGTTCTCTCTAACTTGTTCAGGTCCAGTAGTCAAATGGTTCCCCTAGCTCAGTGGTTCTCAAACTTTTGTAGTGGTGACCCCTTTCATACAGCAAGCCTCTGATTGCAACCCCCCGCTCCCCTCGTAAATTAAAAACACTTATTAAAATATTTAACACTATTATAAATGCTGGAGGTGAAGTGGGGTTTGGGATGGTGGCTGACAGCTCGTGACCCCCCAGGTAATAACTTCAGGACCCTCTGAGAGGTCACGACCCCCAGTTTGAGAACCCCTGCCCTAGCTCATATAGCAGGTGTTTTTTTCATTGCAGCTTCTAACACCCTTTCCTTTGTCTCCCTTTTCTGTAAGGAGAATTTCTATTGCTCCAACCTCCCTGCATATACTCGTTCAAACTGGATTCTCCAGAGTAACAAATCAAGAAAGGGACTTTTGGATAAATTGCCTGAGTTCATACTGACTCAGGGCCTTCTGTCTGAGCCAGTAAATGGAGAGGGCCTCTGGTCCAAGGGGTGGCCCCAATCCTCTATAAGAGTTGGAAAGACTTTGACCCACTGAGGCCCTGTAAGACAAATGGGGGAGCTCTGGTAAGCGGTTAGTGTGTGTTTTGGAATATTTATTTATTTTTCTCTGTAATGCTTTTACCCGAAGAATAAATATGTTTGATTTCTAAGAGCTGTGTGGTAACTTATAACTGTGGTCATAGCCTATGAATAAAAGCCAAGTGAGGACACCGGCCTGTTTAGGGAGTCTGCCATGAAGGATATAACAGTGCAAAGAAGGGAACTGGGCAACCTTAGAATCCCCCTTCAGGAAGGAATGAGACACGGGAAAGGAGGGGGAGAGGTAATGGCTGCATGTCCTTGATGGAACGCAGAAAGGGAATACAGTTGCAGTTCCCCTAAAACTGACACAGATCACCTAGAATAACCAGTTTCTTTCATCTTGGCCAATCTATTTAACATATTGATTTTGCCTGGTAGAAAAATGATTCTGTGTTAATGACTTTTTTGATGGAATGTGTGAGATGTAACATGGTCCTTGTCAGCAAATGGCTTATTCAGTGCACACTGAGCGTTAGTTATACACAGATTCATAAAATCATTCAGAATTACTAAGCTGTATATGGACAGATTTCCCTATCATAGCCATATCCTATCCTGGATTATTAAACATTTGACTTAAAATGTCAAAATATATAGTCATCTGTAGAAAAAGTATAATTAAAATTGTGCTGTATGTAGCTATAACTGTTCTGAGCTTATTGTGTGTTGTACCTTTAAATTTCTAGGCGTCTGCTGTCTACAGAGTCACCTACCATTGTGCGATGCAGCCTGTTACATAATGTGCTCTCTCAGGGAGACATGACGTGTTTTATTATTTTCTTTAATATGAGAATAAATACAGATCATTCAGGCTGAAAGTGGATAGTTCTATATATGAAAAAAATGATGAGTTATCTGTGTAGAAGATAGATAAAATGGCATTTGCAGCCATTGAATTCAATAGCAGCAAATTCTTATTTTGAATGAGGAAAAGTTTTGGTCAGGCTAACTACATCAGCCACAACCATGTAAGAGCTGAGTGCGGAGGGTGCAGCCTTATTGATGGATTAGTGATTGATTGATTAATATTCATTATGGATTAATTTCTTAGATCATAGTGATCAATAAAGGTTCAGTCTCCCTGACAGGTGTTTATCCAACCTGTTCTTAAAACCCTCCAATGATGGGGATTCCACAACCTCCAGTGCTTAACTATCCTTATAATTAGAAGGTTTTCCTAAAATCTAACTAACTGGTGTATCTACCCTGCACTGATCTAGCTAGGACGGACCACACTATGTTGGCTGAAGAGGCTATGCCCTGTCGCCCCTGCTGGACATGCTCCAACTGGAGAAAGGATATAAAAGGAAGCAGCTCAGCCCACATGCTGCAGGTTCCTGTCAGGGCATTGCTGGAGCTTCAGACGGCAGAGCCCGAACGGGCTGAATCAACGGCAGAACCCACACCAACCATGGAGTAGGAGAAGGGAGACAGAAGCCCCCCCCCACCTCTCCAGGGAAACTGATGGAGCAGGAAATAGGGGTAGGAAGTGGCTCAGGGAACATGACTGTTGAATCAGGAACCTGAGCCTAAAACAAAGATTACTGGTTTCACAGGGCCCTGGGTTGGAACCCAGTGGAGTAGGGTGGACCCGGTCCCCTTACACCAACCTCAACTACCGCTGGATGCAGGCACGGCACAAGGGGTGAGGCATGACTGCCCAGAAGGCAGCCTTAAAGACTCTGGCAGTTAGGCCACACTACCATGAAAACAGGAGGTGGCCCTAGCGACTTTTGCCACTCAAGCTGTCACTTCCCAATGTTGGGGTCTTCCTCCACTCGCCCTGTGATAGGGTGAATCTACCCCATGACCTATATCTTCCTTGCTGCAGATTAAGCTAATTACTTCTTGTCCTGCCTTCAGCAGACATGAAGAACAAGTGATCACCATCCTCTTTCTGAGAGCCCTTAACATGTTAGACTGGTGCCCCCTCAAGTCTTTTCTCAAGACTAAACATGCCCACTTTTTTTAGCCTTTCGTCCAATGTCTCCCTCCCTGTGCATCTGCACAATCAAGATCAAAATCTGGTCTAATTTTTTTTTAATAAAGAATTTTTATTGTAGAATTGATATCTGTACTGGAAACAAAGGAAAAACAGGACCATTAGTATCTTACCACTGTAGCAAATCCTGAAAAAAATCTCACCATTTTACATCTTGAAACAAAATTGTATTATTTTAGTCACCTGGCATATGGATATAGTTCATTTTAAGCCTATAGACTTATTTTCCAATACACTCTCAGTTTCATGGACTCCACTTTTCATGCAATTTAAATGAGAACTCAGGATTAGTTTCTTGTTTAAATTATGCAAACCATTATTTACCTATCTGAAATACACATCTCTGGTTAGGGAAGAGTGCATTACTGGACAAAAATGGACTCATTTTCCGTGTATTCACCTCTGAAGCAGGGGCTCCCAAACTTGGTTTGCAGCTTGTTGAGGGTAAGCCCCTGGTGGACTGAGACACTTTTTTTACCTGAGCGTCCACAGGTATGGCCGATCACAGCTCTCAGTGGCCGTGGTGGGCTGGGCCACCGCTTCCCGCAGCTCCCATTGGCCGGGAACGGCAAACCACAGCCACTGGGAGCTGTGAGTGGCTGTACCTGGATGGACACTCAGGTAAAAAAAAGTGACTCACAGTCTGCCAGAGGCTTAGCTGAATAAGCTGCAAACCAAGTTTGGGAACTCCTCTCCCTCCCTGGTATTTATCCCTCTGATCTATTTATAGAGAGCAATAATATCTTCCCCTCAGCCTTCTTTTAGTTAGGCTAAACAAGCCAAGCTCTTTAAGTCTTTCTTCCCCTTCTCCTAAAGGTTTTTTCTTCAAATTCCATTGGCCAAATTCTCAGTTGGTGTAATCTGGCATAAATCCACTTAATTCAATGGAAGTACACCAGTTTACTTCAGCTGAGGACCTGGTTCCATATTCTCATCATCAGTGCTCTAATTAGAAAAGACATTTTTATTTATTTATAAGGTCCACCTATCAAGGGACTACAATGTACTCTCCGCCCATGGAAACACCCTTAGAAGTGGGCCCAGACACTCCATAAAATTTATCTCCTGGCGTTTCTTTCATATTGTCCCAGTGGGGGCAGATCCCAACCCCACGGATCCACAGAGAAAGGAAACCCAAGACTGATGGTGTGTCAATCATTCTGCTGCTTCCCTTACCCAGCTTACCCCAGATGCATTGGATAGGCAGTCCTTACCTATGCTAAATCCCTCTCTGAAGGGACTACAGGTTTTAAGTCATAGTTAATGCTGCTTTCAATAACATTAAAATAGCTGAAGTTATTCAACTGGTATCCTGCTACCATAGGAGTGGAACATACTGTGGAGAGTAGCTTAACTGCCCTCCACCCAAACCTCACTTAGCCTTCTCCCTGCTGGGTACCCACAGAGGTGTTTTCATAGGATCAGGAGTAGGTGGGATTTTTTTTTTCCCCACAGGTATCATTCCCTTCCATCACAGCCATCAGATTCAAGAGGTAGCAGGTTCAAGAACTTCTTCTGTTGAGTCATTCTGAAGTCATGTGCTTGAAACCTGTATAGAGGAAGAGAATTTTTTCATGTTCCTGTTAGCAGATACATGTTATCTTCAGCCATGAAGTAAGAAGGGCTGGAGACTCTCCAAGGCAGAGGGAAGTAGGAGGTTGGACAAAGGGGCCCTGCAGAAAAATCTCTATGAATAGCTAAGACTGAGGGGAAATGTTTTGTTATTATTTGAATTACACTGAAGCCAAACCCCAGGAATGGGCTACATTTGGAGCACAATCAGGTTGCCTATCCTTTGTGTGGGTGGGAGTACCCTGCTTACACCCACTTTTTGCTGATATGGTGGATGTATACTATAAAAAAAGTCAGTTAACACACACACACACACACACACACACAATCATTTCCTAAAAAGAACCTTGAAAAATCCATAAAAGCCTGAGTGAACAGAAAGGCCTTTAAGCATGCTCTAAAGTTAAACAAATCCTGTTAGACCAACAGGGGAATTAAGTTCTAGACGTGAGAGCCCCTCATCAAGAATGCCTTTACTTCTGTACCCAAACATTTAAATCTGGGAACCATTAGCTTTGAGCACCATAGATCATTTCAGGTGTCAGTTTAGAACACTAGGCTGTCATGGATGCCTCACCAACACCACATGGGTCTCCAACCTCACCAATCATCTCTTGCGAGGATAGCCAGACTCAAAAAATGCTGCTGCAAGTGTGGGAATACTCTCACTGTACAGGGGACAACTAGGAGTGTAGGGACTGCCAGCCCCTCACCCATTTGACCAAGCAGAAGCCCAAGAGAACCCTCAGGAGAGATGAGCGGTCACCCAACATGGCCTCTAGATTCCCCCAATGCAAAACAAATGGAAATTACTCAATCTCTGTAAGGGTTTGGATCTGTGTCAACAAAAATTAGTGGTCAATAGTACCAAAGGAATTTGACAAACTTAATAAAGCAGCCTGGACAACATGGAGCCAAATTCACCCTTAATGTATCTCATTTGACTATAGGGGGGTTGCACCAGTAATAGAGTTGGCCCTTGTCTTGTCTTTTTCCTTTCCAGGAGAAATCATCAACCAATGAAACTTGTGTTGTGTCTGTATCATATCCAGCTCTCTGTACTCCATCCAAGTCTAAAACTATCATTTATTTTTATACGTGTACATAGCACTAAATCTTGAATGAGATGTGTCTAACATAAAAGAGCTCCTGCAATGAAAAGCCTACATTAACTCAACTTCTCCAGGTTGTAGGAATCAAGTGTACCCTTTCCATTCTTACCCAAATACAAAGACATGCCATATACATGCACTTAAGAAAACAAGCATCTCCCAAGAGGGTTTTACACAAAACCTCTTCACATGGATGAGAAAAGAAAGATACATATATATTCTCCTTCCAAGGCTAAGATTGAGATGAATTTATTTTTTACACTAAAGCTGTATCAAACTGCAACACAACAGTAATTCTTTCTAAATCTCATTCTACTCCAGACTCAGATTTAACACAAAGGGATTGCAGTTTGTACAGTGGTAGCAGGTGAGATATCCACAGAAACATAAGTTTGTCACAATATACAGTAAAGGGGCATGCTGCTTTAAGATGCTTTGTCACTTAGAATTTTCCAGGCTGTGTCATGAGAGATGCTAAGGCAACCAAATGGATGATTCAGGCTTAGTGGATCTTGCAGAAAGTGTAGTTCTCATATGAAAGTAAACAGTGAAGTAAATACAGTACAATTATTAAGACACAGCCTTTTATGAAGATTTTAGTGGTCTATTGGATGCATCATAAGTGGTGTTGACCTACACTAATTCTCCAGACTGGTGCTGAGCTCTCTAACAGCTGATTCAATCTTTACTGTAGGATGTCAGCTACCCCATCTGCTATATTTCTTCAGTTTCACTTACCCTCCTTTGGTATATAAACAAATTAGTTTTTATATCCACAAAAGGGCATATTCTGAGATTCTGACATTAATACTGTCCCAGGCATGTTGCTTCTGCTTCCAGGTACAAAATATGTGTCAAATGCTTGTCGGTCTTTGTTATAATCTTGTTTTGCATTAATGCTAGACAAGATAATACATTAGCTTTTTGCTCCCAACAATCACAAAGTGATTTAAAAATACTAAATGATTCCAAATCAAAACTCTAAGATAGAGCAAAGTTTGCATGTTTCTTAAACCAGAAGAACCACATTAGAAAAGCTTTGTTAGCAAACAAACAGGTTTTTGAAAGCCAGGAAATCTGGAGTTAAAATTCCATAAAGCTCTGATTCCATATGTGGTAAAATATTTGAGATCTAGAACTGAGGCTGAGGAGAGCAGCTCTCTCAACTCCTTTCTAGGTGGCATGTTTCCCAAAGTCATCTCTCAGGTTCTGTCTTCTTAATCCTTTCATACTGAGAGTTTGAAAGGAGTAAAAGCAAGATGAAATGTCTCAGACCCTTTCTGCATTGGGGTTTGATGACCAATACAACTACTTGGGTGGAATCTGTTTTAAAATGCACTAGTGCAGCATGCCTACACTGGGATGAACTCTGGGCCCCTGAAAATCAGTGATTTCACTGACTTCACTGGAGCTATGATTTCACCCTAGGGCTTTGCACTCATGCAGCCAAATTGGTGCATCAGAGGCTACAATGCTAGTATAGACAAGGCTTTAGTTACTGCTGTGATTCTAACAATTTTCCCTGGTGTATCTAAAGGAAAGTCCACAGAAGGTGGAGGTTTCTGCACCTGTCTCCTTGGTGCATGGCTGGATATGGAAAGAGCATTAGTCATGGACTAGAGTGAAGTTTCTGGTCTAACAGTTGAAGACAAAGGGTTGTAACTCAAATTAACTGCCAGTTAACAATATTGTAACTAACACAATTGTAAATGTTAGTGTAGTGAGTCCATAAACGTGTGTGCTAGGACACAAATGTTTGTTCCTGGTCATGGTGAAGAACTACAACTATGGCATGTCTAGAGCCTTATGGTGAGCCATAACCAAGAACAAATATTTGTGTTTTGGAACAAATATTTGCGGAACATCTATATTAACACCTATAATTATGTTAATTGATTCAAGTTAATTTTTTTTAAATCTTGTCCCCCACAAAAGAAGGCTTATAGACACCAGTCAAGTGATACCAATCAACTCTGGGTTTTTGGGAAACCAGGGTGCAGTATCAAGCCTGTCGGATTCATGAAAGACACCCACTCCCCCAGCAGTCTCTGCTTGAACCAAAGCCAATCAGAGAAAAGGCTTGCCGAGAGCAGTGAAGGGTGTTGGGAGACACACCTAGACCCCTCCTGACAAGGATGACAAGATTAAGACATCTCCATTAGTATACAGAATAGAGAACAGAGAACCGCACTGAACTCTGGGACCAGAAAAGCGGGGAAGCACTGCATCATTGGGGTTTGATCAGTGGTTTGATCACTACCTGGCGGTTGGATTTCAGGGACTGTACAGCTGTCTTCTCAGCAGTGGAGAGATTGTGGTGGATGTGATGTTTGTTAAGGATTTCATAGTCAGTTTTTTTTCCTGAATCATTGATTGTAATGATCAAGAGAGTGTGATTTTGTCCGTTATGGGGTGTTCAGCCAGACAACTATGTATAAAACCCACAGATCACCACACATACCTTCACAGATCCAGCAGTCACCCCATGTACACCAAGAAATCTGTTATCTGCAGCCAGGCACTCAGTTACCACACAATATGCTCCAAGGAGAAAGTCCGGGATATACACCTCAAACACGCTTAAAACTGTGTTCACCAAACAAGGACACTCCACCAGAGAAGTAAATCACATCATGGAATTGGACATCCAAATACACCAAGATAACATGCTTTAGTACAGAAATAAATCCCCCTCCAACCTCACACCTCTAGTTGTCACCTACCACCACATACTGAAACCCACATAGGTGTATCAAGCAAATAATTACAACCCATACTCAAAGGGGACCACATCCAGAAAGAAATATTGCCTGAACCCTCTCTTGTGGACTTAAAACAACCCTCCAACCTCATCATCAGAAGGGAGATACCCACAGACCAGGACACCAATTCAAAGCAGCACCAAACCCTGCCAAAACAACATATGCAAAACCTGCAGATATATCTCTACTGCTACTGTGATCAACACCTCTCACAACACACCTTTCAAGATCCATGGGTCGTACACATGCCTATCGCAACATGTGGTATACCGCATCCAGTGCACTAAATGCCCCAACAACTATATGGGTGAAACCAGACAGCTACTATGATCTTGAATGAACTCACACAGGAAACTGATAAGACAAAAACAATGTAGGTGAACACTTTTCACAGAACAATTACTCCATATCTGACCTCTCAGTCTTCATCCTCAAAGGAAACCTGCACAACACCTTCAAAAGATGAGCCTGGGAGTTTAAATTTATAACTTTGCTAAATACCAAAAATCATGGACCAAATGGAGACACTGGATTTCTGATTTATAACAATCTATAATTCACTAACTCCCACATCTCCCAGCTTTCCCTCAACACTCTCCAGTCATGGGGAGGATGAATGAGCCATTTTACCTTGAATGGTCCCTTGATACATATATTAACTACTTATGCTAAAACACTCTGTTCTACCTTGTGTTTAGACACTCTGAAGGTATGTCTACACAGCAAAGAAAAAAACATGGCTTGCCATGCCAGCTGATTCAGGCTTGCAGGACTCAGGCTACAGGTCTGTTTTATCTCTGTGTAGATTTCTGGGCCCTAACTCTGGAAGCCTCCCCCAGCAAGGTCAAACCCCAGGCTTGGCCTGGCTGTCTACACAGCAAAGAAACAGCTCTGCAGCCCAAGCCCCGCAAGCCTAAGGACATGTCTATATGTACAGCACTGCAATGGCTCTGCTGTACCGATACAGCTGCACCGCTGCAGCATATCTGGTGAAGATGCTCTATGCTGATGGGAGAGCACTCTCCTTTCAGCTGAAGGATTTAAAAAAAAAAAAAACAACCAACCATAAGCATAAGCTATATTGGTGAGGAAAGCTCTCCCACCGACATAGCACTGTGTATATGAGTGCTTATGTCGGTGTAACTTACGTCACTCGGGGAGGGGGGGTATCACCATGCCTCCTGGGTCACAGCTGAGGATGCCAGATTCAAGATGAACTGCTGAGAAATAGGGCAGACACACCCCAAACTGGTGATTATTCTACCATCAGATATACCAAGCCAGTAGCAAAAGTAAACTTCTGTCTCACCACACTGGTTAACAAGTCAAAACTGCAGTCTCCTGAAGCATTCCAGCCCTTGCTTTACCACCCAGACACTAGACTTTATGATGAGTGGTTATTTAAAACCAATTTCCTCAAACAAAGGGTCCTTCTAATCCCAAGAGATCAGCCACATAGCCAGGTCAATCTATAACTCAGCCCTTACACAATAATCACACTGTTGCCAATCCTTTAGTATCCAGTATCTAAGGTTTATTTATAAAAGAGAAAATAAAAAGTTACAATGGTCAAAGAAATCAAATACATACAATCATTGCAAAGTTCTTGGATCAGGTTTGTAGCAGTGATGTTTCAGACTGCTGGCTTGTAAAGTCTTCCAAAAGACTGGAAGGTCCTCAGTCCATTGATTGAAATGCTACCTTTAGTATAAGTCCATAGTCCAGACATCAGAGCAGGAAAGAGGCCAAATGGAGATGCGTCCAGGGTCCTTTATACCTTTTCCCATGTGGAGGGAATGCTCTCACAGTCTTAGTTTATGGAAAATTACAGGCACAAGATGGAGTCCAGGGTCACATGAGGAAGTCACATTCCCTTGCATGCTTGGATGGCTCATAGGAGCAGCCATTACCCATATTTTGGCTAAAGCATCCATAGGAAGAGTCACTGGGCGGGGACAAGCTTCTTCTATGACCCATCGTGTTCTTTAATAGGCCATCAACTTGAATGGTCCATTCACAATGTGCTGGCTGGATGAGATGTAAACTACATTCTGGATGTTACCCCAGAAGCAAACATTTGAAATACTGGTACACATTCAATATTCATAACTTTAGACACAAAGATAATACATACAAACAGGATAATCACATTTGATAGATTGTAATTTTTCCGTTGATGCCTTCTTACATGACATACTTTGTAAAAGATTTGCTGCAACTGTTTAACAGTGGCAATATTAATTATATAAATGGTCATATTTCAATCAAACATCATAGGGGCCGGAATATTCACACTCCTGAGTGAAATAATTTTTGCAGACAGTCTATGTCTGCCTAAGTCAGCTTGCACAAGTCAGTCTCAGCTGTAGACATACCTTGAGTGCCTTTCCCAGACCTGAAGAGCTCTGTACGTTCGAAAGCTTATCTCACCAACAGAAGTTGGTCCAACAAACGATATTACCTCACACACCTTATCATTTTCGTTGTCACGGAATGTGGGGGGACAGAAGGCCCTGCACCCCTGGCCCCCCGTGATCCACCATGACTCTCATCCAGCCAGTAAAGCAGAAGGTTTATTTAGACGACAGGAATACAATCCAAGACAGGTCTTGCAGGCACAGACAGCAGGACCCACCTCAGTTAGGTCCATCTTGGGGTCCCAGGGCGCTCCAGCCCCCTTGCGAGGTCAGGCTGTCTGCCTCCCAGCCCTTCCACCAGCCAGCTCCTGAAAGTCTGCCTTCAGCGACCCCTCCCACAGCCTTTGTTCAGTCTCCCGGGCAAAGGTGTCACCTCGCCTCTAACCCCTTCCTGGGTTCTCAGATTATGGCAGGTACTGTTTATAAAGTCAAGATTTTCTAACACTTCTAATGTTGAGATTTTGATGGCCAGTATTCCTGCAGTACTAATCACTTTCCTGCTGGTTCTCTTTTCTTTACAAATAAGATTATACTCTGACTAGTATATTAGCCTAGGAGATAAGAGCCCTAAATCACACAATTATTAAATAAACACACTTTAAATTCCCACTGGCATCAAATGGAAGTTGGGATGAGCAAAATACATAGGCTAGAGCCTGAAGAGAGACAGTCACAATGGCTTTCTTGGCTTGCTTTTGTTGCTTTAAATGATTTTGATAAATATTTGAGAAAAATACTCTTATGAGTGAAATTAACAATGGTCCAAAATTCACAAGGCATTTCCTTGGGGTGGTGAGCATTCTTGAATTATATTCCCTAGGAAAGGTCTGGAGGAACAAGGGGGAAGCAGGACAAGCTAGTAGACATATCTGAACTCTTGGGTCCACTACAAAATTTATCCATTGCTTGGAAAGAATGTCAGCCATAGGTGCAGCCGAACTAATGTAAAACATTATTGAACTGCAAATGTAAAGCGGGACTAACTATGTTCTACACCGTGAAATGTTTCAGAGTAACAGCCGTGTTAGTCTGTATCCGCAAAAAGAAGAACAGGAGTACTTGTGGCACCTTAGAGACTAACAAATTTATTAGAGCATAAGCTTTCGTGGACTACAGCCCACTTCTTCGGATGCATCCGAAGAAGTGGGCTGTAGTCCACGAAAGCTTATGCTCTAATAAATTTGTTAGTCTCTAAGGTGCCACAAGTACTCCTGTTCTTCTTTTTACCGTGAAATGCTTATCCATGCTTTCTGAAAGTGTGCTTAACATATTTGCTGTCCTTGTCCACACTTACAGTTAAATCATTTCAGCACCTGTTCAGCTGCACTTGTGGTTGATGCTGGTTGCCACCATCCGGTAACTTTTCTAGTGTATACAAAAATAGAAACTTAAAGCATGGAAAAATACCAGTTCATTGCATTGGAGTGAACATTGTTATTTGAAGAGAAACAGAGTTCTATTGTGTTGTAAATACGATTAAACACTGCCAGATCAAGCAAATCACTTGTTAATGGGGCTATTGTCTGTTTTGTAAAGTAATGTGGGTAGTTACCACATGCATCATCAAAACCATTTATAACCATTCATCAGCATTAACTGTCATTGTGGTTTTAGAAGCAATAGTTAAAGATATATATATATATATATATATATATATATAAATAAAAGGCAGGAATTTCAAGCTCTGATCAGTTCACTTCTGATGTTTATTGTGTACACAGTTGCAACTACTGTATTGTTGCTTTGGAACTCAATTGAAATAATGGCCTGAAAGATGAACAGGACTATAATGATACTACCACAGAAATTGAATATCTTTAAAAGCTTGAATAATTATGCCATAAAGCTATATTATGTAGCTGCTACTTGAAACATCTGTACAATTGTGAAGGCCAAGGCCAAAATTCTACTTCAGTGTCAGTAAGAATGCTGTTATGAGTGTGTGTGTCGGGAGGGCGGGGGGGAAGGGGAGAGAGGAAGATAACAGCTTGAATAGAAGTGTGAGGAAAAAAAGAAACCCTTCTGCTTGTATTTCACTGTGAGACAGAAAAAGGAGAATGTTCGGTATTAGTGAACAAGCCAAAATATTTGCTAAAATGTGCCTTGAAATTTACCTTTGTAAAAATTAAGCTTGAATTGTGACTAGCAGTACTTGCTGGCCATTCTGAACAGGAATTCCTAGCAAGGACCTTTATTTTGGCTCCCTGAAGGGAGAGACCCCATAGTTTCAATGTGTAGGCTCAAATAATTTGGCAGTTTTCTACATATAGCTGCTTCATGGACTTCTAAAAGATACAGTAAGATCTAATATACACTCCTAACTCTGAAAAGAATTTATTGTGATTTACTAACCAAATACAATCCTACATTATGCACATAGTTTTGATCAGTACAAATAATACAGAATTCTAAGTGTAATCAGGAGCATTTCCAGTAGGAGCCATAAGTATTTAATAAGATTTTAGCAGTAAGAAAATCATAATAGCTCCTCGTGGTAAAAAGTAGTAAATAGTGACATATCTCATGTAGAGGTGGTCAACAAAGAGAAAAGCATTTTGACAAAAATGTCAACACATTTGAAATAGGTTTAATTCAATAGGTTTTTGAGAAGGCATGCTATTTTTTTCTCCCCGTTTATCTTACTTTTCACCAATTTTTTTGACATTTTGTCACTGAAAAAAGAAAGTCAGAAAGAAAAACAAACAAAGGGGTAAAAGGAAAAACTGAAAATTCTGAGTTTCATCAAAAGTACTATTTTCAAAAAGAGGCCATTTCTGACCAAAATACCGTCATTAAAATTGTTCTACATTCGTAGTTGGAAACATTGGTACCATGACCCCATGTACTTTCTGGCAAGCTAGACATAAATTTGCAGCAAGGTCTCAGGATTCTGCATAGCTCTAGCAAAAATTCTGACTCAGTTGAAAATAAATTTTCAAAACTGAGGTTTATTTTAATTAAACATTAAAACAGAAACTACAGTCAATAAAGTAGCTCCTGTGTTATTTTTATATTAAATTCAATTTATTGTCAGCTGTGGCACATTCTCAGTTTTCAATATGCCACAAATTTTTGTATTGGCAATATCTAAATTGATATCAAGTTTCAAAGTTAGCACAGTACTGAGATGAATGGGCAAGTTCATACCTCTTAGAGTGACTGAGGCTGTCTGCAGACTTGTGCAAATATCATTGTGTCAGTTGTCAATGTTCTCAAGGTTATCTTTGCAAGCATAAGGACTAGAAACATTTTTTTTAAATAAAGGGTTAAATTATGGACCAGGATTTTACTGGAAGAGGCGAATTCTACTGTTGCAGAATCCTGATTATAACTTAGTAGAGTGTTACTATAGTGTTTAGGAACATGACTAAACAATAGTGTGTTTTAGATGAAGGAAGGGTAATCAACGGGACCTCTGTTATTTATTAATGACTAAAAGAAGGAAGTGGACAGGAAGATGTCAAAATTCACAGATGACAAACTTATTTTAGTGAACATATGAAGAAAGTTTGAGAAAATCTTGATGACTTTCAACACCATGAGGATTGAGCAGCAAGAGGAAAAATTACATTTAACTTTGGTAATGGATAAATGTTTATATGGATGGGCTGTAGAGATAAGCAAAAATGGAGATGATGTGGGATTTGGTTTTGCAAAGTTGCATTGACCCATAGTGTCAATGTAGACTGGGGTTTCAGATAATTAGTTCTGGGTTTATCCCCTTGTAGTTAAAAAATTGTCAGGTGAGATTTTGTTTTTCAAAAAAAAAAAAAAAAGCATAATGGCATCCCCAATCAAGATTATAGTTTCCAGAAACTACTACAATGCAAATAAATAAAATTAATATTATTAATCTCCAAAATACAGTTCTCATGAGTCTGGAAACAGACAATCTTAAACACTGGGATATTATCTATGATCTAATCAGATAGTTTATAAACTATTTTAACATATTTGATAATGCCCATTTATTTCATTTGAAAATCTCAGCAGGTACCCATCTGCATTTTTAGGCACCTGAATACCTTTAAAAGTCTGGTCCTGTGTCATTGAAAGTCAACATCATTTTGGCTCCTAAATCACCCAGGTTTTCCAAGGTATTTAGCTGCCTAAATATGCAGGTAGGGACCTAGTAGGATTTTCAAGTATGGTTAAGCAGGTTAGGTGCCTGCACAAAGCTCCTATCTCCATCTTTATGTTCCTAAATATCTTTCAAAAGCACCTAAAGGCAGATTTTCAAAGTGCCAACTCTGACAGCTCAGTTAAAACCTCAGGGTAGTGTACAAAAGCACTCTAAAAACCAACAAAATATTAGGTAGTAGAAGAAATAGAAAATTCTAAAAACACAGTGCTAGTGTTATCCTTACTTTACTGCCACATTATCCCTGAAGTGTGTAAATAGGAAACCAGAGCTCCCACAATCAGGTAAAAAGAACAGGAGTACTTGTGGCACCTTAGAGACTAACAAATTTATTAGAGCATAAGCTTTCGTGGACTACAGCCCACTTCTTCTACACAATCAGGTAGACTCAATTATCAATGGCACATTCTTTATGTGGAATATTATGTACATTTCATTACTTTATGGACAACTTTTTGATAATTATCCACTTCAGGTTTCCTTGCACCTACCTCTGAAGCATCTGGCATTGGACACTGTCAGAGATGGAATATTAGACTAGACAAGTTGCTGGTGATAAATGATAATGATAATTTCTCTGTTCTTCAATATTATACATTTTGTATAATATAAATATTCTTATTACTCCTGTACTAGGAACTTGCTTCACTTCTCTTCCTAACCTTCTATTTCTCTTATTATTACAAATATATTTAATTTATATTGATTTTTAAACTAATAAATATTTAGCAAGAGCTACACATTGGAGAGACCTATACTGATCAAATATACTTTAACAGCCCCAGAGAAGCCATTGCTGTTTATCAAGTCACTATATGAACTTAAAGTTTCTAAGTAGGTCATGACACAAGAGACTGTGTTGGCTAAAGAGAACTGTTATAATTTAATCAGATCTGAACTCCTCTGGAGTTATAACCTATGACAGGAATCTGAGTTTTTTTTTCTAAATCCCTGCTTGTGTGTTTCTCTAACACATATGCAACACATTAAAAAAAAAAACAACCAAAAAACGGAAATTGCAGTTGTTACCCAATAATCCATGAAGATAATTGTGGATTCACTTGTTATATTTACGGATTCCTCCAAATTACCAAGTACAAGTACATATAACAAAGCAGAATTTTCAAAAATAAAGTCAAATAAAGTATTCTTTTTTTTTAATATTATTCTAGCTCAAATATTGTTGTATGCAATTTTGTTGAAGCAGTGATGGTCTCAGAATTAGGGTGACAAGGTAGGTGAGGTAATATCTTTTATGGGACCAACTTCTGTTGATGAGAGAGACAAGTTTTTGAAAAAGCTCACCAACAGAAGTTGGTCCCATAAAAGATATTAGTTCACCCACCTTGTCACTGTAGCTCAAATAGACAGTCATGTACATATAAATAATGCTAGTGGTCTGATGGAAACTTGTAGGAAGTAAGGAAATTTGGAGCTAAGACAGCAAGAGTCAAGGGTGATACTGTCCTTAATAAGCAACAGAGAGTCCTGTGGCACCTTTAAGACTAACAGATGTATTGGAGCATAAGCTTTCGTGGGTGAATGCTCACTTCATCAGATGCATGTAATGCACTGTCCTTAATGCACCTCATTGTCCCCACATACTGAATCATGCACTCATCTCAGACAATAAGGCAAGAAAGCCTGATCTTGCATTTCTTACTTAGGCAAAACTCCCATTGACTGTAGGATTGTGGAATTAAGCCCAGAGAATTGGCCTGCATTTTTATCCTTACCTATGTTTCTTTGCTTTGTGATTTGCATTAGGTCAGATCCTTTTTATTTCCTGACCGCAATTTTCTCAGATTGCTGTATAGCTACTGTTTTCTCACAATCACTATGCCTAGAAGATACTGTACACAGCTGAGATTAGATGAAGGTATTCTTTAAAACTAACTCTTAATCATAGTTTGGTTCCTTAAAGTGATGGAAGGAAAATCTAATGAACAAATCTGTATGCTAGACTGTATGACAGGTAGAGATAAAGCAAAGCTTTTGGTTATCAAAAAGCGAAGTAGAAAGCCCTAGTGCTTAAGAGAAATGAGCTGAAATTTGCTGTCTGTAGGCGCAACAGCAAATGCTAAGGTATGGATGACAGGTTCCATTTTCACTTTCTGCTTGCAAAAGATTGATGACAAGTGCTATATGAAAGAAAGAAAAATTGTACCAATCCTAGATATGTGCACAGTGTATCTGGATGGCTCCCTGAAAAAAGGTTTAACTTATTCTCCTGATACCTAACAATGCATTATGACTCTACCAGGTGATCAAAGAGCACAACTCTAATCAGCATTACAAAGGGTAAGAGATAATGAGGACCCAGTTTCCATGGTAGTGTTTCTGACATGATGGTCTGAAACACTACCATGGAATTCAACCATATATGTTTAGATGTAGGGTGAAAAACAGAAATCACTTCTATTCTACAGAATTTCCATATTAGAAGGTGACCATATTTTCCATATAGTTTTACAAGTGTAATTGTACTATAATCCATGCAAGTATTCATTGCTTTATGAATTCCATATATTTAAAAATCCTAATAAGGCACAGATCCCACCTCCACATGAGCTCCTGGGGTGGCAGTATGAAGGACTCTGAAAGGGGATGGGCCACAGAACCCACCACTCCCTAGAGGAGAGACCCTAGGAATGCAGAACAGCTGATCAGAAGTGTTCGAAGGAGGAGTCATACTCTTTAGACACAAATACATGCCCCCGCCTGCCGTGGATCTCTAGTGTCCAGCCCAGCTACTTGGGCTTGACACTAAGGAGAGAATTTCTTTACGTTTTCAATAATATAGTTTTCCTATCCCCATACAATTGCTACTAACTTTAGCTTCAGGAAAATATTCTAAATTCCACAATCTTTTCCAATTCCCTTTTGGACTGACTTGACTTTCATATCCAAAGGATTAAAGAAATCACTGGGCCACTTATGAGACCCTGACACTATAAAGAGGGATAAGGAAAGAGCAAAGCTGTTAAACCTACTTTACAGTTGGCTGCCCCTCTCTGTAATGGGGTGAACTAAACCCCAAGATCTGAAAGCCCTGATTTTGGATCCAGATTTTATTTATATATATATATAGATATATAGATTTGCATATATAATTGCAGATTTTAATTATTAAACTTATGGGTGCAACCTTCTGTTCCAGAGAACTATTAGCTTACCTGCTTTGCACTCTTGATACTAGGAAGTATTTGCAAATGGCTGAGTCTCAATTTTTGGTTCTGATTAATAATTTTAACCCCAAGAAGCCATTTTCTATAGCAGAGATGGGCAAGCTTTGGCACACGGCCCACCAGGGTAAGCACCCTGGCGGGCCGGGCCAGTTTGTTTACCTGCAGCATCCACAGGTTCTGCCGATCATGGCTCCCACTGGCTGCGGTTCGCTGCTCCAGGCCAATGAGGGCTGTGGGAAGTGGCACGGGCCGAGGGATGTGCTGGTGATTTGATACACTCACCAAATCCCACGTTCTGAGTCTGGGCAGTAACTAGTCACTCTTCCTAACTTTCAGAGTAGCAGCCGTGTTAGTCTGTATCCGCAAAAAGAACAGGAGTACTTGGGGCACCTTAGAGACTAACAAATTTATTTGAGCATAAGCTTTCGTGGGCTACAGCCCACTTCTTCGGATGCATAGAATGGAACATATATTGAGGAGATATATATACACATACAGAGAGCACGAAAAGGTGGGAGTTGTCTTACCAACTCTGAGAGGCCAATTAAGTAAGAGGGAAAAAAAACTTTTGAAGTGATAATCAAGATAGCCCAGTACAGATAGTTTGATAAGAAGTGTGAGAGTACTTAAATGGGGAGATAGATTCAATGTTTATAATGGCTCAGCCATTCCCAGTCTCTAAGCCTAAGTTGATTGTATGTTCCATTCTATGCATCGGAAGAAGTGGGCTGTAGCCCACAAAAGCTTATGCTCTGGAGAGGCACCATTGGGAAAGAAGGGTTGGGAAAAATCAACTCGATTTGCTTATCACAAATACCATCTTTAGACAGAGGGACAAACATATGACCACTTGAAACACCCACATTCTGGACAATGGCATCTTCTTTTATTATGTTCCTGCCTCATTCCACTCATATAGCACATGTTATAACAGGCATTCCAGAACTATTCTTGGGGTTGGAAATTGGTGGGGGGCACAATTTATACTTGCACCTCTTGATGGGCATGCAAGGCCCTGATGTAGGGACAATATTGCTCTGAAAATCTAACCTTTGAATCCTATGACAAAGTTATGGCAAAAATTCAAGAAAAATGTTCAACCCATATTTTGAAGAGCCTTTAGGGATTGGATACTCTCTTTAAATGCCATGGCCAGATGATACTTTGGGTAAAATGGTCAGTGATAGTTTGGAGAATATGTCAGTGTCGAATTATGAATTCCATTTTGCCATTTATAATTGTAATCTTCATTGTGGATAGAGCATCTATTTTTATAGTAGCAGCTTGACACCTTGTGCACAGACTACGTCTGAGATGCTGTGACAAAGCAATTACGGGCCATCAACATTGTTCCAGTATGGAAGAGTGATTCAATGTTCCACCAGCAGAGCTTTAGATTTTAAATGCAGCAAAGAGTCCTGTGGCACCTTATAGACTAACAGACGACGAAGTGGGTATTAACCCATGAAAGCTCATGCGCCAATACGTCTGTTAGTCTATAAGGTGCCACAGGAAGGTGCCTTCTGTACAGAAAGACATTTAAAATCGAAGTATCAGAGGGGTAGCCGTGTTAGTCTGGATCTGTAAATGCAGCAAAGAGTCCTGTGGCACCTTATAGACTAACAGACGTATTGGCGCATGAGCTTTCATGGGTTAATACCCACTTCGTCGTCTTTTAGTCTATAAGGTGCCACAGGACTCTTTGCTGCATTTACAGATCCAGACTAACACGGCTACCCCTCTGATACTTCGATTTTAAATGTCTTTCTGTACAGAAGGCTGGCTGGGGAAAGGAGCTGCAGTTCCTCAGCAACAGCACATAGGCAGAAATGGGACAGAGATGGGCTTAAAACGTGGCTGCTTCTCAAGTAGGAGGCTATTCCAACACCATTTGCAGAAGACCAGGTCAAGCAGGCAGGAAGAGCTGCCTGGTCTGAGGACTTGAACCAAACCCAGGACTCCCAGGGATGGTGAAAACACACTAAAGGAGATTGTGCTTAGTACAGGAATTTTTTGTTTTCCATAGATCTGTAACTCTATTGCTTGTTTAAGAGTAAAAGTGTTTGTGGTTGAGACATTTCTTTGCTAGGCCTGTGTTTTCCTTGTTTTACTGGTACATTGTCCCTGAAAGCAGTAACTAGATGGCTAGCAATTTTGTTCTTGATGGCAAAACCAATCCTATTAATACACCTCTCTTCAGATGACTTTCCTTTCCAGAAGAAGGTATAGCCACCTCCATCTTCTTTCAGTTGGCCTTCATCTGCCTGATGGATCTCATTTAGGGCAGCAATATCGATGTCATATCTTGCAAGTTCTCTAACTATTACTGCACTTCTTTCAGGACAGTCACTGCCCAGGGAATTCATAAGATTGTGAACATTCCAAGTGGCAGACTTCATTACTTTGAATCATATGTTCTGACCGTAGGTAAAGTGATCCTGCTGGACATATTGAAGACATCCTTCTGGAATCCCAATGTGGTTTCAGACCATCTTGAGGCACCACCGACATGATTTTTGTTGCACGACAGATCCAAGAGAAGTATAGAGAAGAACACCAGCCATTGTTTATGGCATGTATTGACCTAACTAAGACCTTTGGTTCCACCAGTCCTGAAGCATTATGAAATGTTCTGTCTAAGTTTGGTTGTCCATTGAAGTTCATTCACGTTCTCAGACTACTTCATGGCCATCAGGAAGTTTAGACTTGAAATTAGAAGGGGTTTCTAACCATCAGAGGAATGAAGTTATGGAATAGCCTTCCAAGGGGAGCAGTGGAGGCAAAAGACATATCTGGCTTCAAGACTAAGCTTGATAAGTTTATGGAGGGAATGATATGATGGGATAGCCTAATTTTGGCAATGAATTGATCTTTGACTATTAGCAGTAAATATGCCCAATGGCCTGTGATGGAACACTAGATAGGGATCCGAGTTACTACAGAGAATTATTTCTTGGGTGTCTGGCTGGTGAGTCTTGCCCACATGATCAGGTTTTAGCTGATCGCCATATTTGGGGTTGGGAAGGAAATTTTCCTCCAGGGCAGATTGGCAGAGGACCTGGAGTTTTTTTGCCTTCCTCTGCAGCATGAGGCACAGGTCACTTGCTGGAGGATTCTCTGCACCTTGAAATCTTTAAACCACAAGTTGAGGACTTCAGTAGCTCAGACATAGGTCAGGGGTTTGTTACGGGAGTGGGTGGGTGAGATTCTGTGGCCTGCGTTGTGCAGGAGGTCAGACTAGAAGATCCTTCTGACCTTAAAGTCTATGACACCACAACTGTCCTCTGTAATGGGCTGGAGATGGACCTGTTCACCATCCGTATTGGTGTTAAGCAGGGCTGTGTTACTTCCACAACTCTTTTTGCCATCTATCTTGCTGTGATCTTGTTTATTATTCGTGACAGCCTCTGTTTTGGAATTGAGATTGAGTATCATGTGGGTGGAAAGTTCTTCAACTTGCGGTGTCTTCATTCTAAAACTAAGGTCACCAGGACTTCCACTACCGACCTTGAGTATGCGGATGACTGTGCCACCCTCACGCACACCAAGGCTGACTCGAAATCCACCCAATAACTTTTGTCAGGTGCCTATCGTAGCCTGGGATTTTCCCTCAACATTGGGAAAACTAAGGTGCTCCACCAGCCTGCCCCAGCACAAGTTGCCCCCCTCCCCTTCTCCCACAAATTATCATCAGTGATGAACTCCTGGAAAACATTGAGCATTTCCTTTACCTTGGTAGCCATCTCTCCCAGACAGCCAATCTTGATGGGGAGATCGAACATAGGATCCATTGTGCCAGTGCACCCTTCAGAAAGTTGCTTCATCATGTCTTTATTGGCAGAGATCTGCAGATGGAAACTAAGATCCTGGTCTACAATACAATAGTCATCCCCACTCTTTCTTTATGGGTGTGAGACATGGGTGACCTACCAAAGCTTATCTTAAGCATCTGGAATGGTCCCACCAGCACTGTCTTAGGAAGATTCTCCATATCAGATGGGAAGATCATTGCACCAATGCCAGCATTCTCTCTGTAGTTAATATCACCAATGTTGAGGCAAAGCTTATGAAACAGCAAGGGATCTCAGAAGGTCATCTAGTTTAACCCCCTGCTCAAAGCAGGACCAATCCCCAGACAGATTCTTGCCCCAGATCCCTAAATGGTCCCTTCAAGGATTGAACTCACAACCCTGGGTTTAACAGGCCTGTGACGTTATTGATATAATCTGGGACCATATAGATCATTGTTGCAACCAAGGTCCTGTAGTGGCACGCGAATCTTGTATAAAGGGAGTCAAATGGGGTGTCTAAGACAAGGTTATGGTTTACTGGTTATGATTATGCTGTCTATATGTGTGTATCACTTTTGTAGTTGAAGTTATGAATATTGGCTCTATACTGTCTGTATTTCAAACTTATGCTATGCTGCTGGGTGACATCCCAGACAAACTGGTGTTAGCTCTGCCTAGCCTGCTTGATGGCCCATTAAGGACCATCAGCTATACAATGGACCCATTGAGAGAAGGCAAATATGCCTTGAGACTCAGCAAAGTATGCAGGAACTTGCCCATGTGACTCCAGACTCCATTTTGCTGTAATTTTCCACAGTAAGAACAAAGAGGTGTTCTTACACTTGGAAAAGACTATATAAGGCTGATGCCTCATCTCCATCTTGTCTTCAATCCTGCTTCATACCTCTGGAGGAACTTTGCTACAAGCTGAAGCTTTGAACAAAGGACTGAGGACCCATCCCAGCGGGGGATGTATTCCAGAGACTTGATTTGAACCTGCAGTTTATTCTATCGCTGCAGCAAGCCTGAACCAAGAACTTTGCCATTACTGTATGTAATTGATTCTATTTAACCAATTCTAACCCTCATCTCTATCTTTTTCCTTTTATGAATAAACCTTTAGATTTTAGATTCTAAAGGATTGGCAACAGCGTAATTTGTGGATAAGATCTGATTTGTATATTGACCTGGGTCTGGGGCTTGGTCCTTTGGGATCAGGAGAACCTTTTTCTTTTACTGGGGTATTGGTTTTCATAACCATTTGTCCCCATAATGAGTGGCACTGGTGGTAATACTGGGAAACTGGAGTGTCTAAGGAGATTGCTTGTGAGACTTGCGATTAGCCAGTGGGATGAGACCGAAGTCCTCCTAGTCTGGCTGGTTTGGTTTGCCTTAGAGGTGGAAAAAAACCCAGCCCTGGGCTGTAACTGCCCTGTTTGAGCAATTTGTCCTGAGTTGGCACTCTCAGTTGGGTTCCACCAGAACCGCATTGTCACAAGGCCAATGAAGTAAGTTCTCTTTTCTCAGCTTAATAATGGTAAGAGGATTCGCAGGGACAGAGGAAATGCTACAAGGACACCCTGAAAGTGTATCTTAAGAAGAGAGGCATTGACCCCACAAATTGGGAAGAGCTGGCTGGCAGTAGACTGCAATGGCGTGGCATCATGCATCAAGCCTCAGCCTGTTTTGAAGAGAATCACCTTGCTCAAGAATCTGAGAAATGGCAGAGGAGGAAGGAAAAAGCATACAGCATCCTGGCCAGCAGTTGTGCTCTCTCCAAGCAACCACCTGTCATTTATGTGGCAAAACCTGTAGAGCATGGATTGGAGTCCTCAGCCATCTTGAGCCTCATCAATGGCTTCACCCTCCCTCCACCCCTTCAGCAGACATCATCCTCATATTGAGGGATAGCTGACAACTGGATCAAACCGATGGTCCATCTGTCCCAGTATCCTGTCTTCCAACAGTGACCAATGCCAGGTGCTTCAGAGGGAATGAACAGAAAGACAGTTATTGAATGATCCATCCATCCAATGTCGTCCAGTCTCAGCTTCTGGCAGTCAGAGGTTAAAGATATCCAGAGCATGGGATTGCATCCCTGACCATCTTGGCTAATAGCAGTTGACAGACCTATCCTCCATGAACTTATCTAATTCTTTTTTGAACCCCCTTATAGTTTTGACCTTCACAACATCCCCTGGCAATGAGTTACATAGGTTGACTGTGCTTTGTGTGAAGAACTACTTCCTGTTACTTTGTTTTATACCAGCTACCTATTAATTTGACTGGGTGATCCCTAGTTCTTGTGTTATGTGAAGGAGTAAATAACACTTCTTTATTTATTTTCTCCACACCAGTCATGTTTTTATAGACCTCTGTCATATTCCCCTCCTCAGTCATCTCTTTTCAAAGTCCAAGACTTTTTAATCCCTCCTCATATGGAAGCTGTTCCATACCCTTAATCATTTTTGTTGTTGCTGTTCTCACCAAAGTTAATTGTCATGGGCCAATTTGTGATTGACTTGAACAGGGATAGAATGAGCCAGGAAACCTCTTCCCACAGCATGCCCCAGGTAGGACCAGTTACAACTGGAATCAGTTCCCTCAGGGGAGCATAAAGCTCCTTCCATCTACACCCAGGTTGCAGATTGCCATGTGCACTCCCAATCCTCACCAGCCAGCAAAGCAGGGAAGTTACTTTGATTCTGCCAATCCTCCCATTCTATATAATGCAGCCTGCATGGTCCCCCTCTGTCATGGGCTGCTTGGGAAAGGACTTGTGCCTCCTAAGGCATTCTGTATACAGTTCAGCTCTCTGGACATGCTTTGCCTAGAAGAGCTTGTGAGATTCCTGATCTGTTGTATAAACAACATAGACTTGATATGTGATTATCCTCTGCTTGGGTGGTAGGGGTTTGACTCTAATATCCAGGGATAGGAAGACAAAGATCACAACTTTTGAGGTACCATAACCACCCCACAAATAAGGCAAAGCACCCACAATGGATCACACACACACACACACATTACTTTTTATGTGTTTTGTTGCATCCTTATGTATACAGAAGATAAAATTATTCCAAACACAAAACTGTGCCTGCATTAGAAATATGCCATACATACATAGATTGCAAGACTAGAAGGGACCATTGGGTTCATTTAGTCTGACTTCCTGTCTAACACAAGTCATAGAACTTCCCCCCAAAAATTCCTTTTTAACTACAGCATATTTTTCTTTTAAATTCCAACCTCAATTTAAAAATAGCCAGTGATGGAGAATCCACCACAAACTTTGGTAAATTGTTGTAATAGTTAATTACCCTCACTGCTAAACATTTACATTTTATTTCCAGTCTGAATTTATCTAGTTTCAGCTTCCAGCCATTGTACTGTTATATCTTTCTCTGCTAGATTGAATTGCCCATTATTATATATTTAGTCTATATTTGGGGAACAATCAAGTCACCCTTTAACTTTCCCTTTGTAAAGCTAAATAGATAGGCTCAAGGAGTTCAATCACCACAAGTCATGTTTTCTCATCCTTCAATCATCCTCATGGCTCTTCTCTGACCCCTCTCCAAATATCAATAACCTTCTTGAATTGTCAACACCAAAACTGGACACAGTATTCCAGCAGCAGTCACACCAGTGGCAAATACCAAGGGAAAGCAAAAAGAAGAACAGGAGTACTTGTGGCACCTTAGAGACTAACAAATTTATTAGAGCATAAGCTTTCGTGGACTACAGCCCACTTCTTCGGATGCATATAGAATGGAACATATAATGAGGAGATATATATACACACATACAGAGAGCATAAACAGGTGGGAGTTGTCTTACCAACTCTGAGAGGCCAATTAATTAAGAGAAAAAAAACTTTTGAAGTGATAATCAAGCTAGCCGAGTACAGACAGTGTGATAAGAAGTGTGAGAGTACTTACAAGGGGAGATAGAGTCAACGTTTGTAATGGCTCAGCCATTCCCAGTCCTTATTCAAACCGGAGTTGATTGTGTCTAGTTTGCATATCAATTCTAGCTCTGCAGTCTCTCTTTGGAGTCTGTTTTTGAAGTTTTTCTGTTGTAATATAGCCACCCGCAGGTCTGTCACTGAATGACCAGACAGGTTAAAGTGTTCTCCCACTGGTTTTTGAGTATTTTGATTCCTGATGTCAGATTTGTGTCCATTAATTCTTTTGCGTAGAGACTGTCCGGTTTGGCCAATGTACATGGCAGAGGGGCATTGCTGGCACATGATGGCATAGATCACATTGGTAGATGTGCAGGTGAACGAGCCCCTGATGGTATGGCTGATGTGATTAGGTCCTATGATGATGTCACTTGAATAGATATGTGGACATAGTTGGCATCGGGGTTTGTTACAAGGATAGGTTCCTGGGTTAGTGGTTTTGTTCAGTGATGTGTGGTTGCTGGTGAGTATTTGCTTTAGGTTGGGGGGTTGTCTGTAAGCGAGGACAGGTCTGTCTCCCAAGATCTGTGAGAGTAAAGGATCATCTTTCAGGATAGGTTGTAGATCTCTGATGATGCGCTGGAGAGGTTTTAGTTGGGGGCTGAAGGTGACAGCTAGTGGTGTTCTGTTATTTTCTTTGTTGGGCCTGTCTTGTAGGAGGTGACTTCTGGGTACTCGTCTGGCTCTGTCAATCTGTTTTTTCACTTCAGCAGGTGGGTATTGTAGTTTTAAGAATGCTTGATAGAGATCTTGTAGGTGCTTGTCTCTATCCGAGGGATTGGAGCAAATGCGGTTATATCTTAGAGCTTGGCTGTAGACAATGGATTGTGTGGTGTGTCCTGGATGGAAGCTGGAGGCATGTAGGTAAGTGTAGCGGTCAGTAGGTTTCCGGTATAGGGTGGTATTGATGTGACCATCGCTTATTAGCACAGTAGTGTCCAGGAAATGGACCGCTTGTGTGGATTGATCTAAGCTGAGGTTGATGGTGGGATGGAAATTATTGAAATCATGGTGAAATTCCTCAAGGGCTTCTTTTCCATGGGTCCAGATGATGAAGATGTCATCAATGTAGCGCAAGTAGAGTAGGGGGACGAGAGCTAAGGAAGCGTTGTTCTAAGTCAGCCATAAAAATGTTAGCATATTGTGGGGCCATGCGGGTACCCATAGCAGTGCCGCTGACTTGAAGGTATATATTGTCCCCAAATGTGAAATAGTTGTGGGTGAGGACAAAATCACAAAGTTCAGCCACCAGGTTAGCTGTGACATTATCAGGGATACTGTTCCTGATAGCTTGTAGTCCATCTTTGTGTGGAATATTGGTGTAGAGGGCTTCTACGTCCATAGTGGCCAGGATGGTGTTTTCTGGAAGATCACCGATGGATTGTAGTTTCCTCAGGAAGTCAGTGGTGTCTCGAAGATAGCTGGGAGTGCTGGTAGCGTAGGGTCTTAGGACAGAGTCTACATAACCAGACAAGCCTGATGTTAGGGTGCCAATGCCTGAGATGATGGGGCGTCCAGGATATCCAGGTTTATGGATCTTGGGTAGCAAATAGAATACCCCTGGTCGGGGTTCTAGGCATGTGTCTGTACGGATTTGTTCCTGTGCTTTGTCAGGGAGTTTTTTTAGCAGATGGTGTAGTTTCTTTAGGTAATCCTCAGTGGGATCAGAGGATAATGGCCTGTAGAATGTGGTGTTAGAGAGCTGTCTAGCAGCCTCCTGGTCATATTCCAATTTATTCATGATGACGACAGCACCTCCTTTGTCAGCCTTTTTGATTATGATGTCAGGGTTGTTTCTGAGGCTGTAGATGGCGTTGTGTTCAGCATGGCTGAGGTTATGTGGCAAGTGATGTTGCTTTTCCACAATTTCAGCCTTTGCACGTCGACGGAAGCAATCTATGTAGAAATCCAGTCTGTTGTTTCGACCGTCCGGAGGAGTCCATGCAGAATCCTTTTTTTTGTAGTGCTGGTAGGGAGGATTCTGTGGGTTAGTATGCTGTTCAGAGGTATGTTGGAAATATTCTTTGAGTCGGAGACGTCGAAAGTAGGATTCTAGGTCACCGCAGAACTGTATCATATTCATGGGTCTGGAGGGACAAAAGGAGAGGCCCCGAGATAGGACAGACTCTTCTGCTGGGCTAAGAGTATAGCTGGAAAGATTAACAATATTGCTGGGTGGGTTAAGGGAACTATTGTTGTGGCTGCTTGTGGCATGTAGCAGTTTAGATAGTTTAGTGTCCTTTTTCCTTTGTAGAGAGGCAAAGTTTGTCTTGTAAATGGCTTGTCTAGTTTTTGTAAAGTCTATCCATGAGGAAGTTTGTGTGGAAGGTTGGTTTCTTATGAGAGTATCCAGTTCTGAGAGCTCATTCTTAATCTTTCCCTGTTTGCTGTATAGGATGCTGATCAAGTGGTTTAGCAGTTTCTTTGAGAGTGTGTGACACAGTCTCTCAGCATAGTCTGTGTGATATGTAGATTGTAATGGATTTTTTACCTTTAGTCCTTTTGGTATGATGTCCATCTGCTTGCATTTGGAAAGGAAGATGATGTCTGTCTGTATCTGTACGAGTTTTTTCATGAGGTTGATGGATTTCCATTCCATACGGCTAAATGCAGTGCCTTGCATAATGACAAGTTTCAGAGTAACAGCCGTGTTAGTCTGTATCCGCAAAAAGAAGAACAGGAGTACTTGTGGCACCTTAGAGACTAACAAATTTATTAGAGCATAAGCTTTCGTGGACTACAGCCCACTTCTTCGGATGCATATAGAATGAACATATAATGAGGAGATATATATACACACATACAGAGAGCATAAACAGGTGGGAGTTGTCTTACCAACTCTGAGAGGCCAATTAATTAAGAGAAAAAAAACAAGGGAAAGCAATCACTCCAGTCCTACTTGAGATTCCCCTCTTTATGCATCCAAGTCTTGCGTTAGCCCTTTTGGTTACAGCCCAACACTGAAAACTAAGGTTCAGCTGTTTATCCACTGTGACCCCATATCTTTTTCAGAATCACTGCTTCTAGAATCTTGCATCTTGTAAATATGTCTTATGGGAAATGCATGTGAATAAATAAATATACCTATCTCATAGAACTGGAAGGGACCCTAAAAGGTCAGGGAGTCCAGCCCCCTGCTTTCACTAGCAGGACCAAGTACAGATTTTCACCCTAGATCCCTAAGTGGCCCCCTCAAGGACTGAATTCACAACCCTGGGTTTAGCAGTCCAATGCACAAACCACTGAGCTATCTCTCCCCCCTCCCCCCCCATGTCTACAGTAATTATTTAAGAAAAGGGGTGGGCGGAGAGGACACCCAGGGGGGCAGGAAATTAATTCTCCATGATTGGTTGGGACAGACTCATAGAATTTATTGATCATCTTGTCTAAGGCATATGTGGAAATAAGGGGATAATGTGTTGCATGAAGCAGAATTGGGGTTTGGCCCTTTGTACTCTGCATCTTCTGCAGAAGTGTGAGAAGATAATGAAAAATTATCCAAAATTTTAATTATAAATGTTTCCCCAAAAAGAGCACTATTACATTGATTTTTGTATGTGACTTTTGCATAAAAAAGCTGTACTAAAAAGAACCAAGTTTTAATGCTTGGTAATTCCAGAACAATATAATAAACTTCCTATCAAGTTTGGTCAAACAGATAAACAGCAGATCTACTTTGCAAATTTGGATTGAGTCACTACCACAACTCTCAGTACAGTATCTGTTTAGGCAACACACACACCAGACTGTAGTAACCTGCTCTAAGGAATGATAAAAATGTGAGGGGGGGGGGGAAATCAGTGAAACTCTGACATTTTAAAATGTTTCTTATAGTGAAAAGAAATTCTCAAACTAGAAACTTTCAGAAATATATTTACGTGATCAAAAGTAACTAAAACAGGAAACTCTAGATATTAATTTAACATGAGAAAAATCTTCAAAACAATTTCATAAGGAACTTTGCAGGAGAACACCTGGAGAAGTACAGATTATGGAGTGCAGGCATGGATTCTGCAGGTGATTGTCATGCTTATCTAGCCTGTTGGAGTTCTTTGAAGATGTTGCTGCTAAGAGATAAGGGGAATTTAGTGGACATAATATACAGAGACTTTCAAAAGTATTTGACAAGGTTGCACACCAGGGATTAATGGGTAAGGTAAAGAGCCATGGAATAAGGGGTAAAATGAGATACTGGATAAAAAACTGGTTTGAGACTAAAGTTTAAAGTAGAGCTATAGATGGAAACTTTTTCAAGTTGGAAAGGGATTTGCAACGAGTCAGTTTTAGGAGTGTGTGCGTAAATTTAGAACTAAAAATTTTTATGTGGTTTACAGTACCCTAACTACCAAGATTCTAGAGGATACTAAAGGTAGAAACAAAACAAATAATAAGAAAAAATTCACCAAGCTTTGAAAGGGTTAGACCAGAGTAGCAGGTAAGCAAATGAAGTTCAATTGAGAAAAAAGTTGAATAATTGAAAAAGGAATCAGAAAGCAACATGAGAACATCCTAAATCATGCAGCACACCCATTGGGAAAAGTTAACAGGGCAAAAGTAATTGAAAATATAAATAGATGTGGGTGGTGGGGAGAAAAGCAAACAAGATAATGCTACCACCACTGTAGATTTTATTACCAGTGAAATAGAATACAACATTACAGTGCTTATACTGTTGCTGTATAAGGTACTTGCCAGTGTCCTTCTGGAGTTCTGTACATTGTCATCGTAGTAGACAGTACCTTGTAGGAGTTCATGCTTAAGACAACAACAATTACAGCAGGTCAGGAAAAATATGCAGGAAGGGAATTGTTTTTGTTCTTAGTGAAGAAATAAGGACTTTGAGGTGAATACTTGTTTTCAAAATTCAAAAAAGGATTGACAGAGATGGGGAGGTGAGAAGTACATTTTTACACCACCTAAGAGGTTAATAAACTAGGGGACTGTTGCCGTATAAGCCTACGAGCTTCCAGCATCCCTCACAATTATGTCAGGGAGCCAAGCAATATATTTGGCTTTGAGCATATTAAACTTATGTAGGAGGTGCCCTACAAGAAATGGAAATATGTCTAGGGCATGACCTATAAAAATATAAAATAGCTGCTTAAGGTTGTTTTTGTGCTTGTTATTTCGGTCGTCAGAGCCAATTACAAATTAAAAGATAACTGAAACCACAAGAAATGAATACGTTTTGCAGATTCATAGGCTATTCTGACTGCAAAGAGCAAAACAAAATCATTGGTTAAAAAAAAAGAAAAGTGTTACACAGCTAATCATAGTATTGTCTTTATTGTTTAGCAGACCAAAAAGTTATGAGCTCTTGTAAGTACTGGTATGTTAAGTTGGAAGCTTGAATCCTATGTTGTCCAGATCATGAAACACAAGCGATAACATTTGATGGTGAATGGATGATGCTAATTATGCAAATAACCACAAACTGTAGAAAGAGGTAGACAAGCGGTCTATAAAAACTGTATACTTGTAAACCATTCCAGATTAGTATGAGCTGATGGGCCTGGACCCTAGATTGGTGACTATCATTTTTCTGCATCCTGCAGGTCTATTTTTAGTTAGAGCAATCTGGTTTAATAAACCCAATGGAGCTTGGGTAGCTGATGTCTCATTAGATTATTAATAATCTAACCTGAACCCATTATTACAGAACAATCTAAAAACTAGGAACCTGAAAGCACATAGGAAAAAGTAGACAGAAGAAGTTGATGTTAAAAGGTACTACATGTAAAGAATTAGTCCCAGGGGAAAATCATTGGAGCAAAAAAAAAAAAAGTGAGACTTTAAGAAACACCTACTTTCTGGAGAAGAAAGGGATTGAAGGGATATAATGATAGAGAAGAATGGTGATATTAAGGCCTTGTGTACACTGGGGATTTTTGCCACTACATGCTTAGTGTGCATGCAGTGTACCAGAGTAAACTATGACTTTTACTGGTGAAGCTTCCTCCAGTTAACTATGACAGTATCTGAAAACCCAATTGTAGACAAGATAAACACACACACCACAAGTTGGGTCAGTTGGCTTGTAGCTGTTCTTAAATTTGTTGTGTTCCACTGCTTGGGTTTGTTTGTCCCCCCCTCTCCCCCCTTCTGCATTTGCCAACCATTTCCTGTTTCAGCTACTAGCTGTGTAAAGAAGTTCTTTGATTCCAGGAGGCACAAGTTCCTGGCACAAATGACTTTACTTGTAATGGGACATGCTGATGCTGAAGTGCTAACTGCTGCAGAAAACCTGAAATAATTTTGCAAAAGTTAAGTTGTAAAAGGAAGGGAACGCTGGCAAATCTCTTCAAATTTTCCTTTGTACTCAAAACTTGCATTGTAATTGTAAAATCAAGAATCATTTTGGCTGCCACCTGTTGTACTTTAAATTTCTCCTGTGTCCTTTCAATGATCAGAATGGTCCAGAAGTATTGCAAATATGATCATAGTAGCATTTTGTAAGCCAAGAAGTGTATGTAAAAATAGAATTTAGCCTATACAACGTATAAAAAAAATCATCATTTGCAATCTTTATTTATATCATAAATTCATTGTATGCCTCTGACTTGGTAGGTTTGAAATTCATTCAGCTCATACTTTGCTTCTATAACTAATATAAATATTGGCTTACACCCCAAATGTTATGGCATTCTACACAATGCATTCAGCGGCTATTTGTATAGCAATGGTTTATAGTCCAAAACACAAATTTTAAGTCAAAGAAAACTCCATGTCATAAAGTGCTCAGAAAAGTGACTCCATGTAAATGACATTTTAGGACTACTTATTTATTTCTCACAATGATTTCTATATTGAATTTGTTTAGTTAACATGTGAAAGGTTTTTGTCTTTTAAATTGACAGTATAGAAACAACCTAGCATCTGAAAAAAGTCACATTGTTCTTTGTCAATTACAGCATCATTTCCAGCAATAATGATGTTCCAATTAACATTTAGCTGATGACATATGTGAGGCACAATAAAATCCATCTCATTCATCTATAGGTCTGTTGACTAACGTGAAGAGACATGCCTTTTCAGGCCACTGAGGCCAAATTGTTGAGTAAAAAGGAGTCACCTTTATACATGGTCACTTTTCTAATCATAGTGATAGTTCAGTATTATATCTCCAGTAGAAATTGATGGAATATACATTTTATTTTAACATTAACAGAGAATTTAGCACACGAGATTAGATAATTGTGCTATCAAAAGTCTGGAATCCTGCACAACAGTGATCAATACACAATGCTTCAGAAGAAGGAAACAAATGGGGGTGGGCCATGCTCTGTAAAAGACAGATGTCAGTATGTCTGCCCATAGTTTGTCATTTGATAAGGTGCCAGTAGAGCTGGCTGAAACACAAGATTTGTGGTTGTGGGATATGTTGCCTTTTTTGAAGTTTTGGATTGTTATGGATCAGAAGGAATTCACTCCCCCGCCCCCCCCAATTTCCCATAAATTGGAAATCCTAAAGAAAAAGTGTTTCAGAAACACTAACTGTAACAGGGTTATCACCCACCTCTCACAAGCGCCCCCTCTGGTTGGGTGTGTCTGCAGTCTTTAAACCAGTTCAGCCCTGGTATGGAGTTGTATCTCCAGGACTTCCTCCCTGGAGACACTATCTCCCTATGGTCCTCCCAGGGCTCAGTCCCTACTCAGTCCTCACAGCCAACTAGGAGCTTCTTCATTGCTCCCCTGGTCCCTGCAAACAGACTGTCTTTGGCTCACTCCCAGCAGCCAGCCAGGAACCTCTCACTCCCCCAGTCCCTGCCAGCAGACATAGCTCTCCATAGTCCTGCTACTCTTCTACCCAGGCACACAGTCCTTTCTTCACCAGCTCTAAGCAGCAACTAACTACTGCTCTGTTCTGCAGCTCCTTTTTATAGGGTCCTCCTGGCCCCTGATTGGGCATTCCAGCAGCCCCTCTGGTTGGTTGCTTCCTCACAACCACTCTAGGCCCCTTGGAGGACCTCTCCACTGCTTCTTTACTGGGATGGGTGTGGCAGAACTCTGAGGCCTCCAGCAGGGGGCCTTTGGGTATAGTCCATCACACTAACCCTTGCTGTTTCTGAAACAAAATCTGCTTTCTGGTTGTTGGGTGAAATTTAGTCTTGTCAGACTAAATTAGCAGCAGTGAAATGGACAAGAATCAATTTTAGTCAGCTGCTTGCAGGATCTGTGACTGCAGTGCAGCCCTGCCACATGAATTGCCCTGGAACAAGGACCCCAGGGCTTCCAGACTCCCAGGCCAGCTAGCTCCCCAGATTATCTGATTTGTGAGGCTGTCTGCATGTCTGTTGACCCTGGGAGCCTGTCCCAAGACTTCCAGGCATCTGGGTCTGCAGCCTCTGGCATGGCTGGCTGGCCCAGAGCCATGGATCCTGGAAGACTGGGCACCTCAGCACAGCAGGACTGCTTCAGAGCCATGGCCCTGATAATCTGTGCTCCTCAGCAGTCCAACAAGCTAGCAGGTTTCCCATAGAACCCTGCCTCTGATTCACCAACAGTTCAAACACAAAGTGCTTTTGCAAAGCATTTCAGATGCTACATGTTGGTATTTTTCCAAATGAAACTGTTTCCTCAGAAAATTTCTGAATTCCAGCTACCTCTAGGTGTGAGTAGATAGAAACATAGAACTGGAAGGGACCCTGAGAGGTCATCTAGTCCAGTCCCCTGCACTCAAGGCATGACTAAGTATTATCTAGACCATCCCTGACAGGTGTTTGTCCAACCTGCTCTTAAAAATCCCCAATGATGGAGATTCCACAACCTCTCTAGGCAATTTATTCCATTGTTTAACCACTCTGACAGTTAGAAAGTTTTTCCGAATGTCCAACCTAAACCACCCTTGCCGCAATTTAAGCCCATTGCTTCTTGCCCTATCCTCAGAGGTTAAGAAGAACAATTTTTCTCCCTCTTCCTTGTAACAACATTTTATGTACTTGAAAACTGTTATCATGTCCCCTCTCAGTCTTCTCCAGACTAAACAAAACCAGTTTTTTCAATCTTCCCTCATAGGCCATGTTTTCTAGACCTTTAATCATAAAATTAAAACAAGGATAATACTAAAATTAAACAAGGATAATACTAATCTTTTAATAAAATGCCTTAAAAGAATAATATAGTTTTAAAAAAAGTTACTTTAGAAATCCTGGAAATCCAAAGCTCAGTCTCCACTTAAAAATGTGGAAGTGGAAAACCTTGGAATGTACAGTTATCAGCAAAAATCTGTAATTTGGCCCCCATCTCACATGAGAGCAACCAAAAAATTAGAGACAATCTGGCCCAGGTGGGACACACAGGTTCACTTAATCCAGACTCGAAAACAAACAAACATTTTACTGAGCACCCTTGATCTTACCTCTACAAGGCCACATTTCATACAAGTGATTTGCTCATAAAGGAGACTTCTGTCTCTCTTTTTCAGGTGGTTTTGTATTGCAGCTTCTCACCTTGCTACCCTGGTCTCCCTGGTCTCTGCCTAGATCCTGGACAGGCTGTCAGGGGTCAGTTCTACATCTAATTTAAACCTCCTAAAACCTGAGCCCTAAATAATGACATTTGCATGGTAAGAGTACAGAGAGTGTGGTGGGCCAGGAACACATTTAGGCCGTAGCCTGAAAAGACTTGTGTCACACAAACATAGTTTTGACTTTAATTTGGACTACTCACATACTTTAAGTCTCAAGAGGATAAAGGCCTTAGTATCAAAGACAGACAGATATAAACTCAGTATACTGTATAACACATTTACTATACTCCATGTGAAAACAGTACAAATACAATGGCTCTTTCAGATGTAAGAGACCCACAAGTTATTGCTGCAGAATTCTTAGAGCCCCGATGAAAAAATAAAACATCTTTAATAAAAATGGTCAGACAAAATCCATCAACAAAAAAGGTTATATCTGAAAAAGTGCTAGGTATGATTGCAGATCAGTGGTGGTACTGTAGAAATGTTAAGGGTTTGGGGGTAAGCTTCGATGTGCATCTCCAAACTCTCCAGTGTTTGGTGGGGATTTTGGTTTTAAGTGGAAACCTCAAATTTTAGATTTCCCAGCTTTCCAGCTTTGTGTTCATGTTGCTGTTTAGTCTGCTTTGTTTTTTAAATGGCAAAATTATTTTCTGGCATTTTTCAAAAAGGCTAGGGCTATGTCTTAATTTCATTTTAATGGACTTTTCTCCCCCTTTTGGCCTGTTATATTGTGACAATGCGGTTCTGGCGGAACCCAACTGAGAGTGCCAACTCAGGACAAATTGCTCAAATAGGGCAGTTACAGCCCAAGGCTGGGGTTTTTTCACCTCTAAGGCAAACCAAACCAGCCAGACTAGGAGGACTTCGGTCTCACCCCACTGGCTAACCGCAAATCTCACAAGCAATCTCCTTAGACACTCCAGTTTCCCAGTACTTCCACCAGTGCCACTCGTTATGGGGACAAATGGTTATGAAAACCAATACCCCAGTAAAAGAAAAAGGTTCTCCTGATCCCAAAGGACCAAGCCCCAGACCCAGGTCAATATACAAATCAGGTCTTACCCACAAATCACGCTGTTGCCAATCCTTTAGAATCTAAAATCTAAAGGTTTATTCATAAGAGGAAAAAGATAGAGATGAGAGTTAGAATTGGTTAAATGGAATCAATTACATACAGTAATAGCAAAGTTCTTGGATCAGGCTTGCAGCAGCGATGGAATAAACTGCAGGTTCAAATCAAGTCTCTGGAATACATCCCCCGCTGGGATGGGTCCTCAGTCCTTTGTTCAAAGCTTCAGCTTGTAGCAAAGTTCCTCCAGAGGTATGAAGCAGGATTGAAGACAAGATGGAGATGGGGCATCAGCCTTATATAGTCTTTTCCAGGTGTAAGAACACCTCTTTGTTCTTACTGTGGAAAATTACAGCAAAATGGAGTCTGGAGTCACATGGGCCAGTCCCTGCATACTTTGCTGAGTTACAAGGCGTAGCTGCCTTCTCTCAATGGGTCCATTGTATAGCTGATGGTCCTTAATGGGCCATCAAGCAGGCTAGGCAGAGCTAACACCAGTTTGTCTGGGATGTCACCCAGCAGCATAGCATAAGTTTGAAATACAGACAGTATAGAGCCAATATTCATAACTTCAGCTACAAAAGTGATACACACATATAGACAGCATAATCATAACCAGTAACCCATAACCTTGTCTTAGACATCCCATTTGACCCCCTTTATACAAGATTTGCGTGCCACTACAGGACCTTGGTTTCAACAATGATCTATATGGTCCCAGATTATATCAATAACGTCACATATATGTACTATTCTGCTCGCAGCCCTTTACAGAAAACATTTCAGAAAAGATTTTTCACTTTGAGTGCACAGGAATGCTTCCTGTGTTTACCAACAGAGACATTATCATTAGTGCTCAAACAGTGAAGCTTTAAAAGCTATCAAGCCCCTACATGGAGAAAAAAAACAACATTTATGAAACTTGCCTCCTGCATTTCAATTCTGCCAGCGCCCACTCAAAGAATGATTCATCTTGGCAGAATGCTTTTTGAGGAACATCAAATAACAGGCTGCGGATGGTCCCCCAGATAACCTCTTCTTTAAGGGATGTGGATAAGACTGATGGTTTTTGTTAATGAAGAAGAAAAATCTTTTCTTTTGGGAAGATAGAGATCCACACACACCATTCCCTTCAATTATGGACAACTTCCCTCCTGATTGAAGAAACCTGCTAGATTTCACTTTAACTGATAGAGAGGTTTTTTGTTTGCAGAGTCCTTTAGCTGCTCAGAAACTATTAAACATTTGTTTTGATCACCCAGGAAAACAATCCTATCAAGTAAATTCTATGGAGGATTCTCTCCCTAGTCAAAAATTGCTCTAGATTTATTCAGTACCAATAGGAAGAACATTTAGGAACTGATTTTCTCTGGAAATATGGTCAGTTTTCAGTAATAATCTTTTTGAAGTAATGTTAAAAGTGTATCGGTTCACGTGCAATAAAAATAATATTGCAGGCAGCGGCTACAGAAGTGGCTGTTTAAGGACACCACACTTCTTGGCTTTTTTTGGTACAATATCTATCTAAATTTCTTTTCTTTTTAATTTCAGCAAAATGATATTCTTTTTTTTTAAAAGGAAAGTTCCATTCCTTATTTTCTGATCTCCCGCATCAGTCCTGATGTGGTGGCAAAGGCAGAATATTAGCCAATCACTTCATAGTGTTCTGACATCTCTTATGCAGCAGGTGGGGTCTGTTTCAAGTTAAGAGAAAAAAGTATTATGATCATTTTGTACAAATGAAGCCAAAGATACTTGAGTTGGTATTTCATTTTCAAGGAATGTCACAGACTGCATGATGGAAAGAGATCTTCAAAAAGGCAGCTCAGATCAAATTGGGATGCATAAATCAGACCACTAAAATAATTAACAAAATTTAAAGAGTAATAAAAGTGGTAAAAATACCAAATGAAACACAGATTTATTGTTATAACTTGTGTTTTAGATCAAACCAGAGCCCATAAATGGAGTTAATAGGCACTATAGATGAATCTAGCTTGGCATGGAGTTGGAATAATTGGCAAGGACAAAAGAAATCTTTAAAGGTGATGGGCTGATAACAGCAGATACTTAAGCCTTTGATCCTCTTCCTCAACCAAAGACTTGAAATGGCTTCTTTAACAAGTGTGCGCGCACACGCATACACGCTTCCTGCTTATTGTTCCCTATTCCTATATCTATTTGTCTCCTAGTTTCTGATCCCTGAACTCAGTGTTCCAGGTCCACACATGGCATTGGGAGAATGCAGTTACTCAGGGCCTGCTGCTACATATCTGCCATTTTGATTGCTATTATGTTTTGTTGCTGACTTAACTAGTTCGTGATTATTACATGTTTTGCTTGACTACATACCTGCATGTCTTGCTTCAATTTCCTTGTGTTTTGGGATTGCTGTTTTAGAGCTCATCAGAGTGAAACATACACCATATCCCCTGACACAGTACTTAAGGGTTTAAATATTGAAATAAGGAAATTCACTCCAGGCCTGAAGTTGGCCACAGGAGATAACTCTTCAGTTCTATTCTTTGGTTGTTTGTGAGATTTTGGTGGTTCATTATATATTAATATCTGTAAAGAGCTTGGAGAGATTCTTAGGTTACCATTAAGTCTTCATCTACTACAAGTATGCCCATATTTCTCCAGCCAGATCACGATACTCTTTTCTGACCCAGTTACAACAAACATAGATGACTTGTGTCCATATGCCGGCATTTTCACAACCCAGTCATGTTGGTGTGTGCATACTACCATGCTGCCTAACCATGGTTGGGGAAGTCTGGATAGCTATTCCATACTGGCTTAGAGGACTTGACTACAGAACAGCACCAGCAGCTAATGAAGCAATGCACTGTGGGATCTGAGACTGTCCGCAGAAGTTTCCATTGAGTTTCTCCACCTTCTGAAATAAAAAATTTTCTCCAATACATTCCGTAGGGTTACCATATTTAGTGCCTCCGAAAGGAGGACACTTTAAAGGGGCTCCCGCCCCAACTCCGCCCCCTCCCCAAAGTCTCCGCCCCCTCCCCTGCTTCCCGCGAACATTTGAGTCGCGGGAAGCCTGAAGCAGGTAAGGGGGGGGGGTGGGAGGAGGAGGCGCAGCCCACCCCCGGCCCCCGGCACCGCAGGTCCCCAGCCCGTCCCCCGAACCTCCGGCCCGGCACCGCCGGCTGAGCCCCCGACCCGGCACCCGAGCACCCGAGCCGCCAGCCGGGCCCCCTGAGCCCCCGGCCGAGCCCCCGGCCCGGCACCCGGCACCCGAGCCCCCGGCCTGGCCCGGCACCGCCGGCCGAGCCCCCGAGCCCCCGGCCCGGCCCGACACCGCCGGCCAGGCCCCCCGAGCCCCCGGCCCGGCACCGGGCCCCCCGAGCACCGCCGGCCGAGCCGGCCGAGCCCCCGAGCCCCCGGCCTGGCACCGGGCCCCCCGAGCACCGCCGGCCTAGCCCCCAAGCCCCCGGCCCGGCACCCGAGCCCCCGGCCCGGCACCGCATGTCCGATTTTCCCGGACATGTCCGGCTTTTTGGGATTTCCCCCCGGACGGGGATTTGGAGCCCAAAAAGCCGGACATGTCCGGGAAAATCCAGACGTATGGTAACCCTACATTCCGAGAACTTGGATAATCTGTGCCCTGCTGTATTAGTTTCCCAACAGACGACTGGGTAGTTGAAGTCTCCCATCACCACCAAGTTTGGATGATTTTGTTAGTTGTTTAAAAAAAAGCCTCATCCACCTCTTCTTCCTGGCTAGGTAGTTTGTAATAGATCCCTACCATGACATCATCCTTGTTTTTTACCCCTTTTATCCTTACCCAGAGACTTTCAACAAGTCTGTCTCCCTATTTCCATCTTAACCTTGGTCCAAGTGCATACATTTTTAATATACAAGGCAATACCCCCTCCCTTTTTTCCCCTGCCTGTCCTTCCTGAGTAAGCTGTACCCTTCTGTACCAATATTCCACTCATGCATATTATCCCACGAAATCTGTGATGCCAACTGTGTCATAGTTCTGTTTATTAACTAGCACTTCAAGTTCTTCTTGCTTATTCCCTGTACTTCTCGCATTAGTTTATAGACATCTAAGATACTGATTTGATTTCCTCCTATGTCCCCCCCCCAGATTCCAACCCTTCTCCCAGATCTCTATGTTTTGGACTTACCTGTGGGCTTTTGTCATCTACCCTGTCGAACCTAGTTTAAAACCCTCCTCACTAGGTTAACAATCTGTAACCAAATATGCTCTTCTCCTTCCTCAATAGGTAGACCCCATCAATGAGTAGCAAGGGGTAGTAGTCAGAGGGCCAGATGATCCTCGACAATCCTTAAGTAAGGTCTCAAATACAGACCCCTGGCAGGCAGCATACTTCCCAGGATGCCATACAATACAAATATTAGTGTAAATTTTAATAAACACTTGAAAACTTACAGTCACAGATCCTTGTAGATAAATCATGTCTCCATGATCTCCCAGGGTATATGTGTACTGCAGTTGGGACCGTGCCTCCCTGCACAAGTAGACAGACTTGTGCTAGGTTGAGCTAACATGCTAAAAATAGCAGTGTGGACATTAAGGCTCTGGTGAAGGCTCAGGCTACCCACCCAAGCTCAGATCCAAAAGATTGGGTGGAGTTGAAACTAATGCTGCCACCTGACCTACAGTGTCCACAGTGCTATTTTTATATATATTTATAATTTTTTATTAATTTTTCCAACTACAACATATACCAAAATACCAGATTCATCATAATACACAAAATAAAGAAAATAGGATTAGGATAAAGGAAAGGGAGAGGAAGCAACAGATTTATATTCAGGGTCTACATTAATCATAGCTGTCTAAAAGGTCAGCCAAATTGCTCTGAAGTTTTTGGATGTTCCCCTTCTGTGGAATGCCAGTCATTCATTAGCTGCACGTTCAGCCATATCACTGAGTCAGGCATCAAGGACTGGTGGGGCTCAACACACATCTATTTTTAGCACACTAGTCCGGTCTGTTTACCCAGACTGGAAGGCTCATTCCCAGCTCCAGTGTAGATATGCCCACCAGTTTTTCAGAGCTGTTTATCTTTTACTAAATTATTTGTATAACCAGTACATATTTCCAACATCTGGGTTGGACTGTGGGTAGAACTTGAAGGACCACGACCTTCTGCACATTGGCAGAATGCAACCAAAATATACCCCAATATATGTGGCCAAAATTAAGGATATTTTGTCACAAAATGGGTTGCTTAGTTATTTCATTATTGTGCATGGCTTCTCAACAAAGGAGTATTCTCAAAATAGAAGATTCAGTCTACATTTTTAAATTTGTGTACCTACATCCACAAATAAATGCCTAAATCCAAGTGGCCTGATTTTCAGAAGTGCTGACTCTCACTGAAGTCAGAGGGAAAAAAATCAATCCACTTCTATCCAAGTGCCTAAGGGTGAATTTAGATGCCAGAGTTTGAAAAAGTTGGCCACACACATTGATATTTAATGCAGTGTTGTTGTTGTTGTTTTCAAATTAAAAAAATGTTTTGATACGGTTATAAAATTGCCCTGCTCTGTCATGTATATCACCATGTTGGACTAATAGAAAAGGAGCAACATTTTATTATTTATTTAAATTTATAACAAAGAGGGGAAAGCATCTATGCTGGATGCTAGATGCCTGTGAGCTCATTTTGAAAAATGCAAGATCACAAAAAATAAATACAGAAAACCAGCTGCTTCCTTAAAACCAGAAATATACCAAACAGATTTCAAATCAAGCAATATTCTGACAATACCCTACAGAGTCATTATGCCTCTTCTTCCCAAAAGCTTGCGTAAAAAAATGGCCTTACGGTGTACCCTGAAGCTCAACAGATCTTGCTTATTTTGGAACAAGTAAGGGGAGTGAATTTGAGAAGTTGAAGGTTCAAGTGGATCACACTATCTTATATCAAGGAGGGTCCAGTTCAAGTGACTCCACTGCCCTCAACTTCATAAATATGGCCTAGGGAGACAGATAGCCTCTCAAATAGGTTGTTCTGCGATCGCCTTACAGTTTTGTAGGTCAATGCTACCACCTTAAACTCAACTGGTGACATGTACTCCTGGAGAGATATTCTGCTTACCAAGTAGGCTACCCCATTCTGCATGAGCTTTTTAACCAAACCAGCCTCATTTTGGGAGTCAACCATACATCCTTTTGGAGCACTGCCATCTGTAGCATCCCAGACACATGATGTTGCACTTAAGCACATTTAGGGTTTCTGTAAATTCCCAATTAGCATCACTCAAGTGCTTCAGCCCATTTCCCCAAAGTTAAATGCAAATGGCTGTGGCTGTAAAATTTCACACTGTTTTTTGTTGCTAAGTTGAATGTTTTATTTCAAACTTGATTATGAGCTACTGCTGAGATGCCAATCAGAAATGCACTATACCAGGAGGACACACACAACAACCATGAAAACAAAAATGAATACCTACTTTCTTTAATATCATTAGTTGGCTGTAAAACCGTTTCTTAGATTTTTTCCACTTTGTTCCTGAGTGCTCATATCGTCAATATTCAGGTATGTTACTTTATGACACCAATCCACAATTTTCTTTTTAAGCTTGTTGCTTCTACAGGTAGAGTCTACAAACAGATTTTAAAATGCTATGATGGAATAGAATAATGTATAATTGTATTAACAAATATTCTTCATTGAATGCTTAAGTAAAAGTACTGTTGTATATACACAGTTATAGGAGTCTGATTTCCCCTTCTTTCTTGAAAATAACTTTAATTGCTTTGAGGGAATGGGATCTAACTATAGTATTCAGGTTCTATGCAGCCCTCACCACTGATATATCTCAGCATTGTTCCAGAAGTGAATTAAAGCAACATGCCTAGTATCTGTCATGGGTGGTTTTTTTTCTCTATTTCCCTCTCTACGGGAAATTTGTGTGTGTGTGTGTTGAATTATTAAAAAAAATTAATATATGTACATTGTGTGATAACCACACACATTATTATACATGTGAATTGCACTGAAAGAGGGAAACAGACTAGAGCCCAGGTGGTGGAAATTTTGGGGTGAAGCTGATCAACTATACCCTAAAATAAGTGTGTAATTCTTATGATATACCCATGTGGGAGACACAAAAATACCAATCTTTGATTCCATCGTAGCATCAATAAAATCTTGAACAAAAGATTTGTTTTGAGTAGTGGCTAGCTTTGTTCATACTATGAACAGTGTTGCTCAGTTGATAAAGCACTGGATCGGGACTCAGGATAGGAGACCTGGGTTCTGTACTTGGCCCTGCCACTGGTCTGCTGTGAGACCTCGGGCAAGTCACTTCTCCTTTCAGGCCTCCATTTCCCCTTGTGCACTTCATATGCCTTGTCTATCATGATTATAAGCTCTTTGGGGCAGGAACCATCTCTTAGTAAAATTTTGTACAATAGATAGTACAATGAAGCCACATATCCCGTTGGGAACTGTAGGTGCTACAATACTAAATAATACTAAATAATAAAAATACTAAATAATAATTACTGGCCGTATCCATTCTGTGGATGATTAGAGCTCCTCTTAATATGAGGAAATTGATCATTTTCAGAGGGGAAAAAGTCACTTGGATTTGACTCAGACTGTCTGCTACCATGAAAGCAAAACAATGTTGTATGAGGACAAATGCTAGGTCTTCTCTATTTCTATTTCAGTCAACTGTGGTCTCTGAAATACTGAAGGTGCTGGAAAAGTTTCATACCATAAACTGAAAGGTATTCAGTGCCTCCTGTGAGGTGCTGAGTGTTCTCAAGTGCCATTGACTACAAATCATTTACTGCAATGGGAGCTAAAAGAATTCAGCACCTTACAGGAAGCCATTCAGCATCTCGTAGAACTGGACTATAAGATTGTGAAGTGTTTATGGCCAAGGAACATGCATGACACTTTGTATAGCACCATACACAGTAAGTTTACAGAACTTCCATAAATATTAATCATACCGCATAATGAAATTACTTTAATCTGAAAACTTCATATTCTTGGTCCAGGTGCAGAAGAGAATTACTTTGGAAAATTTGAAGAAAATTGGCTCAGCCATTTGTGAGGCATAAAGTAATGAGAATTTAACATTTCTGTCTTTTTGCAAAAAGTTAACCTTTTCTGATCACTCATAACTCAAAAAGGGCTGGTTTTGATTTCAGGCTAGACAAATCCAGTTTGTCTACAACAGCTAGGATGACCTTTTTTGCTCCCTCTCATTTAAAGAAAATATTGATTTGTTCAGCAGTGAAAATAGAACAGACATCTACTGCATATTATGCAAAGAATAAAGGACACAGAATGATGATGTCTGCATACAAAACACAGGAATCAAGTAAAAAAAGTACAGGTTCAAAAGAGTAGCAAAGACAACATAATGGTGACATATATCAGTTTAATTAAGGAGTGATCATAAAGTAGTAGAGAAACTTTCAAGTGTTCTCATTTAGCAACTGTAATGGCTGGGGCGTAGGCAGCAGGGACAATAATGTCCACTGTGCTGGGGTTGAAGGCAGGAGTCAAGACTAGTTACCAAGATGCATCAGGAGACAGGTACCAAGGTCAAACCAGGCTGGGGTTGAAGGCAGGAATCAGTTGCAAGATAGGGCAAAAGATGAGGTCTGCAGTAGTAGCAAGCTAGAATCTACATTGTTGCTCAGACAGCTCCCTGAGGCAACTCCCTGGTTTAAATATTTGGTGTGGAGAGTTCTGTCACTCTGGTCAGTTCAGACAGTACTTCCTACAGTGCCTAACACTCCAGCAATTGTTGGATGCTGCTTTGCCAGGCCCACTGGTGTTATGAAGGCATCAATCATCCAAGATGCCATAACCCTGCATTCTAGACCTGTGGATCCTTACAGTGGCATGCTGTTATCCCATTAACATTTAAGTCAATAGACAGAATTGGTTCCCAGCAAAATGTTTCCAAGTTGTTATAATCAGGATTGCTATTAAGCAGAATCTATTGTATTATTACGGTTTCTTATACAGATAAAGGGTCATGAAGAAATCTTGTGCCTGTCCTCCTTAATGATATTCTTTTTCTAATGAGACTACATTGAGAACATGAAATAATCCAAGTTTTGAAAGCTGGTCGGTTTGTCAAATTTCCAGTATTTCATAATATTTGTTTTGGCTGCCAATAAAGCCAGATGTATAAATTTCCTGAAGCATGTGTTGTGTGCAAGCTCATTCATACCTTGAAACAGGCACAAGAGACAGGAAGGAATGATGGTAGAACTCAGAATCTGACTGACAGCACAGGCAACAACATTCAATACGAGTCTAGTTCTGCTCCCATTAAAGTTATTGAGAATTTGGCTGTTGACTTTAATAGGCACAGGAATGGACCCTAGATGAGGCCATACCACAGCTCCTGAAAAAAAGGGCCATTTTATATTTTGAACATTTGCACGACAACTTATAATGAAATGAGGTTATTTTCACTGAATTATAATATGTGCAGATAATAGTTTATCACATTGTGCCCCATTCAATAGCTGAAACAAGTTTTCTCATTTCCTGCCTAAAGTGTTTACTGTATTTCAGCACCTCACAATATAGGTCAGGTCCGGTCCAATTACGCAAGTCTCTTTTTTCCTAGCCACTGTTTTGATCTGGTAGCTAAGCTTAACCCCCATCCTCTCCTCCACCTCCACCCACTTTTGCTACATATGAAGCTATAGAAAAGACTTTTCAAACACTGTCATATTAGAATTATGTCCAGAGTTACAGCTAGTGTTTTGTCAAATGTGGTGACCAAAACGTGTCACAACTGGTCATAAAGGGGTAGACCCTTTGCAGAAAGACTAATCTTTACTTCCCTGTAAATTATTTGATCTTTGCTCCTCGTTTTATATATATGCCATTAAGATGCCAGGGTAAACCTTGAGGGCCACCCAGTCTTCTTTTTTTTTGTTTTTATTAGAAGATTTGCCCATCACCCAATCCCATATTTATACTCTCTCCCTCACAGCCCCTTGTCACCATGATCTTGCTTCACTCAGGTCAAATAGAATATACTTCAAAGTCTCTTAATGCTACTACCTGGAGCAGCTGCTCAATCCATCAAGGCAATCTCTGCATTCAGATATGAGTTTTCCCGTACCTTTCAAGCAATCACCTGAAGTTGAAGTGGCCTTGCATTTAGGACCCTCTCTCAGCTCCCCACTACTCCTCTCCCCTCTCCAACCTGCTGATATCTCTGCACAATAAAACTTCATAATTTCACTCTCCCCTTTTGCTGTTGCTCTGGAGAAGAGCAGAGATTAGCTGGGTTCCCCTGAACTCTGGCTCCAAGGGATAGTGAGACATTAGTGATTAGTTTCATTTTGAAAACCTGTTGTGTGAAGAGTACAGCAGTGAGGGACACAGGCAGATTCAAAGTGGGGAAGAAGTAAAAAAAGAAGAGGCAATGGAGGGGGCTAGTTACCTTCAACCTTCTCTCAGCTTTCTAGCACTTCAGGAATGCCCTAGTTCTTCATTATAAAATCAAGACTGGTGTGGAGAAAGTAAATAAGGAAGTGTTATTTACTCCTTCTCATAACACAAGAACTAAGAGTCACCAAATGAAATTAATAGGAAGCAGGTTTAAAACAAACAAAAAGAAGTATTTTTTCATACAACGCACAGTCAACCTGTGGAACTCCTTGCCAGAGGATGTTGTGAAGGCCAAGACTATAATAGGGTTCAAAAAAGAACTAAATAAGTTCATGGAGGATAAGTCCATCAATGGCTATGAGCCAGTATGGGCAGAGATGGTGTCCCAAGCCTCTGTTTGCCAGAAGCTGGGAATGGACGACAGGGGATGGCTCACTTGATGATTACCTGTTCTGTTCATTCCCTCTGGTGAACGTGGCATTGGCCACTGTTGGAAGACAGGATACTGAGCTTGATGGACCTTTGGTCTGACCAGTATGACCATGCTTATGTTCTTCTGTTCATTCACTTCTGCCCTTAGTACTCCGCTTTGCCTGAAACACATGGCCAGAGCAAGGAGCCAAGCCTTCAGCAAGTGAGACCTCTGCATAACACATACACACCTATTTAGCTCTCAATTCAGACCATCTGTTCCAGATGGAGTGAGAAATGCTTATGAGAGGAGTAACTGGGGAAGAAAAGTACAGACAGTAAATGGCTCTCCCATAGCATTGCCAGGGTGAGGTGGGTGAGGAAAGGGAGATCTGTGCAGGACCGGAAGTGGGAGGCAAAGTAGAAAACCAAATCCAAATTCTCCAGTATAGAGCAAGTCTACTTCAGTTCTATGGCTGAAATTTAGGCCCTTTGAATTCCCTCCTGCAAAGGACTCAGCACTTTTTTTTTTTTACCAGTGCTCCCATCCCTTGCTGGCCAAGGGACCAAGACCAGACCCAAATAGCTAAACCCAGATCTGATAAGATGAATCCCCTTTGAGTGTCAAACTTAGGGGCCAGTCCTGAACCACTCTCATCAATGAGAGATTTGCTATTGACTTCACTGTGAGCAGGATCTCACATTTACTCTGTATTGAACCCCTCCTTCTGCACTCACTCTGTCACATGTAATCTGTCCGCTCATCCGCAATTATCTTCTCCACACAACCTTTCCACCCTGCTTTTTCCTTCCTGGCTCCCATCCTCCCACACCGGTTATCACTTTCATCTCTGCTTCCTCACTCCCACTTATACATGGATGCTGCCCACCTCCAAGGATACCAATCTACCCCTACTATCTAAGATACTTATAGAGCACCTATCTGAGCACATAATCTTTTAGAGTATTTCTCCTCACAACATCCCTGCTAGTATCATCTCCTGGGTGAGTGCCCTAATCACTGGGCCATAGGATATTCTGATGTAGGCCTTCCTCAGTCTCTCCTGTTGAAGTCGTTCTACTTTGTATTAAATAATTAAATATTAATTGGGCCAGATACAGAGTGAGAATGACTCTTCAACCCACAGGTTAGAGAATGTCCCTGAGAGTTGGGGGATCCCTGTTCAAATCCCATCTCCTCATCAGACAGAGGGAGGAATTGAGCTGGGATCTCCCATATCCAAGGTAAGTATCCTAACCACTGGACTAAAGGTTATAAGGGGGAGGTTGCCTCCACCCCACCCTCCCTTGGCTGTTTTGTGTGGATAGGCATGCTCAGACCACACCTACTGGATCAGACCTGCAGGCTAGTTAGGTAGGGCAACACCTATCTCCAGCTGGTTTGAGGCTCATGCTGGGGCTTAGGTGTGAGGTAGGCATCTGGATGCCTGCCTGAGGCAGCAATGCTGTCAGGGTTCCCTCCCCACTCTGAACTCTGGGGTACAGATGTGAGGACCCGCATGAAAGAACCTCTAAGCTTATATTCTACCAGCTTACATTAAAACTTCCCCACGGTACAATTCTTGTCCTTGGACGGTATTGCTGCCACCACCAGGTGGAGTCCCTATTTCCCCAAAATATTCCCCCAAATTCCTTCACCCTCTTTCCTAGGGAGGCTTGAGAATAATGTGAGTACTGACCAGACCCTTTGTCTTTAGGACACTGAAAATCAATCAGGTTCTTAAAGGAAGAACTTTATTTAATGAAAAAGTAAAAGAATCACACCTGCAAAAATCAGGATTGAAGGTAACTTTACAGGGTAATAACAAGATTTAAAATACAGAGGCTCAGCTTCAAAGTTACAAAAAACAGGAATAAAACTCCCTCTTAGCATAGGGGAAATTCACAAACTAAAACAAAAGATAATCTAATGCATTTCCTTGCCCTTACTTACAATTTTTGTAATCTTAGATGGATCATTTCAGGTATGTTTTCAGGAGATGTTTTACCTGCCTGGTCTCTCTCTCCGTCCAGAGAGGGAACAAACAAAGAGAGCCCAAACAAAACCTTTCCCCCACCCTGCCAGATTTGAAAGTATCTTCTTTTCCTTATTGGTCCTTTTGGTCAGGTGCCAACCAGGTTATTTGAGCTTCTTAACCCCTTATAGGTAAAGTGATTTAGAACAGCTTCCCAGCTTCTATGTTACCCTTATCTCTATGTTTATGACAAATGCACATGCCCAGAGGCAGAAATTTAGAGGCCAAGGGATCTTCTTCAGCAAAAAGTTGTGCATCAGCTGAGTGTGTGTGCGTGGGGCAGGGGGGTTGTGGATTACAGTAACTCCAGCCAGGATTTAGGCATCTAAGTAACTTGCAAGAGGTCACCCAGGAAGTCTGTAGCAGAACAGACACCTAAACCTACATCTACTGAATCCCAGACTAATGTTCTAATCCCAGAACCATTCTTTCTCTCCGCTTCCTCTTTATTACTTAAGCTGGGATGGACCAACCACCTCCTTTTCTCCAGACAAACCTGGTAGTTTGAATACTTGTGGCAGAGACAGCACAGCATGCATCCATGCATGCCTAAAATGTGTCACTCCTGATGTAGGAGAGTTATTAAGTAAGGGAAGGAGTTCCTTTGGGATGAAAGGTGACATTATTTTATATTTGCTTACCATTGTACTGGAGGTTTTGATTGTTGGTTGCTGAGGTTTTGTAATTTGCATAAATAAAGTTCCTTAATGTTTGCACAGCAGTTGTTTGATGTAAAATAGTAATAGTCAAAGGGCATTGATTTCCTGAAAGCTATATGTGCTTTCAGAGAATATTGCAGTGAAATTGTTATATTTGTACCTTAGCATCTGCTGACCTTGAAAAATATTTTTAAGATATGCATTTTAAATAAAGTTATATGTTGTTACCACAATTACTATTTTCCCTTCTTTACATTTATTGTCTTCCACAAATAAATGTTTCCTTCTGATTTTTAGGTGTCGTCTCATCAGTATATATGCAAGAAGAATGCCATACATGCATTACAGACTAGAAAGATCTCTCTACCTACTGCTTCCCAAATCCTGCTCTATCAGCATCATGCACTGGAATAATCTTGCCAGGGTGTCACCATGAAGCAAGGTAAAATCATGATATGGATATGCACAGCCACCACAGTCATTTTGAATCCCAGATAAGATTTAAACTGATAGCACTGACAACAGAATTTTTCTGCAAGAAGATATAATATTCAGGGCACAACTGGAATCTGGGTTATATTTTGTTAACTGTGTTCAATTTACTGCTATTGATGATATGTCCCTTTTATGAATTCCATTTGTATTTTTAAGGATCCTGTGCCACTGTACTTGGTACTGTTGTGTGTAATGGAATGTGTATGATTTATAGGACAGAATATTTATACTGTCTCATTGTTGGTATGCAGAGCAGAGTACCAAAAGAAAAGAGGGCTGATGTATGTATGGCATATAAGCGAGACAGAGAAAGAAAGGGAAAACACTACTGATTGCCTAAAAAGAGAAGGTGGATGTTCCTGCACAAACTGTTATTTTGTATAGTATTTTCTGATAGCTAAATTTGCAAGTCTGTATTGGTACTATGTTACTCGAGCAAATCCATCCAACACCAGATCTATAAAACTTACTTTGTCTATATAACAACAGTATATTAGTGCCCTATAATCATTACTTATACAGTGTCATAAAGGTATATGCCCCTTTACAGTCAAATATAAGACAAAGTCTCCACACTGACTAGTTTACAACCTATGGCCCCAATCCCATAACTTGATGAATGTAAATGAACCCTGCCTCTATGTGGAAACCCATTAACTTCAGTACAAGCCCACATGGAAATAAGGTTCCACACACCAGATTACAGGTTTGAGGAAGAGAGTATGAGGAATCCAGCAATAGGATCATGAGGCTGCTTCTATTAGTAATGCAGGCATCTTGAGAATTCCATAATGGGTTAATGCTTTTTTACTGAGGTAAGACTAGGACTTACAGGTTTCATGGAAAAAGTGTGTTTTAATGAGAGATTAAAGCAGAAAGAAAATGAAGACAGGGAGGGACTGGGTCAGGCAGAAGGTTTTAAGCACAGCATGTCAGCTAGAAGAAGGCACAGGGATGGGAATGGGAGAAGGAAATGAAGAGGTGGTTGGGTTGAGTGAAACAAAGCAAGTGAGAGGAAATAGAAGGACGTGAGAACACAGAAGCTGATAAGAGCTATGTTGTAAAGACAAGAATGAGGAATATAAATAAGCATTTATAGAGTGTTGTATCTCTCTAACTTGCTGAATCTATGTTAAATGCACAGCTCTTGCCACTGGCCCAAAGACGACATGGGGATTCATCTTGACAGGTGCTTAAAGGTGACCCCTTATGCTACAGTCAGAACAATCAACAACCATTTGCTTCCAGAAAGAGGGGTCAGCTGTAAGACTGAAGATACCGATACCATAGGAAGGAAACAAATATCTTCGGGATGATACCTCACAGAAAATATTCCAGAACAGCTTGTTTCCCTTTTAACTATATGCTATGTGGGAATGTATCCAAAAATTCACCTGATGACATCTCCCATACTCACTATCTGAATGTCATTGGGGACAAATATTTGATTCTAAAAGAGTTTTACAATTTTTCATTTCATCAGTATTTTCATATATGAATTTTATTACATATCCAAATTTTGAATATATTGGAAATGTTGCCAATTGCAGCCCAAGACCCAAGGTCAGAAGATGATACCCCTCCCCCCACCACAACTGTTCCATCTGACCCTTTATTTGCAATGAAGATTAAAGCTGAAATATATTTGAGAATCCTCATGCACATAGATAACGCACAAGTTCTGTTGCGTAAGTAGCTTATTTGTGACTAAGCCCTTATGCACTAATGTTTGGTCGCTTTCCAAAGGTCGTAGGCCTGTTATGATACCCTAGGTCTATACTGCACAAGTACAGCATATCCTCTGGAAGTCCCAGACTCCATGACTTCAGCAAGACCACAGTGTTGTACCCACCAAGCAAAGTATTAACAACTTCAACAGAACTTTATTTACAGTGGAAGTCTCTTTTCCAAGCTGTAGCTCCACACTCTGTAACTCTCCCAGCCTCCTCAACTCCTCCCCGCTCCTTCCTGTTTCCTATCCTTTCAGACTTCCAACAGCCAGTGTTCCCAGTTCTAATAATCACATGCAGCATCTAAACACCACATTCCTTCCTCTCTTAAGAAACTTTCCAAATTAAAATAAACATTGTTGTTCTAACCACAGGAACAAATATGAAACAAGACACTATACTGTTGGCAGGAATATTACACTGTAAGCACTGTAGATACTACATAACATAGTCTTTAGTCCAGGCAGGTGGTCGTCTGAGTCTGACAGGCCGTCTCTCAAGCCCCGGTTCCAGTGCAATGTCTTGTTGTATTGGTTCTACAGTGAAGTCATCCAATGCAGACTGGGTGTTGGCATAATCTCCTCTTGGTGCATAGGCAGGGGCAAGATAAGAAGCATTCCATACCCGCCCATCAGAAAGTCGATAGGTGTAAGGTCCCTTCTTCTCTATGATTTTAAGAGGAGCTGTGAATGTATGGTCCCCTTTGCATAAGAGTCCAGGTTTTCGTATTCTAACAAAGGAACCACACTCAAACTTTGGTTCCTTAGCACCCCGCCATTTGTCTGTGAAAGCCTTAGACTTTGCTTGGTTCTGTTCAACTGTCTTTCTCACATCATCCTTGTGTGGGGCATCAGGTCGTGCCTTTAACAATCCAGCAATGTTCAGTTTAGTAGTCATCGGTTTCCCATGAAGTAACTCTGCGGGTGATCTTTGCATTGTGGCATGTCATGTAGCCCGGTATGCTTGCAAGAACTCAGTAGTGAAGGGTATCCACAATCGCCCTTCCAGTTTAGCTGTTTGCAAACTCTCTTTCAAACTTCTGTTAAACTGTTCGATTTCCCCATTGGCTTGAGGGTACTATAGGGATGACCTCCTGTGTAAAATGTTCCTCTCTGCTAGAAAAGTTTCAAACTCCAGGGAAGTAAATTGACTACCATTATCTGAAACCAGTTCTTTGGGGTTACCTTCCTGGCTAAAAACTGAAGAGAGGAACTTAATTACTGTAGCAGAAAAAATTTGCGATGTAAACGCCACCTCAGGCCGTTTGCTGAAATAGTCTATTAAAGTGATGGCATAACGACAGTCAAATGAAGCAGTATCAAAGGGTCCTACAATATCAATCACCACTTTTTCCCATGCAGATTCAGGAAGAGGAACAGGCTGTAATGGAGGGGAACATGTCACTGCTATCTTATCATGCATTTGGCAAGTGACACAGGATTTTTGAGTGCTTCCGTTTGAGAGTTCATCCCTGGCCACCAATACAGATTCTGTAGTTGTTGTTTGGTTCTGACAATTCCTTGATGAGTATCGTGTGCCAGGTGTACGAGTTTTGACTGTAATTCTTCTGGCACAAGTAGCTGGTGTGTACCTCGTAGCACACAGCCATCGAGCAAAGAAAGTTCATCCCGAACTCTAAAATAAGGCAGCAAAACTGGGTCAAGGTTTTTAGGGTTACTGGGCCATCTCTTTGTCAGAAATTCCTGTAATTTTTGTTGAATTGGACACGCTGAACAAGCAGCTTGAAATTGTTCTCTTGTAACTGCAGTAAGAGTGCTTGTAATAAGCGCAACTACTACATCCTCATCCTCCGGTGGACCATCTGGTGAAGGCAAAGGCAGGCGAGAAAGGCAATCAGCTACCACATTTTTGTTTCCAGGATTATATTCCAGTTCATAATTGAAATAGAGTAGTCTTGCAGACCATCTAGCAATACGATATCCTGCTCTTCCCAGTCCTTTTGTGGTGAGCAACGTTGTCAAAGGGCTGTGGTCTGTGCGCAACTTGAACGTGCGGCCCCACTGGTAAGTTCTCCATTTTTCAGTAGCCCAGACACAAGCAAGTGCTTCTTTTTCAACTGTAGAATATTTTCTCTCAGCATTACTTAGTGTCCTTGAAGCAAATGCAACAGTCCTCTCTGTGTTGTCCTCATGAAGTTGTGTGAGGACAGCCCCAAGTCCATAATCAGAAGCATCAGTAGTTACAATTGTGGGCAATGCGGGACTGAATAATGCAAGTACTGGACTATGTACAATCAAGTCTTTCACCCTTTCGAAACTAACTTGTGCATCCGTTGTCCACACTAAGGTTGAACTTCTCCGTAGTAATTCTCGTAATGGTTCAATGACAGAAGCATAATTGGGAATGAATTTTGCATACCAGGAGGTAAGACCCAAGAAGGAACGTAAGGTTTGCAAATCTGTTGGAGAGGAGCATTTGAAATTGCCAGGATATGATCTGGATCAGGTTTTAGTCCAGCCTGTGAAATTGTATGCTCCAGAAAGGAGAGTTCGGTTTGTCTAAATTTGCATTTGGACCTATTGAGCTTGAGGCCTGCTTTGCTGATGCAGTTTAGAACAGACTGCAGGTTATTGTCATGCTCCTCAATAGTATTTCCAAACACAATAATATCATCCAAATAGCACTGAACTCCATGTTGATTCTTCAGAATCAATGACATCATTTTTTGAAAGGCACTTGGGGCTGATGCGAGACCGTATGAAACACGTTTAAAACGAAATAGTCCCTCATGTGTAATAAATGCTGTGAGGTCTCTGCTGTCTTCATGCAACATAACCTGGTGGTATGCACTCTGCAAATCAAGAGTAGAAAACATCTTTGCTTCACGGAGTTCTGCAAATACTTCCTCTATGTGAGGAAGAGGATGGCTGTCAATCACAATAGCTTTATTTGGCTCCCTTAAGTCCACACCAAGGCGAATGTCTCCACCCTTCTTCTGCGTCACTGCTATAGTTAAAACCCATTCCGAGGAGTTAATCTCTTCAATAATGTCCTTTTGAACAAGTTTTCTAAGTTCCTCTGAAACAGCTTCCCTGACTGAAAATGGTAAGCGCCATAATTTCTGTCATACAGGCAACACATTATTCCGCATTTTAACTTTATGCAGAAACCCATAAGCACAGCCGAGTTTCTCCTCAACCTGGAGTTGGGTCTCAGCTGAAATTGGTGTGTGTACCGCAAAAGTGCTTTGCTGAGGAAGATCAATTCGTCCATTAACTACCCTGAAATTTAAAGCAGCTAATAAATCTCTGCCAAGGATAGGAGTGCCTTTGTGAACAATGTAGAATTCCGCAGTTACACAGCGATCACCAAAAGTAACTATTGCTGGCCAGCAGCCAGGTACTGGAATATGGTTTTTCAAATAGCATACCAAGTGAAGTTTGGTTTCAGTAAGAGGCACATCTTTAAAGTAATCCAAATAGATGGAATCAGGTAGTATAGATACTCTGAGCCACTGTCCAACATTAGCTGAATAGAGTGTGATTTGCCTGAGGGTATGGCAGAAACATTTACAGTGCACTTTATCTGTTCTGGAATATGTGCAGTAGTGATTTTGTCTACACTCAGCACAGTAACGTCTGGTATTGTAACTGTATGCACCTGTTGATTGAACTGGCTACTGCGACATATTTTAGCAAAATGCCCAATCTTTTTGCAATGATTGCACTGAGCTACTTTTGCTGGACATCCTGTGTAGCTTGCAAGATGTTGTGGGGATCCACAGCGAAAGCATGCTTTTACTGTATTTTGCATTTGCTGATTCAGTGGCTTTTCATTAGTTTTCCTTTTGCAATTGTTTGTCTGCAGTGACAGTGAACTTTTCTGCAAAGGAGTCACAGCCTGGACTGGGCCTCCTGTACCCTGGCTCATTATTTTGGCTTCAGCTGTAGCTGACTCAATCTGAGTAGCAATGGTTATTGCTTTTTCTAGTGTAAGTTGTGGTTCTAGAAGTAAGCGTTCTCTTACATGAAGCATTGTTGTTTTCTCAATGAGCTGGTCTCTAATCATCTCATCTGCCATATTCCCAAATTCACAAGTTACAATCAGACTCCTCAGGGAAGCCATATACTGCATTATAGTCTCCCCTGGTTTTTGCTCACGCTGGCGAAATCTGTAGCGATTAGCTACTACATTCACTTTTGGCACAAAAAAGTTCTTTAATGCAGTGAGTGCAGTCTCATATTTATCATCTGCAAGGGGAAAAGTGTAAAATATACGCTGCCCTTCTGCTCCAAGGCAGTGGATTAGCAGAGCACGCTTTCTTACTTCAGAAATCTCTGTAGCACTGATTGCAAGCAGATAAGTCTCAAACATACGGATCCAGGCAGTAAAAGCAATTGGAGGCTCACCTGGGCTTTGCAGAAAGGGTGCAGGTGGGTTCAGAGGCAGAAGATCCATCCTCATCGCCAAAATGTTGTATCCACCAAGCAAAGTATTAACAACTTCAACAGAACTTTATTTACAGTGGAAGTCTCTTTTCCAAGCTGTAGCTGCACACTCTGACTCTCCCAGCCTCCTCAACTCCTCCCCCTTCCTTCCTGTTTCCTGTCTTTTCAAACACCACACACACGTATTCATAATTATAGGTTAGATACTATCTGAACTGTTTGTCTAATGGACACACCAATATTTGTTGTACAGCTAGATTAGAGAATATTTATTTCAAGTTTACAAATGCTTGTTTAATCAGAACCCAAAATCATCATGTGAAATTTGGCTCAGCTCTATTTTCTCTTTGATGACCATCGGCCAGCTGGGGATCAGTGTCAATAAAGCATTTTGCTGTGTTAAAATCTCTTTAATAAGGAGGAGGAAGTAATTATTACACCATTCCAAGTGATGTACCATTTTGCATCTGTTTCTTCTTGTTCAGATCATTCACCCCACAGTAGTTAGTGTCAGTGGTTAAAAGAACAGATGAGAAAACTGAACTATTTGAAACTATGATCTACCAAATGCTGTCTCCCATCATAAATTGTTCCATTTATTTTCATCTCATACAGTTCTTCTGATTATTCAAGATGACACAAGCTCCCCCAGTGGCCTCCCATACATGCTGACTAGGAAAAGTGACATGGGTTTAGCCCTAATGATGAGAACGAGTAGCTGCTTATCTTAACACTTAAAGCTCCACTGTATAACAGGTGTCATTTGCTAGGGGGCAGTTCACCAAAGCCAACTTTTCATAGATCCATATGCTCCATTATGTCTTCCACTTTTTGTCCCTTACTCCCAGACTTAGCAGGATATAATATTTGGAATCTCCCATTGTGGTCAATGTATGAGAGTCAGTTTGTTTCAATGCATCTTCTTGTGTGACTGTAAACTGATGAGGAATCTGCAGATGCATCCACACGTCAGCAGACATGGCTGCATGTTTTTGCCACAGCCTGCTTTCTTTGCTCATGCTTCTTGTTGGCTATTTCTGTTCTGCTATTCTTGGTGGTTTTAACCGCAGACCAACAGGTCTGCCAGCATCCTGATCTGTCAGCAGCAGCAGCTTCCTTTGTGTTCGGGTCAACTTGGCAAGCATTTAGGTGAACTTTAAGAGTGTTCATTGGCCTCCCTGCATATGTGCTCCCATTTTCAACTGTCCATATAATATGGCTTTGGGAGTCACATATCATCCATCCATTCAAAGTGACCTTCCCAGCAAAGTTGCACCTATATGATTAGGGATTCAATGCTAGTCATGCAGCACTGGTCCAGGACTTCACTGTGGGATATCCTGTCTGACCATTTGATATTACAGATGAGATGCAGACAGTGCATGTGAAAATGCTCCAGTTATTTTAAGTGCCTGCTATAAAGAGTGTCCATGTTTCACAGCTGTAAGGAAGAGTGCTTCACACGACTGCAAAATAGACACTAATCTTGGTGGGAAGCAACATGACTCTCACATTCCACAAGCGGTGACAGAGTAGACATTAGGCAGAACTAGCTTTAGAAATGTACCGCATGATTTCATCATCAAACATGGCATTATTAGATAAAGTGCTGTCAAGACAGCAAAATTTTTCTACTGCATTAAGCGGTGTGTCATTTCAGGGGCAGAATTCACTTTTCCTGGAGAAGGCAGTAAACTATCTTGGTTTTCTTGCAGCTGATAGAGAGTTCAAATCAAAACAAGCAGTCAATTAGATGCTGCATGTCTTAGACCATATGTGCCTCAAGTGCATATCAAAGAAGAATTCCCTGATGAGCAAGTTGATCACTTGAGTGCAAGTATGAAGATGCTGGAGACTGAAGATGCAGCCATCTGTGCAGAATTGCATGTAAATATCCCAGTTGCAGTCTTTGAAGGAATTTAACAGCATATCACCAAAGAGAATGGTAAATAGCGTCAGTGCAAGCACACCACCTTGCTTAACACTATTTGTGACAGAGAATGATGAAGCACAATTTTCTCTAACCAGCATGACATCATGGAATGAACACACAGTGGTGATAAATTGATGTGGTCACCCAACTTCGGCAAGATCTGCCAAAGACCCTCATGACTAGTAGTGTTGAAGGCCTTTGTCATGTCTTCAAACCCTATTTAGAGGTCCTGGTTTTGTTCCTAACACTTTTCCTATATTTGGCAAGCAGAAACAATCATATCCACTGTTCTGTGTCCCATGCGAAAGCCACACTGACTCTCTGAGATGTTGCTGTCAGTGATGGTGGAGAATCTATTGAGCAAGACATGCCAAAATCTTCTCGATAATGGAAAGAAGCAAGATACCACAATAATTGTTGGAGACTACTCGGTCCCCTTTGCATTTGTATATAAGGATAACTGAGGCATCCTTGAAGTCTTAAGGCATGATCTCCTTCTCCCAGATGATGTTGAACACCCGCGTGAGCATTCAAGACATGCAATAACCACCATATTTACAGACTTCTGGGGTATTCCATGTAAGCCAGGTTGGTGTGAGCATGTCAAACATTATATGTGCTTATATTATAGCAGGATAGAATATAATTACATATAATATTTGATATGCTCAGATAACTTTCCCTCCCCTCCCCCCAATTTTTTCTGAAATTATGCCCCGGCTGGATAAGAATAAGTGGATCCCATCTAATAAAAACCCGGTGTAATAGGGTCCTTTGTGGACTGGATATTCTTGGAGTTAACACCCACCTAGTTGTGGGGGAAGTGGTAGGGCAGCCCGGGCCCACCCACTCCACCAGACTCCGAACCAGGGCCCTAGGGAGGTCAGCACTGTTTGGTCTCCAAGAGGGCCCTCTGACCTATCCTTCCAGGGACAACTCCTACCACTGCCTTCCTTCCTCAGCTTCCAGTCCCAGATAAGTAAAAAATGAAAATGTCAGACCCAAACTGTCAGACCCAGTCAGAATCAACAGACAGTCCTGTTTCCTCAGGGAGGCTTCTCCAGCCCCTTTTGTCAGCAGCCTTCAGGGTAGGTCTGTCCTCCTCCCCAGCCTCCCTCTTCTGAGCTGGGTTTCTCCCTTTTCAACCCTGTCTCCAATTAGCTCGTGTTCTGCAGCATTGGAGAGGTGGGGCTACCTGGGCCCAGTACTCTTCTTTCATAAAATCATAGAATATTAGGGTTGGAAGAGACCTCAGGAGGTCATCTAGTCCAATCCCCTGCTCAAAGCAGGACCAACACCAACTAAATCATCCCAGCCAAGGCTTTGCCAAACCGGGCCTTAAAAACCTCTAAGGATGAAGATTCCACCACCTCCCTAGGAAACCCATTCCAGTGCTTCACCACCCTCCTAATGAAATAGCGTTTCCTAATATCCAGCCTAGACCTCCCACACTGCAACTTGAGACCATTGCTTCTTGTTCTGTCTCCTGCCACCACTGAGAACAGCCTAGCTCCATCCTCTTTGGAACCCCCCTTCAGATAATTGAAGGCTGCTATCAAATCCCCCCTCGCTCATCTCTTTTGCAGACTAAATAACCCCAGTTCCCTCAGCCTCTCCTTGTAAGTCATGTGCCCCAGCCCCCTAATCATTTTCATTGTCCTCCACTGGACTCTCTCCAGTTTGTCAACATCCCTTCTGTAGTGGGGGGACCAAAACTGGACACAATACTCCAGGTATGGCCTCACCAGTGCCGAATAGAGGGGAATAATCACTTCCCTCGATCTGCTGGCAATGCTCCTACTAATACAGCCCAATATGCCATTGGCCTTCTTGGCAACGAGGGCACACTGCTGACTCATATCCTGCTTTTTGTCCACTGTAATTCCCAGATCCTTTTCTGCAGAACTGCTGCTTAGCCAGTTGGTCCCCTGCCTTTAGCAGTGCATGGGATTCTTCCTTCCTCAGTGCAGGACTCTGCACTTGCCCTTATTGAACCTCATCAGATTTCTTTTGGCCCAATCCTCCAATTTGTTTAGGTCACTCTGGACCCTATACCTACCCTCCAGCATATCTACCTCTCCCCCCATCTTAGTGTCATCTGCAAACTTGCTGACAGTGCAATTAATCCCATCATCCAGATCATTGATAAAGATATTGAACAAAACCAGCCCCAGGACCAACCCCTGGGGCACTCCACTTGATACCAGCTGCCAACTAGACATCGAGCCATTGATCACTACCCATTGAGCCTGACAATCTAGCCAGCTTTCTATTCACCTTATAGTACATTCATCCAATCCATATTTTTTTAACTTGCTGGCAAGAATACTGTGGGAGACCGTATCAAAAGCTTGGCAAAAGTCAAGATATATCACATCCACTGCTTTCCCCATATCCACAGAGCCAGTTATCTCATCATAGAAGGCAATCAGGTTGGTCAGGCATGACTTCCCCTTGGTGAATCCATGTTGACTGTTCCTGATCACCTTCCTCTCCTCCAAGTGCTTCAAAATGGATTCCTTGAGGACCTGCTCCATGATTTTGCCAGAAACTGAAGTGAGGCTGACCGGTCTGGGTTGTCTTTCTTCCCTTCTTAAAATATGGGCACTATATCTGCCTTTTTTCAATTTTCTGGGATCTCCCACGATTGCCACGAATTTTCAAAGATAATGGCCAATGGTTCTGCAATCACATCAGCCAACTCCCTCAATATCCTTGGATGCATTAGATCTGGACCCATGGACTTGTGCACGTCTAGCTTTTCTAAATACACCTTAACCTGTTCTTTCACCACTGAGGGCTGCTCATCTCCTCCCCATACTGTATTGCATAGTACAGCAGTCTGGGAGCTGCCTTGTCTATGAAGACCGAGGCAAAAAAAGCATTGAATACTTCAGCTTTTTCCACATCATCTGTCGCTATGTTGCCTCCCCCATTCAGTAAGGGTCCCACACTTTCCCTGACCTCCTTCTTGTTGCTAACATACCTGTAGAAACCCTTCTCATTACCCTTCACATCCCTTGATAGCTGCAACTCCAGTTGTGCCTTGGCCTTCCTGATTACACCCCTGCATGCTCGAGCAATATTTTTACACTCCTCCCTAGTCATTGTCCAAATTTCAGCTTCCTTTTTGAGTTTAAACTCACTTAAGATTTCACTGTTAAGCCAAGCTGGTCGCCTGCCATATTTGCTATTTTTTCTGCACTTCAAGATGGTTTGATCCTGCGCCTTCAGTAAGGCTTCTTTAAAATACAGTCAGCTTTCCTGGACTCCTCCCCACCTCATATTAGCTTCCCAGTGGATCCTGCCCATCAGTTCCCTAAGGGAGTCTAAGTCTGCTTTTCTGAAGTCCCATGTCTGTATTTTGCTACTTTCCTTTCTTCATTTTGTGAGGATCCTTTAATCCTTTCCACCCCAGTGTGGGGCTTGTATACAGCATCACACCTGGACACTCATGCTAAATCATATACAGGCCAGCAGTACCTCACACTAAATGGTTTCAAAGACTGTTGGTACATCCAACAATGCTAGCATGGGCATTTGACTTTCATCTATACCAATGAGGAGATCGTCCATCAGAATGACAGCCATATTTTCCATGCCACTTCCCGGCCTAAAGTCAGACTGGAAATGATCCAAGATGTTGTAGGGTGTAAGATGCTGCTGAAGTTGGCCCAAAGGAATCAGAGTGGAAAACAGTGGAAATTCTAGGACCCTATATGTGGACTCTGATATTGAACCCTGCTGCATCTGTCCCAGTTGGTTAGAAACAGGAACAACAGGTTGAATGAGCAGGAACAGTAAAGAGAAACTCACATTCCCATGACAAGGAACAATCATTCTATTCAAGTTCTGACACCACACCCATCGCCATGGCATCTGAGTGTCAAACTATTATTCATTAGCAGATGTCTGACAGGACTGAAAGAACAAGACCAAGCCCCATATCTTCGGCATGGGTTGGGGCTACTATAAGGCAATTTAAAGTAAAATAAAAAAAATGATACTGAGCAAATACACTCATGTTCACTATTTGTTCTGTTCACTTCTACTGTCCATACACGTCCATTTGATTTTCCACTACACTTCCCCTTTTGTCAAATGATTTGATATATATCAGCTGCTCCAATCACATCACAGTCACTTCATTTCACAATGCAACACAGCATGATGTAATGGAGCTTAAACAATACTACTCTGTGTGGCTGTACAAAGAAGTTCTATAGTAATTTTCAAAGTGGGGCTGAATGACTTCCAAAGTATCCATCTATCCTTTCTGTTTGTTTCTCTAAAGCCATCCATCAGAGAGATATCCTCCCCATCCCCAGAAGGAGAGGACAAGACACTCTTCTCCTGCCCTAAGCAGCTGTAATAGAGTGAAATAGTAGTGGTTTTCCACTGGACTGAATTATATAGTCATCTGAATCTAAACAAAGAGGTTCTAAAGAGTTTCAATAATGGGTCCTGAATGACATACAAAGTGTTATTTAGCAAATGTATTTTTAAAATTGTTTTTCTAGACACATGCCATCAATTGCTGGGGTAAGAGCGAGAAAAAGAGGAAAACAGCTATATTCACATACAGGCAGCTGTACAGGCATGTGAAATAGAACTGTGTAACTGGGCTGAATTATTTAATTGTTTGCTAGACACTGGACCAAATTCAGACCTGGTGTAAATAGGCAAACTGAAATGGATGGCAGTTTGGATCCCTTTTACACAAGGGTTGAATTTGACCCATTGTATGCATTAGGTCTTTGGAATTGTTCAATTCAAGAATGTTGTCATTGTGTTGAATGTAAATTTGTGGGTGTGTTTTGGATGAAATATTCCATGAGTCAATAGCGTTATTCAGACAAAATAGTAATCAATCATGCCTGGGTGAAGGAACTTGAATGGCCAACACAGTCACCACTTGAGAAGTCTGTCAAAGATAACATTAATATCCAATTGTATTTTCAGCAAGAGATTCTAGCCTTTCTCTTACCACTGCAAAGGTTTTTTATTACAGATCCAAAGTTTAGCATGCCCCATAACATTAGCCTACTTTTCTTTAAATGTACTTTTAATGTAATAGTTGCATAATAATTCCCTTCTTTCAGCAAAGCCAACCTCATTTTTAACTAACTCCACCCCTTCTACACATATCACTCTTCAAAACCACAGAAATGAGATTGAAACAATTGCATATAAGGAGTGAAGGGCTCCTTAGGGAATGTAAATGTATAAAAATATCACATACAATTGGTGGATTTTAAGTGTAAATGGTGTCTAAATGGTTTGTGAATCAACTCTTACTATATGAAGTCACAATGCTAGCTCTGCTAATGCAAAGTTAATGGCTGACTGATCTAAGCAGGTGTATGTGTGTTAATATCTGTTGTAGTTTCTGTACTGCTTTGTACTGACTGTTGTGGTTTCTGTACCATATTCCACTATTAATTTTATTTGTTTATATTTTGAATGATACCTTTTTACTCTCCTTTAAAAGACCAGTTTTTGCTTTCACTCCTCATTAGCTGGAATAATATAAAAATGTATTTAAGGAAAGTAAAACTTCAAAAAAAAAAGTCACTTTTTGAACTCTTTCCAATCTCTTCACTTTTCAAGAGAAACCAAACCCATACATTTAAAGTATTTACATTAAAATTCTACCCCACAAATTTTATATCACTTTTATAATAATATTTGTGCAGGATATTTCAGAATGGTAGGGTTACTTGAACATAAATACATACAAATATATTTATATAAGGTCTTGTTCCACTGCTAGAACAGTACAATAAAATGCAATATATATATATATATAAACTTCCAGAGTGAAACCATGTGAAAAACATGGAAACTGATTACACTGAGTCCATGAAAAATTAAAGCATTGCAGGTGGAAATGCATAAAAGTTTTATGATGGTTCAGATTAAGGAAATATATGACAACTGCTCTCAGTAAGCTGATCATTTAAATGAAATAAAATGGTAAGAATAGGCATACTTAGTTCTGTCGATGGAAAAAGCTATTTGCTAGCAGGGAACCGGACCTGAGGTATTGTAGAAGTAAATGGAACTGTTGGTAGAACATTTGTATCTTAATACGCAGCAGGGTCTCTCACTGATCCATAGTGGTACTTAGAGCCAAATAACAAGGAGAAAAAATTACAAAAAATTGGCTATGATTATCTGTGCACTGAAACAAGAATTGTGGAAGGCTGACTTTGTTTATAGGGGTAACTTTTGAGAATACATAGGGACTTATGAACAAAGTTCCTATTTTCATAAACAATACTAAATTGATATTCATCATGCCAGACACGAATAAAGAAAAAACTAGGTGGGTGAGGTAATAACTTTTATTGGACTAATTTCTGTTAGTGAAAGAGACAAGCTTTTGAGCTCCTCCAAATTCACTAGATTCCTTATTCTGGTCTGAAGATGAGCTCTGTGGATCTTGTAAGCTTGTCTCTTTCACCAGCAAATGTTGGTCCAATAAAAGATTATCTCATTCACCTTGTCTTTCTCATATCCTGGGACCAAAAGGATTATAACACTGCAAACAACAATAAATAAAGAAGTTGGGCAGCTGCTCCTCCCCCTTAAAAAATGACAACTAGTATTATATGCCCTCTGGCAACCAAATTTGATCCTATCTTCTAAGTCTTTGAAGAGTCCAATTTAGAAGAAAGTCAGTAGAAGCAGAGGTGTTGAGCTAGCATCTTCAGCCGAAAGATCACCAAGATAAACTGTGGACCAATCAGACCCACTGACATAAGGATATGTCACCAGGCTGAAGAAATGCTGATTGAGGATTGTGTGAGTCAAACCAACAGGTGAAGAGCCATCTGAGCAGGAGGAGAGACCAAAGAATGTTGGGGAAAAGAAGTTTGTGGGTCAGAGAGAGAGAGAGAGAGGGAAGAAACAAGTGTGTGAGAAGATGAAAGAAAACTAAGAGAACAGGAAGGAGGAAAAGAACAAATGGGAAAGCAAAACAGAAGGGTGAAAATGAGGAGAAGGAAACAAACGGGGCAAATATAAGGAAGATAAAACCCGGAGAAGCCCAAGGGGAAAACAAATGGGCCAACCAAGGAAACAATAGTCATAAGAAAAGGGACAGATTACACTAAAGTGGGAGACAATAAAGTGAGAAAAATACAATAAATCAGGGGGAAACAATGGAAAAGAAAACAGAGTAGGGAGAGTGTACTGGAGAGACAGTAGATTAGAATGAAGAGTTATTAAAAACAGAACCCAATGTGTTAATTATATAAACCATGGCAATCATTTCCCAAAATTCTAGACTAACCTAGGCCTTTGTACTGTTTAAGTGTTTTCAATTTTTTTTATACTGAGACACTGGATACTTATGCTATTATTAGTGTCCACTGTCCTAATACTTAGATAGTAAAACTACTTCCCAAACAACTACAAAACTCAAAGTCCATGAAACTAGTGCTCAGCTCCTCACAGGATCAGATCCTTAATCTCCTTGAAGGAAGTCTTGTGTAGTTAGATATGTGTAAACCAATCTGCTTTTTTAATTTGATTCACTGATGAGAGTTCAAACTCACTAGATTCCCTCACAAAATTATGTTTGATAATGGAGATTCTGAAGATTGTCATTGACATCAATGCAGCAGCAGTCATCTCAAGATTTTATACCATCCTGTAAATAGTACCTGAAATAGTAGGTCCAAAGTGCTACATAGCCAGTTGAATAAAAAACCTTCTGGCATATACAATACATGACTAAAACAATTGGTTTTATATGTTCCCTGAAATGTCACTTTAAACTAGGTTCGACGGGGACAGGTGAGCAAAGCCCACAGGTAAGTGGGGAACATGGAGACCGGGGAAATGAGTCGGAAACAAGAGGGAGTGTGGGCTATATTGGCAGAGAGAAAGGAGAGTCAGGAAAAAACTGGGAGGAAAGATCAAACCAGTATCTTAGATGCCTATATACAAATGCGAGAAGTATGGGGAATAAGCAGGAAGAACTGGAAGTGCTAATAAATAAATACAACTATGACATTGTTGGCATCACTGAAACTTGGTGGGATAATACACATGATTGGAATGTTGGTGTGGATGGGTACAGCTTGCTCAGGAAGGATAGACAGGGGAAAAAGGGAGGAGGTGTTGCCTTATATATTAAAAATGTACACACTTGGACTGAGGTAGAGATGGACATAGGAGACGGAAGTGTTGAGAGTCTCTGGGTTAGGCTTAAAGGGGCAAAAAACAAGGGAGATGTCATGCTAGGCGTCTACTACAGGCCACCTAACCAGGTGGAAGAGGTGGATGAGGCTTTTTTCAAGCAACTAACAAAATCATCCAAAGCCCAAGATTTAGTGGTGATGGGGGACTTCAACTATCCGGATATATGTTGGGAAAATAACACAGCGGGGAACAGACTATCCAACAAATTCTTGGACTGCATTGGAGACAACTTTTTATTTCAGAAGGTTGAAAAAGCTACTAGGGGGGAAGCTGTTCTAGACTTGATTTTAACAAATAGGGAGGAACTCGTTGAGAATGTGAAAGTAGAAGGCAGCCTGGGTGAAAGTGATCATGAAATCATAGACTTTGCAATTCTAAGGAAGGGTAGAAGGGAGAACAGCAAAATAGAGACAATGGATTTCAGGAAGGCAGATTTTGGGAAGCTCAGAGAGCTGATAGGTAAGGTCCCATGGGAATCAAGACTGAGGGGAAAAACAACTGAGGAGAGTTGGCAGTTTTTCAAAGGGACACTATTAAGGGCCCAAAAGCAAGCTATTCCGCTGGTTAGGAAAGATAGAAAATGTGGCAAAAGACCACCTTGGCTTAACCACGAGATCTTGCACGATCTAAAAAATAAAAAGGAGTCATATAAAAAATGGAAACTAGGACAGATTACAAAGGATGAATATAGGCAAACAACACAGGAATGCAGGGGCAAGATTAGAAAGGCAAAGGCACAAAATGAGCTCAAACTAGCTACGGGAATAAAAGGAAACAAGAAGACTTTTTATCAATACATTAGAAGCAAGAGGAAGACCAAAGACAGGGTAGGCCCACTGCTTAGTGAAGAGGGAGAAACAGTAACAGGAAACTTGGAAATGGCAGAGATGCTTAATGACTTCTTTGTTTCGGTCTTCACCGAGAAGTCTGAAGGAATGCCTAACATAGTGAATGCTAATGGGAAGGGGGTAGGTTTAGCGGATAAAATAAAAAAAGAACAAGTTAAACATCACTTAGAAAAGTTAGATGCCTGCAAGTCACCCGGGCCTGATGAAATGCATCCTAGAATACTCAAGGAGCTAATAGAGGAGGTATCTGAGCCTCTAGCTATTATCTTTGGAAAGTCATGGGAGATGGGAGAGATTCCAGAAGACTGGAAAAGGGCAAATATAGTGCCCATCTATAAAAAGGGAAATAAAAACAACCCAGGTAACTACAGACCAGTTAGTTTAACTTCTGTGCCAGGGAAGATAATGGAGCAAGTAATTAAGGAAATCGTCTGCCAACACTTGGAAGGTGGTAAGGTGATAGGGAATAGCCAGCATGGATTTGTGAAGAACAAATCATGTCAAACCAATCTGATAGCTTTCTTTGATAGGATAACGAGCCTTGTGGATAAGGGTGAAGCGGTGGATGTGGTATACCTAGACTTTAGTAAGGCATTTGATACAGTCTCGCATGATATTCTTATCGATAAACTAGGCAAATACAAATTAGATGGGGCTACTATAAGGTGGGTGCATAACTGGCTGGATAATCGTACTCAGAGAGTTGTTATTAATGGTTCCCAATCCTGCTGGAAAGGCGTAACGAGTGGGGTACCGCAGGGGTCTGTTTTGGGACCGGCTCTGTTCAATATCTTCATCAACGACTTAGATATTGGCATAGAAAGTACGCTTATTAAGTTTGCGGATGATACCAAACTGGGAGGGATTGCAACTACTTTGGAGGACAGGGTCATAATTCAAAATGATCTGGACAAATTGGAGAAATGGGCTGAGGTAAACAGGATGAAGTTTAACAAAGACAAATGCAAAGTGCTCCACTTAGGAAGGAAAAATCAATTTCACACATACAGAATGGGAAAAGACTGTCTAGGAAGGAGTACGGCAGAAAGGGATCTAGGGGTTATAGTGGACCACAAGCTAAATATGAGTCAACAGTGTGATGCTGTTGCAAAAAAAGCAAACATGATTCTGGGATGCATTAACAGGTGTGTTGTGAGCAAGACACGAGAAGTCATTCTTCCGCTCTACTCTGCTCTGGTTAGGCCTCAGCTGGAGTATTGTGTCCAGTTCTGGGCGCCGCATTTTAAAAAAGATGTGGAGAAACTGGAAAGGGTCCAAAGAAGAGCAACAAGAATGATTAAAGGTCTTGAGAACATGACCTATGAAGGAAGGCTGAAAGAATTGGGTTTGTTTAGTTTGGAAAAGAGAAGACTGAGAGGGGACATGATAGCAGTTTTCAGGTATATAAAAGGGTGTCATAAGGAGGAGGGAGAGAACTTGTTCACCTTAGCCTCTAAGGATAGAACCAGAAACAATGGGTTTAAACTGCAGCAAGGGAGGTCTAGATTGGACATTAGGAAAAAGTTCCTAACTGTCAGGGTGGTTAAACACTGGAACAAATTGCCTAGGGAGGTTGTGGAATCTCCGTCTCTGGAGATATTTAAGAGTAGGTTAGATAAATGTCTATTAGGGATGGTCTAGGCAGTATTTGGTCCTGCCATGCGGGCAGGGGACTGGACTCGATGACCTCTCGAGGTCCCTTCCAGTCCTAGAATCTATGAATCTATGAATCATGCAGTAATCATTCAGGATGTACATTCATTTAGACATGAACCATATCAATAGAGATCTAGATTCTTAATATAGGGTAACTTATCAGAATTCTGTCCATAATGATAAGTACAAAATTCAGTACAGAATGGTTGGACTTTTACCTAATTATTTACAGAAGTCCAATAGCACTGTCAATTGTATTTTAAAATAGAAAGGTTCTGTGGGTGCATGTCTGGGATAAAAATCAATTCTACAACCACAAACAGTATTGATATAATTCAGCTTGGTATGTCTGTCCCCCTTGTTAAAAGCAATGAGTCACCTCTTACAGGGTTGTGGATACTTGTTCTTGCTATGAAGACACCATGCCTTACCAAGGTTTGAATCACCCAGTGTTGAATCCATGGTTAACAGTTTGTTTTCTCCTCGTTCATCACCTTCAAGAATAACCAAAAATTAGGTTATGACTGTTTCATCTAACCTTGAAGTGACAAGGGCAGCATTAACAATTTAATCTCCTTAAGGAGCTGAGCCACTAATCATTTAGAATTTCCCATATATCAAGCTATCTCAAACACAAAAAAGTCTCAGAGTTTTTATATTGATTGCCAAGTAACACTTTTAAAAAGAGAGCTTTACCTGGTTGAATTAGCCATCCCTTTGGTGGAAAAGCTGGACAGTCTAAATAAGGGAGTTTAAATTCCACATAGTAGCTTTATCTTGTTAAAGAGGCATATTCTCCTCAGTTTCTTTATAAAAGAAGCTAATCTCAGACTCATTGAAATCTTTCAGATCTTTTAAGATACAGTAAATTGCCACTGGAATTAATATGTACCAAAACTTTAAGACAGGAAACACAAAGTCAACAGAATGCATAGAAGAAAGTCAATAGAAGTAGAGGTGGATTTTTCTCCACATTTAAAGGTTCCTTTGTATGAGAATACCAGGTATCCTTTTCATGATCATCTGTTACTGGGTATTTGATGGACATTTTCCTTAAATTATTATGGTCACGATACATTTATGACTGAAAAATCAGAAAATAAGAGATCATGTATCAATCTGACCAACTACGTAAGAACATAACATAAGAACATAAGAATGGCCGTACCGGGTCAGACCAAAGGTCTATCTAGCCCAGTATCCTGTCTACCGACAGTGGCCAATGCCAGGTGCCCCAGAGGGAGTGGACCAACAGGCAGTGATCAAATGATCTCTCTCCTGCCATCCATCTCCATCCTCTGACAAACAGAGGCTAGGGACACCATTCCTTACCCATCCTGGCTAATAGCCATTAATGGACTTAACCACCATGAATTTATCCAGTTCTCTTTTAAACTCTGTTATAGTCCTAGCCTTCACAACCTCCTCAGGTAAGGAGTTCCACAAGTTGACTGTGCGCTGCGTGAAGAACTTCCTTTTATTTGTTTTAAACCTGCTGCCTATTAATTTCATTTGGTGACCCCTAGTTCTTGTATAATGGGAATAAGTAAATAACAAGTGGGCTGTAGTCCACGAAAGCTTATGCTCTAATAAATTTGTTAGTCTCTAAGGTGCCACAAGTACTCCTGTTCCACTTTCTCCACATCACTCATGATTTTATATACCTCTATCATATCCCCCCTTAGTCTCCTCTTTTCCAAGCTGAAGAGTCCTAGCCTCTTTAATCGCTCCTCATATGGGACCCATTCCAAACCCCTAATCATTTTAGTTCCCCTTTTCTGAACCTTTTCTAGTGCCAATATATCTTTTTTGAGATGAGGAGACCACATCTATATGCAGTATTTGAGATGTGGGTGTACCATCGATTTATATAAGGGCAATAATATATTCTCAGTCTTATTCTCTATCCCCTTTTTAATGATCCCTAACATCCTGTTTGCTTTTTTGACCGCCTCTGCACACTGCGCGGACATCTTCAGAGAACTATCCACGATGACTCCAAGATCTTTTTCCTGACTTGTTGTAGCTAAATTAGCCCCCATCATATCGTATGTATAGTTGGGGTCATTTTTTCCAATGTGCATTACTTTACATTTATCCACATTAAATTTCATTTGCCATTTTGTTGCCCAATCACTTAGTTTTGTGAGATCTTTTTGAAGTTCATCACAGTCTGCTTTGGTCTTAACTATCTTGAGCAGTTTAGTATCATCTGCAAACTTTGCCACCTCACTCCAGATCATTTATAAATAAGTTGAATAGGATTGGTCCGAGGACTGACCCTCGGGGAACACCACTAGTTACCCCTCTCCATTCTGAGAATTTACCATTAATTCCTACCCTTTGTTCCCGGTCTTTTAACCAGTTCTCAATCCATGAAAGGACCTTCCCTTTTATCCCATGACAACTTACTTTACTTAAGAGCCTTTGTCAAAGGCTTTCTGGAAATCTAAGTACACTATGTCCACTGGATCCCCCTTGTCCACACGTTTGTTGGCCCCTTCAAAGAACTCTAATAGATTGGTAAGACACGATTTCCCTTTACAGAAACCATGTTGACTATTGCTCAACAGTTTATGTTTTTCTATATGTGTAACAATTTTATTCTTAACTATTGTTTCGACTAATTTGCCCGGTACCGATGTTAGACTTACCGGTCTGTAATTGCCGGGATCAACTCTAGAGCCCTTTTTAAATATTGGCATTACATTAGCTAACTTCCAGTCATTGGGTACAGAAGCCAATTTAAAGGACAGGTTACAAACCTTAGTTAATAGTTCTGCAACTTCACATTTGAGTTCTTTCAGAACTCTTGGGTGAATGCCATCTGGTCCCGGTGACTTGTTAATGTTAAGTTTATCAATTAATTCCAAAACCTCCTCTCGTGACACTTCAATCTGTGAAAGTTCCTCAGATTTGTCACCTACAAAAGCCGGCTCAGGTTTGGGAATCTCCCTAACCACCTTCAGCCATGAAGACTGAAGCAAAGAATCCATTTAGTTTCTCCGCAATGACTATCGTCTTTAAGCGCTCCTTTTGTATCTCAATCATCAAGGGGCCCCACTGATTGTTTAGCAGGCTTCCTGCTTCTGATGTACTTAAAAAACATTTTGTTATTACCTTTGGAGTTTTTGGCTAGCTGTTCTTCAAACTCCTCTTTGGCTTTTCTTATTACATTCTTGCACTTAATTTGGCAGCGTTTATGCTCCTTTCTATTTGCCTCACTAGGATTTGACTTCCACTTTTTAAAGGAAGTCTTTTTATCTCTCACTGCTTCTTTTACATGGTTGTTAAGCCACGGTGGCTCTTTTTTAGTTCTTTTACTGTGTTTCTTAATTTGGGGTATACATTGAAATTGGGCTCTATTATGGTGTCTTTAAAAAGCGCCCATGCAGCTTGCAGGGATTTCACTTTAGTCACTGTACTTTTTAACTTCTGTTTAACTAACCCCCTGATTTTTGCATAGTTCCACCTTTTGAAATTAAATGCCACAGTGCTGGGCTGTTGAGAAGTTCTTCCCACCACAGGGATGTTGAATGCTATTGTATTATGGTCACTATTTCCAAGCGGTCCTGTTATAGTTACCTCTTGGACTAGCTCCTGCGCTCCACTCAGGACTAAATCTAGAGTTGCCTCTCCTCTTGTGGGTTCCCGTACCAGCTGCTCCATGAAGCAATCATTTAAAGTATCGAGAAATTTTATCTCTGCATTTTGTCCTGAAGTGAAATGTTCCCAGTCAATATGGGGATAATTGAAGTCCCCCACTATTATTGGGTTCTTAATTTTGATAGCCTCTCTAATTTCCCTTAGCATTTCATCATCACTATCATTGTCCTGGTCAGGTAGTCTATAATAGATCCCTTATATTACGTATTATATATGTTATATTCTTATTAGAGCATGAAATTTCTATCCATAGAGATTCTATGGAACATGTGGATTCACTTAAGATTTTTACTTCATTTGATTCTACATTTTCTTTCACGTATAGTGCCACTCTCCCCCTGCACAACCTGTTCTGTCCTTCTGAAATATTTTGTACCCCGGAATGATTGTGTCCCATTGATTGCTCTCAGTACACCAGGTTTCTGTGATGCCTATTATATCAATATCCTCCTTTATCAAGAGGCACTCTAGTTCACCCATCTTATTATTTAGACTTCTAGCATTTGTGTACAAGCACTTTAAAAACTTGTCCCTGTTTATTTGTCTGTCCTTTTCTGATGTGTTAGATTCTTTTTAATGTGAATGTTTATCATCTGATCTGGCCCTTACATTATCCTCCTCCATCCTCTGCTCCTGACTATAACCTATAACTATTGATGCTAAACTCAACCCCCTACTCTTCTACTCCTCCCACAAGTATGCTAACACTTTCTTCCAAACCAGACAGGAATGCCGTCCCTGCAACATTCTGAAAGGCTACTTCCTATCTCCGACTCCGAAATCCTTCACAAGATCTATTTCTACCATATGACACAAGAAATTGGCCAATATTTAACAGCAACAATGAATCTGAGACAGGTGGCTGAAGGGTCACTGGAGAAACAATATGTGTTTGTTTATGTAATTAATGAAAAACAAAAGTTAAAAATAGTAAGCGTATACAATATATACAGAGATTGTATTAGAAGTGGAGCTGGTAGCACCACCTAATACAAGGGTCAGCAACCTTTGGCACGCGGCCCATCAGGGTAACCCACTGGCGGGACGCAAGACATTTTGTTCACATTGACCATCCAGAGACACGCTCCCCCGCAGCTCCCAGTGGCTGTGGTTCGCCATTCCGGGCCAATGGGAGCTGCAGGAAGTAGTAGCCAGCACGTCCCTGCGGCCCGCGCCGCTTCCTGCAGCTCCCATTGGCCGGGAACAGCGAACCGCAGCCACTGGGAGCTGCAGTGGGCCGTGCCTGCAGATGATCAATGTAAACAAAATGTCTCGTGTCCCGCCAGTGGGTTACCCTGATGGGCCGCGTGCCAAAGGTTGCCGACCCCTGACCTAATATTAAAGTTGGCCAACACTTCCCATTATAAGACTGTTTACATATGCTTATAACTTTACCAAACTTTTATTGTTTTGACTCAGATTTTCTATGCAAGGTGTCTCCTTCAGGCTCATTTTTATTTTTTTATTTTTTGCGGAGTGGGATGGATGAGGACAAGGGAGAATTTCAGCCAAAACAATTCAGCCATTTCCAAAAACAAGGATAAGGAAAATAACGTTTTTCAGTGTTAAAGAAATCTTGTGACCTTTTCTTTAGAAAGCTCTAGTGCTCCTGTGCTTTGGAAAAGGGACTTGAAATTTAGCAGGAGGGTGGCCTATGCGTCAAGAATGTGCATTTTGTTGTCCCACATGTTGGCCACATTTGGCCAAGTTATAAGCTGATGAAAAATTGCTATTCAGACATGCTTGATAGAGACTTGCAAGTGTTTAACAGCTAAATTCTCTGAAGATTCTATCCTAACTGAGCATTCTCAAGCCTCTCACAGCTCTAGTGCTGGCCTGACACCAACCCACAGTGTGAATACTGGGGAGTTGGGGAGACTGGGACTGGTTTGAGACTAGTACTTACTAGGCAGAGAAACTGGGACTGAGGTGAGGAGCCAGTGGTGCAAGAGAGACCAGGACAAGTTAGAGGGGATGAGCAGGTGCAGCTTTGCTACCACCACCACCTCTTGCTGTTGCTGCATTGCTGTGTCCTTGGTCTGGTCGGATCCTGTCCAGTTTCACAGCACCACAACCACCTAATACAGCTATTAGTAATCACTCCATTAGAACTTCCTGCATATGGGATCACCTTTGCTTCTCTCTCTCTTACCACACTACCCTTAGCCACAATACCGTGTTCTGAGGTTCCACCACCTAGCAATTTCATCTTAGTGATTTCATTAGGTGGTGGGGAACCTCACTGCAGCTGCTCTCTATGGGCTGTCTTTCACCACAACCCCTGTCTCCACATCAGGTCTAAAGCTCAGTTCATAGACCAGCTTATCAGTTTTCAGAGTAGCAGCCGTGTTAGTTTGTATCCGCAAAAAGAACAGGAGTACTTGTGGCAGCTTAGAGACTAACAAATTTATTTGAGCATAAGCTTTCGTGGACTACAGTCCACTTCATCGGATCCATAGAATGGAACATATAGTAAAGAGATATATATACATACAGAGAACATGAAAAGGTGGGAGTTGTCCTACCAACTCTAAGAGGCTAATTAATTAAGAGAAAACACTTTTGTAGTGATAATCAAGATAGCCCATTACAGACAGTTTGACAAGAGGTGTGAGAATACTTAACATGGGTAAATAGATTCAATGTGTGTAATTGCTCAGCCATTCTCAGTCTCAATTCATCTAGATATTTGCCTAGTTTTACAACAGGCTACATAAAAAGCACTAGCAAACTAAAATTTCATACAGACAATGATTTATTGATAATTCTCTATATACTATACACTGAAATGTAAGTACAATCTTTATATTCCAATTTATTTATTTTATAATTTTATTGTAACAATGAGAAAGTAAGCGATATTTCAATAATAGTGTGCTGTGACATTTTTGTATTTTTATGTCTAATTTTGTAAGCAAATAGTTTTTAAATGAGGTGAAATTTGGGGTACACAAGACAAATCAGACTCCTGAAAGGGATATAGTAATCTGGAAAGGTTGAGAGCCACTGCTCTAAGAAGCTTGGTTGAGGGAGCATGGGTTACTGTGTAGTCATGCTGCTGTGGGAGATCCTCCAACTACAAGGATCTTTATAAAGGGGCATGCCCTGACTCTAGTAGAGAGGAGGCTAAAGAGCTCTTCTGGACTCAGCAAGCACTAATCAGACACACCTGTAAGGCTTGCTCTGCCTCGAAGTGGGGAAGCTTAAAAAGGGAAAGCCTGTCTCAGGAAGGGGTGGTGAACAGGAAGAAGATTGCTGTACCTCAGAGACTGCTGATCACAGAGACAGATCACCCAAGAGGGAGACAGTTGCAGGCCTCACCACCCGTTTCTGCTTCCATGGAACTGCTGCAACTTTCCAACAGCTTATGAATAGAATCCTTAGCCCACACCATCAGTATGCTGCATCCTACCTAGATGACATTGTCGTCTGCAGTCCTACTTGGGAAGATCACCTGCAACACTTAAAGGCAGTGTTAAAGGCCCTCAAAGATGGCGGTCTTATGGCCAACCCTGCAAAATGTAGACTAGCCATGACTGAAGTCACCTATTTGGGGTACTGCATAGGCAGCGGCCTCAGGAAACCAGTGGTCCACAAGTTACAGGCCCTAACATCATGCCCAATTTCCCAGATGAAGAGTCAAGGTAGGCATTTTCTCAGCATGGCAGGGTATTGCTGAAGGTTTATCCCCAGTTTTGCCTCAATCACAGCCCCTCCCCTTCACAGACCTCATACAAGGTAACAACTCCAAAAATATCTGATGGGATGAGAAATGTGGGGAACCTTTAGTGAACTGAAAGCATGACTATGCCTGAGGCCCATGCTCTTCAGCCCCGATTTTCCCCGTGAATTCATACTTCACACGGATGCCTCAGAAATCTGACTTGGTGCCATGTTCTCACAAAACTTCATAGGAGAAAAACATCCAATTCTGTACCTCCGTAGGAAGCTATTCCCTAGAGAAAAGGCCTACTCAATTATTGAAAAGGAGGCACTAGTGACCAAGTGGACCATCAATTCCCTTGATCACAGATCATGATCTCCTACACTAGATCCATACCCTGAAAGCCATGAACCTATGTATAATGTGATGGTGCCTTGCACTTCTACCCTATTGTTTCAGAGTGCAACACCGGGTAGGAAAGGACCATACTAATGCCAATTTCTTTTCACAGGAAATCAGAGATGGAGACAACCTGCCCCAGGACTGCCTTTCCAACTTGAGGGTTGGGGTTTGTGAAGGGGCACACCTTGACTCTTGTAGAGAGGAAGCTAATGAGATCTTCTGGACTCAACCAGCATTAACCAAGCCCACCTGTAAGGCATGCTCTGCCCAGGGGGAAAAGCTTAAAAAGAAACAGTCTATAACAGGAAGAAAACTGTTGACCATAGAGACAGATCAGCCAAGAGAGAGAGACAGTTGCAGGCTTCACCATCCCTGAGACTGCATAGATGAGGTATAAAGTGAGGTGACCTAGGAGGAGGGGGCTGGAGGCAGACCCTAATTAAAGACACTATGCCCCTGGCAAAATTTCCAGTGGGAAGCCTCTCAGAGCAGATGCGGGTCATCAAAAATGGTCATGAAGACTTGAAGGAAGGCATCCAAGTCCAGGAGCACTGAGATGTTCTGTTCCAATAGTGGGGGAGGCCCAATCAAGAGCTTCTCCAGAGAGCAGTCTGACCAGTAGCCCCACCTTAGTCTGGTCTGTGGGGACGGAGCAGGAAGAGCAGTCTGCATTGGTTCAGAAACCCCAGAATTCTACCTATTCCCATTAAAGCATTTGGGCAGTGGCACTGCAGGGGCTGATTCAGGCAATGAATGGTCGGTTTGGGCACATAATGTCAGTGCTTCTCCCCTTCAGCATGCCATCTGCTTCCATAGGGTCTGTGCACCACCCGAGCCTGCAACTGGGCTAATTGCTCACACAGGTATCTGTACTTTGCATGCACACTGCGTAGCTTGGGTCTGTAGTGTGATTGCATGCATCTGAGCAATATATAAATTTTGGCAGCTGTATGATGACATAACTTGTGTCTACCAAAGTTTGTAGCATGCATAGATACAACCTTATTTTTATCCAATCTAAGGTAAAATGTCCAAAGTGATACTTTTTTCTAAATTTATCCCACACACTAACAGATATCAATCATAGGGCTGAAAGGATCCTTGAGTTCATCAAATCCAGCTCCCTAAGGCAGGACCAAGTAACCTGTCAGGGATGGTCTAGGTTGTTTGTCCAATCTGTTCTTAAAAACCTCCAATGATGGGAGATTCCACAACCTCCCTTGAAAGCCTATCCTAGTACTTAACTATCCATATAGTTAGATATTAGGGAAAACTTTCTAACTAAGTCTCCCTTGCTGCATATTAAGTCCATTATTTCTTGTCCTATCTTCAGTGGACAAGATCAACAATTGATCTTTATCCTCTTTATAACAGCTGTTAACATATGTGAAAACTTATCTGGTCCACCTACCCACCCCAGTCTTTTCTCAGGACTAAACATGCCCAGGTTTTTTAAACCTTTTATCATTTTTTTTTGCTCTCTTCTGGACTCTCTCCAATTTGTCCACATCTTTCCTAAAGTGTGGTGCCCAGAATTAAACACAATATTCCAGCTGAGGCCTCACCAGTGCTGAAAAGAGGGCCAATTAGCTCCTGTCAATATACCCCAGAATTATATTAGCCTTTTTCTGTCTGAAATAGTTAGACTTCCTGGAACCACAACTCCATCATATTGTTGACTTGTATTCAATTTGTGGTCCACTACAACCCCCAGATCCTTTTAGTAGTACTACCATCTAGCCAACTATTCCCCATTTTGTAGTTATGCATTTGAATTTTCTTTCCTAACTGAAGTACTTTGCCCTTGTTTTTTAGTGAATTTCACCTTGTTTATTTCAGACCAATTCTCCAGTTTATCAAGGTCATTTTAAATTCTAATCTTGTCCTCCAAAGTACTTGCTACCCCTCCCAGCTTGGTGTCATCTGCAAATTTTATAAGCAGACTCTCCACTCTGTTATGCAAGTTATTAATGAAAATATTGACTGGTGCCAGACCTAGGACTGATCCCTGTGGAACCCCACTAAACACTCAGTTTGACAGCAAACCATTGATAATTACTCTTTGAGTATGGTCTTTTAACTAGTTGTTTACCCACTTTATAATAATTTTTCAAATCATTAAAGAGCTCCTGCTAGAAAGAATAATAAGAGATCAAAATTGTTCTCTTTCCTTCACATAGGGAGAGTTTGCAGTTGTGCCTTTAATATTGCCTCCTTGAAGACCTGTCATCTCTCCACAACTCCTTTATTTCTTTAATTTTCTTCCCATGGGACTTTACTTACCAGTTTTCTGAGTTTGTTAAAGTCTGCTTTTTTGAAGTCCATTGTTCTTATTCTGCTGTTTTCACTTCTTCCTTTCCTTAGAACAGTGTTTCTCAAACTGGGGTCGCTGCTTGTGTAGGGAAAGCCTTTTGCGGGCTGGGACGATTTGTTTACCTGCCCCGTCTGCAGGTCCAGCCGATCGCAGTTCCCACTGGCCGTGGTTTGCTGCTCCGGGCCAATGGGGGCTGCTGGAAGCGGCGCGGGCTGAGGGACATACTGGCTGCCACTTTCAGCAGCTCCCATTGGCCTGCAGTGGCGATCCACAGCCACTGGGAGCCGCAATCAGCCGGACCTGCGGATGGGGCAGGTAAACAAACCGGCCCGGCCCGCCAGGGGCTTTCCCTACACAAGCGGCGACCCCAGTTTGAGAAACACTGCCTTAGAATCACGAAATCTGTCATTTCATGATCACTTTCACCCAGATTGCCTTCCCCCATCAGATTTGTAATCAGTTCCTCTCTGTTGGTCAGAATCAAGTCTAAAATGGCTGACCACCTGGTTACTTCCTCCACTTTCCAATACAAAAATTTGTCCCGAATACATTCCAAGAACTTATTAGAAATGTTGTGTTTTGCCTATTACTTTTCCAGTAGGTGTCTGGGTAGTTAGAGTCCCCCACTGCTAGCAGGTCTTGTATTTTAGATATTTCTGTTTGTTCTGGAAATGCCTCATCCACCTCCTCTTCCTGATATGGTGGAATATAATAGACATCACCATGACATCACCCCTAATTTCTTTCCTCTTTTATGTGAGGATGGAAAGTAAGTTTTCCCTCTCTTAATCCTGTTGCTTCCTTGTTCTACCATGGCAAAATAATGCCTCTCCATTGACATTTCAGATATTCCTAGATATATATTTGTTGCTTTTGCCTGAATCCCTCACACTGGTCTGTATCATATAGGGATGGTTTAGTCAGTCTGAAATAGTTACACTTCCTGAAACCACAATCAAGTATTTAAAGCTCATTTAAACTGATGCAGTGTAAGCCCTGCCTACACTTACAGACTGATTCTTATTTACATTAAGGCCTCATCACACCATCTGGCAACATAAAGGGACATTGAAATATAAATTACATGCCAGTGTGATGTAAAGAGACCTTAGTGTCAGTGAGTCAGGATCTGGATTTTTTTTAAACTACTGGTTTAGTTGTCCCAGTGCAAACCCTAGCATAGATGTAGTTTACACCAGTGCAACGCAGTTTGTAATGGTGCAGCTTAGAGCTTGCACAGACAAGGCCTTGGAATAGTTCAGCAATATTATTTAATATGAAATATACAGCAAGAGGGAAAACTGCTACTAATTTGGTCTGTCCCACCCTGCCCTCTCTCTCTCCCCCTCCCAGCCCACCCTCACCCCATCTCATCCTCACAGGGGATGTAATGTAATGTAATGTAATCTCACAGCAAAAAGCACATAGAGCCAGAATCACATGCCTAGCCAACTCTTTGTGGACAATGAGTAAGGCTAAGATTTTTGTCACAGATATTTTTTAGTAAAAGTCACAGACAGGTGACGGCCAACAATGAAAAATTCATGGAAGCCTGTGACCTATCCCTGACTTTTATTAAAAATATCCATCACAAAGTGAGGAGCCTGGGCATCTGCCCGTGGTCTGGGAGTGCCCCCGCCACCCATGGGGGCTAGAAGCTCCACGGTCCCCCTCCACTCGCAGCTCCAAGTAGCAGGGGTCCCCCCTGCCACTTGCAGTGGCTGGGAGCAGTGGGTGGTCCACCTGCTGCCCACAGCTGGCCAGGAGCTGCGGGGGTACCCTGTAGCTCCTGGCCTCTGCAGGCAGCAGGGGACCCTGCAGCTCCCAGCCAGCGCTGGCTGAAGTCACGGATTCAGTGACCTCTGTGACTGAATCACAGCCTTAACATTGAGCACATGCTCCACAGGCCACAGATTAGAACCCAATATGTTTTTAAAAAAATTCCTCCCAATGACAAGTTACTTTATTCTATGTACAGTACTAATTTCTTACATGTTTTGACTACAAGAGAATGGATGGATGTCCCTGTACTCATCTTGGCAAATGATCATATTACCCCCACTCAAGCCCAAGAAAAGGTTTTCCTCACTTTGACTCATTCTCAATTTTTCATAACCTAACAGTCCACATAGTACTGTAAAAGTATTACAATAAGATTGAGTGTATTGGGAGTCACAGTAAAGATGTCTTCAATAGGGCAGGCTTGCAAAGGAAGTAGATTTTTTTTAAAGAGACTTTTCACTTGCAGTTTATCCCTCTTCTTCCCCTGGCTGGTTTTGTGCAGTGACCTCAACTAGCAAACCACTTCAGCAATCTTGTCAATCTATTATGAACTCTTTGGAGTGGAGGCTTTCTTTTATTGTGTATTTGTACCAGTATCTAATACGATGGGGTTCTGATTTCAGGCAGGACTTCTAGGTACTCATGTATTACAAATAATTGAAGTAAGCATATGGTCTGAATGAACTCTCTGCTGCCATCTATTGAGGAACTGAAAGAAAAGACCTCATGAACAGACTTTATTTTTCTTGACATATATGCTTTGCCAAGGTGACCAATTCTGGCTGTTTTGGGTTAAAATTCACTGAAGTCTTGGATACAGGGGTAATGAAATGTTGTTATCCTTACTGTATGACTGAAGGGCAACAGAATTGTACTAAATATGACCTAACTGAGTGTGTTGGGGTATGGAAGGGTTAAGTGAAGACCTAGGTAACGGCTATCATGGTAATAGGGAGTAAGGCACAGGCAAGCACTATTTCTTCGCTTGATAAAGTTGCTATCCTTTTCCCTTCCCTTCTGCCTCTTAAGGATAGATAAGCATTGTAGCTGAATAAGGAATATGGTTGTCTGAAGGATAACAGCCTTTGTGTGAAGAAGTATCTCCCCCCTCCCTTCCTCTCCCAGCTACATAAATGAGCTTGGGGTCATGGCCCCTTCCTCCCTCCCATGTGAACTGCTGATTAAGGGAACTTGTGGCTACAATTACTGCAAAGAAATGTATCTTCAATGTAAAAATGTCTGTATAATATGTTTAATGCTTAATGTCTTGCATCTGAAGAAGTGAGGTTCTTACCCACGAAAGCTTATGCTCCCAATACTTCTGTTAGTCTCAAAGGTGCCACAGGACCCTCTGTTGCTTTTTACAGATTCAGACTAACACGGCTACCCCTCTGATGTTTAATGCTGTAAACAGGGGTGGGTATAATTATATTCAGTATATAGCTATTAATATTCAATATATGGGCATTCATATTATTAAATAAGGGTTTGGGGGATGTTGAAGTAAATGTGGGTATTTACATATTAACTTAGATAAAAGAGTGTGATGTGATTAACTCGGGGCTTACTTGACGATTGGGTTGAGGGGAACAAATACCGCAATAAAGAAGTCCATTCACTCAATCCGCCTCTGGATCCTCCTGCTCCTTCTTTCCATCTCTAACAGAGTGGTCACCATAACATTAGTCTCACTTGCTAAGCATGTGGTAGCGATCCAAAACCAAAGGAGGTGGGAGACAAGTGTTTATATCTGGTGGGTAGTGTTGGATGGTAGCAGCTGGCAAAGCAGCAGCGGTAATAGTGGTACAGGTTTCACTTCCGTTAGAAGCTGAAGATGAACCCACCTGATGTACCCCTGGACTTTGGGACTTGTCTGACCTCCAACAACAAACCATTAGTGATATGGGGACAAGATGTACTGAAGATACATTTGCCTGTTGGACTTTCATACTGCAAGGTGGGAAACGAGGCAAAGGGCACTGCCTAACATACTGTGGGAGAGAGTTTGCATAGTTTTGCATTATTGTTTGTTTTCCCAAATTCATGTTATGCTCCCTTTCCCCTTAATAAAAGTTTTCTTTTTGTTATGCACAGACTCAGTGCTTACTAGCAGGGACATACTGTCTATTAGAGGTGTTCAGGGGAGGTATTTAGTTTTTGCAGGTTTCTGGGTTGGGGCTAGAGCAGGTTCTCTCTTGTTATTTTAAGAGAAATCCCTTGATATTGAACCCAGCTGCTACCAACACCATCTGACAGAAAGGTTGCATTAACAATAATTATTGTGAATATATTTCTGTGTTCCTCCATTGTAAAATGGAAAACAGTGTTGCTACACAACCATTGGTGAGACAGTGAGTTGACCCCTCATCAGTCTATTGGTGAGACAGTGAGTTGACCCCTCATCTCACCTTTCCACATGGTGGGACTGGTATTCAGCCAGAAAGCCACTTGTTCTCTCCCAGCTGGCTACATCCACTCTCAATGTGAAATGTTATGACCACCGACCTAGATTATTAGTTGTCACTAATTGAGGAAAGAGGGACTGTGAGAGGTTAGTGAGTGAGCAAACAAAATGAATTAACATCTTTCAGCAGGAGAGACCAATTCCAGGCATCCTTACCTATAACCAGAAAAACACTGAACATCACCTCTCTAATTTCAGGATAACCCAAGCCCAAAATCCAGAATACATTTTGGACATGAGGCCCAAACTCCAGGCTGGTCAGATGGTAGCTACAGAAAACACAATTCTTTCCAGAAAACTGAAAAACTGTTACTGAATGAGAGGACGTATCCTTGATGTGCCAAAACATCCCTGTCCTGACACTTAGTCAACCAGTTAAGAAGTCCCTAAGTGCTCAGACCAGACAGATCAGTGATTTGACTACTCTTCCCTGGGGTTATTTTTAAAGCATATAAAATGGTTCTCCATATTAAAAAAAAAAAATCCAATGTGTTTCTTAAATCTGCCCAAACTCTTACCTGAAATTGTCATGTTCTGCTCTCTACTCCGTACTCCCCACCAAAATGAGAGGAAACCATCCTAAAAGGTGAAATGGGACAGAACTCACTTGAAGCTAGGCATAGATTCTGACCAGTGTCCACATTAGCAAAGGAAACAGGAGTTTATGGTTTACCTGTAATCCAGATATCTACTCCTTGTGCCAGCCTTCTTCCATTCTGTGAGTAACAAAGCTGCTCACTGGATAAGAGTGAACAGTAACTGTTATTTATTTATGAATTAGACTGACATGGTGTTTTACAGAGTAAGACATGTTCCCTGCCCTGAAGCATTTATACAAGACAGAGTGAAATGCCACCAACTAAACGACAATGGAGAAAGGAAACAAATCGTGTGTCACCAAAGCCACCACAACGCTCTGGATTTGGTCCTCCAGTATCAGCCAAACACACCTGCCAATCTTCTCCTGGAAGAAGAGATATCAGCCACATTCCATTTTCTCTGACCGATGGAATAACCTATCATATATCATTCATTTACCAAGGTCTCTGTGAAACCAACATCTGCCTCAACCTTATCCTGAAGGTACTAGCAATATACCTATTAATAACAGATCCATGAACTCTGAAACAAATGTACTGTAACAAGCACTGCAGAACAAATATGCATAACAGATGCACAGCCTCTGGGGACTTAGACATGTGATGATAGTCAATATGTACAACATAAGGCTTATCTTTTCTCCCACCAAAAAAAATAATCACTATTTTGTTCTTGAGATTAACGGTCTATACTGTATCATAACCAGAATGGGAAACAATTAAACAAGTATATCCCATGTTGCTCATAGGACCACACATGTAGTGATTTCCATTTGTAGCATACCCAGGAAAGACTGTCTAGATTGCAGGTCACAGAAGGATAAATTCACACACCACTAAATGACTCCTCTGATGTCACAGGAGCTACATCAGGGATGGGTTTTGTTCAGAATGTTTAAAATACTTGTTTTTGAAATTGTGTGTCCTTTTTTTTAAAAAAAAACCACAAATACATTAAGAGTGGTGTGATCAAAATTACTCGATAGCTGATTACATCTCATGAATTTACATTGTCATTAACAGAAATAATCACAGACAACTAACAACATTTAGGTGATTGACTATATTGCAAAGAAAAATAAAACATTCCACTAATTGCATGCACAATACAGCATGTATTGGATTTCAGTAATTTGGGGGTGTTTTTCTTATTTGTAATTCGTGTGATAAAATGCACACATTTTTCATTAGTTATAAGGTCCATAAAATGCAACTTTTGATGAAATACTCTTGCACAACTTTAGCAAGTTTTCTATCAGGAGAATCAAAGATATCAGTGAACTCATCAGGCTTGGAAAAATGAAGATTAAATGCTCTATTTTTTGTGGATGAGGTAGGTCTTGGTTCATAATCCATGAGTCTATTAAAACCTTATGACAAAGAAAATCAAACAAGTCTCAAACCCTTCCTCAATTGTGTAGAATTATGGAAGTATGCATTATAAAAATTAAGATATCAGCATGCCCCTCAGCCTATTTCTGTAAAGCTCAGCATTTAATCATTTATTTTGATAGCGCTTTACCAGCAGAAAACAGTATAGACTGTCTTTGGTTCAGATTCTTATACCACTGTATTATCTGAGCACCTCCCAGGAGTGTACTGAACAAAATGACTAACATCTGACAAGTGTGGTTCTAAATTCATGGAGATATCCCATCTCCTAGAACTGGAAGGGACCTTGAAAGGTCATCATGTCCAGCCCCCTGCCTTCACTAGCGGGACCAAGTACTAATTTTGCCCCAGACCCCTAAGTGGCCCCCTCAAGGATTGAACTCACAATCATGGGTTTAGCAGTCCAATGCTCAAACCACTGAGCTATCCCTCCCCCCTCCCTCAGTCTTTCTTACCTTCTATACCTGTCCCCACCCCTGGAAAAATTGTATGAGGTACTCTTTTTTAATTTCCATTTTTAAAAATAGCACATATATTGTATTTATACTATGCTATGTGTACCTGCACCCTCACTTTACAGACACAAACACCCAGATATCACCTCATCAAGAATTTTAAATAGTTAATATCTTCATGGCCCAAGGATATACTAACATCTGCACAGGTTGTGAATGGCCTGAGTCCCTACCTTACCCCCAATACCACACATGCTGTATTAATGTTCCAAGCACACACACAAACCTGTCTCCACCTGGGTTTTTCCTTTACTCTTACTTGAACAACTAACACATTTTAGCATGAGCTTCCTCATAAGCTGGATACTTCTAGGGTTATTCCTTACAAACCCTAGTGTCACACCTCTTACTCTCTCTCTTGTCTTGTACTCTCCACCTTTTATCATTTATCAAATATTGTATATTGTAGATGTCATACACTGCTGCAAGAAGCTGTATTTAAAATTTTGGGATAAATGCAACAACCTACAGAGCCTGCAAAGCTTTCAGGAAATGTTGTGTGAATACACTGCATTGGATGCACCCCACACAAGATGGATAGTTGGGCCATTACATTAGAATCTTGGCTGTTTCCATCATAGCAGCACCAGTTGAAAAATAGCAATTCCTTGGTGTAGCCAGGGCTTATCTGTCCAGTGACTTTTGCAAGTCACCCAAGTCTTGCTCAGTTCCTTAGATATTAATACATTCCAATCAGATACCATACCAAATCACCTACAAGTGTCAGCAAAGTTCTATTATTCTCAGCAAAGTCCCATTATTCCCACAACTGTCATAAAGAAAGGCAGAAAAGAGCTAGACTTTTTTAATTAGACTATTAAAGGAAGGAGACTGGGAAAAATGAACTTCATTTCTATTCTTATTGCCTTGTTTTTTGATGTACACATCTTCCAAGTATGATACAAAATTGCAGTCCATTAACAAAGTAACTTAATTAGCTTCAACTATAGCAAAGAAACAATTAAATATGTGTGCAGTAAAACATCTTGTTATATACATTTCAGTTTCAAATTTAACACAGAGGAGTTCCTCCCTTGAGTCTCAGCTCCGTCAAAGGTTCTGGACCTATGTTTCTTATTGAAAGAAGCGTGACTTAGGATCAGTTTTATAAATTTTATTAAAATACTTACAAAAAAAAACAAGAAAACCTAAAATCAAGCTTAGCTATTATTAATAACTAAACTAAGAACAAAGCAACACAACATTCAAATAGCCAATCAAAATAAAAACAAATTAGTCTCAATATTGAATTGGAACAAAATCAAATTAGTTAAATCACAAAATTTATACCCACAAATAACACTGGTCTACAATTTTTGAGAAGTCGTCTGCTTCAGAGATAAAATGTGCTATTTATTATGTATTTTGATGTGCTGAATTCAAATATGACAATTAAAACAACTGATTGGCTACTGTTTCTAAGATATTTAAGTTTTTACATTTTATGTCTATGTATATTGTGTAGATAGTAGAGTTTTAATCATAAATTGTAAACCTAGGTCTTTTCATGTGTTTATGGTTGCTTTACATGATAATATTTCACCTGTCCTGTTTATGTAACACTTTACAAATCAGGAAAAGGGTTATATAAATAAAATTTATTATGAAACAAAAGGCAAAAAACTATTATGTACATAGTTTAGTCCTATTCAGTGTCTACTCGGTGATTCTTAGCTTGTCATTTGTATTAATTAAATGGAGCATCTCTTGTCACTGTCCAGCAGTAGTCTGCAAGCATTGATGGGCTCCATTTGCCCTGATAGCGTTTCTCCATTATTGCAATGTCCTGCTGAAATCGCTCACCGTGCTCGTCGCTCACCGCTCCGCAGTTCGGTGGAAAAAAATCTAGATGAGAGTGCAAAAAATGTATCTTTAGTGACATGTTGCAACCAAGGCGTTTGTATGCCTTGAGGAGGTTTTCCACCAAGAACCTGTAGTTGTCTGCCTTGTTGTTTCCGAGAAAATTTATTGCCACTAACTGGAAGGGTTTCCATGCCGTCTTTTCCTTGCCACACAGTGCATGGTCAAATGCATCATCTCGAAGAAGTTCACGAATCTGAGGACCAACAAAGACACCTTCCTTTATCTTAGCTTCACTTAACCTTGGAAATTTTCCACGGAGGTACTTGAAAGCTGCTTGTGTTTTGTCAATGGCCTTGACAAAGTTCTTCATCAGACCCAGCTTGATGTGTAAGGGTGGAAACAAAATCTTCCTTGATTCAACAAGTGGTGGATGCTGAAGACTTTTCCTCCCAGGTTCCAATGACTGTCAGAGTGGCCAATCTTTCTTGATGTAGTGGGAATCTCTTGCACGACTATCCCATTCACAGAGAAAACAGCAGTACTTTGTGTATCCAGTCTGCAGACCAAGCAAGAGAGCAACAACCTTCAAATCGCCACAAAGCTGCCACTGATGTTGGTCATAGTTTATGCACCTCAAAATCTGTTTCATGTTGTCATAGGTTTCCTTCATATGGACTGCATGACCAACTGGAATTGATGGCAAAACATTGCCATTATGCAGTAAAACAGTTTTAAGACTCATCTTCGATGAATCAATGAACAGTCTCCACTCATCTGGATCGTGAACGACGTTGAGGGCTGCCATCACACCATCGATGTTGTTGCAGGCTACAAGATCACCTTCCATGAAGAAGAATGGGACAAGATCCTTTTGAAGGTCACGGAACATGGAAACCCTAACATCACCTGCCAGGAGATTCCACTGCTGTAGTCTGGAGCCCAACAGCTCTGCCTTACTCTTGGGTAGTTCCAAATCCCTGACAAGGTCATTCAGTTCACCTTGTGTTATGAGGTGTGGTTCAGAGGAGGAGGATGGGAGAAAATGTGGGTCCTGTGACATTGATGGTTCAGGACCAGAAGTTTCATCCTCTTCCTCTTCCTCGTCTGACTCAAGTGAGAATGATTCTGGTGCATCAGGAACCAGCAGTCCTTCTCCGTGGGGTACTGGGCGTATAGCTGATGGAATGTTTGGATAATGCACAGTCCACTTTTTCTTCTTTGACACACCTTTCCCAACTGGAGGCACCATGCAGAAGTAACAATTGCTGGTATGATCTGTTGGCGCTCTCCAAATCATTGGCACTGCAAAAGGCATAGATTTCCTTTTCCTGTTCAACCACTGGCGAAGATTTCTTGCACAAGTGTTGCAGCATATGTGTGGGGCCCACCTCTTGTCCTGATCTCCAATTTTGCAGCCAAAATAAAGGTGATAGGCTTTCTTAACCATAGTGGTTATACTGCGCTTTTGTGATGCAAAAGTCACTTCACCACAAACATAGCAGAAGTTATCTGCACTGTTCACACAAGTACGAGGCATCTCTGCTCACTTTGGCTAAACAGAAATGTGTCCCTTTGCAAAATCAAACACGGAAAAATAAGAGAGCACGACACTATATAATTTCTAAAGCTGATATAGGGCAATTTGTTCAGCAGAGTGATGTAAGCTTCGTTATGACTGCATCATCCATGACTTCTAGGAATAACATGATGCAATTCATATCATGTATGATGCAATATCAGCTTCAGATTGCATCATTCATTGTTTTGCCTAAAAAGCAAGTACTGTCCAAACCCAGTTATAGATTTATTCATAGATCCGGTCAAAGATGTATTTTAGTCATTTCTGGTTTAAATTGAGATCCCTTCCCTTTATAACTCACTTATCCTCCGCCATTCCCAAGTCAAGGGTCGTATATACTGACCCAATAGCATATCTTGAAAATTAGAGCCACTCAACAATTTTAAGCATCATTTTCGTTCTCAGTGACCCAGAATTAGTAAAGTTTGACTACATTTATTTCAGAATCATTTTGGCTCTAGAGCAGTGTAATGAATCCTTATGCATTCTAGAAGTGGATGACTGATCTTTAAATCCCAACTAAAGAAGTTTACCAGTCAATCAAATCTATAGTTTGAATGGTTAAATATTTTAATACTGAAACCAAATTATTATCTAATGTCTGGACCATAACCTCAGAGCCAATTATAAAACTTCCCTGTTAGATTCTTCTATGATAGCTAATCTTTCCCTCCCACTCCACCCCCAAACCTGCACAGAGATACTATAATACATAGTTTTTCAGAAATTTCCTGCTAAGTTTAACACCTCTTATTTACCAGAAATTGCAGATGATAATTGCAAGCTTCTTAGGACTTTTTGACATAGGACACATTCTAATGAGCATCTTTATGAGCTAATATTTAGAGCTGTTCTAAGCTGGGGAACTTCTTCAGGTGCCTTCCTAATGTGGACTTTGAGTGTACTCACATATATGTGCATGCACAAAGCTGCACTTTCACATCTGAAAAGTATCTGGGATATCTCCCAGTTAATAAAAAACAAAAGACAAAAAATAAAATGGGGGAAATAAGACACTTAAGATACCAAGGGTGTGGCAAACTCCTCACCTCTTGTAGTTTTCTGAACTCTCAGAGTCAGAACTGGAACTTCAGTCAAAGAGCCACTTAGTGATGTTCTGCTGCCACACAGCTTCTTGCTAGTGGGCCTCCTTTGGGTGCTGCTGGAAAAGACTGGTCAAAGACTGGAGTGGCCTGGGTCCAGATCCTCAGAGTTATTTAGGCTCCTAAGTTTCATTGAACTCAATGGGTGCTAGGTGCCTAAATACCTTTGAGGAGCTCGACCCTGGTGGTTGATGTCATGACTTTCTCTCCCTACGGTGATGAGTCTTGGAGATTCTGGAACATGAATCTTCCCTCAGATGGCTTGTTGACCTGAAAGCCAATACTTCTCAGCCTTATCCTTGATCCTCATGGTTTAGGAATATCACTTGTGCTGCCTTACAGCACCTCCCTCCAAGGTCTTTGGACAAATCAGGTGTGAAGTCTATCTTAGAATTATGCAACTTAGTCCAATCAGGTTTGAATAATTGTCATTAGCACATCAATTTGGAAAAATCCCATTTAATCCAGCAATGTGAAAAATATCCACATTGCATACCAGAAAGATTGGTAAGTTTGTGACACCCCTCAACTTCCCCCCAAAAATGATCAAAAATCTGGGTTCATGAGACCACTTTTGAGGAAGCTGGCATGGTCTAATCTGGGTGAAATGTCTTAATATGACATCAGCAATTTATGGAAAATTCAATATAAAAATCTTTCTAAAAATAGCTAGTAGGAAAAACCCTAGCATAACAAAAGCACTGACTCAACATTCATTCATCAGCAAAATTAAAATAAATTCATACTTAAGATATTTTTAGTCATCTCTAGTCAACATTCTTATTCTTGTTGCAAACAAGAGTTACAGTAATGTTTCTATTTTGGAACTGGACTATAGGTCAGCTATTCTTCTGAAATCTAAATCTTGATAGAGAAAAATGATTTTACAGTTCAAGATTAAACCCATTTGAAATATAAAATGTAAATGTTATATAAGGTCTGTATATCCATATATACTGTTCTCCTCAAAGGAAACTAAAAATGGCTTTTGGGGATTTTCCACAAATTTAGATTCTCCAGTCATGAACGCACAAAGAAATTGCATGAGGAGAATTGTGGAAAGGTCCCATTCCCTACATCTACAGTAAGAGCTGGGAGGGTTAAGTGAAACATTGAACAGGTGGCAAATAGCCATAGGGATCCTCAAGATGTGGACAACATAAGGTTTGTACTGCAAAGCAGACATGGAAATCCTGGTCTTTTTGAAGTCTATAGCAAAATTCCCATTGATTTAAATGGCATCAGAATTTTACCCCTATTCTCTTCATTAGCACATAATCAGCTCTGGTTATTATCCAGGGACTGATGATGGAACTGGACCAGCTTCAACCCTTAACGAGTCCCCCAGTGGCTTCAGATTGTACTGCACCCTATAGTTTAGCACTCCCAATACACACTATGTGGTGTCTTCTACAGTGTGGTTGACAGCTGGGGCATTATTGGTGGGGTTTAGCTCCACCAGCCCATAGTGACCTGGCACTTCCAGTAGTATTGATATCATCTTCACCAGCATAGTGCTGCACTGATTCGTGCATTTCAGCAATGCGGTGCCGCTTTGCTCTGATGCTACCAGTCTTGCCCTCAGAAGCAGTCAATCTTCTCTCAACCACACCTTTAACTGCATCAAGACTATAACATGAAAACAAGCTCAGAAGTGCTCGGGCTTCATAGTGTGGCTCTGTACTGAAACTACTTACCTTAAACTCCAAGAGCTGAGGTGAAAGGCTGCCTTTGTGTCAGGTTTTAGAGAGCAGTTTTGAGGGGCACTTCTGTGCCACTAGTCAATATTGTTACGCCTTCCACCATCAAATCTTCACTACTGTAGAGAGATGAAATTTGGATACTGGGTCCACAATCTGCTCTGAGGCAGACACCTTCCAAGCACCCCAGACCCAGAATGGCTCAGACTTATTAGTCTCTCTTTTGGAGACCTCAGGGCATGGACCTCTCTGCACAGAGAACTTGAAGTGATGCCTCCAGGACCGAGTGATACCCCAAAGTAATCCCTAAGGGCTCTTCATCTCACCCAATACATCTAACAGACAAGAGATAAAAGCCATAGAAAAACAATCTCCAGACAGTGAGAAAATGAGTCAAAGGTAATTACTTAGCTAGGGAATTCAGTATGTCAAGGGATGTGCCCAGACCACTGACCATCAGCCACACATTGAGTCTACTGAAATGCTGTGCAAAAAAGGAATATCAACAATGAATGAAAAAAAGGCCAGTGACCCACAATGTGCCAATCACTTCAAAGCACATGAACCGTAGCAGCAGAAAAACCCTCCTTTTCTTAGGAGAGGCACTGACAACACTACAACTTCAGCTACCCAGTTAAAAGTGTTAAAAAAAAAAAAAAGACAATCCGAACTATGAAGAGCCACTCCAGAGCCCCAGGAAAATAAAGAACAACAAGCAAAATCAAGTGCATTTAGAAATGGCATCTAAACCTACATAAAAATCCAAGGAGGCAGCAATGACTAGAAGCAGCTGTGACAGCCACAACTCCATGTTATTATCCTCAGAGAGCCCAGTCAGAATGGGGGAAGCTCTGACACATGGGCAGTTGATCTCAGGATAGTGCTAAATGAATGGTGCCTCATTTGGCCTCATTTGGCCAAAAATCTGAGAACCAGACAACTTCCATCTCACACTACACAGCTGATAAAAAACAGTGGAAATCCAGTCAATATGATTTCTTTAGAGGTCACTTAACAATAGCAGGGCATTTCTGTTGGTCCTTTTTTTAAAAAAATAAGAGAATATCTGACTAAAATTACAAAGTAAATTTATACAATGCAGTGAAATACGGTCTGGATCTCTATTGGCCAATGAATATCCAAGAAATACACTTTTTGCATGTTAACATCTCTATCTGGCATTAGTTCAGTCACTGTGTCTTCCGTTTATTCCCCCAAGATAAATAAAATAGTGTGTGTTTCAAAAGAATAGGAAATATTTGGCTTAGAACTAATATCCGTAACTTAAGGATGAATCAATCTGCATTAGTGCTAAACAGGATGATGCCCGCTAGCAACCTCTCCAATTTTCTTTTACATTTTTGGCTTTTGACACGAAGCTGCTCATAACAGGCGCACAACTTCCAATATCCTCTGCCACATCATATTCATTCACCAAGCGTTGAACCATTTTGAGTAATTTCACACATATCAGTGCCTATAATTGTGACAGGCAGTCCAATAGCTCATGCTTCACTGATGTGTGCTAATCCAAGATGATTGTTTTTAGTCAACACATCCACCACAAAGAATGGCTATCAGCTTTAGTAGTTATTTTCACTGCTCTCTCTTTCCCGCTGTCTCTTTGTTGACTGTTTTTTTAAGTGTCTTGGCATGTCAAGCTAAGCAGGATAGCTATTGAGCCCACATCATTGTTTTATGTAGAGTGTAATTCTCTCTAATATACTGTGTTGCCATGGCTGTTGATACCCAAATTTGCCTGACCTGGTTTCTATCTTCAAGCATAGAGTTATCTGGGGACACATGAGATATCTGAGGTGTACTTTGCTGCTCATATTAACAGTGCCCCTTTGACCTGAGTGGTTAGCCAATATTTGGGGCTGTAACTGGGTGGTCTTCTTCTTTAAGGGTCAAGAGGTGATGAGCCAGTCAGCCCTGTTCTATTAAGCCCTGTCCTGCTACAACTATGCAGGGTTGGATTTAAGAGGAAGGAAGCCCAGAAGTGAAGGCTGGCTGGAGAGAATAGAAGGTTCTGAGAAGCCAGAGGAAAGCACAAGGTAGGCAGGTCCGTGGAAGATGCCAGGCAGAAAGGCCTGGCTTTGGCTGCCTGGGAAGGTGCCCAGGACAGTCTGAAGGGAGAGACAAAAAGGAGCCTGGGAAGAGTGCAAGCTGAGCCTGGAGGGTCATCAGAAGAGTGCTTGAATCAGAGGAGAGAAGACAGACCTCCTTGGGAAGGAGGGGCTCGGCCCAGTTTGAGACTGGGACAAAGACTTTGGGTTTTGTTTGTTTTGAACATGGATACATCAGAAGGGGTTGACTTTTGTTAATAGCTTGGCTGGAGGGCCAAGTCACTGAGGGTAAACTGAGGCAGAGCTGCTGTAATGCCCCACTATGTCATGAAGGGGCATTCTGGGACAATGAGGTTTGTGATAGGGGCCCTGTTGGGTTGTTTCTGTTAGGAGGAGAAATGGATTATACAAGTCAGGTATATTTGGTGCAAACTTGTTTATTTAAAAAGAATGTAAACAGAGTCCTGTTTCCCTGAGCACATTGGAAACAAATGGCAGGAAGTTACTTTGCTCACTATTTCCAAATCTGCACCTTCCCCCACGTCAGTTCTTGTCCTAAGAAGCTCTGTTTTGCTGTTCCCTCTCAGGGACCCATTTGTAGCTGCTTATCTTGCTGTCTGCTCACTTTCTCCACCCAACACACACACACACACACACTGAGATTGCCAAACAATTCCCTAGCCCACTCAGAACCCCACAGATTAAGTTCTGATCTGGCCTTGCCATGCAGCCCAGTGCTTTGGACAGTGGCTTCTACTGTTCCAGCTATCTAACTTCATAAAGAGACTTAATTTCGCCTTCCATTTAGCCTGAAAAAGTGATGTTTAGCACTCCCACCAGCATTACCAGGTCTTTAATAGCCTATAGATCAAGAACCTGCAGGATGGCAGTCATTCATTAACATTTTCCAGCAGAACATTAACTTTAGTCAGTTCCGCTATGCAGGAGGGGACATTAATATTATTTTCCACAGAAACACTGCATTCTTCTCAGAGGCAACAATAATATAACAATCCTGTAGCTTAGTACCTCCTTATCTGTCCTATGAGGCATCTCTTGCTAATCATCTAAAGGACTGCGAGTTCTTTTGTCAAAGCAAAAGTGTTCAAACACTGATGACATTTTGAATTTACTGCAAAATATTTTTAAGATTTAATAATAAAAGAATAAAACCTGCAAGAGTTCATGTGTTTTTTCTCCCTTTCTTTAAAACCCCCATTTTATTCTTATCTCTTCACCTTAGTAATGTGGAATTTCACAGCCATCCATAGCAAGGGTAGTACTTTCAAATGCAGTTCATTCTATCCTGCAGAACAAAGGACATTTCATTAGTTCCTGGCAACCTCCTCTTCATCTCTTTTGCCTTTCATTATTGGTCAGATTACAAAGAATTGTATAACTCCTACTACCACCATGCTACCAGCTGTGCATCCCTTTGAAGTCTTAATCCATTACCCCTACATTTCAAAGTTTCAGCAGGACTTTAGCAACAGACACTTGTTTGTTCCAGAGATCCATTTATCTTGGTCACATCACAGACATTAGTGGATCTGCATATATAGGGACAACTTCTTTACATTTATGCAGTATTGCCAACCTCAAACATTCAAAAAATCATGAGTCTGACTACCCTCCTCATAACATTTACTTAAAACATCTTTGGCATTCTTTTTATTTATATATGGAGTCAGAGTCTTTAGGGTTCATATTTTCAAGCTTTTTTCCATAACCATGAGGGCTAGAGCTTCATGTAGTCACATGAATCCAGGAGCTGGAGATCTAAAAGAAGCACCAAATATTAAGAGACTTGCACAAATCATGAGAGTTTACATCCCTTTATTAATAGTGTTGCCAAGAGAGCAAAGGAAGTCTTCTCATCTCTCTCTTTCTCTTTCTCCCCCGTGTTGATTGTTAGACTGTGTAGCTATGGTGCAATCAGAAATGAGATTGCAGCTCATGTAGCCATACCTATGCTAGCTTTAAATTAGCCAACACAGCTAAAAATAACAGTGTAGTAGTGACAGCACAGTGGCACGGACCCCAGCATGGCCTAGGAACACAAGCATGTACCCAGCGTTCTGGGTAGGCTCGTACAGCCAGAACCTAAGCCCGCACTGCCAGGGAGATTACTAATGAACCCAGGAAGCTGAATAGCACATACTACCTCCTCAGCCGCCCCAGAACCTGCATGGGGCATAATAAAAAGCAAAAAATTCCCCCACCAAATCCGCAGCCAGTGGCCTGCAGCAGCAGCTGAGCTAGGCCTATTATATCCACTGCCCATGTTTGATGACATAAGAGACACCAACTTATCAACACAGCTTCAGTTCCACCCAGATCTCACATTAGCAAAAACTGTAGCAAAATTGAGAATGGAAGAAACAATAAAAGGAACAGTAATGGGCTTTACATGCTAGCAGCATAGGGGAGACTGTATCAGGCAATATTAACACAGTAAAGAGGAAAGACACAAATGTGAAAAGAGCAGTCAGACCAAATTTACAACATAAGAATAGTGAGAGTGAGAGACCAAATCACCTTAATAGGGAGGAAAGATTGGAAAAGGTGTACTCCAGGTCTACACTTAAAAGTTAGGTTGTCATAGCTACGGGCACTCAGGGGTGTATGAAATTCACACCCCTGCGCACGGTAGCTGTACTGGCCTAACCCTAGTGTAGACGTGGCTAGGTTGATGAAAGAATATTTCCATCAACTTAGCTATCATCACTTGTGGATGTGGGTTACATGCAGTAACAGAAAATCCTCATCTATCGCTGGAGGAAACATTTATATTACAGAGCTATACAACATCGTAGCCTTACCACTGTAGTGCCTGTAGTGTAAACAAGGCAGTAGAAGATGTGTCAAGACACCAAGCCACAGCTGGCAACAATGTCCAGTAAAAGATTCAGAATGTAGGAGGTACCACAAATTCAGATCTTAGTAGAGGGCTGCAAGGTATGTAAGAAGAAAAAAAAATTAATCACCAGAGCCATTACTCTCTGCAAAGCTGCCTGGCAGACCTTAGCAGTGGGTAGCTAGCAACAGATTTGCTGTTTCTGGAAAGAACCCACATATTATTGTAGTTGATTACTTCTCCAGTTATATTGACGTGGCTGTATTTACACAGACCTCATTGGCACTGTTCATCCAGAAACTAAAGTCAATATTGCCAAGACATGGAATTACTGAAGTCTTCATATTAGATAATAGGCCTCGATTTACCCCTGAAACATTCCTAGCATTTGCACAGGATACTACACTTGATCTTAGCTCAAAGAGCCGAGTCCATATTACCCGCAGAACAATAGGGAGGTGGAGAGGGCACTGCAGACTTTAAAAATATGTCTGCAAAAATCAGAGGACCTTTATAAAGCACTCTGTCAGATCAGCCAACACAGCTTCCAGACTTTCAACTGTCGCCAGAAGAACTTCTGATGGGAAGATGACTAAGGATGCCTTTACCTGTTACACCTGCAGATATTGCTTAAACATAAGTGGCTCAACTTGAAGGAATTTCAAAAATGGGATGCTGAAATAAAAATTTTGCAGCAACAAAACTTCAATGTTCAGCAAAGAAAAAAAGTGTTACCTGAACTGAGACCAGAGACCTATTTTTGGCTCAAAACATTTGGCTCACAGATATTGGGATCTTAGCAGAAACTCCCAGATCTTATCTAGTGGAGTCTCTGAAAGGACTTCTCTAGAAGAACTGGGTTCACCTTCAATATTTCCCAACACATCAAAGACAGACTCTGGGACTTGTGGGTACTCTGTCAGGAAGTGAACCCCTCCACAGAGTACTCCACATGCAACCTCAAAAGAAGTGAGAACATTGTCTGGAAGACTGATCAGACCCCCCTCAACAACTTGATCTTAAGAATACTGCTCAAGACTATTTAAATGGAATTAATACAGGCACATAGTAATGTAAATAGTCTTAAGGAATTTGAAGTTGAATTTGAATTGTTGTGTTTATCTACAATGTCTTATAATTTAAGAACATAGTGACCATACTGGGTCAGACCAAAGTATCCTGTCTTTCAACAGTGGCCAATGCAAGGTGCCCCAGAGGGAATGAACAGAACAGGTAATCATCAAGTGATCCATCCCCTGTTGCCCATTCCCAGCTACTGGCAAAATAGAGGTTAGGGACACCATCCTTGCCTATCCTGGCTAATACCCATTGATGTACCTATCCTCCATGAATTTATATAGTCTTGGCCTTCACAAGATCCTCTAGCAAAGAGTTCCACAGGTTGACTGTGCGCTGTGTGAAGAATTCCTTTTGTTTGTTTTGAACCTGCTGCTTATTAATTTCATTTGGTGACCCCTAGTTCTTGTGTTATGAAAAGGAGTAAATAACACTTCCTTCTTTACTTTCTCCACACCAGTCATGATTTTATAGACCTCTATCATATCCCCCCATTAGTCATTACTCTTTTCCAAGTTGAAAAGTCCCAGTTTTATTAATCATTCCTCATATGGAAGCTGTTTCATATCCCTAATCATTTTTGTTGCCCTTTTCTGAACCTTTTCTAATTCAAAATATCTTTTTTTTTTTTTTTTGCAATGGGGCAACCACATCTGCATGCAGTATTCAAGATGTGGGCATACCATGGATTTATATAGCAGCTATATCATATTTTCTGTCTTATCTATTATTTCTTAATGAATCCCAACATTCTGTTTTTTGACTGCCACTGCACATAGAGTGGATGTTTTCAGAGAGCTATCCATAGTGACTCCAAGATCTCGTTCTTGAGTGGTAACAGCTAATTTAGACGCCATCATTTTATATGTATAGTTGGGATTATGTTTTCCAATATGCATTACTTTGCCTTTATCAACATTGAATTTCATCTGCCTTTTTGTTGCCCAGTCACCCAACTTTGTGAGATCCCTTTGTAATGCTTTGCGGTCTGCTTTGGACTTAACTATCTTGAGTAGTTTTGTATCATCTGCAAATTTTGCCACCTCACTGTTTACCCCTTTTTCCAGGTCATTTATGAATAGCACTGGTTCCAGTACAGACCCCTGAGCTACACCACTATTTACCTCTCTTCATTCTGAAAACTGACTGTTGATTCCTACCCTTTGTTTCTTATCTTTCTTGAGGTCTCCACTGTAAGGAGCACCTCAATTTATGCCTCCTAAATTGTGGACAACTCAGTTAAGATCTCCTGAATAAAGAACACCGTTGTTTAAGGAGATGATAACACCATAGTTATTTATTTATACTACTTTAATTTGCTGAGGGGGTAAACAAACAAAAAAAATCGATGGAACTGGCTGGAGTGACTCTGCTGGATGGGCTAGAATTATCCAGAAGTTGGGTATGGTGGGCACGAGGCATGCTCATTAGCTGTTTAAAACTATTTGGGTCCACTGTGCACAAGCACTCTGGCAGGACACACCCAGAGTCACATTCTGGGTCTGAATCCATTGGAAGGGGAGGGAGTTTATTAATAGAAGTGGGAGCCAGACTGGAGGATTCAGCAGTGAAGCAACAGAAGGATCAGAAGGATGTGCTGAAAGGATTGCGTTCCAGGGACTTTGCCAGTTTGTTGGATTTAAACAGCAGACTTTCTCACCCCACAAGAGAGGAGGTGGATTAGAATTGCTGCAGCTGTGCAAATTGCAGACTGTTGTTGTAGAGACTCAAAGGGATTTTAAAGGAGAATGCAGGGCTATCACTTGTTTCCCAGATTTTAAGACACTGGTGTGCCCTTCAGGAGGCTTGGACACCATTCCACAGAGACTGAGAAAGGTAAATCCTCCCAGAGAAGAGCCCTAGAGGAATGTACAGTTATATTTTGCATAATTATATTTTGAATTTGAACATGTGGTAGTATTAAGTACTTATGAAACCTCCCTTGAAAGTCTTGTCTTTAAAAGAGTTATTGACAATATTTACAATTGTTTCAAAGGTTATAAGTAATTGTCACGCATTCATATATAGAGAGAGATTTAGTAAACATTTTCCTTTAGAGATTGTCACTTTCCTAACAGAGGTTTAACTCATACTAATAATAATATATATAAAGCCTGGTCTGTTCTGCAGCAGAACGGAAAATTGAAGTACAGGAAAGGAAAAGAAACATTATACCTGAGCCATGACACATCCACTGAGGACATAGCTCAGGCTATTCTGCCAACCTCCAAACTAGAATTCCAGATTTTTGTACCTCATTTTTTTTAACCCTCACATTGCATTTTGTGTTTGTGTTTTCAGCTGAATTCAAAACAAGGCTCAAAGTTCCCTTGATAGAGAAATAAAGTCTGTCTGTTGCAACAGAAAGAATGAAAGGATGATTGATGAATTTACAAATGCTTGGGATCTTGTTGTGAGGTGGAGAACTAGTTACTAATAGTGAGTATTTGAAATGGGTTGGGTCAACAGTCTGGTCCTTTTGCTTTCCTGAGGTTTCAAACATGTTCTTCATGTCTTCTCAGCTTTCATTTAAAAAAAAAAAACCTCAAGTCTTCATGGGTGCAAGAAAAACCTTCAAAACATGAAGCAACTGTAACCAATGCAGTTATGCCCACCTGAATTAGCACAAAGTTGAAGCACCATCTCTGGGAAGTGTGCACTGCTCAATGGGTTGTTAACAAAGATACCTATTTATGATAATTGTAGTTACCAACATGTCATTATCATTGTTACTTATTTCACTACTGATCAAAGTACATGGGAAGGAAAAACAGGATCATATTGCAAAAGTCAGCTCAGTTATCTGACTGAGACTGACACACGGGTATCTCTCATTTGCACGAGTGGGTGGGTGGTCTTTAGAGTACCACAACTCCCTGCTCCCTCTAGAGCAGTGGTCCCCAACCTTTTTTCACCGAGGACCATGGCCAGCGGACGAGCATCCGCCAAAATGCTGCCGACAAGCGGCAACATCAATAGGCGTCACCGCCGAAATGCTGCTGAGAAACAGCGTCATCCAGAGGCGTCGCCGCCGCCGAAATGCCGCCGAAAATCAGCAGCATTTTGGCGGTGACGCCTCTGGATTACACTGCTTCTCAGTGGCATTTCGGTGGATGCTCATCCGCCGGCCAGTATGTGGACGCACTTAGACGCCCCGGTGGGCGCCATGGCGCATTGGGGACCACTGCTCTAGAGTTACTGAGCCAAGAGACCATAGATGAGGAGGTGATAATCTTACAACACCATCCAGGGCACCAAAGCTTCACCAAATGGGAACAAAACCCAAGCATCCCATCAGAACCTGTGGGAGGGTATCTAAAGCCCATTGATGAGGAGCCAACTCAGTCAAGCCTGAGGAGCCCTGTAAAATACACAATAAGAACAGCTACACAATCTACTGTAAATTCATCTCATGTCTCCAGTAAATGGAACTTAGTGATACTCTGCCCTCAAACCATTTTTTCTCCAACTCAAGCCCTACTAATTATAATTATTAGACTCATGATAGAAGTCATTATAATTATGTTTACTATGCCAGTGCCTAGGAGCCAACCAAGAATACAGCCCCATTGTGGTACACGCGGTACAAAAATAGAATAATAAAGAGACTACAGTCCAACTAGACATGGCAGATACAGCGTAGGGGAAAGGGATAGAACACACAAGCTGAGCAAACAATACAATGACTACACTCCATGTTAGGTCTGCAATATTTTGGTTTTGTTTTGTTGTTTACATCATTTAAGTGGGGTTGTGTTAGAAGAGAAATAGCTAGACAAAGGGGAGGGGAGATAAGGGGGTAAGAGACTGGGGGCAGAGGGTGAGACTGGGTTGGAGCAAACAGCCTGTCAGCACAGGGGAGAGAAAGTTCAGGGTGAAAGCTGCAGAAAATATGAGGACATCATCTTTGTCTGTGAGTCAATACTTGAACTGCCTCCTGCAGCTGCTGTGCCAGCTTCAGTACCTGGTTGGCTCTTCCCTGCAGTTTCTTTTGCAAAGGTCACATGGCTGGAAGAAGAAAGATAACAAATGAGTCCTACTGCTCCCAAAGGTCAGGGGTCCGTGCTGCACAATTTGGGGTCTAGAAGGTCCTGGGTGAGGGGATAGCACCAGCTGGGTCCCATTTTATGCCCTTCTCTACAATGCAGAAGTACCTGTTTGAACTGCTTTCTGACCTCCATGTAGAGGCTCAGCTATTCAATGGGAGACTGACACACACAGGCCCCATTTGTGGGTCACTATTCTATGTCAGCAGCTCTTATCAGGCCTGACATACTCCCTACACCTAACATGCCATTGCCATAATCTGTATCTAAAAGGTGTCATGTAAGATGTCATGTACAAACTAGTAACGCCCTGGTCGCAAAAATTATTGCATGGTTTATGTGCAGGGTGTGCACAAAGACTTAAAATAGGTGTTAGAATTATATTCTTAAAATATGTTTGGCAAGCAATGCATAAGCCCAGTCTGCGCTAGACTGGGCACAGATAGTGAAGGCACACTTACATAAAAGCTAAACAAAGCCATCAACCTAACAAGGGGGGAAGATAGCCTGCTGTCTGACGTCTGAATCTTCAATAAGTAATTGAATCAATGGACTGTATACAATATTACTGTATTACAGTAGTGGATTTACCATGGAGGCACTGGCTCCATGGAGCCGGGCCCACACTCCAGGGGGGCCTCGACCAGGCCCACTCTTCTCCACCCCCCGCTGTCTCCTGCGGGGGGCAGAAGCTTGGTGCTCCTGGCACTGACGCTCCTGCTGCAGTAGGGCAGCCAAGCTCCCCCTCCCCTGCCTCTTCTCACAGCTTGCTCCCTTCCCGCCCTCCCTGCCGCTGATCAGCTGTTTGCCGGCAGGAGGGTGAGGGAGGAGCACAGCCGCAGCATGCTCACCTGGGGAGAGGAGGCAGAGAAGAGGCGAGGTGGAGCCTTGGGGAGGGGGGTGGAATGAGCAGACCTACTCTGACTGCAGAACTGCACAGCCAGGCTGAAAAAAGAAGGTGCTCAGCTCCCAGGACTTTGCAGCTCGACACCACCTTCTGGGTCCTAGTCCTGGCTGAGCTCCCTTCTGTGTGCTGGGAGCCATCCTTCATCTTGTACCCATGAGTGAGTGCCCATGGTGGGGCAGGCAGGGCAGCGAGACAGAGGCAGTGGGGAAGGAAGGGGGTGGGATGGGGAGGAGATGGAGTGATGGGGAAGGGGCATGGGATGGGGAAGAGAAGGGGATAGGCAGAGATTGGCAACCTTTGGCACGCGGCACGCCAGGTTCGGCTGATCGCGGCTCCAGACAAATGGGGGGCTGCAGGACGAGGGATGTGCTGGCCGTGACTTCTCACAGCCCCCATTGGTCTGGAGTGGCAAACCACGGCCAGCGGGAGCCGCGATCAGCCAAACCTGCGGACGCAGCAAGTAAACAAACTAGCCCGGCCCGCCACAGGGCTTACCCTGGTGGGCCACATGCCAAAGGTTACTGATCCCTGGAATAGGGGAAACGGAGGCCCAGCATGCGGATCGCCTTGGCAGCAGCTGGAGCTCCCCTGTTAAGCAGGCCCATCAAACCCTCACCCTGACAAGCTCCACCTCCCCTGCATCTGTACCACCCTGATGAGCCCACCCCCCGACACCCTCCCCACTGATCCCCAACCACCTACACCTAGACCCCCACCCAAATGAACCCTGTAGATAAATCTCTGTATTAAGCATCTTCACATAAGTTTCATACGACTTTGTATTATGCCTCTCTATATAACCTTGTATTAAGCCTATCCATATATAACCTCTAACTTTCATATGACTTTGTATTATGCCTCTTCATATAACCCTGTATTAAGCTATTTTCATACAACTTTGTATCAAGTCCTTTGATATAGGAACTTTGTATCAGATCCCTATGTAGAAAAACTTATAGAAAACTTTGTGTTAAGTCTTGGTATAATGTTATAGCCCCTAAGGATAGTTAAAGTAGAAGAAAAATTTCTTTTTGCTAGGAGTAGAATAAGATTTCCCCCTCCCCATACTCCCTTAGTCAATTGGCATGTTGAATGAATGAGGTGTGAATGAGCAAGGTGTGGAAGGCAAGCACCTCCAGACAGCTAGTTGGAGAGGGGATGGAAGCCAGACCCAAGGACAATCAAACTTGTCAAGTGGGCTCACTAAAGAAGAGCAGACATATTGATGGCCTCGGGAGGTGGTTTAGAATCAAGCACCTTCTTTTGGAAACACCCTCTTTGAACAGCAGTGGGACAACACCCAGAAGGAAGCAGCACAAAGGACCAACGGACACAGATTTTGAATCTGGTATAGATTTGCATAAGAGGGAAGCTGCCATAAATGTGAGGTGTCTTGCAGAGGACCCTGGGTCTTGTCAACATCGGAGCATTGATCCAGATCGGCAGAAGCCCGGCTCCACCCCTCCCCCATCTAACTCACCTGGCCAGTGAAGTTAAGGGGAGCAACTAGTTGGTAACAACAACAAGACGGAGTGTGTTTGTGTGTGTGTATGTGAGTGCATGAGTGTAATATAGATCATATGCATATGATACAGTGTTGATTGATGCATGTATTACCAATGAATGTGGCGTTTGCCTTGTTCCCCCTGAAAAGATCCTGTGCAGTACTTTAAGTACAACAACCCCATCTCCCCTGCACCCAGACTCCCACCCTCCCCACCCACTGAGCTCCAACCACTTTCACTTGGTCCCCCCGGCAGACGCCCATTGCCCCTGCACCTGGCACCTCCCTGAGCATCCAGATCCCCCACTGAGCTGCCTGCACCCAGACTGCCCCCCACAGAACCCTCTTACCCCCATCTGGATACCCCCACATTAAGTCCCTCTGCACTTGGATCCTGTTGCTAGGCTGAGCCTCCTTGCCCATATCTGGTGTGCCTGGCACAAAAGGGGCAGGGCCCCAGGGTGTTTCTGGGGCAGGCCTGGCCCTTGTGCTGTGTCAGGGTCAGGTTCAGTTTCACTGCCAAGTCCATGTCCCAGGGGGGTGGGGGAGGCTGCAGGGTATTCTCCCACCTCCATGCAGCCAGTGGCCTGTGCTCCCCACTGCCATGGTGGAGCTTCCACATTTATTTATCATAAAAAAAAATCAGAATTTAAAATATTATGCACAATATTTGATGCAGAATTCCGTCAGGAATATGGGGTGCTGTACAGCTGTGATGGTGGGACTGTGAAGGGGGTGCTGGACAGTAGGGGATCTGTGGGTGGGGGAGCTGGGCAGGAGGTATGGTGTGCAGGGTGCTGTGTAGTTGTGGTGGGATGTCAGTGGGAGGGGTCTCTAGGCAGGGAGTGCTGGGCATAGGGATCTGTGGGGGAACTCTCTGGGTGAGGGGGCGCTGGCATAAGGGCAGGGCACTGGGCAGGGGGCAGTGTGGAAGGGGCACACTGGCAGTGCAGGGCTGGGCGGGCCAGTGTGTGTCTAGCAGTTTGGGGTTTGTAAACAGTGTCCTTGTGCTGGGCTGAGTGGGGCCACTCCTGCTGCACTGTGTCTCATTGCCCCCAACTGGCCCCTCATTCTGTGGACCACCCCCCATCACGTGCCCTATTTCCCCAATGGGGCCCACAAATATGTTTGGCGCCAGGCCCACAAAAAGTTAATCCGGCCCTACTGTATTATACGAGGGTATAGAGTGACCTCTTTTCTGAAAGCTAATGACACACTGGTGATTAATATCATTGTGAAATGTATTAAAGCTATATGGGAAAATATGGTTATTTAATGATACCATGCTTTGAAGTCTGTGACCAAACACAAGGAGAAACAGGTTTTCCCCCAGACTGGAGGGAAGGATGCTCTCTCCCTGTCTACAGAGACATTAAGCAAGGTGTGACCAAAAACAGTGGAAGCTTCTTTTACATACGAATCAGCAGGGGAATGGGAAGTCCACCAAAAAGGAAGAACAGCATGAGCTCATCCTCAGTCCGGGGACAAAACAGTGAGTGTGGGTAGATATAAGGAAAGAGAAGAAGTCATCTTCATATCCATCACTAGACAGATACAATGGGTGAGAGTTCTTGCAAGCTGAGAAAGATGGATCTGTAAACCAAGGGGGTTGAAGTCTCTGGAACCAAAAGATTGGTAAGAAATCTACCCAGAACCAAAGCTGTAGCTTGTTAAGTCTTAGCTATTAGAACAGCAGTTCTCAAACTATTGGTCAGGACCCTAAAATGGGCTGTGACACCATTTTAATGGGGTCTCCAGCTCTGGTGTTAGACTTGCTGGGGCCCAGGGTGAAGTCAAATCCCGATGCTCCCCCCCACCCCCAGGGCTTAAGCTGAAGCCCGAAACCCCCTGCCAAGGCTGAAAGTAGGGCTCGAGCTCAGGCTTCGGTTCCCCTGGCTAGGGTTATGTAGTAATTTTTGTTGTGAAGGGTATGCTTGTGTTCATTTTAAACAAAATGTGATTTAGAAGGTACTTATGCATAAAGAAGCATGCCATGGCTCACCACCCTAGGAACATTCTAGGAAAGGCCAAGGGGAGGAGGGCAAGCTCAGCATGTGGAGTGGAGAAGTATAAGCATGTGATGAATAAATCCATATATAGAAAGGTTAAACATGATTGGTTAGAGGTTTGTGTTATGTAACTTGTTATGTAACTTGTTATGTGCTATAAAATCGCAATGGGAGGGTCTCCTTGCTGGAGGGACTCTGGCTGATTTTTGTAGCGGGGCTCTCCCTTTGTGCACATTGAATAAAATCTTGTTGAATTGAATTGAATACCCTTGATTCTGCCCGGCATCTGACTCATTTGGTTATTATTGGGAACCACAAAATCCCAACAGTTGTCAGAAGGGGGTTCTGATGAAATGAAGTTTGAGAACTGTGACATTAGAAAGTGTATTTTTACTTTTGTTTGTTTGTTTGTAACCCTTTCCAACTTTATTTCTTTTACTTGGCATCCCTTAACCTATGTCCTTTTCTTTTACTTTTAGTCTAAACCAACCGTGTCCTGTGTTTGAATGGAAGTGATTGTTAACTCCAATTACTGTGGTAAGCTGCTGGGTATTATCTCTTTAAAGGAGCAAACAAACCTTATTCCTTTTAAGGGTCCAGGAAAGGACTGGACATTCCAGAGCACACTGTTTTGGAAAATTTGTGACTGGAGGATGTTGGTGTCATCTTGACAGGTGCACCCAAAGCTAGTGGAAACCAGAGTGGGGCTGTGGTGTTGTAGGCAGGCTGCTCAGGTTAGAGCATTGAACCAGGGTTACACAGCACACAGACACTCAGGATACTGCATGCTTGTCTGCTGGCATCTGGGCTGTGAGCCTCAGCAGCAGAGCAGTTAAGGAACCCAGAGTTACAGGGCAAGTGGTGACAGAACCCCGCACTGGTCTGGATTGCACCTCAGAATGTGATAGACTGACACCCAGAGTCAAACACCCCCAGGGATCTCTGTAATGGGAAGTTAGGAAAAGACCTTCAGGAAGCTCTCCAGGAAACTCACCCCCTGAAAAACATCAGCTGCCGTGTCTAATGAAATCACAGCCAGCAGGGATGGTAATGTCATCAGCTGTCCCTTTCGAAGAGACGTGCTATTTTGTGTGATTTGGTTTGGGGTCAGCTGATATTTAGAGGTAAATTTTTAGTCACTTAAAGAAAACCAGGTTATTTATATGCTGATAATTCAAGGGCAGGATATGCTGTAAAGACCCAGGGCCCACACCTGTTTCTAAACGGCTGCTTTTCACGGGGAGCCAGAGCTATGATCTAGGGGAGCCCAAATGCAGCGATGCAAGGGGTTTGGTAGTCTTACTTTCCCCTAATTTCCTTGGTGGCTCTACTAAGGCTTGTGAAAATCCACAAGTGCAAGTTTTAAGGGCATCCACTGTATAGATATACATTTAAAATCTTCTGTAAGAAATGCTGATTTACAAGAATGTTAAAATCTAATAGATAAGATAACCTGATAGATTAATACCTCATCTGGTAAGGATCAAATACAGGAGCCATCTTTCTGTTATGTGTTTGTTCAGTACCCAGCACAATGTCACTGATCCTTGACTGGGGTGGCCCCTATGCTATTTCTGGCTTAACTCAAATGATTCAATTTGTCAGTTGTATGGAGTTTTTATATGTTGTACATGGTCCCAAAATGGATGAGTGTATTTTAAAATAATTAATATAAGTTAATAATACTTATCTGTTATATAGCAGTCATTGATCTCAAAGTGCTTTCCAAAGGTCAGCATTCACTTTTTACATATGGGGAAACTGAGGCACGGGGCATTGAAGTGACTTACCCAAAGCAGTATCAGAGCTGGGCATACAATCCAGATCTCCTGCCTCCCAGTATCTTGTCCTTGGGCCACACTGCCTCCTAGTCTGAGAAGATCATTGTGGATTGCATCGAAACAGTCTCTGGATACCCAAGATTTAACATGTAAAATACCGGAAGAACTAAACTAGCTGGTTCCTCTGCAAATATTTCAGTTTCAGTAAGTTGTTAAATAAATCACGGTTTGTCAGGTAAAGCACTGACTAACTTATTGTTATTAGTTTCAGCTCACTGCTTGTAGCCTGCAGAAATAAAGGTACTATACTGTGTGTACACTTTAAAAGCAATTTCATAACCTTAAAATGTCACTGGTTTGCCATCCATGTTGCTATAATTATTTCAAATCATTTTATAATATTTTAGGGAAAAAATGACTAAAAAGTAATTATGTTAGGTCCAAGTTCATTTTGCAGCAAACAATTGCCTGACCCTGAAGCTGTTTCTTTTTTATTCAGGTACCTATTTTACACCTAACATTTATTTTTAAAGTAACAGTCTTCTGGCCATTCTCCACAGATTTTGAAGTTAAATGTTACCAAAAAAAAAAAAAGGTAATGCAATAAGGGTTACAAATTTCAAAGTAAGCAGGGAACGAGATATGAATGTTCTCAGAGTAACCTTAACCTGCCTGTACTTCCCCTAAGTAATAGCCATGAATACAAGTTGGACTGTTAAATGTATGCATATAATAGACATGCATGTACCTCCCTCAACAAATTGACTAGATATAAATCTTATTTCTCATTCTATGAGCCATTGGTGGTACACTATGGTACACCCCACCCATGGAGTGACCAGGTCATTATTTACTCAGAACCAGAGATCAACTGGAGGCCCATTCTCTCTATATATCTTTGTGTCTCTATGCCCGCTCTGTGGTCTTCTGTACCTTTTACAATAGAACCAAAGTTTTCAGGGCCTTCTCCACTAGTGGATGCCCCTAGAAAAACTGCCTCAAGAGTTTAGGGCTTCCCCAGAGTGGAGGGGTCACCATGGTATACTGCTGGTGTCCATGAGCTGACTGTGTCCTCCTGGTCCCTCTCAAATACAAATCACTATCCACAGTGGTTGGAGAAGATGGTAGTGTGGAAGATTCTGAGCCCCCTCTACAAGGAAGCGTGGATATCAACTCACAGTAACCTCAGCAGGAGCTAAAGCTTTTAAAATGGTGTCTGCAATAAATAAATAAATAAATAAATATCCAAGCTGTATTCACGTTGATGAAATTTTATGAGGATATTCTATTGACTAGACATACAGTTGCAACTAGACAATACAAATTGACATTGTCAGAGAGCTTCTGCCAGAAAAATGACAGACCTTTTAGTTATTGCATTAACATTACACTTTTTCATCAATGACTTTTTAAGAGTAGACCTGCAAATAAAATCAGTAAATCACACAAACCTCATGAGGGTCCAAAAGCTACAGAAGTTAAGTAATTCTTTTAGGGCTCTGCAGCTATGTACTATTGATACTATAGTAATTTTATTCTGCTAAATGAGTTATTACTATGCCCAATTCTATTCCATTATTAGGGACTGATAAAGACCCAGACTGTTTTTCCAAGCAGTTGTGTTCATAATTTGATACATCCAGCTACCAAACAACACTAGAAAGAAATGTTGGCCCTTTATGAACAGACATGCTACAACAAAATAAAAAGTTTATTTGAAAAAGCTACAGATGTTTCTTTTTCCAGACAATAAGCATTAGCCAGTAGAACTGTAAATAACTGATTTTTCGGGTTCATTGACAGTGCTGGAAATAAAAATTTTTTAAAAGGGTTGACCCAAACAAAGTTTTTCAGAACTTTAGGTGAACCAAAAAGTCAGAAAAATTTTGTTTTGCGTTGCTTTATTCTTGTGTATGGTCCCACATGACTGTGCATAACAATTGCACAGTGCCCTGCCCAGATTGTCTGGGAAATTCAGCTTTTAAAGGCAGCTATCCTCCTCTACAAAACGACACAGTTTATCGGTGGTAAACGGCAGACACCAACAAGCAGTCTCATCAGGAACAAACAAAGACATCTACTAACAACCAAAAAGGAATAAGAAATGCACTGGACAGAGCATTTCAAAGAATTGCTGAACAGGGAACCACCTGTAGAGGAAGCAAACATCCAGAAGGCAGAAGAAGATCTTGATATCAACACAGACAGCCCAACTAAGGAAGAGATCATTCAAGCCATCAAATCCTTAAAAAATGGAAAAGCTTCTGGCAAGGATAACTTGAATGCAGAAATTGTTCAAGGAAAATCCTACATTAACAGCATCTAACTTGGCCCCTCTATTTACATCAGTCTGGGAAAGGGAAAAAGTGCCAGATGAGTGGACCAATGGGATTATAGTGAAGATACCAAAGAAAGGAACTCTCAGTGATTGTAATAACTGGCATGGTATCACACTTTTATCTGTGCCAAGCAAAGTACTGTGTAATCATAGTCCAGCATATATCAGAGGCAGTTGATAGCGTTCTCAGAAAAGAGCAAGCTGGTTTTTGGAAAGAACATGGATGCACAGACAAGATCTTCACTCTACGAAACATAATAGAACAGTGCTTAGAATGGCAATGACAACTCTACATACATTTCATAGCCTTTGAGAAGGCCAGGAAATAGGACTGAAAACAAGTCGCAATAAGATGGACATTGTGACCTTTAATATTGCCTCACCATCACCAGTAGGGACAGAGGATTAAGTTCTCACCAATATAGAAACATTCACATACTTGGGCAGCACCATCAGCCAGGACAGTGGAACAAGCGAGGACATCCGGAACAAAATCAATAAAGCCAGGAACACATTCAGGTGCTTAAATACAGTTTGAAAATCATCAAAATACAACACCAAAACCAAACTCAAGATTTATCAGAGCTGCGTACTTTCAACACTACTTTGTAGTGCAGAATGCTGGGGAATGAGAAAGTATGACATGTCCAAACTGTCTCCATACAACCTGCCTCGGAAAAATCCTCTGTATCTTTTGGCCCAGAACAATATCAAACCAAGATCTATTGACACAGTCCAGCCAAGAGGATCTGAGCACCATTATTGCCAGGAGGTACTGGAGATGGATTGGCCATGTGCTTTGGATATAAACTGATTCCATCACAGGGTAGCAATAAGATGGACACCTGAAGGCAAGCGAAAATGAAGCCGCCTGAAAACAACATGGTGAAGAGCTGTGGAAGCTGAGCTGAAAAACCTGGGGCATAGCGGGGGAACCATTGAAAGACTTGCCAGACAAGACAGGAGTGGAGGAGCTTCGTCACTGCCCTAAACACCAGAGGCATAATGGGAACATGATGATGATGATGACGACGACCCTCCCCATACCACAATGTGCACTTTAGAAAACAGCACCATATGAGAATTGACCAACAAAAACTGAGGAGATTTGAGTGGTATGTCTAAGATCACATTTATGAAGCTGACTGTTGCAAGGTGAATTATCTGAATGTAACACTGCATGAACGGTATTCAGAGGAACAACATTCCTGAGAATATAAAAGCTTTTAGGAGTTTGGTTCAATTGAGTTGTTTCCAAAGCAAACTGTTCACATCTCTATTATAACTTTTTGAAGTTATACAAATGTTTCTGTTACAGATATTCTAATAGAGATGTGAACTGTCCCCATACTGGGGCTAAATGCTGATAGGCTGTCAAGTGGGGTGCACAATTCAGGGGAAGATACAAGGAACTTTCACCCTTCCCTGGTGTCCCCTGTGCAGAGACCAATCACAATCCCCATTCATGAGTTTATCTGAGCCTATGGACTGTTCCCTCTTAGGACTCCTGGAGGTGAAAACCACCTCAAGAGGACAAAGAAAGGGGAGAGGACGCGGGGCCATAAATCTGAAGGTCCCCTCTTCTGCACATGTCAACAGAACTGACTAGCCATAGTGGGAAGCACACTGTATCATCTCCTTGAATTCCCTGGAGTTCTGGAGGGATTGTGCCTCCCTAACACACCATCCTTCCAAAACTTCCTCAGAGCATTGAAGCACCAAAGCATTGAAGTGCCATACTGTTCCCAATGCAAGGCAGTATGTAAATTGCACACTCTAGCCCAGGGTGTTATTCTGTGCCACAGCACAGAACCAGTGCCAGTTAGTGATCCCAGCCTCAAATTCTTCACTTCAGCTTTATGCTGGTATAAATGCATTGATTTCAAATGGACTTGAAGTGGATGTGAAGCTGGTGTTACCGAGTGGAGAAACAAGCCCAGAATCAGAACGGAATGCATTTGCCCAGTGGTTACTCTATTGTCCAAATCCAAATAAATAGACTCATAGACTCATAGACTTTAAGGTCAGAAGGGACCAGTATGATCATCTAGTCTGACCTCCCGCATGATGCAGGCCACAAAAGCTGACCCACCCCCTTTCCCTTGACTCAGCTGTTGAAGTCCCCAAATCCTGTGATTTAAGCACTTCAAGTCGCAAAGAATCCTCCAGCTAGCGACCCCCGCCCCGTGCTGCGGAGGAAGGCGAAAAACCTCCAGGGCCTCTGCCAATCTACCCTAGAGGAAAATTCCTTCCCGACCCCAAATATGGCGATCAGTAGAACCCCGAGCATGCAGGCAAGATTCTCCAGCCAGACCCTCATTGACCATTGATACTATTTACCAGCGATGGCACGCTGTTGATTAATTGACTAAAATCACGTTATCCCATCAAACCATTCCCTCCATAAACTTATCAAGCTTAATCTTAAAGCCAGAGAGGTCTTTCGCCCCCACTGTTTCCCTCGGAAGGCTGTTCCAAAATTTCACCCCTCTGATGGTTAGAAACCTTTGTCTAATTTCAAGCCTAAACTTCCCCACCGCCAGTTTATATCCATTCGTTCTCGTGTCCACATTAGTACTGAGCTGAAATAATTCCTCTCCCTCCCTGGTATTTATCCCTCTGATATATTTAAAGAGAGCAATCATATCCCCCCTCAGCCTTCTTTTGGTTAGGGTAAACAAACCGAGCTCCTCGAGTCTCCTTTCATACGACAGGTTTTCCATTCCTCTGACAATCCTAGTGGCCCTTCTCTGTACCCATTCCAGTTTGAGTTCATCCCTTTTAAACATGGGAGACCAGAACTGCACACAGTACTCCAAATGAGGTCTCACCAGTGCCTTGTATAATGGAGGCAGCACCTCCTTATCCCTACTAGATATACCTCGCCTAATGCATCCCAAGACCTCATTGGCTTTTTTCACGGCCACGTCACATTGCCGACTCATAGTCATCCTGCTGTCAACCAGGACTCCGAGGTCTTTCTCCTCCTCTGTTACTTCCAACCGATGCGTCCCCAGCTTATAACTAAAATTCTTGTTAGTCATCCCTAAATGCATCACTTTACACTTTTCACTATTAAATTTCATCCTATTTCTATTACTCCAATTTACAAGGTCATCCAAGTCTCCCTGCAGAATATCCTTCTCTGAATTGGCAATACCTCCCAACTTTGTGTCATCCGCAAACTTTATCAGCCCACTCCTACATTTGGTTCCGAGGTCAGTAATAAATAGATTAAATAAAATGGGACCCAAAACCGAACCTTGAGGAACTCCACTGGTGACCTCCCTCCAACCTGACAGTTCACCTTTCAGTACGACCCGCTGCAGTCTCCCCTTTAACCAGTTCCTTATCCACCTCTGGATTTTCATATCGATCCCCATCTTTTCCAATTTAACCAATAATTCCTTGTGTGGTACCGTATCAAACGCTTTATTGAAATCGAGGTATATTACGTCCACCGCATTTCCCTTATCTAAAAAGTCTGCTACTTTCTCAAAGAAGGAGATCAGGTTGGTTTGGCACGATCTGCCTTTCGTAAAACCATGTTGTAATTTGTCGCAATTGCCATTGACCTCAAGGTCCTTAACTACTTTCTCCTTCAAAATTTTTTCCAGGACCTTGCATACTACAGATGTTAAACTAACAGGCCTGTAGTTACCCGGGTCACTTTTTTTCCCTTTCTTGAAAATAGGAACCACATTAGCTATTCTCCAGTCCAATGATACCACCCCCGAGTTTATAGATTCATTAAAAATTATCGCTAACGGGCTTGCAATTTCTCTCGCCAGTTCCTTCAATATTCTCGGATGAAGATCATCCGGTCCGCCTGATTTAGTCCCGTTAAGGTGTTCAAGTTTAGCTTCTACCTCGGATACGGTAATGTCAATCCCCCCTCCTTTATTCCCCTCTGTCATGCTGCCACTATTCCTAAGCCCTTCATTAGCCTCATTAAAGACCAATGCAAAATATTTGTTTAGATATTGTGCCATGCCTAGATTATCCTTAATTGCCACTCCATCTACAGTCTTCAGCGGTCCCACTTCTTCTTTCTTTGTTTTCTTCCTATTTATATGGCTATAAAACCTCTTACTATTGGTTTTAATTCCCCTCGCAAGGTCCAACTCTATACGGCTTTTGGCCTTTCTCACTCTATGTCTACATGCTCTGACCTCAATAAGGTAGGTTTCCTTACTGATCCCTCCCCTCTTCCACTCTTTGTATGCTTTCTGTTTTTTCTTAATCACCCCTTTGAGATGCTCGCTCATCCAGCTCGGTCTAAATCTCTTGCCTACTAACCGTTTTCCTTTTCTCGAGATACAGGCCTCCGACAGCTCCTGCAACTTTAACTTAAAATAATCCCAGGTGCCATCCGCCTTTAGATCCATAAATATGTTAGCCCAATCCACTTCCCTTACCAGTCCCCTTAATTTATTAAAATTAGCCTTTTTGAATATTTACTTCATCTAAATGTGACGTCTTTCACCTCCTCTCCTGGTTTTGCTTTTATGTTTTTCTCTTTCTCTTCACTGACAGACACTCTGCTCACACACCAGAGGAATGCAAGCTGGGAGAACCTGCTACTGATGGTATGCTTCTGCAGGAGCAGGAAAGAAGCTTTCCATGCAGTCTCCCAACTTGTCTGACAAAACAACACCATGGGAGCATGAAGAAAAGCCAGAAGTATTATCTGCTCACTTCCTAGCTTCATCCCCACCTAGAAAACACTATCTATAGATTCACAGTTTTTAAGGCCAGAAGGGAACATTACAGTCATCTTGTCTGACATCCTGCGTATGGCATAGAATTTCACACAGTAATTCCAGCACTGAACCCAATAACTTGTGGTTGAACTGGAGTATAGCTCTTAGGAAGATATGCATTCTTGATTTAAGATCTTTATGTTGTAGAGGATCCCCACATCCCTTGGTATGCTGTTCCAACAGTTAATAACAGTAGAGGCAAGAGTGTAGCAGTTTCTTCATTCCCCATTGCTCCCTTTGTCATCATTTCTGTTGACATTTCCTACTACTTTGCCCACCTGCTCTCCCTCTTATGGGCGGACAAATGGGCCAACTCTTGGAGATCCCTTCATTTAATTTCCTCTACTGGTATTGCAGTCTGAGAGGCAATGATGGTCATGTGGTGATGGAACTGACCCATTACTGAAGTATTATTATGCCCCATCCCATTCCCCTATGAGGCCATAAAGGCGGGAACCAGAACCTCTAAAGTTCCCTGTGCAATGCTCATATAACATACTCCTCAATGAGCTGACCTGTCACCTTGTTCAATTCTCTCCAGCAAGGATCCTGTACATTGTTCCCACTTCTCATTTTAGATATTCTCTACAAGCATGCCCTTATCCCAAGTAAATTTGTCTGTCTGATGAAAGCACAGACAACTCCCCTAAGATACTCTACTCCATTTTACTGAGACGCCCTATACAATGCCCCTACCTGAACTCCCAACACGTTCTCCAGAAACAGAGAGGTTCTTTCTATTGCATGATAGATCTTTCCTCTCTATCATAGGGTTACCATACGTCCTCTTTTTCCCGGACATGTCCGGCTTTTCGGCAGTCAAACCCCCGTCCGGGGGGAATTGCCAAAAAGCGGAACATGTCCGGGAAAATGGCGGCTCTGTTTAAGAGCCCGGCTGCCTGAACGCTACCGGCTTCGGGCAGCCCCGTGCCTGGAGACCCTGCGCCGCTGGAGCCCGGGAGGGGAAGTGCCCGGCTGGGGGCGCAGGGTCTGGAGGCACGGGGCTGCCCGAAGCCGGTAGCTCTCAGGCAGCCCGGCTCTGTGTAACTGACACTGTGTCAGTTACACACAGCCCCGGCGGCTGGAGGCTCCAGTCCCCACGTCTCTATTTAAGAGCCGGGCTGCCCGAGCGCTACCGGCTTCGGGCAGCCCCGTGCCTCCGGACCCTGCGCCGCCGGAGCCCGGGAGGGGAAGTGCCCGGCTGGGGGCGCAGGGTCTGGAGGCACGGGGCTGCCCGAAGCCGGTAGCGCTTGGGCAGCCCAGCTCTTAAACAGAGCAGGGGCGGCTGGAGCCTCCAGCCCCTGGGGCTCTGTGTAACTGACCCAGTGTCAGTTACACAGAGCCCCAGCCGCTGGAGGCTCTGTTTAAGAACCGGGCTGCCCGAGAGCTACCGGCTTCGGGCAGCCCCCTTGCCTCCGGACCCTGCGCCCCCAGCCGGGCACTTCCCCTCCCGGGCTCCGGCGGCGCAGGGTCCGGAGGCACGGGGGCTGCCCAAAGCCGGTAGCACTGGGGCAGCCCGGCTCTTAAACAGAGCCTAAGAGGAGCAGAGCCTCCAGCTGCGGGGGCTCTGCTCCTCTTCCGCTCTGTGTAACTTATACAGTGTAAGTTACGCAGAGCCACCGGAGCCCCAGAGGGGAAGTGCCCGGCCGGGGGCACAGGGTCCGGAGGCATGGGGGCTGCCCAAAGCCCGAGCGCTACCGGCTTCACGGTTTGCTGGGCAGCCTCCAGACCCTGCGCCCCCGGCTGGGCGCTTCCCCTCCCGGGCACCAGCTGCGCTGGGGAAGCGCCGGCTGGGGGCGCAGGGTCTGGGGGCTGCCCGGGAAACCATGATGCTGGTAGCACTGGGGCAGCCCTTTCCCCCTGGCTGGGAGTGGGAGGGAGGAGGGGGCGGAGTTAGGGTGGGGGAAGGGGCGGAGTTGGGGCGTGGCTAGGGGTGGGGAAATGGGCGGGGCCATGGCCCGTGGAGGGTCCTTTTTTTTTATTTATGAGATATGGTAACCCTACTCTATCAACAATGAGCTTCATTTTACAGTGAACTAATGAAAAAATATAATTGTATTTGTTGTAAATAGCAGTACAGTCTTAATTCTGTTGTCTGCTTCCCATATTTAGGATATGACTAGCTTATGAAAATATTCTTATTGCTTTTTTTTAAAATCTCCCCAAAGTAGAACACAAAGATAAAAAGGAATGCCCACATTTACATGGTACAAATAGCTCTCACTGGAAGAATAATCAAAGCACTCTTTACTATACACAGTGATAATTACCTCTAATAAGCTTACTAGATACAGTAAGTTCATTACAGAAACTATCAAATGGCAGACTATTAAAAGGTAAGGCTGACATTTCTTGTATTCTCACATAAGCAGTCCAGAATAAAAATCTGCCAGCCATAAATGCAAGGGGATTAGATTATCAAGTTATATCACAAACTTGATTTTTTCGGTGCATTTCTTTTTGTAGCTTATTTAAAAAACACATTTCTTATGGAAGGCTGTAAAATGTTCCTCAGTCACTTACCCAATACACCAGAATGGCTCCTCTGGTACCTGTAAATATATACTTCAGCAATTTTTAAAAGCAGCTGCTACTCAAATGAAAGAGCTCACTCTAAGCTATTTTTGGTCCACAGAGGGAAGATGTCCCCATGTACATACACACTTTTAAATACACGTGTGTATGCATTATACAAAATCATAGATATTTTCTTTTTAAATCATATATGATATTTAACTGTGAAATAGCATTAAGATATTCTAAAGTACAAGGTAAGGATTCAATTAATTAGTATTTCTTTTAAACGTAATGTATATTACAGATAGGCTAAAGTCCAGTGCCTACAGTGCCAATTCACTCCTGGGTTCACACTAGTGGCTCAGAGGGCTAAAGGGGAGCATGGTAATCACAAACTCCCTCGGCCTGGGGGACCCACAACCAGCCAGTACAGAACCCAATCTGAACGGTGCTACCTGGTGTGGAGGAAGCAGTCATGAAATGTTATGATTAAGCACATCAACAGGAGAAACAGCAAGGGAAAGATAGCAGGGATACCAGAGGAATCCTTCCTGGGCTTAAATTTGCATTTTCCTATACCAGCTGGGGGTTCTCACAACAAAATTTTTGGTGGCCTCAGTGCGGCCACCAACTCTTGCTGGTGGATGCTCTGACAATTTTTCCTAAAATACGTAATTAACTTTAGGAAAAACAAATAAATATGCACATATACATGTCCAAATTATTGTAATTTATTTATGTAGGGTTTTTTTTGCAGACTTGACAGCCCTAATCATATGTTTACTAATAATTGTTTATATGGCATTTCCTAGGTTTTAAAAGAAAAATGATAAACCCAAGAAATTTTATCCTCTGAAGTGCTGTGCCCTACAGAAGATGATCACTCAGGGAGGCAACTGGACCTTCAAGCATCAGATGGAATGAGACTTTTGGAATGATCCCACATTCTGTACACACCTACGAATGCACCATTAAACACTGTAGAGACCAAATGCCATATTCACCTCAGTGACTGAAAATCCCATTCCAGTTATATATGTACCCATGCGCAGTGTTATCAGAATACTGAGAGATCATTAATGAAAAAACTCATGTGGTTAGTAAAACATGAATGCACCTTCTGACCTACTCAAATCAAAGCAGATTTTCACTGGAATACAAAAAAGCACATACTTTTTGAGGCATTCAAACTGTTCAGAAATGGTGAAATACATTATTTTAAAATGACAAAAGTATATTTATTTATAGTCTTCATTTTTGCTTAGACTTTTCCTAAAAAAAAAAAAAAAATGTTATCTTGGGCAGAGACCTGGCCAAAAAGATTTCTGACCAAAGGATTAAACTTAACGAGAAATAAACAAACAAAAAAGCACTTTAGAATGCATCCAACGAAGTGGGTATTCACCCACGAAAGCTCATACTCCAATACGTCTGTTAGTCTATGAGGTGCCACAGGACTCTTTGCTGCTTTTACAGATCCAGACTAACACGGCTACCCCTCTGATACTTGACACTTTAGAATGAAAATTCATGAAACTTTCATGACAGGGGTCAGACATTCTGCCTATAGATACATACGTGAGTGTGTGTAAGAAATAGAAAGTGAGCTTTTTTCTTGTTCACTGAAACAAATGGCATCAGTGTTTATCCTAGTCTCAGACTGTATTCCAAACACACAGCTTCCATTTAGTGCAAAGAAAAATATTCTCTCCTTATTGAAACAGCTCTCATTTCAAGCATAAAAAAAGCACTGAAAGCATATGAAATACACAGGATTCAAGTGCCGTAATATCTCTGTTTTATGTCTGATGCCGGTACAGGCAGAATACATTGGCTGTAGTGAAACTATAGGGCATATTTTTATCCTATCTGCTCAGCATCTGAACAGATTTGTTTCCATAGACAGGTATACTACAATAAATACAACACAAATAAGTGGCTAAATTTTGGGCCTAGATCTGGAAACTCTGTGTATATGTAACTTCCATTGAGTTCAAAGGCAGTTCTGTACACAGACAGCTTACACGAGCAGACTCTACAAACACAGATTTTCAAGAGAGTGGTGATTTTGGGTGCCCAATTTGAAGCACGTCAAAGGAATTTCAGAGCATTGAGCAGCCACCCTCTTAAAATCGAGCCCCTCTAAGGCAGAGGTCCCCATCGTGGTGCACGCGGGTGCTATGACACCCGCTGGGGCGTCTAAGTGCACCCACGTACTGGCTGGCGGATGAGCATCCGCCGAAATGACGCCAAGAAGCAGTGTCATCCAGAGGCGTTGCTGCCGAAATGCCGCCGATTTTTGGTGACATTTAGGTGGCGACGCCTATTGACGTTGCCGCTTGTCGGCGGATGCTCGTCCTCCGCCATGGTCCTCCGTGGCTCATCGTCTGGCACCCGCCAGACGAAAAAGGTTGGGGACCACTGCTCTAAGGTATCACAAGTTGGGATCCAAAAATTAAGATACCTATATTTTATTACTCTGCTTTTAAAATTTTAGCCTACAGTGAGTCCAGGTCATTATCACAATAAGTTCTAAAGGCTTTCATGGGAAGTAGGTAGTAATAAGAATATAATTTAAGAGGAAAATCTACGAGATTTATTTTAGAAATGGAAATAGTGGAATAAAAGAATGTGTCTGTAATGTGGTTAGAGACTGATGGTATGCTAAGTTAGACTAGCACTTCAATTATTAGTTCATAGAAGTGAGAGATGATTAATCACCCAGTCCATCTCCTCAGCAAATGTGAGAATGTCTCAGAAGCGCATTTTTTATTCTGATCCACTTTTAATTGTCCCAAATGATGGGACTTCCCCCACTTACTTTGGGAGACTATTCCACAATGGAAAGCTTTGCATTGTTAGGAAGTAATTCATGTTATTCAGCCAGAAATTTCCTTTCCTTTATTGCATCTCATTACTTCTAGTTATTCCCCAAGTACCACACTAAATACAAAAGAGGGAGAGGATATGAGATTCTGTACTTGTTTGAAATAAATTATGCCCATACTATTAATAATATTTGACATTTGTATAGTGATAGCACCTAGAGGCCAGCTAGTTTGGGGATCCATTATTGTAGGCACAAACACAGTAAGCGATAGACTCTGCCTCAAATAACTTACACTCTAGAGAGCTATTGCTTAGACAAATGATAAAAATTTAACCCTTTGTAATATTTTCTCATGTCAATTCCTCAAGCTTCCTCATCATTTTTATTGTGCTTTGTTTCAATTCCCTCCTCAGGTTTGTTAATAACTTTCTAGTAATGTGGTGCCCAGAATTGAACACAATATTCCAGGTGCTGTATACAAGAGCCACCCTTCTCCTTGACTACTCTGTAATGTAAAAACTTTGCATGAGTACATTGCCTCTGTCCGTGGCTAAGACGACATTCCCTAGTACTGTTTTAGTAAAGTTTCGTCTTCTGAAGCCTGAGCATGATCAGTCAAGGATATTAGCAGAGATCAGGTACTGCTGGAGTTATTTTGCCACCAGATTCTCTATTACTCTACCCAAGAAATGGAGGATAGAGATAGGACAGCAACTAGTGAGATCATTTGTAATTTCATTAAAATCAGTGAGGAGTCCTTGTGGCACCTTAGAGACTAACAAATTTATTTGGGCATAAACTTTCATGGGCTAAAACCCACTTCATTAGATGCATGGAGTTTTTCATTTTAGCCCATGAAAGTTTATGCCCAAATAAATTTGTTAGTCTCTAAGGTGCCACAAGGACTCCTCATTGTTTTTGCTGATACAGACTAACACAGCTACCACTCTGAAACCTGTCATTTCATTTTAGCTAGTCAGCTGCCCTCCCTGAAGGAGATATTAACTACCTTGGTTAACCACAAGTCCAGATTTCATGCTCTGATTTTCAGCAACCATGAGGGGCACTGGTCTTCTCCTACAATAGCTTAGACATCGCTCTGTGCTTTGTAAATCTCTGGTTACCCAAAAGCACCAAATTCAGGGATATTTTGAGTTTACTATGCATTCCTCTGACTCAGATTTATTGGACCCTAGAGAGAACACGATTTCAGATACAATTGAGCTTTTCCATACACTAGATTGGGAATTTTTCATAACTTGTGTGTGAAGGCAGTCAGAGTTGATTAGACAGATCACTATTCAGAGAAGTTCTATGGATCAAAACTTCACAGAAGCTATAGCAGAAAAGGCTCTCTTAGCCTCTCTCACAGCCATTGGACTAGATTTCATTAATTAGTTTAGCTGTAGCTGATTGGTTTCAGAACACATTAAATACATCACCACTCTAATCCCCTGCATTTGTATATTATCTAATGTTCATCATCAGTAACCCAAGGGAATCTGTAGGGTCCATGCAGTCTTGCAGAAGGTGGGAGTACTTCAAGGTTACCATACAAGCAGTTGTATATTACAAGTGATTATAGTACCCAATTAGTATATAAATATACTGATCCCATGGTTAAAGAGCTTTGTGCTGTAGACCCATTTAATCTATGAATCTTCACGGATAGACCAACACGTTCTGTTTCACTACCTATAAATACTACACATATAAAATGATGGGGTCTAAATTAGCTGTTACCACTCAAGAAAAAGATCTTGGAATCATTGTGTATAGTTCTCTCAAAACATCCACTCAATGTGCAGTGGCAGTCAAAAAAAGAAAGGGATAGATAATAAGACAGAAAATATCATATTGCCTATATATAAATCGATGGTATGCCCACATCTTGAATACTGCGTGCACATGTGGTCACTCCATCTCAAAAAAGATATATTGGAATTGGAAAAGGTTCAGAAAAGGGCAACAAAAATGATTAGGGGGATGGAACAGCTTCCATATGAGAAGTGATTAATAAGACTTTTCAGCTTGGAAAAGAGATGACTAAGGGGAGGGGATATGATAGAGGCCTATAAAATCATGACTGGTGTGGAGAAAGTAAAGAAGGAAGTGTTATTTACTCCTTCTCATAATACAAGAACTAGGAGTCACCAAATGAAATTTGGTTTAAAACAAAAGGAAGTATTTTTTCCACACAACACACAGTCAACTTGTGGAACTCCTTGCCAGAAGATGTTGTGAAGGCCAAGACTATAACAGGGTTCAAAAAAGAACTAGATAAATTCATGGAGGATAGGTCCATCAATGGCTATTAGCCAGGATGGCAGGGATGGTGTCCCTAGCCTCTATTTGCCAGAAGGTGGGAATGGGCGACAAGGGATGGATCACTTGATGATAGCCTGTTCTTTCATTCCCTCTGGGGCACCTAGCATTGGCCAGTGTCAGAAGACAGGATACTGGACTAGATGAACCTTTGGTCTGACCCAGTATGTCTGTTCTTATGTTATGTACCCATAAGGGAAAGGGAATAGTTGGTTCACGGTAAAAGCTTACTCCACCCTCCCATAACATACAGAGACACACATTGAGGCAGTGGGTCAGCATTGTGTGCAAGTCTAGAGACGACTTGGACAAATCACAAGCTAGGCAAGACCAACCTGAGCCACATGAGTATTGAAGTCTTTCAGGAAATGAATTTAGGAGGCTTCATTACCAAGGTGGAGAGCATCTTTGCTAGTGAAATAGTGCTAAGATTTCCCCAAAATGATTGACGTTCACACGTCCATATCACCCTTAGAGCTCGTCTGAAATTTTTCCAAAGTGTTTTTTTTTTCAAATGGAAAATGCTGATTTGTCAAAACCGAAACTTTTCACATGAAAGGGTAATTTTCTATTAACATTGGTGTCACAGTGTGACACTGGCCCTTTAAGAGGCAGCAGACACAGTGCACCTGTGGACTAGACAGTTGATGTCAGTTGAGCTTTAATAAAGGACACCATGATTTAGACAGAGAATGACCTGGTGAGGTAGAGTCAGGCTGAGAGCTAGTCAGGAAAGGGGTGGAGAGAGTGAGTATGGGCTTTCACAGTTTGCTCTCTGATAATGGGGTGCCTTGGGGAGCTAGGCAGTGCTTAATTTGTGTCAGGGCTGAGCTCTGGAACCGCTAGGCTTAGCAGTTCATAGCCCTGGCACCTCTGGGCTGGTCGCCTCAGTTATGAAAGTATAAAAATTGTTTGAGCTCCAGAACCTCTTTTACTACAAATTAAGCACTGAGCTAAGCCAAGTCCCCTGCAAAAGGAGGCAGGAAAGCAGGACTGTTAGTGTCCCCTCAGAGGGGAGGTGGAAGGAATCTAAAATGGGGAATTCTTGGGAGCTGTAGACCGGGGCAAGTTGAGGAACTGTGTTTTTGTTGTTTTGACCTAATTTTGGATAATAAAATTGCATAAAAACAACTGTGGGTGTGGCAGTGAGCCCTTAGCAAGCAGGGAGAAGCCCTGCCTTGTTACAGTTAGGAAGATTTATGTGGTCCAGGATGAAATTCCTGGTCAATCCTAGAGAGAGACTGAGACCCACCCCAGAATAACAGATATCACAGGGGAGTGTACCAAACATCAGCTTATGTAAGACCCAGAGTCAAGTCCCTGCTCTAACCATGGGGCTATACAGTCATGAGTGCCCTAACCATGGGGCTTTATAGTCACTGTCTTTCATGGCCTCAAGCAATATTTATTTATACAACGTGAAACAGCAACAACAAGAGACCGACTATATAGCCCAGCCTACCTGATTTGGAGCAGGGACATGAATATGAGTCTTCCATATCCCAGATGAGTTTCCAAAACACCAGTGTTAGCGTCACTAGGCATAGCTACCAGGTAACTCGGGGGGAGTGGAAGGCCATAAGTGCCGATGAAACCCCCCTGCTCTGGGTCTAAGTGAGCCACAGTAACTCCATCTTGTGAACTTTAACCAGCCTCCATGCTAACAGCCTAAATGCTGAAGCAGAATATGTAACGGTCAGCTTTTTTAGCAGACAGCTGCAGTTTCGCTCACACTAGCAGAAGCAGTAGTGATGGGGGGGAGGGGGAGGGAGAAGCCTACTACGTCTTAGCTTGCAAGGCCAAAGATAAACATGCGGACGAGAACTTTTCTAACATGCCACAATGTAATGCCTGCTGTAACTGCTGTCGGGAAGGGAGGGGTAAAGGGGGAAACAGAACAAAGGCTTGCACACAAACAGCTTGGAATATAAAATAGGAAACTTGCTTGTATTTGCTGCGCTTTTGATTTGAGACATGCTGGTCTCCTGAGGGCCTTTTCGAGATCTCGAATAAATTTGGTTTGCTTCTCCACCCTGGTGTGTCTATTGGTGCGACGCACATCGGGCAACGAACCCTGTTGCCCCCTCGGGCCCTCTGAGCCGGCAACAGTTTTGGCGCCCAACGTGGTGGTTGAGGTTGAAATTTAGCCTTGCCCGGATCCCTCCTGGCAGCCGACGGATTACGGCGACGACTGACGCCCAGCGCACACTGGTGACTTCATTGGGGGCCTCGGCGGAGACATGGTGTGATCAACCCGGAGGGCACAGCGGTGCAACGCGCTCGGACAGTGAAGAAGCAGTTGTGGGCGACGGTGAGGAACCAGACCCTTGGATAAGGTAGGAACAGTCCAGTGGGGACTTTACCTGTTTTGACCTGGGGACGCCCAGTGTCTCCCTAGAGTATGGGGCAGGGACAGAGTACAGCCGGCGGGGCACAGTGTACGCCCTTAGAATGCATTCTAGCAAATTGGGATGTGTTTGGGTCAGATTCGATGCTTAGGAGTAAATTTAAAAGGTTTTGTACAGATGACTGGCCTCAATATCAGCTAGAGTGCCAGGAAAGGTGGCCACAGGAAGGATCACTTAATTACAACACAATCCTTCAGTTACTTTTGTTTTGTCAGCGAACAGGTAAATGGAATGAACATCTCTATGCGTATACGTTTATGATGTTAAGAAATAGGCCTGATATTTTGCACAAGTGCCATTTGACTCCGACAAACTCGGTAGTACCTGCTGCTAATCCCCAGAACCCTCCCACAGTTGTAATGGCAGAATCGATATCCTCTTCAGCTCCAACACCCCCACAGGCTCCAGAGAGTACCCCCTCGATGGGATTATATCCCTTGATTACTGAGAATGTGGTAGCCCGTCCAGGAACACAGGATCATGTAGCCCAGATTGTGCCAGTGTATACTCACGTTCCTTTTAACCCAGTGCATCTAGCTGCCTTTAAGGCAGAAGCAGGGGAATTCTCCACAAATCCAAGCAAGTTTATTTCAATCTTTGAAGGGTGTCTAGCTAGCCATAAGCCTGACTGGGATGATTGCAATATACTTATGAGAACCTTGTTGTCTGAGGTGGAGAGGAATCAGGTTATAGCTAAAGCTGAGGAGGAAGCACAGAGAAGGCATTTAAGGTTTAAAAAGGAAAGCTATTGGACACCAGAGGTTGTACCGAGTGGAATCCTCAAAAGTGGGTGTGCTCATCCTGGTTTGTTGCTTCAAAGCTCTGTATAGAAGTTATTTTACTGAAAGGGTGTATAATGGCAATGTGTATGTGTTCATTGTTGGGAAAAGGTGTATGAGTGAAGAGTGGAAGGTTCCTTTGTAGGTTAAAAGAAGCCAAGAAAGTGAGAAGGAAAAAGAACAGAACGAGTTAACTGGAAAATATAGCTAGCAAGCTCAGTCATGCTGGCCCCATCCAAGGACATTGTTCACAGCTAAGACTTGGCTGACAACCAAGAAAAGGGGGGCAGTATACCCATTTCTCGGTCCTAGATTTAAAAGACGCTTTTTGCACGATTCCAGTCGACACCCAATCTCAGGAAATATTCTCCTTCGAGTGGGAGGACAACAGAAGGGTTAAAAAGCAGCTTTGCTGGACGGTATTGGCCCAGGGATTTAAAAATTCCCCCACTCTGTTCGGCCAGGCTCTGGCCAGAGACTTGGAGGAGTGGAATAATTCGGACAGTGTCCTCCTCCTGCAATACATAGATGACTTGCTAATTGCTGCTGTGGGTCTGATCCCTTGTCTCAAAGCCACTGTGAGCCTCCTGAACTTTGTTGGACTCTGAGGATACCGGGTAGCTCGGAGCAAGACTCAGATTGCTCTCTCAGAAGTACAGTATCTGGGATTTCACATAAGGCAGGGAGAGAGGCAGCTCTCAAATGAAAGAAAGGAGGCTATCTGCCAAGTTCCTATGCCAAGCAACCATAAACGGCTCAGGGCATTTCTGGGCATGGCAGGCTTTTGCAGAATATGGATCCCAGAGTATGGACTGTGGGCTAAACCTCTGTATGAATGTGTTAAGGGAGCAGATCATAACCCCTTTCACTGGTCCCCAGAAGCGGACAGGGCATTTAAAATCTTGAAAAGGAAGTTGATGGAAGCCCCAGCCCTGGGTCTGCCGGATCTCTCTAAGCCGTTCCAACTGTATGTGCATGAAAGAAAAGGGGTAGCCCTGGGAGTGCTTACTCAGTTATTAGGCACCTGGAAACGTCCCATGGCATATTTCTCTAAACCACTGGATCAAGTTGCCAAGGGGTGGCCAGCATGCTTGCGGGCGGTCGCAGCCACTGCCCTAGTGCTTGGGGAAGCTGAAAAACTGACTCTGGGAGGAACTGTGCAAGTGTATATTCCTCATATGGTCCAAGCCCTGCTGGACATTAAGGGTGGTCTCTGGCTCACACAGGCTCGGGTTGCTCGGTACCAGGCAAAACTCTTAGAGAACCCTGAAGTTACCCTGCAAACCTGTCCCTCCCTTAATCCAGCTACCCTGCTACCAGAAACAGAAAAGCAGGAACATGACTGTCTGGAAATCATAGATGCCCAATACTCCAGCCGCCCAGATTTAAAACATCAACCACTCCCAAATGCTGACTTGGAATGGTATACCGATGGCAGTAGTGCCGTTGTGGATGGGCAAAGGAGGGCGGGTTACGCTATTGTGACCCTTCATAATACCATGGAAGCTGAGAGTTTACCTGCTGGGACATCTGCCCAACTTGCTGAACTAGTGGCCCTGACTCGTGCACTCGAGCTGGCAAAAGACGGACGGGTTAATATCTTTACTAACTCAAAGTATGCTTTTGGGGTATTGCATGTTCACGCTGGTCTGTGGAAGCAAAGAGGGATGCTAACAACCCAAGGCTCCCCGGTTAAGCATGGGTCTCAATTCTCCGGCTGTTAGAAGCGGTACAACTCCCCTCAGCAGTAGCAGTGGTGCATTGCAGAGCCCATCAAAAGGAAGATCAAGATGTAAATAAGGGCAAAGCCAGAGCAGACAGGGAAGCCAAGCGCGCTGCTACCCTGAAATCACCAACAGAGGAGAATGCCCAAATGCATGCCCTCATCCCATCAGTAGGTGAGCTTGCAGCTCCTCAGTACTCCCATGATGACAGAAACCTGGCTGACAGGCTCGGTCTCCAGGAAAAGAAGGGATGGCTTTATTCCACAGAGGGAAAAATCCTCCTGCCCAAGGGCCTGATCGCACCAGTGTTGCAGAAACTGCATCAAACAACCCACGCAGGCAGAGAGGCTCTTACCCAGCTTCTGAATAAATATTTTCTAACCTCTGGACTTAAACCCCTAGCATCACAGGTACAGGCTGAATGTTTAATCTGCAAAAAGAATAACCCTCGACCAGGAGTAGCAGTGCCACCAGCCACCCTGGAACCTACTCCAGGCCCAGGATTGGTGTGGCAAATAGACTTTACTGAGTTTCCCCGGACCCAAGGGTACAGGTACCTCCTCGTCTTGGTGGATCGATTCAGCGGATGGCCCGAAGCCTTCCCATGTCATAACAACACCGCCAAAACGGTGGCTCTTAAGTTTGTCAAGGAGATCATTCCTCACTTCGGACTCCCCCAGTGGATGGAATCTGATAACGGAACACACTTCACATCTCAAGTTGTTCAAAAGATATCAAGTGCCTTGCAAATCCCCTGGAAGCTCCACACACCATGGCGACCACAAGCCAGTGGAGTAGTGGAACGCACAAATCAGACACTCAAGCAACACCTCTGAAAGGTCTGTCAGGAGGCCACTCTTAGGTGGCCTGATGTTTTGCCCCTTGTGTTACTCCGCATTCGTGCTCTCCCCAAGGGCAGGTTAGGGCTTAGTCACTTCAAAATTATGTTTGGAAGGGCATGGCCTCTGAACGATACACCGGTTCTGGCAGGAGAGTGGGAAATGGGGTGTGGTTTCTTGTCTCAGTACATGTGCTCTCTGTCTGCAGTTCTTTCTTCTCTTCACAGATACACCAAAGATTCACAGCCTCTTCTGCTGGATGCCCCGTCCACTCCTTACAGCCTGGTGACTCCATTCTCGTTCGGACCTGGAAGGATGAGCCTCTCCAGGAGAAATGGAAGGGACCCCACACCGTCTTGCTGGTCTCCCACATGACTGCAAAGGTCGAAGGGCAGAAGAACTGAATTCATCACTCTCGACTGAAAGCAGTACCCACTCCTGAACAGTGGACTGTCCAGCCTGCAGAGAAGACCGCCAGTGACGATTTGGGACTTAAGCTGTTATTCAAAAGACAGTAAGGGTAGCTGGGAATGCCTGGTGATCTCTCTGAACAGCCACAGTGCACTCCCCGCGAAAACCCCGAGCATTGGTTCTATCTATTCACGGAAGGCTGACCTAGCCTATGGTCCTGGTCCTTTTATTTTTTTTAATTTGTTTGGTGTCAGTAATTTTTATCTTCTGGGCATTTGGGTTGTTGTAATCACAATATGGGTTCAGGTTTAGGGTCTCTCACAACATTCCTTTTTGTCACAGAAGCAATCCTTCTGTTACCTACTGTTTCACCCACATTGCATGCAGGATGGGGAGCCATCCCTGCAGTTATGGCTACCAATACCTATAAGGCCCTGAAAATTGCCCATGAGTTCATTCTCTCCCACTGTTGGATATGTGCCCAGACTCCCCACCATTCGGCTGCATTTCCCTGGAGAGTAGTTCCCCAAAATTGGTCATACTTTTGTCAAAGGTGGATGGTTACCAGCAGTAGCATCTCTGACAATTTAAGTTTGCAATCTAACTGTACTGCGGAAGCTCCTTATGGCCTACACAATGGCTCTTGGAATTCCCACTATAGTAGCACTCTTAAGCCCCAGCCCATTCGTCTACGCTCTCCACCCACTGGTCTCATATATTTTCAGCAAGCCAGTACAAGTAATCATACCTGGTTTGCCGGCATTAGTACATGTAGATTTTATATTGGTCTGGTATAAGTCTCACTGTTCCTGTACTAAATGCCACTGGTTGGCAAACCGGCACTGCATTTTTTGCCCTTTCCCCACAGGCCACCCTATGGGACCTACAAGGTAACAATGGAAAGGCTAGTTATGGTGAAGCATTCTGGGTCTGTGGTAATAGTGCCTACAAATGGCTTCCTCATGGTTGGCATGGTAGCTGTTACAAAGGCTATCTCACTCCTCTCCTCCATGTTCTGACCCAGGCTCCCTCAGGTCGCCCTAGGTACTATCGGTCCTTGAGAGCTACCATTGAACCCATCGGGGAAGGAGACAGGTTTGGGATAATATTCCTCCCTACTTATGGGGTGGGACGGCTAACCCAACTCTACAGGAGACTTTCTAAATTTCTCACCCAGTTTGCCAATGATACCCTGGCCATAAAAAAAGGCATAAACTCCGAGCTGTACCAGCTTCGATTGCTGGCTCTGCAAAACTGCCAGGCCCTAGATTATGTGTTAGCCTCACGGGGCGGGGTCTGTGCCCTTATTGGAGAAGAATGTTGTACCTATGTCCCAGAGTTTTCACAGGATATTAACAAGCACATCTTGTCATCCGAACAGGCCTTGAACCAGTGGAAGGCCCAGGAAGGGGAACCCACTATTTTTGATGCCCTTTGGGGTTGGTTACCTGGTCTAGGGGACTGGGGAAGGCATTGGTCGCCTCTTGCTCACAGGTGTTGTGATATGTTTTGTTCTTTTTCTTTTGCTCACTTGCTGTAAAGTGCTCATACATAAGATTTGTAACTCCCATTCCCCAGAAGTTCCTTTATACCCTCTCATTGATGATCCCAATTGCATGGAGCTTAATCGCATTTTGTCTTTAGAGTATGAGAAAACTCTGCCAAAGGTTTGTTGAGTGTTCTCAAAGGAGGGAATTGTTGGCGTCACTAGGCATAGCTACCAGGTAACTTGGGGGGGGGGGGTGGAAGGCCATAAGTGTCGATGAAATCACCCTGCTCTGGGTCTAAGTGAGCCACAGTAACTCCATCTTGTGAACTTTAACCAGCCTCCATGCTAACAGCCTAAATGCTGAAGCAGAATATGTAACGGTCAGCTTTTTTAGCAGACAGCTGCAGTTTCGCTCACACTAGCAGAAGCAGTAGTGATGGGGGGGAGAGGGGGGGAGAAGCCTACTACGTCTTAGCTTGCAAGGCCAAAGATAAACTTGCGGACGAGAACTTTTCTAACATGCCACAATGTAATGCCTGCTGTAACTGCTGTCAGGAAGGGAGGGATAAAGGGGGAAACAGAACAAAGGCTTGCACACAAACAGCTTGGAATATAAAATGGGAAACTTGCTTGTATTTGCTGCGCTTTTGATTTGAGACATGCTGGTCTCCTGAGTGCCTTTTTGAGATCTCGAATAAATTTGGTTTGTTTCTCCACCCTGGTGTGTCTATTGGTGCAACGCATACTGGGCAACGAACCCTGTTGCTCCCTCAGGCCCTCTGGGCCGGCAACACCAGGGGTAGGTGCCTCTCTCTGGTTTGGACCAATTCAGATAAGGATATGTTTCAAACATTTGAATGTTATCCTGGGACAGGAAAACTCTTTCCTACCCAGCTCTAATCACCACCAAAAAATAAAAAAAAGTCAGGGGAGGGATTTAAACATCACTTAATGACCAGAAGGAGGAAGCCAAGGCTTTCTCTGTATATAAAGTACAGGTTCAACTGACACAATCATATTCAGAGAAATAGTGTTTGTGTCTTTGTATCTCTGTATGTGTTTAATTAAACTATGTTTGGTAGCTATGGGGGGCAGGGACTCTCTCAAGTCTCCTCTAGACTCTGCTTCCACTCCTGTATAATATCTTCCTCCCCTCTATCACCATCCCCACCAGACACCCCAGGGCAGGGGTGGGGTTCTTCAAGCAAACAAAACAAAGGTTCTCTTCTTTCCCAGAGGAGAAAGGGTGACCTGGATCTCAGGCAGTCTTCCTGGATCAGCCCCTCCTCTTCGGGGATACTGCTTTCAGGCTAGGTCTTTCAGCTTTGGGAGCAGTGAGGGCCTGCTGCTGTCTCCCTTTCAGTGGGCCTGTCTCTGCTGTCTGAGACAAGGCAGCCTTCTTCTTGGGGCTGCTTTTCCCTTTTAAGCTCCCTCATCCTCCAGGTAAAACAAGCCTTGCAGGTGTGCCTCTTTGGTGTTGAACAGGCCTGGTCTACACTACGACTTTAATTCGGATTTAGCAGCGTTAAATCGAATTAACCCTGCACCCGTCCACACAACGAAGCCATTTAATTCGAAATAAAGGGCTCTTTAAATCGATTTCTGTACTCCACCCCGACGAGCGGAGTAGCACCAAAATCGATTTTATCATTTCAAATTAGGGTTAGTGTGGCCACAATTCGATGGTATTGGCCTCCGGGAGCTATCCCACAGTACACCATTGTGACCGCTCTGGACAGCAATCTGAACTCGGATGCACTGGCCAGGTAGACAGGAAAAGTCCCACGAACATTTGAATTTCATTTCCTGTTTGCCCAGCGTGGAGAGCACAGGTGACCACAGATCGCTCATCAGCACAGGTAACCATGCAGGCCAATAATCGAGAAAGAGCACCAGCATGGACCGTACAGGAGGTACTGGATCTGATCGCTATATGGGGAGAGGATTCAGTGCTAGCAGAACTTCGTTCAAAAAGACGAAATGCAAAAACTTTTGAAAAAATCTCCAAGGGCATGATGGAGAGAGGCCACAATAGGGACTCAGATCAGTGCTGCGTGAAAGTCAAGGAGCTCAGACAAGCCTATCAAAAAACAAAGGAGGCAAACGGTCACTCCGGGTCAGAGCTGCAGACAGAGCTTCTACGACGAGCTGCATGCAGTTCTAGGGGGGGCCGCTACCACTACCTCACCTCTGACCGTGGATTCCGAGGCGGGGATAATCTCATCAGCTACACCTGAGGATTCTGCGGACAGGGAAGAGGAGGAGGAGGAGGACGAGCTTGAAGAGAGCACCCAGCACTCCGTTCTCCCCAACAGCCAGGATCTTTTTCTCAGCCTGACTGAAGTACCCTCCCAACCCAGTATCCAAGACCACGACCCCATGGAAGGGACCTCAGGTGAGTTTACCTTTTAAAATATAAAACTTGTTTTAAAAGCAAGGGTTTTTAATGCTTACTTTGCCCTGAGGATTTGGGATGCATTCGCAGCCAGTACAGCTACTGGGAAAGTCTGTTAACGTGTCTGGGGATGGAGCGGAAATCCTCCAGGGACATCTCCATGAAGCTCTCCTGGAGGTACTCCAAAAGCCTTGCCACAAGGTTTCTGGGCAGTGCAGCCTTATTCAGTCCTCCTGGTAGGACACTTGATCGCACCATGCTTGCAGCAAGTAATCTGGTATCATTGCATGACAAAGCCTGGCAGCGTATGGTCCCGGTGTTTGCTGGCATTCAAGCAACATCCGTTCTTTATCTTGCTGTGTAATCCTCAGGAGAGTGATATCGCTCATGGTAACCTGGTTGAAATACGGGAATTTAATTAAGGGGACAGAGGTGGCAGTTCCTACTGGGCTGTTTGCCTGTGGCTGAAAAGAAATCTTTCCCTGCAGTTAGCCAAGCGCGGGGGGGAGAGCGGGGGGAGGGGAGGGAATTGGCCCAGAGCTTTTCGCGTTTGGCTAGCAGGGATCTTCCCTGATACCAGCCACGCGGTGGGGGGAGGGGTAAAGCGATCATCCCAGAGAATTCATGGTGGGGTGAGGGGTGTTAGTTTGGTTCCTGCAGGGATCTTCCCTGATACCAGCCACGCGGTGGGGAGAGGGATAAAGCAATCATCCAGAGAATTGGATCGGGGGGGTGGTTAGTTTGTTTTCTGCTGCTGAATGTTAACAGGAAAACCGCAGTGCTTGCAGCACCATTGAAAAGTACCCCTTGCGGTTTATGTACTGGGTACCCTGGTGCTCCGGTGCCAAGATAGGGATATGGGTTCCATCTATCGCCCCACCACAGTTAGGGAATCCCATTGCAGCAAAGCCATCCACTATGACCTGCACATTTCCCAGAGTCACTACCTTTCATAGCAGCACCTGAGTGATTGCTTTGGCTACTTGCATCACAGCAGCCCCCACAGTAGATTTGCCCACTCCAAATTGATTACCGACTGACCGGTAGCTGTCTGGCGTTGCAAGCTTCCACAGGGTTATCGCCACTCACTTCTCAACTGTGAGGGCTGCTCTCATCTTGGTATTCTGGCGTTTCAGGGCAGGGGACAGCAAGTCACAAAGTTCCATGAAAGTGCCCTTACACATGCGAAAGTTCCGCAGCCACTGGGAATCATCCCACACCTGCAACACTATGCGGTCCCACCAGTCTGTGCTTGTTTCCCTTGCCCAGAATTGGCGTTCCATGGATAGAACCTGCTCCATTAACAACATGATCTCCAAAGCACCGGGGCCCGTGGTTTGACAGAATTCTGTGTCCATGTCCTCATTATGCTTGTCGCTGCGCTGCCGCCGCCGCTGCCTCCTCGCCTCATTTTTCTGGTCCTGGCTCAGCATAAACTCCACGAGAACGTGCAAGGTGTTTACAATGTTCATGACTGCTGTCTTGAGCTGAGCGGGCTCCATGCTTGCTGTGGTATGGAGTCAGTCTGCAGTGTTCACGCAGGAAAAAAGGCATGAAATGGTTGTCTGCCGTCCGTTGCTTTCATGCAGGGAGGGAGGGAGGGGTGAGGCTGTACCCAGAACCACCTGCGACAACGTTTTTTGTCCCATCAGGCACTGGGATCTCAACCCAGAATTCCAATGGGGGGGGGAGACTGCGGGAACTATGGGATAGTTATGGGATAGCTACCCACAGTGCAACGCTCCAGAAATCGATGCTAGCCCCGGAACATGGACGCACACTGCCGAATTAATGTGCTTAGTGTGGCCGCATACATTCGACTTTATACAATCTGTTTCCCAAATTCGAATTATATAAATTCGGATTAATCCCGTAGTGTAGACATACCCTTAGTCTCTTCTCTGGCAGAGTGAGGGTGTGTCCCTTCACAGCAGGAAAACTTAAAGTAGCCATAAATCAAATAGTCTTGAGATCCTTTGATCTAAAATAAAATTCATATTAAAAATTATAATGTATATACACAACAAATTTAAACTGACTAAATGCTATTTAAAATCATTGAAGTATTCAAATGATTCAAAATAACATTGACTGATTCCAAAGATGACTCGGGGTGTAACTTTTATTCCTGCTATGTCTACTCCTCACTCTTGAACATGAGAAATACAAACTGAGAATCCCCACTGATTAGCTGGTGAGAGACTGAAGTTTGCATTTGCAAGGTTTCTCTGGATTGAAGTCCAGTGTTATCAGCACCTCCAGCCTCTGCATTTATCTTATACTAGAATTGCCTCAGGGCTGTATTACTACTGCAGACATATGCCACACAGGGAAAAAGTTAGTGGAGCACAAGTTTGCTCTCAAATCAGAGCCTCCTGCTGTGCAAGCCTTGCAAATCTTAACGTTTTAGCTTAGTATCAGCTCACTGCAGAAAGTGCAGGAGGAACAAAGTGGTATATTTCATTCAATTTTAGAGAAAAATCAATCAAGTCACCTATAGGCCTTAGAGATCCAGATGTAGGATTTGAGTAATAATTTTGACCCAGGCTCTTGGGAAACTCGTGGATATCTCTAATTCCCAGCAACCAACCGTGTAGTGACTGCCGTATACAAAACTGTTAATGACTTGTATGCTGTGAATAATCATTGCAGATATGCAATATGAAACACTCCACCAAAAGGAGTTCAAGATAGAGCAGGGGTCGGCAACATTCGGCACACGGCTCGCCAGGGTAAGCACCCTGGTGGGCCGGGCCAGTTTTATTTACCTGCTGACGCGGCAGGTTCGGCCGATCGCGGCCCCCACTGGCCGCGGTTCGCCGTCCCGGGCCAATGGGGGTGGTGAGAAGCAGCGCAGGTGAGCGATGTGCTGGCCGCGGCTTCCCGCCGCCCCCATTGGCCCGGGACGGCGAACCGCGGCCAGTGGGCGCCGCGATCGGCCGAACCTGCCGCGTCAGCAGGTAAATAAAACTGGCCCGGCCCACCAGGGTGCTTACCCTGGCAAGCTGTGTGCCGAACCCTGAGACAGAGGGTCGAACCCAAAGGACCTAGTGAAAGCTGGCCAGAGCAACTATATCAGAGGAATTCCATGGGTTAAGCATTCTCTTTTGTCTAGATGGACATTAGCAAGCGAACTAGTTCCCATGGACATTTAGTGTAACCCAAGAGCCAATGGCAATAGCAAGGCCTAGGTTCAATCTGTCTAGGGGGCTACTTTCTGAAATAAATAAAACTATGACCCACCTAGAGCTGAATTCCTATTTCTGGTTCTGAGAAATTAAATTCAAAACTTCCTCACTACTTTTGCAGGGGGTTCTTCCCAACCCACAAGCACTCAGCTTTGGGAATATGGTACCACAAGTATCTTTTTATTTGGGGAAATGGAAAAACAATCAAAGGACATGAAAACCTAGTATATATTTACATACCAGAAAATGAGCAACCCATATCAGTATATTCAGGAGTTTGGTCAATTCCATAGGTTCAAATAATTGTCTGGCTTATTGAGATCCAGAATTCTTAGCCCCAACACAGACCCCATATAACACCCCACTCACAGGCTCAGTTAAACTCAATGGTAATCAAGGGGCACCAGTCTCCTCCAGTCCAGAATGAACTGCTCCGCCAGGTCCTGCTCCAGTGTTCAGCTACCTGGTCCTTTGGCCATGTGTGCCAGGCAACTGTGAAGGTTGAACTCTGATCTGGCTCTGATCCAGTTGGGCCTCATTACAAAGTAAGCTCGGCCCAGCTGCTGCTGGACTAGCCCTACAGATTCATTCTACAAAGAGGCACAGAAACTGCAGGTAGGGAACCCAAAGTAAAACAGGACCCTTAGACAAGAGGAACAGACAGTGTGCTAAAAACGTCAATAGATTCAAGGAAGGGTGGCTACAATGCTACCAAATTATATTCACACACATAGCTAAATTACGAGGTATGTCATGCTCCTGACTTGTGTGAGTGTGTGTTTGTTTTTAGTATATGTAAGCAGAGTCAGGATGAGCTCTAGCCTGACATCTGGCGGTGAATTATGGCAAGTGTGGAAAAGAACTCCAGGGGTTGATCTTGTTTGCATAGGCACACCCACTCGCCTGGCATGAAACAACAGCAACTCAAAGTGGTTACTTTGGCTGGTGTGGGATCCCCAGTCTCTCTGTTATTGGGGCAGGAAGAATAAAGTTTTGTTACCCTGATTCTGTGAATCAAGGGCAGTGAAACTGTTGTATGACAGAAGGACTGAGTGAGTCCTTCACCATTACCTAAGTAGCACTTGCTTGACAAGGGGCATGGGTTACAAAACCCAGTGAATGGAGAGAGAGAGAGAGAGAGGGGATGGGGACAGGGACAGGGACAGGGACAAGTATTTGTACCTGATGGTATGGGCCCTCTCTGAGGGTTTGAAACACCACTTGCACTACCTCCTCTCTCCACTGTTGAATATCAGAGCTAACTTTGATTCCATTAGGAGTCTAGTTCCAGGCTGCTGAGCTGAATTCACTTTGGGCCAATGGTGCACTAGCACTGGGGCTCCCCTACTATGAGCTGAACTTGCTAAGAGCTGAAATCACAAAAGAGCTAAAGTTATTAAGAGCTGAGTGCTGTGTTAATGAGTGGGGGAGCCTGAAGCTATATTGCTAAGCGGATGGTGGAGCAGCTAGCAGAGTGGAGCCTCGTGGGGATGGTTGGAGCGGAGCGGCTCACAGGTCAGTGAGCGGAGCAGAGCAGAGCGGCTGGAGGAGCAGCTAGCAGAGCAGAGCAGAGCCTTGTGGGAGCGGCCCAAGGGACGGCTGAAGTGGAGCAGAGCTGAGCGGCTCACAGGTTGGTGAGCAGAGCAGAGCGGAGCCGCTGCCAGAGCAGTTCATGGGACAGCAGGAGCAGCTCACGGGACAGCTGGTGGAGTGGAGCGGCTCGTGGTGAAGGCTGCGGCGGAACCCCACGGAGAGGCAGCTGGTCGGCCTCGGATCACATAAGGTGCCCCTTAACACCCTGCGCTCCCCCCTCTTTGAACTCTGGGGCTGCACTGACCAGGGACAGAGACTTTGGGGGGTTGTTGGACTTTTGGGACTTTGGGGATTCTTGGGTTGCTGGACCCAAGAGACTTTGGGGTTGTTGGACTTTTGGGACTTTGGTTCTTGAAACCAGCAACCCAAGGATCACCAACGGGAAAGGACACAGCCCAATTTGCTGGGGTGGGTTTTTGCTCATGGTTTGTGTTATGAATCCTGTTTGTGGTGTTTTTCCAATTTACTGCTGATGTTGCTTACCCCATGTTATTAAACATTTTCTGTTACACTCAGACTCCGTGCTTGCGAGAGGGGAAGTATTGCCTCTTAGAGGCACCCAGGGGGTGGTATGTAATTGTCCCAGGTCACTGAGTGGGGGCTCAAGCCGGTTTTGCATTGCGTTACTGAAACGGAACCCCTAGATACAGAACCCGGCCCTTGTTGCTGCCAACTTAGATGGGCAGAAGGATTACATATAAAAAAATGAAAATTACATGGAGACATGGAAAAGTGACTCATTACCGATGGCCTAATTATCTCTTCATCTGAGAATATAAGTGTCACTTTTTCCTCCAAAAATGATTGTTCCTGATGCTAAATGCACTTTCAGAAGTCAGATACTGTCTGACTGCATGGATCCAAAGCCCTAAACACTTGAATAACAGTCACAGCGTGTGCCACAGTTGTTGCTACAATCCCATAATTGCAATAGCAAACACATAGGGTATGGAACACTTGTGCAGCCCCTATCCCTCAACTAAAGAGAGAGATGTTTCCATCCCCCTCCCCTCTATATAGGCCATATATTTACTAGTATTCATTTATATGTAAACTTTGTTTGGTTTTAAAGAAGGTACATACATCTGTGCAAAAAGTTCAGTTCCATGAGTTAATCATTAATGCACAGAGTTTGGGTAGGTTTAATAGTTACTCAAGCACATTCTCCCACCAGTTTTAAAAAAAACATAAAATTGTTCTCCTCCAGGCTTCACTTCACTTCACTACAGGCTCCCAGCATGTAGGTGAGGAGTGGGGTGGGGGGTGTGGAATCAGTGAGGTGTGATAAGTTTCTACAATGTGTTTGTATGCTCTTATCAGGTTTCTCAGTGCATGTGAGATAAAAGGGTTCTGTGCATCACAGGAGATGCTCTAGGAACCACTTTGCTGGGTGGTGTTGGTATTGTCCACATTTACTGAAGGTACTTCCTGCTCACATCTTCCTCTGCCAAACTGGGTGGAAGACATGGAGCAAGTGAATGATGATGTGATTCTGCTCATGCTTCTTATTGAGGGACAAATGTTTATGGGGTGCAGTAGATGACTGGCAAGACACTGGATGGAGTCGAGGCAGAACTTACTGACATGTAGAATCATAGAATATCAGGATTGGAAGGGACCTCAGGAGGTCATCTAGTCCAACACCCTGCTCAAAGCAGGACCAATTCCCAACTAAATCATCCCAGCCAGGGCTTTGTCAAGCCGGGCCTTAAAAACCTCCAAGGAAGGAGACTCCACCACCTCCCTAGGTAACGCATTCCAGTGCTTCACCACCCGCCTAGTGAAATAGTATTTCCTAATATCCAACCTGGACCTCCCCCACTGCAACTTGAGACCATTGCTCCTTGTTCTGTCATCTGCCACCACTGAGAACAGCCGAGCTCCATCCTCTTTGGAACCCCCCTTCAGGTAGTTGAAGGCTGCTATCTAATCCACCCTCATTCTTCTCTTCTGGAGACTAAACAATCCCAGTTCCCTCAGCCTCTCCTCATAAGTCATGTGTTCCAGACCCCTAATCATTTTTGTTGCCCTCCACTGGACTCTTTCCAATTTTTCCACATCCTTCTTGTAGTGTGGGGCCCAAAACTGGACACAGTACTCCAGATGAGGCCTCACCAATGTCAAATAAAGGGGAACGATCACGTTCCTCAATCTGCTGGCAATGCCCCTACTTATACAGCCCAAAATGCCGTTAGCCTTCTTGGCAACAAGAGCACACTGTTGACTCATATCCAGCTTCTCGTCCACTGTGACCCCTAGGTCCTTTTCTGCAGAACTGCTACCTAGCCATTCGGTCCCTAGTCTGTAGCAGTGCATGGGATTCTTCCGTCCTAAGTGCAGGACTCTGCACTTGTCCTTGTTGAATCTCATCAGGTTTTTTTTGGCCCAATCCTCTAATTTGTCTAGGTCCCTGTGTATCCAATCCCTACCCTCTACTGTATCTACCACTCCTCCTAGTTTAGTGTCATCTGCAAACCTGCTGAGAGTGCAGTCCACACCATCTTCCAGATCATTAATAAAGATATTAAACAAAACCATCCCCAAGACCGACCCTTGGGGCACTACGCTTGAAACCGGCTGCCAACTAGACATGGAGCCATTGATCACTACCCGTTGAGCCCGACGATCTAGCCAGCTTTCTATCCACTTTACAGTCCATTCATCCAGCCTATACTTCTTTAACTTGCTGGCAAGAATACTGTGGGAGACCGTATCAAAAGCTGTGCTAAAGTCAAGGAATAACACATCCACTGCTTTCCCCTCATCCACAGAGCCAGTTATCTCATCATAGAAGGCAATTAGGTTAGTCAGGCACGACTTCCCCTTGATGAATCCATGCTGACTGTTCCTGATCACTTTCCTCTCCTCTAAGTGTTTCATAATTGATTCCTTGAGGACCTGCTCCATGATTTTTCCAGGGACTGAGGTGAGGCTGACTGGCCTGTAGTTCCCCAGATCCTCCTTCTTCCCTTTTTTAAAGATGGGCACTACATTAGCTTTTTTCCAGTCATCCGGGACCTCCCCCGAGCGCCATGAGTTTTCAAAAATAATGGCCAATCGCTCTGCAATCTCATCCGCCAACTCCTTTAGCACTCTCGGATGCAGCGCATCCAGCCCCATGGACTTGTGCACGTCCAGTTTTTCTAAATAGTCCCGAACCACTTCTTTCTCCACAGAGGGTTGGTCACCTTCTCCCCATACTGTGCTGCCCAGTGCAGCAATCTGGGAGCTGACCTTGTTCATGAAGACAGAGGCAAAAAAATCATTGAATACATTCGTTTTTTCCACATCCTCGGTCACTAGGTTGCCTCCCTCATTCAGTAAGGGGCCCACACTTTCCTTGACTTTCTTCTTGTTGCTAACATACCTGAAGAAACCCTTCTTGTTACTCTTAACTTCTCTTGCTAGCTGCAACTCCAAGTGTGATTTGGCCTTCCTGATTTCACTCCTGGATGCCTGAGCAATATTTTTATACTCCTCCCTGGTCATTTGTCCAATCTTCCACTTCTTGTAAGCTTCTTTTTTGCGTTTAAGATCAGCAAGGATTTCACTGTTTAGCCAAGCTGGTCGCCTGCCATATTTACTATTCTTTCTACACATCGGGATGGCTTGTTCCTGCAACCGCAATAAGGATTCTTTAAAATACAGCCAGCTTTCCTGGAATCCCTTTGCCCTTCATGTTATTCTCCCAGGGGATCCTGCCCATCTGTTCCCTGAGGGAGTCAAAGTCTGCTTTTCTGAAGTCCAGGGTCCATATTCTGCTGCTCTCCTTTCTTCCTTGTGTCAGGATCCTGAACTCAACCATCTCATGGTCATTGCCTCCCAGGTTCCCGTCCACTTTTGCTTCCCCTACTGTTTGTGAGCAGCAGGTCAAGAAAAGTTCTGCCCCTAGTTGGTTCCTTCAGCACCTGCACCAGGAAATTGTCCCCTACACTTTCCAAAAACTTCCTGGATTGTCTGTGCACCGCTGTATTGCTCTCCCAGCAGATATCAGGGTGATTAAAGTCTCCCATGAGAACCAGGTCCTGCGATCTAGCAACTTCTGCTAGTTGCCAGAAGAAAGCCTCGTCCACCTCATCCCCCTGGTCTGGTGGTCTATAGCAGACTCCAACCATGACATCAGCCTTGTTGCTCACACTTCTCAACTTTATCTAGAGACTCTCAGGTTTTTCTGCAGTTTCATACCAGAGCTCTGAGCAGTCATACTCCTCTCTTACATACAATGCAACTCCCCCACCTTTGCTGCCCTGCCTGTCCTTCCTGAACAGTTTATATCCATCCATGATAGTACTCCAGTCATGTGAGTTATCCCACCAAGTCTCTGTTATTCCAATCGCATCATAGTTCCCTGACTGTGCCAGGACTTCCAGTTCTCCCTGCTTGTTTCCCAGGCTTCTTGCATTTGTGTATAGGCACTTAAGATAACTCATTGATTGTCCCTCTTTCTCAGTATGAGACAGGAGTCCTCCCCTCTTGCGCTCTCCTGCTTGTGCTTCCTCCCAGGATCCCATTTCCCCACTTACCTCAGGGCTTTGGTCTCCTTCCCCTGGTGAACCTAGTTTAAAGCCCCCCTCACTAGGTTAGCCAGCCTGCTGGCAAAAATGCTTTTCCCTCTCTTAGTCAGGTGGAGCCCGTCTCTGCCTAGCACTCCTCCTTCTTGGAATACCATCCCATGGTCGAAGAATCCAGAGCCTTCTCTCCGACACCACCTGCGTAGCCATTCGTTGACTTCCACGATTCGACGGTCTCTACCCAGTAGAAGATAGCTGACCATGAGAGTGATGACAAGCCGTTCTGGTCCCATGGAATAGATACAGTGACTGCCAGTATTGCCATGATATGCCCAGGGGTGGACCTTCACTTCTGGTCTAGCAGAACCAGCACAGTGCTGTAGGATCATATCATTTTGCAGGGGAGTGAATAAAAAGAATTTCAAAGTGAAAAATCAAGAGTGAATGGGTTAACACCCAGAATTGATGCAATAACGCATGGAGTTGCCCAAAAACAGTTAACTGCAGTAGGAATGGGCACTCCTGTAACCCATTTGACATGCAGAGAAAAACAACAGACACTGGGGGAAAAAATTCAAGTTTGGTAAGAGCAGATAACCCCCACTATCCACTCAGAACCAGGATAAAAACCAGGAATATGCATTCCCAACTGCCTTAACCCACGGAGCCCCACTCCTTGTTCTGAGCTAATAATATAGCCTTCTTTCTCAAATATTTTTATGTACCAGTTAAGTTTCTCTTTATATCCTCTCTCAGTTTGCTAAACTTGCTGCTGCCTGTACTTTAAGATTAATTAACACTGTCAAGTAATCTCTCTCTTAGCTCAAGTCTCCTTCCCTCTCTAGGTTCCCCCCTTCCCTCCCATCTGCTCTCTCTCTTTGTTTTAAAAGTTATAGATATTATAGAAACCTCCATCGCCAAAAAAGACAAAGTAACAACAAACAGAGAAAACAAGGTAAATTATTTACTCTAACTAAGTCCAGTACATTAATTATTTTAACCCTTCAGGAATGCAACAACTGGAAATATCCTAATTTTCTTGAAGATATGGTTGCCAAGCAACAGAAATGTAGACTCTGCTTCTAATCCTAACCACTGACTAATATTTGAAACATGGGTTTTCCTTATTTCCATATAGCAGAGTTTTTAAAATAAAGCAATGGAAAGTAATGGAAAATGCCTTAAGTTATTGAATTAATACGAAGTGGGCAAATAAGTTAATCTGAATTTTTATTAATACCTATTAAAAGTTTTAAATAAAAAGGTAATAACTTGCTTATTTAAATGTTAAACTCTTTTGTTTACCTATCTGTTTTTGAAAATACATCGCCTTCATAATTTTGAGCTCTTAATCCAATATCTAGATTAAGCAGTTTTTCTCACCCCACTGGATACTGCAGTCTTTAATATACAGGTTTGTTCCTTAAACCTGAGCCAATCTCCTCTGTTGAAGTCTTGTCTTCTTCTCAGTGTCTTAGTTGCTTGCAGCAAAGGTGGAGGCAGGAGAAGGGCCCAGTATGTGTCCACTCTGTCTGTTTTATACCCTCAGTCTATGTGGAGCACAAGTCCTGGTATGTCTGGGAGGCAATTCCCCTGGTGTGGCCTCATGCAGGTGAGTCGTTGCATTGTTGCTCCATTGCTAGACGATGGCTGTCGATGGGTTGTTTGACACCCTGCCCGGGCATTGATTACTTTCCTTGCTGTTGCCTCTGGGGAGCTGATATCTGGCTGATTCCCCAATTTACAGCATGTTTTAGTGACCACCATACAACACAATTCTCATAACTTCATATGCATTAATGATACACATATATGGTTAGAGAAATGATTTTCAGCAGATCATAACCTTTCCCCTGATACCTTACAAGGCATGCTTTATATGTAAGATCATGATTATAAGAAAATGAGGAATATGGGAGTTACAGTATGCTCCCCCAAGGTATAGAATGTCGCATATTGATTCCAATTAGGTGACTCCCAAGCCTTACCTAGGCGTTGGGGTCGGAGTTAAGGAAACGCTGATTGGAGCACCACTCTATCGAAAGCTACATCATCTCTGGCATGCTGGATGATGGCGTAATGAGAGGTGAACGTATGTACCGAGGACCAAGTTGGTGCTCTGCAGATTTATCAGGACCTGGGCCAGAAACACTGATGATGAGGCCTGAGCCCTCGTAGAGTGCGCTCTAAGAGCCAGGGCTGGTATTTTGGCCAGCTCATAGCATGTGCGGGTGCATGATGTGATCCAGGAAGATATTCTTTGAGATGAGACTGGGAGTCCTTTCATCCAGTTTGCCACTGGTCACACCAACAAATACATCTTTTCCACTTTGCCAGATATGTGGCTCTAGTGGAGGCCTTTCTGCTGCCGAGTAGGACCTCCCTTACGTGTTCTGAACACAGAAGCTCCATGGGGTTCAGCCATGAAGCTTTCAAGCCATGAGGTGGAAGGACCGCAGGTCGGAGTGATGAAGACGACTGTGGTTCTGAGTGATCGGGTCAGGGAGAAGATGCAACATGACCGGGATGTCCACTGACAGTTCCAGCAGTGGGGTGTACCCATGTTGTCAAGGCCACGCTGGTACTACCAGAATTATCTCTGCCCCATCCCTGCAAACCTTGAGTAGGACCTTGTGCAAGAGAGGGAACAGGGGAAAGGCGTAGAGCAGGCAGCCTCCACAGAGTAGCAGGAATGCGTCCGTGATCGAGCCTGGGCTATATCTCTGGAAGGAGCAGAACATTTGGCACTTTCAGATCGACCTGGGGAAACCCCCACCTTTGGAAGATGAGGTGTATGACATCCGGCTGGATGAACCACTCGTGACTGTGGAAGGACCTGCTGAGGTGGTCAGCCAGTGCGTTCTGAACTCTTGGTAGATAGGATGCTTCCAAGTGACTGGAGTGCGTGAGTGAGTGAGTGAGTGAGTGAGTGAGTGAGTGATGCAGAACTCCCACAGCAGGAGGGCTTCCAGACATAGGGGAGAGGACCGGGCTTTGTTGATGTAAAACACGGCAGTGGTGTTGTCCATCAGAACTGCTATGCACTGACCCTGTAGTCAAGCCTGAAAGGTCTGGCATGCTAGTTGCACTGCCCTCAGGTCCTTGATATTGATATGGAGGGAGAGCTCATCCTGCGACCAAAGGCCCTGTGTTTGGAGGTCTCCTAAATGCTCACCCCATCCCAGAGATGACACGTCCATTACTAGGGACAAGGAAGGCTGGGGGCTATTGAAGGGGACTCCTTCGCACACTGTCCAAGGATTAATCCACTATTGAAGTAACTCAAGCACCTGCCCCGGCACCATGACCACTGAATTCAGGCTGTCATGTCCCAGGCGATAGGCCAAAGCAAGCCAAACCTGTAGAGGCCTGAGCCTCAGTCTGGCATGCCGGGTCACATAAGTGCAGTTTGCCATGTGGCTGAGGAGACTCAGGATCCCCTTGCTGTAGTGGTCAGGTATTGCCTGAGGCCTCGAAGGATGTGTGTCATGGCTTGGAATCGGGACTCTGGCAAAAGTGCTCTTGCCTGAACCAAGTCTAACACCGCCCCGATTAATTCTATTTTTTGGATTGGTGCCAAGGTTGACTTGTTCAAGTTGAGGAGGAGACCCAGTCTCTCTAAAGTGGATCTGACCAATCAGACTTGAGATGCCACCTGCCTCCTGAGCAGCCAGCTGTCAAGGTAGGGCTATACCTGCACCTGCCTCCGACAGAGGAAAGCAGCCATGACTGACATGCACTTGGTGAACACTTGGGCGGCTGTTGAGAAGCTAAATAGAAGGACCATGAATTGATAATGTTTGTGGTCGACCATGAAGTGTAGGAATCGTCTGTGTGTAGGCCAAATAACTATATGGAAGTACGCATCTTTCATGTCGAGAGCTGCGTACCAGTCTCCCGGATCCAGAGAGGGAATAATGGTGCCAAGGGAGACGGTGAGGAACTTCAACTTTACCATGAATTTGTTGAGTCCTTGCAGATCTAGAATGGATCTGAGACAGACACACCCCTTGGCCTTATGGATTGGGATGGATTGGGAATAGAATTCCTTGCCCCATAGCAAGAGAAACCTCCTCCACTGCTCCCATGGCGAGGAGCGCCAGCACCTCCTGCATGAGGAGTTGCTTCTGAGACGGGTCCCTGAAGAGGGACAGGGAAGGGGGGTGGGAGGGAGAGTCAGAGCAGAACTGGGGAGAATATCCCACTTCTACCATATGGAGAACCCAATGGTCTGAAGTTATTTGGGACCAAGCATGGTAGAAGTGGGACAGACGATTCAAGAAAGACGGGGAAGGATCTGGAATTGAGGCTAGTGCACCATCCTCGGGCACACCTTCAAAAGGCCTGCTTTGAACCTGACAATGGTTTAGTCGGGCCCTGGCCCTGCCCGGGCGTGAGGTTTGAAAGCTTTCGTCTGCCATTCCTGCCCCTTTTCCTATAAAAGTCCTGCCTTGGCCAAGGAGGATAGGAGCACTGCTTTTGCTGCTGGGACTTGAAATGTTTATGTTGGGTTGCCAGGGTGTGCATACCCAAGGATTTCATGGTAGCCCTGGAGCCCTTTAGGCTATGCAGCCTAGAATCAGTCTGCTCTACAAACAGACCTGCCCCATCAAAAGGAAGGTCCTGCATAGTCTGTTGAATCTTGAGTGGGAGTCCCGAGGCCTGCAGCCATGAGCTACACCTCGTAGCAATTCCGGAGGACAAGGTGCACGCCACTGAGTCCGCAGTGTTCAGTGAAACCTGTAAAGAGGTCCATGCCACTGCCTTTCCCTCCTCCACTATCGCTCCAAACTCCTCCCTGGACTCTGTTGTCACCAGCTCCTTAAACTTGAGCATTGAGTTCCAGGAGCTGAAGCTGTATCTAATCAGAATTGCCTGATGGTTGGCAATCCTGAGTTGCAACCTGCCCCTAATAGAATACACTTTTCACCCAAATAAATCTAGGCGCTTGGCATCCTTGGGCTTAGGCGCTGGGGCTTGTTGTCCCTGCCTCTCCTTTTGTTTACTGCAGCCACCACCAATGAGCAAGGCTGCAAGTGTGTGAGAGGTATTCATACCTCTTACATGGGACGAAATAATTCCTCTCCATACCCTTCGCTGTGGAGGGATGGAGGCCGGGGTCTGTCAAATGGTCTTAGCATTGGCCTGTATAGTCTTGATGAGGGGTTGAGCCACTCTCAACGGGCCTTCCAGGGCCAGGATGTCAATCATCGGGTCTTCCGACTCCACCACCTCCTCAGCCTGCAAGCCCATATTTCACGCCACCCTGCGAAGGAGGTCCTGGTGGGCACAGCTGTCTATGGGGGGCGGTCCAGAGGCGGAGGTGCCTACAACACCTCATCTGCGGAGGATGACAAGGAGGCTAATTGGGGAACAGGGTCCTCCTGATCCTCTTGGTCTGCAGGGGCCTCCTGTCCTTCCTCTCTGTCAGAGCCAACCACACATGGATCAGGCTCAGGAACTGGGGTTGGTTCCAGGGGAGGTAGAGTGACCGGTACCTCCTCCGCACCCCTAGGGGTGGGGCGACTGACTGATGCCTCCAGCACCCGCGGTTCAGAGGTCGCCAAACAGGAACCTTTGGATTGGGTGCCCTGGGCCTGGTGGTACACCCACAGGGTCCAAAATGGCCACTGCGCTGGTCCCTGCCACTGCACAGGCCATGGCCATGCCCCCACCTAAGGCCTTCCACGGTCCGACTGGTGCCGGCCCCGCTCTAAATATCTAGACCCCGTTTCCAAGTCCAAAGACAGGGACCAGGACCATGATGGGCAAGGGAGTGCTGAGCAGAGCGGGACTGGGGAGTGGCTCCACAGGCTGGGGAGTGGTGTCATGATGCTGGGGTGCAGCGCCGCAAGGCTGGGAAGAGGTGCTGCAATCTGGAACAGTTCCGTGATCTGGAGCGGTACCGAGATTGGGATCTGTGCAAGGATGCTGACCGGTGCCGGGATGACTAGTGCCAGAAGTGGGACCTGCTACTCGACAGGAATCAGAGTGAGGATCGGTGTTGCGATCGGGAGTGCTGGCACAATCCGGAGCAGTGGTGCGAGTCCGACCGCGACCGGTGCTGCGATTGCAAGCGGTGCCAGGACTCTGAGCAGTGCTGTGATTCTATCGGCGGTGCTGAGGGACGGAGCATTGCTGGTTTCCCTCGAGACGGTGCCACACATGCGGTACCGGAGGCTTGGCTCGTAGGGACCGTGGTGCCATCATGACGATGTAGTCCCTCACGGCCGCAAAGGTGTCCAGGGTAGATGGTAATCCACCTCCTCAATTACCTGGCTCAGGGAGTACAACAGCACCAGACTCAACGGTCCCCCTTGCAGGCCGAAGTCAACAGTGCCAACTCCAAAGTCTTCGGCCCTGGGTCCTCCGCTCTGGGATGCACCCCATTGGCCGGCTCCAAAGGGTGGGTCTCTGAGTCAGAGATCCACTCTTTCCCTGATTCCAGTACCACTTCTGCGTTGGGGAATGGGACCTGTGCCGGGTCGATCCCGCCGGTTTTGGCCCAGGGAACTGCGGTGCCACGGATCTCCCCCAGAATCCTTCCATGGTGCCGCTTCTACCACTGCCGCCGTGGCGCTGTACACCGATGGGCTCGGTGACAGGTCTTGCCGCTCGTGTAGGTTGCGGTCTAAGTGCCACCTCCATAAGGAGCTGCTTGAGGTGAAAATCTCACTCCTTTTTTGTCCTGGGGCAAAACCCTTTACAAATCCTGCACTTGTCCACTTGGTGTGCTTCCCCCAATACTTTAAGCAAGTGTTGTGGGGGGTTGCCCATTGGCTTTTGCTGGGACTTTCCACAGCATCCAATGCCATTGATCTTGAAGTAATCCTGATCCCACCTCCAACAAGCTGCAAGGCAGATTTCCTGAAATGGTGTGGGTCCTTCCTCTCAGACCTAACTTTACTTACCTATTTACTTAAAAGATAAACATTGCAAATATTTTAAACACCTCTCTCTTTTTACATTTTATCATTTCTTGTGGTCCTTTATAGTTTCTAAGAGTGATACTAATTATCAGAGGGTCCTGTGGCACTTTACAGATTCAGACTAACACGGCTACCCCTCTGATACTAATTATCAGCCATTGATTTAGGTTGACCATACACCAAATGCAACAGGTTTTCCTCCTAGGCAAAAAGAGCCTTTCAGTTGGTCATGGGGATGTAAGCAGAGACCAGACATTGTATGGCAAGGCCCAAGAGAGGAGGAAGTTGGGGCTTGGACTGGTATTGAAAGTTATAGTGATTTGGGAGGAGCCAAAGGTGGCATAACTGTTCACAGGTCAAAAGAGCTGGGCTCAAGTGTGGTGATTGAAGTCCAGGGACAGAATGGCAATGCCAAAGGTAGGCCAGATGCCAGAAGGGAATAGATTTATGGGACTGACATCATGAGAACAAGCATAGCTTATCTGATCTGTCCTATCAATCTTGATTTGTCACTTACTAAAATCAACATACTACTTTAGTTTTTTTCCAGTTAAACTTTAAAATGTTTCATGGGCTAGGGCTTCCACCATGAAACTGTTATGAGGGAACATAAGAAAAGACATTTTTTTCAATTTATGTGTTGTGAGATACTACTTGGCTATATGTCTGAGAAGAGGACCAACAAACAGAAACTTCTTACTCAGTAGTTTGCAAACAAAAGAATTCAACAGAAACTTAATTATAAATACTTAGTACTTATGCAGTGAAATAGATACTGTAAGAAACATCAGGACCATCTACTGAATGAATTGCAAATAGAAATTCTAATCAGGATTAAATAAGAAAAAATTCTTGAAATGAGTAGCTAACTCTATGAGGAAATAGAGTATATTCTGCACTTTTTCCTTATTGTGACATTGGACTATGGCACATGTGGTATGCATCAGCAGTGTGGAAAGGGTTTCTGAGCATCATAATCCAAAGTGAACAATGATTATCAAATTTTGTGGGGAAATGGATATTTACTAATGCAGGCAAGTGCTAAATATTTAAACCACAGATGTGTTGGTGACCCCCATAAGATAAATTGCATATATCAAGCTATATGAATTCCTCATTTGCACTCTACCCACCAATTTATCTATAGCTGAACTACTTCTAACATTACAAGCTTATAAGGCACTACGGTAATACAAATAATAAATCATATTATTAAGCACCTTCAAACCACCATCATATTTTAAATGCCATAGACATATATCCTGCCTTCTTCCTACATATAAAATTCTTCTCCCTAAATTACAGTGTCCCACAGCCAAGGTTGGGCAATATTTAACTGTACACTAGTGACAGGCTTGAAGCCTTACATGCTTATACTTCATAGGGCCTAGAAGTTTTATCCCATTGGAAAAGTATGATCTCCCACATTCTATTGACACATTAAACATTTGCCTCTATTCTTTGAGGATTCCATAATATTAGACCTTAAAATTATGATATTATTAGGTAGCTGGTTTAGAATATTTTAAAATATATTTCCAATCATTTTTAAACATATTGCCAATAATTCTTCACTCCCTCACAAGACTGGCTGGTTAGATGCACGGCAACAAAGGGAGACTGGTGGAGGGATAAGAAAACCAGTGCCATTTACAGAACTGGCCTTTAAATTCATGAAGCCTGTGACCACAGTCCCACAACCCCTGTTTTAGAGAAACTAAAAATGTAAAGAGAATCATAGCTGTCTAAACCTGTAAAATGATATAAACCCAAGTAAACAAATGGCTAGTTTTAAAAATGCAAGCAGTTGGACTCCAGCAGCAGTATGGAAGGTACCTAAGATAAACTCAATTTATTATGAAATTTAATAGTCAAAAGCATAATGTAATGATTATTATTTATATTTAATTCAATAAAAACCTTCATTTTATTTTTTCCCCCTGAAGTTTCTACACCATCAGAAGTGTCATGAAATGCCATGCTCGTGCCGAAGAATGTAGGTCATAATTGCCATGGAATGCAAGGGGCTTTCTTTGTGTCTATAATCTGTTATTGGATGTATAAAATATATCATTCTGCATTTCTAGGCCTTATCCCTCACTTCACACTCAGCAAAAACACCTGTCTAAAACAGAGGGCAATTTACTTTATCAAGGACTGCAAAAACAGGCTGACACTTTGGGGATTGACCCAGACTGGTAAAATGTTCTATTACCACCTGCCTTGTAATCCTGGGAATCTCTGTGCTCCCAGACACCAGCAGCATGCTGACAGCACAGTGGTTTCACCCTGGTTTCAGCCCAGTTATTCCTTTCAGGATGACACCAACAATCCTCCTGGTCTCAAGTCTCCCCAAAAACCATCTCCCCTGCAGTGTCCAGTCCTTCTTATTGGGCACACACAGAGGTAACACTAAGTTTCTTGCCTCCAAAGAGCCAGTCTGTACAACAGCTTGGTAGTTCCGCTGGGGTTATACACTCCACTTTAGCACACAGAGGGGGGAATTGAACCTGGCTCTCTACACAATGAATAGGCTTAAGCACCTAAAATGCTTCTTATGGGCATGTTAGGCACTTTCTTCACTCCATATGAAGGAGGCAGTGGTGAGGGCACTCTGTACCCTATAATTTGTAGCCTCAAAGTGGTTTGAGCACTTGATCAGGATGTGGGAGACCCAGATTCGATTCCCCTCTCTATTGTAGAGGGGAAAAGAATTTGTAGAAGGTTTTTTTCCCCTCTCAGAAACATGCACAAACCACTAAACTATATAGAATATTCTGATATGGGGTCTCCCATTGAAACATCTCCACTGCGGATAAATAAATAAAGAATGATGGGAGCAAGGGGATTGGACCCAGAGTCTTCCAGATGGGTGCTATAGCTACTGCAGTTCTAAGTCTCTCTCTAAAGACTGTTCCACTGAGTATAAATACTTAAATGATTTTGTAGTCCAGAGAGGTTCTCCCTCAAGGTCTTTCCTCTTTATACTGCTGTGGTAGCCTAAGGAGCTATGAAAGCCCTATATGCAGACAGGGAAGAATTTCTCTGGCAGAGGAATTGAGTAAGACAGCCACAAAAGGCCTCTGAGGCCTCCTCTGCAAGGCCTGGCACAGGGTGTGCTGAGGGCAGGGTTGTAGTGAACACTGCTGTGGTGATTTTGGGTGGTACTGTACACAGAAGCAAATGAATTTGGGCTGCTGTAACTTAAGCAGCTGGGTGACATTTCAGTTTTCTCCAAGAGACACAGCAGAAAGCTTCACCCAGATTGCAAACTCTGCTATTTTAGTACAGTTACGTAATATATCCATAGAATGGACTATATGATTAAGAATATGACTCACACAACACTTATAGTGAATAGTGACTTTATATGATGAACACAATTTGCAGGCAACACATAGGCTGAATTTTGTTTCCATTAATCACTCAAACATTTACAAATGGCAAACAAATTAGTAACAATCAAATTATTTTTTGTAAGGAGGAAATATGGTCATATTAAAAGAGTGAATTGTTCACTACAAATAGTTTGCCCAGCTCTACTCAGTTATATGAATCATATTAGCCATTTGAACAAGAAAACTTCAGAAAGACTTGTAGAGACTTGATTTTGTTGGTAATAATGAGACACCTTGAAATGGCACAGGTAGTAGAAGCAATGGCTTCCCCCAGGTTTATTTAGGCATTCAGAAGACAAAAATCACTAGGCTTATTAAACTGAAAAGAATGTTGCTTGCAGTGTTTATTGTAGCTGTGTTAGTCCCAGGATATTACAGAGATAAGGTGGGTAATATCTTTTATTGGACCAACTTCTGCTGGTGAAAGAGACAAGCTTTCAAGCTTACACAGAGCTCTTCTTCAGGACTGGGAAAGTTAGTCAGGGTGTCACAGCTAACTACAAGATGGAACATAGCATAAGGAGTTAACATGTAAGAGACTATTCAGGGCAAAGTGGGCAATTAGCACCTCAGCAGTCATAGGTCAAAGAAGGGTTAGTGGGTTATAGATTGTTGAAATGGGCCATGAATTCAGTGTCTTTATTAAGTCCATGATTTGGGATGTCTAGCAGAGTTATGAATTTAAGCTCCCAGGCTCATCTTTTGAAAGTGTTGTGCAGGTTTCCTTTGAGGACGAGAACTGAGAGATCAGGTATGGAGTGATCATTTTATGAAAAGTGTTCACCCCTGGGTTATATGCTGTTTCTGTCCTTTATCATTTTTCTATGAGAGTTCATACAATAGCATAGTTATTGTTTGGTTTAACCCATGTAGATGCTATTGAGACATTTAGTGCACTGGATGAGGCACACCACATGTTGTGATAGGCATGTGTAGAACCCAGGGATCTTGAAAGGTGTGAGGTGGGGATTATTTATCATTGTAGCAGTGGAGATATGTGTGCAGGTTTTGCATCTGTTGTTATGGCAAAGTCTGGTGCCACTTTAAGTTTGTGGGTTCTGGTCTGTGGGGTCCGGCTTCTAATGATGTTGTTGGCAAGGTCAGAGGATGATTGCAGGCCAGAAGACGGGATTTGGGAAAGATTTCTTTCAGGATGTGGTCCCCATTGAGTATGGGTTGTAATTGTAGAATGATACCCCATAGGAGTTCCAGTGTGGAGTGGTAGGAGACAATGAGAGGCATGAGGTCAGAGGGTTTTTGTTTTTCTGTATTGAAGCAAGATATTTGGGCGGCCTGTTCCATGATGCGATCTGCACCTCTGGTTGAGTGTCTTTGTCTGGTGAAGGCAGTTTTAATGTGTTGAGATGTGTATGCCAGATTTTCTTCTCAGAGCATATTCTGTGGTATCTGAGTGTCTGGCTGTAGATACCAGATTTCTTGTTAATGTTGCCTGCATTCTCTCAAAAATGGTGTTAAGTCAGGGAATGCTCAGCTTTCTTGTATATATATTGTAGCATTTAATTTCCTCATAGTAGCTGGAATAGATGGGTTCAAGCAGTACTTACCTAACACCTGGAGCTTGTTGAAATATTACTGCTTTGAGAGATAAGAAGTGTTCAATGCCCTCAATACATTTAGTTGTTTTGTGTTTGTTTGAAACAGCTGATAAGAATTCATTCACAATACAGTTTAATGACTTAAAACAAATAGGGTAAATAGTGTGCTGGATGGCTAACCAGCAGAAAACATGCCAATTCCAAATATGTGTCACCTGGGATATTTGAGGCAGCTTTATGTCTGGGAAGAAAAACAGATTCTGGCCTCTGGGAGGATGGGCCAGGTAGTGCAGCTACACTACCTTCTGCTGCCAGTAAAGCCTTCCTCACCAAACCAGTTTTCTCAGTGTGACCTGCTTCCCCCTGCTCTCAGGTCATGACATATCTCAGAGAGTAGGAAATAGCAATCTGGTAGGCAGGTCATGTCAGGAGATCAGATTGCAATAAAGAATGAAGAAAAGAATTCTGAATATTTTAGGCCTAAATACACAAAGGTACGTAGGTGCCTAAACCCCAGATTGGGCACATAAGTCCCTGTTTTCGGCACCACTGAGATCCACAAAACCCCTGCTTGGCTGTTGCCTACCCCTGTAGGTACATAAAGTCACTTGGCACCAAATTTTTCACTGTATAAGTTCCCTGTGTGCCTAAGTTTCTGTCTCTGGACATTCACACTGTTGTATCACTCTACACTTCTGGATGCCTAAGCCCCAACATGATCCTCAAACCAAGGGAAAGTCTCTCTTGCCTGTGGGGCCGAGGGCCCATTCAAAATCCAGCTAAAGGAAGTGGTGGTGGGGTACTTGCTTTTGTAACTTTTAGCCCAGTGGTTAGATCACTCCCCCAGGATGTGGAAGGCTTGGGTTCAATTCCTTCCTTTGCCTGCTGGAGCAAAATGATCTGAAGAGATCTCCAACTGCCTCAGCAAGTATTCTAACCATTGATCTCTGGGATACTGGAATGTAGGGATTCCCTCAATCTCTCCTGTTAAAGCTGTTCCACTGACACTTAATAGCTAGGTTTGTGGATCTTAAACTGCAAATTGTATAAGGTGTATCTCAGGGTAGATATTTACTCATTATGATTGCCAGATATCGAAAAAGGCAATATAAAGTCAAGAAAAGCACATTTTCAACCAGAAGTAGGATTTAGTATATAATATGAAAGGAAATTTGTTTTTTATTTCCAGTGCAGCTTTATTCTTAAGTAGGGCACAACATAATTGATGGTGAGAATAAAAATACTTAACTCTGTAGAGAAAGCATCTGTGACAGTGTTTTGGAAAATGGATGGTAGGTTCCACTTATTAATTTTGGGGCTTTTGAAAAACTTGAAATAAAACTTTTGATAAGTTGATTAAATCACCAAAGTACAAATACAATCCAGAGCCATAGTGGAGCACATGAAGTTACACTGTTTATATTCAGAACACTGGGAAAACGAGGTCAAATGCATTGCTGGCACAAATAGGGATAATTTCGTCCAAGTTAAATTAATGGAGTTGCGCCTGCTTGTATCAATAGTGAATATGCCTGCTGTTTCTAGGTTCATGGCCAAACTTGGCAGCTTGGCTAAACATTGTAGTTATCTTATTTCACTAAATGAATTGCTGATAGATTTTCTGGTATAGTATGAGGTACTGATGAGAACAACAATCAAAGCAAGCTGGTTTCAGAGTCTACACAGGATTTTACAAAACCATTTGAGATTGTTTGGTCTGTGGAGTCAGCAACAACTGATGCATCTGAGGTAAAGGAAATGGCACCATCTCCAGTGCCTGTGAGGGAAATGCAGTAGCCCACAGGAGGGAAGTATATTGATTGGATGCTACGATTGCAGAGGGAATCACTGAGTTGTAGCATCTTAAAGATTTCAGTTGGCTTTAGTTCTTTTACCAAAAAAAAAAAAAACTGCTTGTAGGAATGAAGAGAGAGAGAGAGAGAGACAGAGAGAAAGAGAGAGAAACAACAACAACTGCTGCAATGGTAGAAGTAGCCAAAGCTTAACCCTCCTCCCCAAAAATCAAGGCATGCTAACTTAGGTCTGGGAATCTGATGATGCCTATGCCACATGAATGACCTTAAAAACAAAAGCACACAGATTAATCATGTCTTGGGTGATTACTGCAAGACAGACAGATGTCTGAATATTGGTGTCTCTCAGACACTGTTAATGAGACAATTATGAGTAAACAAGAGGATCTCACAAGTAAAAATAAAACAGACACAACACTGCTTAACACAGACACTGGGGAAAACATTTCTGATTTAGGGAAAACAGTGTCCAATTTATCAAATTAAAGGGAATTTGTTTAAATTCACCAGTCAGGGCTGGCTTAGTGGAAAAATATTCAGACTTTAAAAGAATGGTAGTTCTCAGCATTTCTCCTGAACTTAAGTATTTTCCAGGGCTGCCCAGAGGGGGGACAAGTGGGGCAATTTGCCCCAGTCAAAGGGCCCCGCAGGGGCCCCCACGAGAATGTCGGAGGCTCCCCCCACCTCCACCTCCGCCTTCCCCCATCCCTTGGTGCTTCAGCGCGCCGTGTCCAGGAGCAGCCCTGGACAGCACTAAAGCCACGTGGCCTGAGCTCCTCCCACTCAGAGCTGCATGGTAAGGGGGTGGGGCTCTGAGCTCCAGGCCAAGCGGCAGGAGTTCAGGTCCCGTGGAGCCACAACACTGCAGCGCTGTCCAGGGCCACTCCTGGACGCGGCACGCTGAGGCTCCGGGAGAGGGGGGAGGCGGGAGTAAGCAGCATGGTAAGTCCCTCTGAGCCGGACACCCCCCTGACCCCACCCCTCCCGACAGCCCTGACCCCCAGCTCTGAGCCCAGCCCCTCTGAGCTGGATATTCCCCGACCCCATCCCCCCCACAGCCCTGACCCCTAGCTCTGAGCTCAGCCCCTCTGAGCCAGGCACCCCCTGACCCCATCCCCCCACAGCCCTGACCCCCAGGTCTGAGCCCAGCCCCTCTGAGCCAGGCACCCCCCGACCCAGAGCCCAGCTCCCCACCCAGCCCTGGGCAACAGCAGCGCCACCCCCAGGCAGCGACAGCCCATTGGCACCAACCATCATCATCACCTAGTGACAGCCCATTATGTAATTGCAAATGTATACATACCATTAAAGCATTTAATGTTTTTAAATAATGTATTTTGTGTATTTTCAAATTATTAAAAATTAATTTTTGACTGTATTTCACTGGTTATTTTTTACATTTCCAAATACATGTTACTATAGTATTGCAACTTTTTTTTCTGGAAGGGGCCCCCGAAATTGTTTTGCCCCAGGCCCCCTGAATCCTCTGGGCGGCCCTGGTATTTTCCTGCACAGTAAATGAGTCTGAATAAGCCAAGTAAGGGAAACATGCATTTGAGCCAGTTCAGTTCTCATTGGCCATACCTATCATATCTGTGGTGAAAAAGGAAGGAGCTACTTACAGCAGTGCAATAAAAACTCACAGTGAATAGAATCTGGATACATGCCTAATAACAAGGAGAGGCAAGCCTTATTTCTTCATTATCAAATAACTGTATTAGTGAACTTGACAAAAAAGATGTATATCAATTATAGTTTATTGACTAGAACTCCAGATCATTTTTATTTACCATAGTCATAGTCACATTTTATAAATCATGCTTTAGGTACATGAACAAATTCTTTTTTTTTTAAATAAATAGAGATTCAAATTAAACCGATTTTAATTAGCATCCTCCCCACCCTTTAAAACTGAAACCTTCTACCCACCCAGGAAAAGCTTAGGAAGGTGGACAGGCTTTGCAATTGGAGAGCTGGGTAGAGCCTTTCCTCCACAGAAAAGCTCTGATTGATTAAAGGTGAGGTAGGCATCCATCTCCTAGTTTCCTGATGCTGGCCCACCTCTCATTGTGAGGGTAGAGTAGCAGCAGGAGATTGGCTACAAACTGCCTAATTCCCATTAGAGAGGAGGAATGTCACTCCAGGACAAGGACAGGGAATTGGCAGTAGGTCCCTGGTTGGCTCTGGGACAGTCAGCAGACACAGACATGGAATTGGCAAGAATGCTCCTGTGACTTGCTGTAGTTTGGGTTTGTACTAGACTCTGGTTCCCAAACTTTAACAACCTGTGAACCCCTTTCACTAAAATGTCAAGTCTCGCAAACCACCTCCTAAAAATGAATCTTTCCAGGGATTTTCTCCTTTACCTGAGTATAAATTATAAAAGCAGTGATCTTGGAAATATAAAATATGTTTTTATGGCATGCTTATTACACACTGTTTATTATTAATTGTTATTTATCATTACAGTATTTTTATTACATTATGAAAACGGCAACAGTCTTCCAAGATCTCACTTTCGTAGCTTGTATCACTTTGAATGAGCCTGTTATAAGACAAGGCTCCTATGTTTCATCAAGGAGTATCAGATGTGAAACAGCATGAAGGTATTTAAGAAGCCAACTCAAATCATTCCTCCTACACGAGCATTCAGTCTTGAGCAGTCCAGGCAAACAACACACATTACAACAAAGCTTAAACTTGTTCTTCATCATAATTTTAAAAACAATACTAGCTGCCTATTTAATTTTTAAAACAGCAAAAAATATTCACCTCCCTTTCTATTTCTTATAAGCAGTCTTGAAGTTTAAATCTCCTCAGAGTGATAGATATGCTTGCTTTGATCTGCTTAGTCCTGCTTGCTTTGATCTGGAAGTCCAGGGGCTCCGGGCTTGCAGATCTGATTGCTTTGATCTGGAAGTCCAGGGGCTCCGGGCTTCTGGCCCCGTGCTGCCGGGGTCCCTGGGGATAGCTCTATCCACCATTAGGAAATTTTTTCACAAGAACCCCCTGTACAATTTCGCCAACCCCCAGGGGTTCACGAACCCCAGTTTGGGAACCATTGTACTAGAGGAGAGAATGAAAACAGAGTATGTGGCAGAGTGGTCTGACCCAGGGAGCAGCTAGACCTACCTGGGAAGTCCAGCCCAGCAATGTTGGAGACGGACATTCCAGGCAGCAGAAATCAGAACTCAGGACTCTGAGTTCTAATTGCACTCTAGCATACAGTGACAACAGCAAAGGGTTGGTTTGTACTATGTATGGGGAAGAACAGGCTGGGCAGTGGATGTTGGGGCTCAATCAGTTTGGAGAGCATCAATTTGTATATTTAGGCTCTGAGAACTGGGTATGTTGTATTATTACATCACCCCTGATACTGATAGCTTACCATTCAGATAAATACTGCTTTATTGGTGAGAGCAGAGTCCATTCTTGGGGCCAACTTCTGCCTTTCTATGGGGAGAAGGGAGGCTGGTTATTAGTCAAGGACAAGGGGGATTTGTCCTAGGCATATAGTCTAGGATTTGAGAACCACTCAACCAAACCCAGCATACCTCCACTTGACAAAGACATATCTTAATGTTCAACAAATTCAGGGTCCCTCAGACAAACAGGGGAAATTATTCCAGAGACAAGGACCATTCACTAAAGATGTTCTGCCATCAGTCTCTCTTGTTTAAATCTGGGGGGCTGTTTCCTAGACTACAGCAACACTACTGCACAAAAGTAAGGAGGTGATTAATGAGGTTAAGGACCCAAACAAATTGGAGCTTAAAAAGGTCAAAAACACCTCAAGTTACAACCAAAATCAAACTGAAAGATAATATTATCAGTGATCACAGAGGCACATTATGTTACAATCAGTTGTTGTCTGGGTCTATTTTACTTCAGGAACAACCAAATAATTGTAGCCCGCTGACTCAAAGACAGTTCACAGAAAGTCTGTTTAGGTGATTAAAAGTCCTCATGATAATTTGAGACAAGTTATTAGAATACAGCACTATTGTTTCTACCACTACAACTCATAAGAACATAAGAACGGCCATAATGGGTCAGACCAATGGTCCATCTAGCCCAGTATCCTGTCTTCATATAGTGGCCAATGACAGGTGCTTCAGAGGGAATGAACAAAAAGGTCATCATCAAGTGATCCATCCCCTGTCATCCATTTCTAGCTTCCGGCAGACAGAGGCTAAAGACACCATCCCTGTCCACCCTGGCTAATAGCCATTGGTGGATCTATCCTCCATTAATTTATCTAGTTCTTTTTTTTAACTCTGTTATAGTCTTGGCCTTCACAACATCCTCTGGCAAAGAGTTCCACAGGGTGACGGTGTGTTGTGTGAAGAAATACTTCCTTTTGTTTGTTTTAAACATGCTGCCTATTAATTTCATTTGGTGACCCCTTGTTCTTGTGTTATGAGAGGGAGTATTTATTTTCTCCTTATTTACTTTCTCCACACAAATCATGATTTTATAGACCTCTATCATATCCTCCCTTAGTCGTCTCTTTTCCAAGCTGAAAAGTCCCAATAAAGTCTAAATCATTTGGGGTGTGGCTTTGGCAATACGAGCCCCTGAATTCCAGTCATTTTATGGGGTTTTGTTGTTGATTTGGGTTTTTTTTGTTTTGTTTTGTTTGGTTACTTATTTATTTGCCTACTTACTTATTTGCAAAGCCAATCAGTCCAATACAATGCATACAAAAATAAATTTTCCTGGCTAATGTGAAGTGACTACTTTATGAAAGTATATTCATTGAATTGTTACTTAATTCACTGGACTAATATACAATTAGACTTGTTCACATAGATCTGGATAGAACTTTTAAGGAAATTATTTGAACATCAGCCCTAATATTGAATTGTAATTAACTTGCCTCCTTGACATTTCAAATATTGTATTTTTCTGTTGTAAAATAAATTCCCCTAGTTTTAATGAAAAAAATTGTATAACCCAGTGACTAAAGTTACTACCTCATTTTGAAAAGACAGTATAGTGAAAGCTGTGGCTAAGCTGTTTTTATGAGAAAAAATCATCAGATTGCTCATTTTTAAATAGATCGCTACAGTTTCAAAACTTAATTATCTTTACCTTCCCCAAATTCTCTGCATTTAATAATAAAAAAATTCTCTCTGATGAATAAAACTCTATTAGACTATAGTTTCAGATTATTTAAGGCTAGAAAGAACAATCTGATCATCTTGCCAGACCTTCTGAATCTCACAGGCCATTAAATTTCACACAGTTACACCTAAATTGAACCCAATAGCTTGTGTTTGAAGAAAACATTACTTCCAGAAAGGCACCCAGTCTTGATCTGAATTCTTCTTCTCTTAATATTTTCATCATTTCTTTTGGTAGTTTGTTTCAATAGATAATCACCTTCACTGTTAAAAAATTGTGCCTAATTTCTCATTTGAATTTATCTGGCTTCAGTTTCCAGCCATTGGTTCTTGTTATGCCTTTTGAAGACATTTTTGGTATCCAGTCTCCCCATGCAGCTGCTTATACATTAATCAAGTAATTTCTCAATCTTATTTTTGATCAGCTAAAATGGTTGTACTCTTTAAGGCACTGTAAGGCATTTTCTCCAGCCCTTGAATCATTTTATGGCTCTTTCCTGCCCCTTCTCCAATTTTTCGACATCCTTTTAAAGTGTTGACAGGAGAACTGGACTCAGAATGGTATTGTCAGTCTCACCCATGCTGTATACAGAGGTAAAAATCAGCTCCCTACTTTTTCATGCTGCTCCCCTGTATATATATCTAAGCATTGCATTAGCTCTCTATATATCTAAAGATAGCACTGTACATATGTATATCTAAAGATTGCATTTGCTACAGTATTGCACTGGGAACTCATGTTGGGTTGCTTGTCCACTATGACCCCTAAATCCTTTTTAGATTCACTGCTTTCCAGCTAAAACCTTTTTAGATTCACTGCTTTCCAGTATACAGTCCCCATTCTGTTGGTATGGTCTGAGTTCCTTGATCCGACATGTATAACTTTGCATTTGCCTGTATCAAAATGCATTTTGTTTGAATGAGCCCAGCTTACCAAGATCATGCTGCCCTGTCTTCATCATTATTCACCATTCGTCATCCACAGATTTTATTAGCAATATGTTTATGTCCAGATTGTTGATGAAAATGTTGGCTAGCATCAGGGCTAGTACCCATCCTTGCAGAACCTACTAGAAACACCCCCTTTCATTGATTACTACTTTTTGACATTAATTTGATATTTCATAGTACTAATTTTTTAATCAGAATATTGTATGGTATTAAGTCATTATTGATTGGCATTAATTATATTCCTATCCTTTAATTCTTTATCAGTTGAACCCCCAAACAGCTTTTTCATTATTTTACCATCCTCCAGTTACCCAGGTCTTTCTCCTTGCCCTTTCTGAATATTGGCACAACATTAGCATGCTTCTAGTCTTCTGGAACTTCTCTGGTATACCAATATTTATTAAAAATTAAAATCAGCAGACCAGAGAGCTTCTCTGAGAGTTCTTTTAGGACTCTTGAGTGGAAGCTATCTTGAACTACTGATATAAAAATGTTTACACCTAGTAGATGTTGATTTATCTCTTCCTTCATTACTAATGGATTAGAAAGTACTTCAGCATCCTCATGTGATACCAGGACACCATTTTGCTTTTTCCAAATACCAAACAGAAATATTTATTGAACACTTATGTTTTCTGGATCATTATAAACAATTTTTCCATGTCCATCTAGTAATGAGCCTCTCTCATTGCTAGGTTCTCTTTTGTTCCTAAATATGCTTAGTCCTGTCAGCCGTGGCTTTTCCCCGGATGTCTTTAGCTTCTCTTTTCAATTTTCTGTCTTTCATAACTTCTAGTTTATCTTGATGGCTATTTATTTCCCCTATTTTTCCATTTGTTATATACTGCTGCCTTCACTACACTAGCAAACCAGGATAGGCTGTTAGCCAAAGTTTTCCTCATTCTTGATTGTGGAATTGTGGCTTTTTGGATATCTAATAAGCTCTTCTTAAAAGACCTCCTAATTTTCATTCATATTTTTCTGTCTAAATTGGTCTTCCCAGTTTTGCTCATAATTTTCCTCAGCTTTAGGAAATGAGCCATTCTGGAGCACCAATGTATATTACTGCTTAAGACTGTTCTCTGTTTGCCTGTAATCAGGTCATGATTAGGGAACCACCAACTTCCAGTCCAGTGATTATAATAGATCAAGATGAATTAATGATGTCCAAAATAGAATTACCTCATCTGGGTACAATACCTTTTATATTAAAATTATAGATCATTTTTAGAAACTCTGATGATGTTTTACTACTGGCTGCATGAAATCTCCAGCATGTGTCTCCCAAACTGAAGTCCCTCAGAACACCACAATTCCTCTTTCCACACATAAGACAGGCACTTAAGGAGGAACTCATTATGCTTCTGATTTAATTCAGTGGTCTATAACAGACCCCCCCACCAGTACCCTCTCCTGGACTTTGTTAGTTAGCATATTGGTCCACATGCATCCAGTGGTTAGGACTTATTCATAATTCTAAAACAAGTAATGGTGAGTTCTGAACCAGGATGTGGGCAGCCTAGCCTAATGATTGGAGCAAGAACCAGGCCTAGTGGTCAGAGCAGAGCAGTATATTCATGCCAAGTGGACAGCACCCCGTCCTGAAACCTTTGCTGAATTCTCTGTCCATTCTCCTTAATATGGAGTTGCTGATGCTGACTGCTTGCCTTCTTAAGATGGTTGAAGAATCTCTCTTGCAAACTGCTTGCTTAACACCCCAAGAACCACCACCAGATACATCCACTGTAGCTTTGTATTCTATTCCTCCAGATACATATTCTTTGTAGTTAATTTGCTGAATATCTGATAATGATTTGACACTTTTAGCTGGGTTGAATGCCTTTCCAGGCAAGGAAACACACAACATGTTAATACTATAACCTTAATGATGACCTCAGAAGCATTAGCAAATACTCATCACACTGACCTATGGGTTAAATGTATGGTGCCTCATGTTTGTGAGTGAAATATGAGGTCATATTAAACATATTGCACTACAGAGAGAGGAAGAATAATGTGTTGTGTGTAGTGTTTTCTTATCTGTTGAAGGCACAACCAAGAGTATCACCTCTCGTGTCTCCACTATCATATGTGTTCTTCTTAATTATTACTATTCATAAATATCTAGCTTGTGGTAGTGCCTAGAGGCTAACCAGATTAGGGCCCCATTGGGCTAGACACTGTACAAATAAGTGGCAATACCTGTCCTAAAGATCTTAAAGTCTAAAAGACATGAAATAACAGGTAAATGAGACAAAGAAGTGGACATCTCCACTCCAGGTACTAATCATACCGAAACCTGATTTTATGAGATCTAATGGGATTACAGCAGATAGTGGTAAGAGTGAAGGTATAGAGCATAACAGATATAACACTTAGCAATTTTATATAGCATTTATTTTTCAAAGTTCTTTACATACATTGCCAAATCCTCACTGCACCCCTCTGAAGTAAATAGCAGTAAGTAGTTTCCAATACCAGTGTATCAGAATTCAGTAAGTAAATTTAGCATCACATGAACGGATTTTTTGTTGTTGTAGTGTACTCTGTGATTACCTGCAGTTATATGATTAAAAACAAGAATCACATGAAAACACAAGCATAAATATAATCTGAAAATACTTGATATTATTAAGTCCATTGCTATTTTCAAGAGAAACATAGCAAGAAACATAAGTGAGCCACATGGCACAAGAGTACACTTTAATTTTATGTTCACCCAGTCAAATAAAAATAAGATAGTAATACTCACAATCTTAAATAGGAGCACTGTACCAAAGCATCTTTATTATTCAGCTCACATGGTAATAGTTCTTTTCTTTAGGCTACTAACTGGTTCACTACACAGGCTTCAAATGATGGAAGAATCATGATGATCATACTAAAATGATAAACATGCTTATTTTGTGTAGTAAGAAACATCTGAACAATCGTTGAGTACTTTATGGGACATCAAGAAACAGTCAGACATGGACATGATTTATATTTTTGCAATAGAAGAGTCTTATAAAAATGTTTGGCTGGTGTTAGTTTCTAAAACTGCACAATTATTGTTTGTTACTTAGGGCCAAACTGTGTATACCAAAGGACAGAATTTGGCATTTTAAAACATATTCTATTCTCATTTTTTCCCCCAGGATTCTGATACCCAGCATATAGTGACATTGAAGAGTTGGGGGAAGCAATCCAAAGAGTTTCCAAGCTGATATCTGCAACACTGTTTGAGGAAGGGCACTCATTTGGGACTCACATTCAGGCCAGGTCTCCACTACAGACATAGATCAGTATAACTGCATCACTCAGGGATGTGAAAAATCCACACCCCTAAGTAATATAATTATACTGACCTATCCCCCTGTGTAGACAGTACTATGTTGAAGGGAGAGCTTCCCGCATCAATAGCTACTGCCTCTCAGGGAGGTGAATTAACTATGCTGATAAGAGAAGCTTTCCTGTCAGCGTAGCAGTGTTTTCACTAAAGCACTCCAGTGACACAGCTGCACTGGTGCAGCTGCACCACTGTACTGCTGTACAGGAAGACAAGCCCTCAAAGTCTTGGAGGATTTTTTTAGATCAATCAAGGGCTGCTTTAGAAAGACCCAAGAGCAGCTGTAGCCAAAAAGAAATTTTGCTGTCTGCATCTGACTAGAAGAGTATGACCTTTTCTTTCTGGTGCATACCTTGCTAACATCATCTGTGTTTTTGCCACTACAGGACTAAGGTAGGCTAACCTAATGTGCTCTACATGAAATCCACTTAAGTGAATACAGAATGCAGCCACCCAGAAGGGCATCACACAGGGAACATATAACACCAATACACTGAGATGGGCAGTGCTAAGGACTGTGGCCCTGTTTCTCCAGTGAGCTCCCAGTGGTGGACATCGGTGCTTGTTTTCAGCCCCCTGAAGTTACTGGGGATATGAGGGGGGGTCACCCACCTATAGCTCACTGCAGCATTGAACTTTGGATAGTACTGTACTACAGGTAATTGTGTTGACACTGACCTAATATGGCAGACCACCTTGCTTTTCCAAAAAAAGCTATGACATGGAAGTCAAAAACTGAATTTTTTCTGGCAACATCATGACCAGTCTCTGAAGAATAGATAGTGATACCTGTTTGTGATGAAGCAGAGAAATTGCCAGCCAGTACCACAGGGGTTAAAGAGCCTTGGGGACCAGCTCGTCCAGGACTGGATGGGGGAGAAAAGAAGAGAGCCTGGCTCAGTTTGAGGTTGACTGGCAAAGAGTCAGGAGTTAGCTGTCTCCATGCCTGAGGGGAAGGAGCATTAGCCTGCCAGCCAAGGCAGCCAACAAGAAGCAAGCACTGGTTCCCCAACCAAGCCCCCAGCACTGGAGAGAACAGAGTGAATGAATCCCAGAGACACTGTGGGGCTTGTCCTCACCAACTTGCAGCTGCCCTGCCCGAAGGAGCCGGGGATTGTGGCAAGGCGCCACCCTAGGGAGGAGCCTATGGGAAGCAAGTGGCCCAGCAAATTGGACTACAGGGGCCATGCCCCAAAAGGAACAGAGTGGTAGGAAGTAGTCCAGGGCAGTGGATTTTGATTCCCTGCTAGGAGGGCTTCCCCTGTTCAGAGATTGATGTACACAGAGCCTCTGGCTGGGACCCAGTGGAGAGGGAGAGCCTGGGTCCCCCTAGCCTGCCTGACCTTAAAGACTGAGGCTCCTCGACCAAGCAGTGGGCAGAGAGCCAGGTGCTCTAACCATTAGGTGGCCTGGCCTTCCAAGCTGCCTGTCATAATGTTTCTGTACAGTTTGCATTACTTTGACAAACTTAAAGGAAAATTGATAACAGTATGAATTTTGGCAATAACAAACCAGAGATAAAAATGTAATTCTAGAAGACACACAAAAAAGGAAAAAGAGAGGAAAGAAACAAAAAGAACATGAAGTGATAGGTGAGGTATACCCTGCAGGTTGCAAATCATATTGTTCACTCCACAAGGATATGAACTTCACCATAGTGACAATGAATCAACAATTAATCATATGGCTAGATTTCTGGCTCCAAGATTTTTTTATGTATCTCAATTCAATCCTCCTCAAACACAGGTGTTGGATATACATAAGGCCAGATTGTTATTCATGGAGCAGTCCTGCCAATTGTTCCAAAATTAGAGCAAGTGATAGAAAAAATGAGATGTCTGCAGAAAAGTGTATATTCTAGTAATGATCGCTACTTTCCAATTTATGTTTGTGAGCAGATGCCATTCTCAACCTGTTCTTAAACACAGTCCACACACTACGTATAGTTCAAATGCAGAAATTAACAACACAACACTTCAGTTCAAATTTTCTCCCTGGCTCAGTTCCTACTCAAGAACTCTTCAGCCTATATCTTAGATCCTCTTGCCACAGAGTGCTCCTTGTACAGCACCTGTATATTCTGGTAGGGTAAAGAGACACCTACCTCAGTGAATCACCAGACCCCTCTTAACATTCCCCAGAAGGATTCACTTCTGCTAACAAGGGGCGGTGTTTCAGGCAAACACTGACAGCTGTGGCAAAGTGCCTCCTTCTCCTTGGCAGGCTCAGTCCTTTTTAGCCTTGGAGACCCAGGCTTGGGCAAAGCAAAACCCTGTAGGTAGCACAGGGGCTGGCTATTCCTTCCCTCAGTCAGTCCCTTGTGCTTGTTTGTCTTCCCTTCTGGGGACAGAGTGCAGCCTTCCTTGCTGGATGAGTTCAGAGCCTTGTTGCTCCTAACTTACTGTCAGCTTCCCTGGTTCTCTCACTCTCCCCCCCACCCCCCTTCCATGCCAGGGAGGGTTTAAAAAGGTCCCAAGCAGTTGGAGCCAGCTGAACCTAATTAGTTCCCTAGTAACCCCTTGCCCAGCTGAACCTTATTTCCCCATGGTTCTCTCTCTTCAGTGGCTTGGGAGAGGCCTTTTTAATCCCCTGGGACTGATTACTTACCACCCCACCCCCTTTGTAGCTGTTTGTCCTGGGTTTGCCACACAGCTTATTATAAAGTTGTTTTCTATCCATTATTAACCGTATAAGTTGCAAATGGTGATTTTCTTAAAAGAAAATATTTTTTGTTTTCAAAATGAGATGATGCTCCCTTTGTTTTGCTTTCCTTTTTCATTCCCCTCTGATACAGGAACTGGCAAAACATGTCAATGCAAAGTCAAGAAACATGATAGTGTACTCGTCTTGAAAATATGCAAGCATAGTTCAAGTGAGAAACATGACTGAGATACATAAGCACTACGGATCAAGGAAAGCTGTTAAGAATTCAGAGTGAAAGCCAACATTGGAGAAATGCCTTAAAACATTTTCTGGTATTCACTCAGCCTCGTCTCCTGTTGGATACAACATCTAAGTTCCCATCAGAGGGTGTTGGGTGGGTGGATTGTTTTTTTGTTTTTAGGGGACCAGTTAAAATGTCATGGTTCTGTGACAGAGGAGAGGAAAGAGAATAGGGTAACTATTGATGTAATCATTACATAAGCAAAAATACTCAAATGAGGTGATACTTTCTTTTGCCATAAAAATAATAATATAGCAAATAATCACAGAAAATTTCAGTATAGTACTGAATTAAAGAAAATAACAAAGATTTGTCTAACATTGTTTATACTATTTCTGTCTTAGGCACCTAGCACACTGGCACTTTTGAAAAAATGTAAGGAAAGTCAAGGATATTGCACAATCATAAATGGACACTAAGTTAATCAGATATATTATTTGTTGTGAGTTATTCACTCTACTTTAGTAACAATGATATTCACCCACTTCACAGGAGTATTATGATGATTAATTTTTAGATCCTTTGACAAGATATATAATTGCTATGAAGGTGTTCTAAGAGTTAAAGTGAGTGAGTGAAGCACAGTTAATGGTAAATCTAAATATAGTTATACTCAGTGGAAGACAATGATAATAGATTGAAACTAGAGATCAATCTAGAGAATTAATAATTGAGATGATGTATTATCTTTATTGTATCCAGTATAAGGATGAAAAATAATCGAGTCCCTAATAAGAAATTAGAATTGTGACTTGTTATGCAGTGGTGGATACAGCAATATACTGTTTCTCACAAGAAGATATTAAGTTTCAAGGACTGACAGCCACTTACAATCTCTCTGTGACTTTTAAATAAAGTATTAAAAGCCATGGGAACAAGAACAGTAAAGAATTACAGCTGATTTGAATGGCAGAAACTCAGTTAGACACAGGAGCTTTTGCAAGCATTGCAGTTGTTGCCATGATCAGTATGATTGCTTCATAATCATGGGCAATAGATGTTGGATGTTTTCTGAGGAAGTCGTATTATCTCCACATAATAACATTGATTTGGGATTCTTCTCACAATTTCTGTAACAGTGGCATCTGCAGAGAGGAGTTTTGTTTCCATCGCTTGATACTCTCACAACAGAGATCAACAATGAGTCAAATACGTCTGTCATGTTTAGCCTATAACTTCAGCTGAGGATGAAATTGAGTCTTCTTGACTACCGTGATTTAATAAATAAATTTGCTGTGATTTGATAAGTTTGCTGCTATCAAAATAAAGAGAATTATTCTAATTAGTAGTCTTTCACTTTTATGCTTCTGAAGTACACTTTAGTTAACTGTAAAATGTATGGTTTGTGTGTTAAAATTACTTTTTTTGTTTATAGTTTTGAAAGAGAAACCAAAGAGTCCATTTAGAACCCTGTACTACTGTCATGGTAAAACTGTCACCAGCTAGCAGTGGTCACAGTGGCTGGGAACGAGACATTAGTACTATTAGGGACCTATTGTTCCCTAACTTTCATGATTCTTTTCACATGAGAACTGTAAAAATCAACTGACTTGTATACCTTTCCTGAATGTGATATTACCTGGATAAGGAATACAGTATTAGAAATAATGTATACATTATTTCTATGATAAATCTACATGGCATATTGCAAACATGTTTCTTGCCCCAATGATTTTTCCAATCTAAGGACCTGTTTTTGTGAACCCTTACTCATATGCATAAGTGAGGACTTCTCACCTGAGTAAGGGTTTCTAGACCAGAGGCAGTGCCAGCCCATTGGGGACCGTAAGCAGGACTATTTGAGGGGGTGGTCTCCCCACACACAACACATACTAAAAAGGCAAAAAGGGGGTTCATTGAGTTGCTCTGGGCCCTAAGCAATTGCTTAGTCTGGTTATGCCTAGCGCCAGCAGTCTTGTTGGCTGGGGCTGTAAGAGCATCCGGAGATAAGATGAGAACTTACAATTCCTTTTGACTTTGTCCTCAGCACCTCTCAGGAACAGGCTCTGAATAAGACACAACAAACACACACAGGACAAGACACGGTGGTCAGTAGTTTTAGATAAGAAAGATTATTGATATACAGCTAATGAGGTCACACAAAAGGCAATAAAGGGGGAATGGGATTAGGGGTCAACATCATCAGAAAAACTGAAGGAATTTTTCCTGAGGAACAAGATCCTCATAGGCTCATCTCAGAATTTACATTATTTGGCTGTTTTAGCTTATCACCGCAGTTTCCTTTAATACAGAGTCCCCTTTCTCCTGCTGCTACTTGTCCATAACTACTTTATCCAAATACATTCAAACTTTAAAAAATAAAAACGGAAAAGGTTATATAAATAAATTAACCACTTCTTAAATGACCCAGTGTTCATTTAGGAATCTTTAGTTTTCAATTTGCAGGTTTGTGTACTTAATTTAACAATTGTGCTGTTTGAAGCAACAGATTCAGCATAACATGGCTCTTATCTGCTTCTTATTCTAGAACATATGAAGAAAATTGGCCAAGCTGTTTCTGAAGTACAGATCATAACATTTACCTATAATATGGAGTCACTGAGAAGCAGCTCCAGTAAAAGTATTTTTTGTGATTACTTTCAGGGTACACTACAATTTTTTTTGGAAAGCAAGAAGGTAATTGATCAAACCATTCCTAAATGAGGATACATAAAAACGACATTCTTGAAATTTTACTCAGTGTCTCGTGTTTTTGGTTCTACCTGGAGTCTAGCTGAAAAACAGCTTTATTGTAAACCTTCAAATTATACATACATATGAGTGATAATAATACAATTTAGGGTGCGGGCTAATTAATAAAAATCAGTTACAAAAATGGGCTTATAATTTGGTAGAGTTGATGCTTCATAAAGTAAGTGTGACCTACTGTTCACTTTAGATCTTTGAGGGACAGGGAGAAATGAGAGCTCAGTGGCACACTTCTAAGTTCTGCTGAGTAGTGCAAGGCAGGGGAAACTGAAGACCCATAGAAAATACAGAGCTTCAAAGCACAGCAAGATAAGAAGCAGGATGAAATAGAGTCTCTGTGAACTCATGACATCCAGAAAACAGTGTGAGCTCCAGGGGAACAAGAGACTTTGCACAGCTCCTAAATCTTTTACATATACATATATACACACGTAATGCGTCATATATTATTGAATATTCCAAAAATAACCTTAACTCTGTCCCTGAAGAGCTGTTTACTCTAACAAGAAGAGCATTATATGATAACATAACCACAATTTTAGAACATTTTTATATTATTGACCACAAAAGTGGAATACATTCTGCAGATGTATGTACTTCATTCTTTCCTCTATGATAAATAAGCCTCATTTATAGCAATACTGGCCAGGTTTGATGAGAGACTTACTGAGGCCAGTGACTTGTATGCGCAGAATAGATTGGATGAAGGTAGACATATAGTATCTGTAGTGAGGTCTCTGATTCATAAGGAAAGGGTGACATGCAAATGTGTAATGGAATTTCCAATCTAGTTAAGTAGGACAGATGAGGTAGTTTGTTTTTTCTGATTTATAAGCTATTCATGACAGGAACCATGTTTCCTGTGTGTTTGTACAAGAGCCTAGCATAAGGCCCCAGTCCTGATTAGGTCCTTGGATTCTATCACAATACAAACGAAGAAAAAAATTAACCATACTGGATGCAGGGGATATAAGAGCTTGCCTCTGGGCTGGGCATGGAGAGTACAATGTAATCAAGTTTATGATATATATAATGAGGGTAATAAGCAAGATGTCAGTGTTTCTAAAAATGAGAGGGTAAACTGAAGGATAGACTGTGGTTGGGTGTATGGATTGTGTATAATAGTTTGTAGCCTATATTGAAAATATGAATTAGGATAAGAATTTCAGGTCTATAGGATGAGGCTGGGTGGGAAATACAGGGACAGAGTTAAATTTGGTTTTGGAATAAGCAATATAATTTTCTTCATACCTAATTTTTTAAGAGATCGTATGAACTGTGATTGTATTTTAATATTTACCTACCTATCCCTAGATGCTCATTCTTTTTCTTGTACATTTTTATTATTTTTAAAACTGTATAATTTCTTTGCCTTTTTAGGGCTAGTGCAATCCCCAGTACAATAATGCATCGGTAGTCACAATAGAAGGAAAATCTGTTATTTGACAGATTAAACTAATTTTACATTCAAACATAAAAAAATTGTATCTTGTATAAATTAAAAAGTGATCATGTCAATATTTATAGCATGCACTGTGCTATAGAAACAGAACAGCTCATAGGAGGATAGCGAATATGCCTTCTTTATCAACTCTAAGTGATGACATTTTATTTGTGGTTTAGTCACACCATACTGTTGATATATAAATTATTCCATTTTTAGAACATACTTTTCTGTCTTGATCATTTGCTTGTTATGAAGTTACATGATAAAAAGTGAAGAGCTAGCTGTGTCCATCAAATGGTATCCATGTAAGTATTCTCACACCTTTTATCAAACTGTCTGTACTGAGCTATCTTGATTATCACTTCAAAAGTTTTTTTCTCTTACTTAATTGGCCTCTCAGAGTTGGTAAGACAATTCCCACCTTTTTATGCTCTCTGTATGTGTATATATATCTCCTCAATATATGTTCCATTCTATGCATCCGAAGAAGTGGGCTATAGCCCACAAAAGCTTATGCTCAAATAAATTTGTTAGTCTCTAAGGTGCCACAAGTACTCCTGTTCTTTTTGCGGATACAGACTAACACGGCTGCTACTCTGAAACCTGTCATCAAATGGTTGTGGATCACTGATTTTGAGGCTCATTCTGTGCATATTTGGCATACTTTAAACCTACAAATTTTATAGTATGATAGTTAGATATAGGCTCTAAGGGACCATATACAAATTAGAGATTTCTAGTGATTGGTAGCCAGGGCTACAGGGATGTGTAGACTACAGTCAGCATAGCAAGCTCTATGATTAGGGCCCTACCAAATTCACGGCCTTGAAAAATGCATCACAGACTGTGAAATCTAGTCTCCCCCAGTGAAATCTGGTCTTTTGTGTGCTTTTACCATATACTTCACAGATTTCAAAGGGGAAACCAGTGTTTCTCAAATTGGGGGTTCTGACCCAAAATGGAGTTGTGTGTGTGTGTGTGAGGGTTGCGAGGTTATTTTGGGGGGGGGAGGGGTTTCACGGTATTGCCACCCTTGTCTAGCTCTGAAGGCAGCGCTCCACCTGCAGCAGTGCAGAAGTAAGGGTGGCAATACCATACAATGCCACCCTTACTTCTGCGCTGCTGCCTTCAGAGCTGGGTGTCCAGAGAGTGGCAGCTGCTGACTGAAGGCCTAGCTCTGCAAGCAACAGTGCAGAAGTAAGGGTGGCAATACCATACCATGCCATCCTTACTTCTGCGCTGCTGCTGGCAGCAGCTCTGCCTTCAGAGCTGGGCTCCTGGCCAGCAGCCGCCATTCTCCAGCTGCCCAGTTCTGAAGGCAATGCTAGCAGCAGCTCAGAAGTAAGGGTAGCAGTACCACAACCCCCCCCTAAAATAATCTTGTCACCCCCCCCAATCCTTTTTGGGTCAATACCCCTACAATTACAACACTGAAATTTCAGATTTAAATAGCTAAAATCATGTAATTTATTATTTTTTAAATCCTATGACCGTGAAATTGACCAAAATGGACTGTGAATTTGGTAGGGCCCTATCTATGACACTAGGGAATCTCCAGATAGCGATCTGGATGCTTTGGCAATGTGACAAAGTGACTCACCAGATGATGTGCCACCTTGCAGCTAGGTGTGGTTGTAACGCTGTATGAAATATGGGAGACACTTCATGATATTATTAATACCAATATTATAAATGCAAGGAATCTGACCAGATATGGCATGTAAGGTATCTGTGAAAATGTTATGATTTGCCAAGTACAATAATCTGGTTTATATATTTATATCACCTCTGTATTGTGAGTTATAGATATGTATATCTGTATTTCAAAACTTGTGCTGTGTGATACTCCCAGACAGATTGGCATCAGCACTAGCTAGACTGTTCGATGGCCCATCAAGAGTCATCAGCTGTACAAAGAACCCATTGAAAGAAGCCAGGGGCTATACCTTATGAGTCAGCAGGGCTTTGTAGGGACATCCTTATGGGCAGGGGACTCCAAGGTTTTTCCATGCCATGTGCTGTGAAGCTTGCATTTGGGACACAGGAAGTACAAGCCATGTGGCAAAAGGAATATTAAGGGCAGCTGCATCATCTCCATTTTGTCTTTATTCTTGCTTCTTACCTCTGGAGTAACTTTCTACAAAGGAAGCTCTGAACAAAGGACTGAATGACCCATCCAAGCTTTGGATGTGTTCCAGAGAGAATTTCAAGCCAGCAACTCACCAAATCTGCTAAGAACCTGATATATGGACTTCTGTATGTATCTGATTGCTTTACCATTTAAACACTCTACTCTCTTCTTTTTTTTTCCTTTATAATAATCCTTTAGTTTTAGACACTAAAGGATTGTCTGGCAGCGTGGTATTTTGGGTAAGACACAAACTAATATTGACCTGGTAACGTGACTGACCCTTTGGGGTCAGAAGAACATTGTGTATAGTGAACAGAGTTTTTAAATAACTTCTCACTGTACTGGATTTAGGTGCTGACTGGGAGCCAGAGAACTGGAATGGAATAAAGGAGGCTGTGTGATTTCTTTTTTTAGCTTCTTGATAACCAGTGTGGGGAATCAGAAGCAGAGTTTGTGACTGGTTGGTGAGTTTAACTTCAGTGGTAACCACCAGTTTTGGGACTATCTGCTCCCCCTTTAGCAGCCTGCCCTGAACTTGGCATTTTCAGTTAGAGTTGCCCCAGGCATACCGGGTCTCAGTGGTGTCACAGCGTTTTTTCTCTCTGAACTCTGGCCATCTAGGTCCACTGGTGGCCAAATCACCTTGTGACTCAGCCCTCCAGCCAGTCCCTTTTGGGGTAAGCCAGGGTTTTAACTCAATAGTCCCAGGACCTTACATCAGGTCAGCAGCCTAGGCCGATACCCAGTAGGCCTTCCAACCATTTTTGTCCAGCGTGTTCAAGCTGGTCTGCACAGTGGGTCTGTAGAAGAACCTAGTCCATCACTCCCTCTGCCCTGGGTTCCAGCTCAGGGACCCTCATAGCAAGCAGTTAAGACTTATCTTTCCAGACCTCTTGCTTCTTTCCCAGGAGGGCTCATCTCCTTAGCAGGGGTCTGCTCTGAGGTTAAGGCCCTGTTCCCAATTCCCCACATAGCAATGGAAAACAAAATTAACAGAAATAAAAAGCAGCACCAGCCCTTATGTCCTAGCAGGATCCTTCAGTTATCTGTCCTACTGCTTTGTGCTCACAAGCACCTAGGCAGTCTGCTGTGCTCCTCTCTGGGAACTGAGAATGAGAAGTCTGTCCACCTCCCTAGGGCCCTCTGAGTTGGGGCTCCTTTTAAGGCTCCTCCTCCAACCCCAGATGGCCACCTGACCCCAGAGCTGTTCTTTAACCTCTTTGTTGCTGGCACTGCTTTTTAGATTTCAAGACTGCCGGTCAATGTTCAGTGACCATGTTGATGGCACTGGTCTTGCTGAAGCACTTACCAGGGAGAACCACATGAAGATTGCCATTTCCTTCCCCAAAATAAAAAGAAGAGGGACAATACAATCCACAAAATTAGCTGGGGCCAGTTGGGGAGCAGATGCTCACAACTTGAAGACAGACACCTTGGCCCTGGTCTTCTCAGCAGTTGAATACCATGTGTTAGTATGGGCAGATAGCATACATATAAAACTTGTTATCACACAACTGAACACTGCTATGAGATTTATCACAGGACTGCTAACGTCAACTCTGACAATCTGTCTGCCTGTCCTCACAAATATTTTATCACCATTCCTTCACAGATGCAAGATAGAAAGAATATAACTGCATGATAATGAACCCAAACTTGCCCATCTATGAAGATCTCCAATCCGAGCCCCCTGCCCCCACCAAGCCCGAAGATGCCTCCTTAAATCCAGGAACCCCTTCTGCTTAATGGCCAAAACTCTCAAAACCTTAGGCCTGTTACCAAAAGACAAAAGTGGTGGAGGCTGTCAGAAAATAGTGGGATCAAGAATCAAGACTGGATCACAGATCCTAAAGACCAACCACCAGGCCTCACCATGCCACTTAAAATACGGATCATGGTGAACTACATAAAAACCTCACACAGGCATTACAATTACCTGGCTACACAAATGAAAAATGAAGGACAGCCCAATATGTGAATGTGGAGAAAGCATCCAATTCATGGAACATCTAGTGAACCACTGCCTTCTAAAATCTTTCTTTGGAAGGATGGTCTTGGTTCATTTCATGTCAATGGAAGCCACAGAGTCGATGACAAATGTGGACATAATCCTTTAATGTTGCTTTTCAAGAAGAATCCCTCTTGTCTAGCCCATCACAAGCCCCCTGTGCAGACAGTTTGTAGCAGAGTCTAGTCCTTTATCTGTGTGCTTGGACTGTCTTTCTATATCTCTCATGTCTATACAAGCATATACATAAAATACATCTGCATTTCAAGAACACAGTAACTGTCATAACAAAACAGACAAAAGATGCATCTTGTCCACTATCCTCCGTCTGACAGGGGCAATGCTAAATATTTCAGAGGATGGTAACACTGAAGACAGAAATAACTAGTCTAACTCTGAATGTTAATATTTATCCAGCTAGGTCAGAGGAGGGCAAACTACGGCCCGCGGGCCACATCCAGCCTGTGGGACCCTCCTGCCCGGCCCCTGAGTTCCTGGCCTGGGAGGCTAGCCCCTGGCCCCTCTTCCACTGTTCCCCCTCCCCCGTAGCCTCAGCTTACGCTGCTGCCGGCACAATGCTGTGGGCAGCGGGGCTGTGAGCTCCTGGGGCAGCGCAGCTGCAGAGCCCGGCCTGCCCCGTTGCTCTGTGCTGCGCGGTGGCGTGGCTGGCTCCAGACGGGCGGTGCGGCTGTAGAGCCGCCAGACACCAGTGCTCCAGGCAGCATGGTAAGGGACAGGGAGCAGGGGGTTGGATAGAGGGCAGGGGAGTTCGGGGTGGTGGTCAGGGGGTGGGGGTGTGGATAGGGTTCAGGGTGGTCAGAGGGCATGGAACAGGGGGGGTTGAATGGGAGCAGGAATCCCGGGGGGGGCAGTCAGGAAGAAGAGGAGGGGTTGGATGGGGAGTCGGGGGGCAGTCAGGGGCAGGGGTTCCGGGGGCAGTCAGGGGACAGGAAGAAGGGGTGGTTGGATGGGGCAGGAGTCCCCGGGGAGCCGTCAGGAAGGAGAAGAGGGGTTGGATGGGGTGGCGGGTGGGCAGTCAGGGGTGGGAGTTTTGGGGGCGGTCAGGGGACATGGAGTGGGGGGGAGTGGATGGGGCAGAGGTCCAGGGGGGGCCATCACGGAACTGGGGGGGGGTTGGATGGGGCAGGAGTCCTGGGGGTGGGTGGATGGGGGGGGAAGGCCATGCCCCCTCTCCCCTCCCCTAACCGGCCCGCCATACAATTTTCAAAACCCGATGTGGCCCTCAGGCAAAAAAGTTTGCCTGCATCTGAGCTAGGTGCTTCTTATAGTAATACGAGTTTGCGTGCTTGTATCCTGGGTTCACTTCCCCCACCATAATACATCTAATTGAGCATTATTATGGGGGGGCAGGGAAGATATTTCTTCTTCACCCTAGCTAGGTTTTTCCCTAAAGAATGATGACTGACCATCCTTGAACCTACACCTGTACCCTACCTATGGTGTGGCAGTGGGGACAGTGGATAGCGAGGGGTAGCGGACAGGTGTGACAGTGGGGACAGAAGATAGCAGTGGATAGGAAACAGGTGTGACTGGGGACAGAAGATAGCAGTGGATAGGGAACAGGTGTGGTAGTGGGGACAGGGCCTAGCGGGGTAGAGGACAGGTGTGGCAGTGGGGACAGAGGATAGCGGGGGTAGGGGAGAGGTGTGGCAGTGGGGACAGGGGATAGCGGGGGTAGGGGAGAGGTGTGGCAGTGGGGACAGGGGATAGCGGGGGGTAGGGGACAGGTGTGGCAGTGGGGACAGGGGATAGCGGGGGTAGCGGACAGGTGTGGCAGTGGGGACAGGGGACTAGCGGGGGTAGGGGAGAGGTGTGGCAGTGGGGACAGGGGACTAGCGGGGGTAGGGGAGAGGTGTGGCAGTGGGGACAGGGGATAGCGGGGGTAGGAGACAGGTGTGGCAATGGGGACAGGGGATAGCGGGGGGTAGGGGAGAGGTGTGGCAGTGGGGACAGGGGATAGCGGGGGGTAGGGGAGAGGTGTGGCAGTGGGGACAGGGGATAGCGGGGGTAGCGGACAGGTGTGGCAGTGGGGACAGGGGATAGCGGGGGTAGGGAACAGGTGTGGCAGTGGGGACAGGGGATAGCGGGGGGTTGGGGAGAGGTGTGGCAGTGGGGACAGGGGATAGCGGGGGTAGGAGACAGGTGTGGCAATGGACCAAGGGGATAGCGGGGGTAGGGCACACCAGGGGACAGGGATAGCGGGGTAAGGCACAGCAGGGCAGTGCGCTTTGGAGAACACTGCACGGAGCAGGGAGGTCTCTCTTTGCGAGTCGGGATCAGCAAGCAGGCGGCTGCGCGTGGGGAAGGGTCAATACGGGATGAACGTAACAGTGCGAAGGGCGGGGTCGGGGGCGTGGCGTTCCGTCGGATCTACCCATCGCTCTCCCTCTGCTGGCCCCTCCCACTCTTCCTCGCTTTGCGGCAGTGTCGCACGTCTAGAACTGTGCTCTTCGCGGCAGCCGCGCCGGCAGCCGGAAGGCAGGTGAGCGGTCAGGATCTCGTGGGAGGGGGCGGCAGGCCGTGCCTACGTGGCCTTGGCGGCTGGGCCCCGCCATGGGTCTTCTCAGCTCGGAGCGGGGACGCGCTGGGGCCGGGTGTCCTGTTCTCCCGGGGGTGGGGGCTTTATTCTCCTGCTCACGGGGCGGCGGGGGATGCGGCTTTTCCCGGAGCCCGCAGCCCTGTGGCCGCCTGGCTGGTGGGGCGCGCTCGCTCCGCAGGGCTGAGTATAACCGGCGTCACCGCCCCCTTCCTGTGCCTCAGTTTCCCTAACTGCAGTGTCGCTGGTGACCTGAATCCTCGCTCGCTTTCTGCCCCTTCTCCCCCGCCCTGGGCAGCGGGGATGAGCTCACCCGGCCGGTGCGCAGGGTCTGGGGCGCTCTTTGGTGACGCTCCCCGGAGCTTAGGGGCATCGGCAGCGGCTCTTGCTCCGCAGAGCGGGGAGCGGAGCCCGACCGCAGTTGTCCCAGTGTGTCTGTGTGCTGGGCCCCTGGGTGCCTCCCGCCCGCTCCTTGCCCAGCCGCCGGCACTGGGCTGTCAGTTTCATGCAGCCTGTACTGGGGCCTTTGCTATGTGTGTAGTCACGGGTGTCTCGACTGGCTGCTTTCTGTGAGCTTTTAGTGCACCTGGCTTCCAGATTCATAGAATCATAGAATAACAGGGTTGGACGGGACCTCAGGAGGTCATCTAGTCCAACCCCCTGCTCAAAGCAGGACCAATCCCAACTAAATCATGCCAGCCAGGGCTTTGTCAAGCCTGACCTTAAAAACCTCTTTGCTTGCTTGCTTCCCCCACCAGCATATTTGTGGGGGTAGGATGTATTATAGGAACACTGTCAACAGAAAATCATTTGATAGCTATGTCCTTGTTAAAATTGTTAACAAGTATGGATTATTAGACATTAAACATTTTAAAAATCCAGTTTACAGCTCTTACTGTTTGAGTATCCTTTCTCTTGGCCATGATAAATCAATTAAGTCAGTTTCACTTTCGAAACTGTTGTATGAACACTTTGGAGTTCTTAGTGTTCTCATGTTTGGATTTCAAATACTGCTGGGGAATATGCAATTGGAGCTTAAAACAAAATAAAGATTAAAAAAAACTTGGTCAGGTTTTACAAAAGTTTATAAATAAAATTTGGGTTTTATGCCAAATGTAAATTTATTTGCAATGGTGCTGAAGTCCTGTTGGTCCCAGGATATGAAAAAGAGAAAGTGAGTTTGGTGTTTATGAAGGGGACAGATTTACTCAGAGCTCTTCTTCAGGTTTATAGATTCATAGATTCTAGGACTGGAAGGGACCTCGAGAGGTCATCGAGTCCAGTCCCCTGCCCGCATGGCAGGACCAAATACTGTCTAGACCATCCCTGACAGACATTTATCTAACCTACTCTTAAATATCTCCAGAGATGGAGATTCCACAACCTCCCTAGGCAATTTATTCCAGTGTTTAACCACCCTGACAGTTAGGAATTTTTTCCTAATGTCCAACCTAGACCTCCCTTGTTGCAGTTTAAACCCATTGCTTCTTGCTCTATCCTTAGAGGCTAAGGTGAACAAGTTTTCTCCCTATGGAGAGGTATGGGAAAGGTATTTGACTCTGACACTGAGCACAAGGTGGAACAGATTTTTAAGCATAAAGAGTTAACATACGTTGCAATAGACCCGGGGTCAGCAACCTCTGGCATGCGACTCCCCAGGGTAAGCACCCTGGCGGGCCGGGCCAGTTTGTTTACCTGCTGCGTCGGCAGGTTTGGCCAATCGCGGCTCCCAGTGGGGGCTGCCAGAAGCGGTGCGGGCCGAGGGGTGTGCTGGCCGCAGCTTCCCAACGCTCCCATTGGCCTGGAGTGGTGAACCGCGGCCAGTGGGAGCCGTGATTGGCCGAACCTGCCGACGCGGCAGATAAACAAACTGGCCCGGCCCGCCAGGGTACGTTCCAGAGGTTGCTGACCCCTGCAATAGACTGTTTAAGACCAAGTGGGCAGTTAACACTTCTGCAGTTGTAGGACAAAGGGCAGTTAGTGGGTTATAGATTGTTGTAATGAGACATAAAATCAGTATCTATTGAGTCTGTGATGTTTGGTGTCTAGCAAAGTTTTTTGAAGGTGCTGTGCAAGTTTCTTTTGAGGCCAGGGACTGAGAGGTCAAACATGGAGTGATCATTCTATTAAAAGTGCTCATCTACAGGTATATGGTGTATTTTGCCTTGTATTATTGTTCTGTGTGAATTCATTTAAGAATGTGTTGTTTGGTTTCACCCACATAGGTGTTGTTGGGGCACTTGCTGCACTGGATGAGGTATACCACATGTTGTGATAGGCATCTGTAGGACACTTCAAAGATATGTTGCGGGAGGTGTTGATCATTGCACCAGTGGAGATATGTGTGCAGGTTTTACATCTGTTATGACAGGATCTTGTGCTGCTTTGAATTGGTGTATCCTATAGTCTTTCAAGACTCATTGATCCTATATGTGACTATCACAATATGTGGCTGAAGTTAAAACTTCCGGAGTTGGGCCATTTAAGTTGAGCTATTAATGTATACATATTTATTACCTTTTGAAGATGAGGGTTCCTAAACTTATTACCATTGCTTAAGAAGGTAAAACAAAACACATTAAGTTTAATATTTAGGGCTTTTAGCAGGTGTTCTTAATTGCTTTGTATGGAATAGAAGTGAGTTTGTAGTTCCTAGCAGACAAATTAACTTAAATTGTAGTGGAAATATCACTTCTCTTAATGCAATATTAGATGCTCTCTTCCCATCTATCTTCTTTGTTTAAAGAAGCAGTGGTAACATTCTGGAGGAACCTCATGCAGTTCTCAATAAGTAACAGGAGAGAGTCTGTAACATGGGACTTTTAACTGTAGAGAATATAAGACAACTAAAAATGTTAGAAGACCAAGCCAAACAGTTTTCAGGAGGAGATGGATGGACCTCTGGGAGACATTAAAGCAGGGTACAGTAGAACCTCAAAGATACAAACACCAGAGTTATGGACTTACCGGTTAACTGGCCACCGTTTGGATCTGGAAGTAATCAAGCAGCTGGGGAGACCGAAAAAGCAAAACAAAACAGCAAATACTGTACTGCATTGGGGCTTTAGTTCTGGGGTTCAGGGCTTCAGCCATGGGGGGTTGGGGGTGCAGCCATGGGGTTGGAGGGAGGGATTGGGGCTTCTGACCCTCAGGAGCAATGGGGATCAGGGATTTAGACCAGGGCAAGCGCCAGGACTCAGGACTTCAGCCCCATGTCTCTGTTCCCAGCTTGAGCCCTGGTGCACCTTCCCCTGGCTGAAACTGGGAGTGGAGCCATGGGGAGCCCCGAGTCCCGGCCCACACTGTGGGGTAGAAGCCAGGAACGGAGCCATGGGGCTGAAGCCCTGAGCCTCAGTGCTCCCCGCGAGGCTGAAACTGTTGAATATTGTCAACTGTACATCATGTTCTAGTAATATAATTCCATGATATTTAATATTCTTTCAAGACAAACAACAAATGATGCTGCTTATTTGTGTTTTAAAATATCTCTGACATATGTGCAGAAAAGGGGAACGGACTTTTTCCACAACCAACATTGTAGAGGTAATGGGAAACTACATGCAGGGCAGCTCTGAAGATCTCGTCAGCAGTCTTAAAACAATCACCATTTATGTCAGCCTCATAAATTCTAAGGAGTTGTTCTTGGAATATAGATGCCAGATTCCATTGTGCATTGAACCCCTTTCTAATTTGCGTTAAGTGCTCTGATTCCTTAAGGCCCATTGTTACATCATAAATTGCTGCCAGAGAAGTGCTTTTTATGAGTAGGTAAACATTTGAAATAGTACATTTATTGATATTTAATTAAATTCCATGTAATTAGTAAAACATCTGAATTAGCTAAAGGAATGACAAAGAATAAAGAACACTTATAAACAGAGCTAGAAAAATCCACTTGTATGGAACAAATAGGAGACTTTCCCTGGATGAGTGCCAACAACTGCAGATTTTAAGTTTTTTTCATTAAAAAAAAATCATTTTAGCCTTTTGAAGTTAAACTTGTCTACTGTTTTTCCTACACATTTGTACTCTTGAAATCTTGTTAAAATAAGAGCCACTTCTTTTGTTCATCATACAGTATCGTGTGCTGAATACTTGCAGTGTAAACTCGCATAAGGTAATAAATATTATTTCAGAGAAATATTGACTTTATTATTGATGCTAATGCATTGTGCAGAGAGAAGTGCTGAGTAGCATTATATTTTGATTTCAGTACATGTGTTCGTATTTAAAGAATACATTGGTTGATTACCATATCAAATTGCTGAGAACAACTTATTTTATTTCACCAATTGGGACTACATTTACCAAGCAATGTGCCCCAAATGTATGGATGTGTAGAAAGTTTCTGAAATAGTAGTGACATATTGTTAGAGAAGTACTGAACACAATTTAATGTAAAAACAACAAGGAGTCTTTGTGGCACCTTAGAGACTAACAAATTCCTGTGTAGCAATACAATATGAAAAAAAAAACGCTATAACTAACACATCATGGAAAATCCTAAAAATATTATAATCACTTGTTTGGCAGATTGCCAGAAATAGTACCAGAAAGAATATTGTAACTGGAAATTGGAATTAATATCACTGAATAGCAGAGTATTAACTGATAAATGCACTTTTTAATAAGCTTTTTTGGCTAGTAAGCGCCGTGGAACTAAAGTTTAAATGACATGCATCAAGATGCGTTTTAGATTTTGGAATGCATACAGTCTATTTCATGTAACACAACAAAAATACACAGTATTCAAATGTTAAGAAAATCTTAAATTGCAGTTGTAATATTGAGGGACTACTGTTCTTTTGAGTACAGTTAAATACTTGATTAATTGTCCTTCCTAATATAATTTGAGTAGAAAATGGAAATATTTAAAGAAAATTGCTGGAAAACTTCATTACCCCAAATAATAGCATAGACATTCTCCTGGTAAGTTGCTTTTTTTAGCAATATTTGAGCTTTCCTTTAAACACTTTTTAACTATCATGTTTTTATTGAACACGAAAGTGGTCTTTTAAGTCAGGGCAAAGAAAAAAAACAACAACCCTCCACTCCAGATATGTATCCTATTACAAAGCAATTTAAGATAACACCTATTAATGTACAGTGCAAGCTGGTTTGAAATGAGCTACACCTCTACCTCGGTATAACAGTGTCCTCGGGAGCCAAAAAATCTTACTGCTTTATAGGTGAAACCGCGTTAAATCGAACTTGCTTTGATCCACTAGAGTGCAGCGCCCCCCCCCCCCCCGAGCACTGCATTATATCCGAATTCGTGTTATATCGGGTCGCGTTATATCGAGGTAGTGGTGTATTTGTGTAGTCTGATCAGTCCTCTTTGAACTGGTATCTGCCAATTTGATTCAGCCATTTATTAGAGTCTTGCAGGCCAAACCTCCCCATAGCAGCAGGCTACTGGAGCCACCCAGTCTGGTTGCCTTTCTGCTAGCCCCTGGCATAGTCTTTCATGTTCTGTGGTGCAGTGTGTGAAAACTGAAATTCTGTCTTTTAGAGTAGATATTCCCTCTTGGTTTTCAGAGGTATAATGCCCTCTAAGGTGTACAGGGTAGAGGAAGGATAGTCTGGTGGTTGGGGTGTTAGTTGGAGGTGTGGGAGACCCAGGTTCAATTTCCTGCTCTTCCATAGACTTTCTGTGTGACCTTGTGCAAGTGACTTGGGCCCAGTCTAAGCTATGAAGTTTAGCTGGCATACTGTGTTGGCTAAGAGTGTGGAGAAAATTGCATCCTTAGATGACGTAGCTCTGCTGGCAGAACCCCTATTGTAGATCCCTGATGTTGTTAAGGGCGGTGATGTAGCTATGCAGGCAGAGGAACTTCTGCTGGCTTATGTTGTGTCAACACCTAGGGGGCTCTGCCAGCATAGTTATGTTGGCCAAGGCTCTATAGCAGGGGTCAGCAACGTTTGGCACGGGGTAAGCACCCTGGCGGGCTGGGCCAGTTTATTTACCTGCTGATTCAGCAGGTTTGGCCGATCGCGGCCCCCACTGGCTGCAGTTCGCCGTCCCGGGCCAATGGGGCGGCGGGAAGCAGCGCGGGCGAGGGATGTGCTGGCTGTGGCTTTCCGCCGCCCCCACTGGCCTGGGACGGCAAACCGCGGCCAATGGGGGCCGCGATTGGCCGAACCTGCCGCGTCAGCAGGCAAATAAACTGGCCCGGCTCGCCAGGGTGCTTACCTTGACGAGCCACATGCCAAACATTGCCGACCCCTGCTCTACAGTGTAGACTAGTGGTTCTCCTCCTTTCCAGACTACTGTACCCCTTTCAGGAATCTGATTTGTCTTGAGTACCCCGAGTTTCACCTCACAAAATCAGACCTAAAAATGCAAAAGTGTCTCAGCACACTATAACTGAAAAATTGCTCACTTTCTCATTTTTACTGTATAATTATAAAATAAATTGATTGAAATGCAAGTATAATATTTATATTCCAATGTGATACTTGAGCCTGTTTTTCACTGTGAGCTTTGTCTGAAACCTGAGTACTTGGCAGCTGGGCTGAAACATGTAACTTAGCTTCACGAGGGACCCTGTGGCATGGGGCCCAGAGCAGTTGCCCTGCTTGCCACCCCCTAATGTCGGCCCTGCACTTGTGACTCCCCATAACCTGTCCTATACCCCTCCTTTGGAGCTGCAACCCCCAGGTTGAGAAACACTGATCAAGATGAGCTGAATACCCCCGGAAGACCTCTGAGTACCCCCAGGGGCACACGTACCCCTGGTTAAGAATCACTGGTGTAGACAAGCCTTTAGTCTTTCTGTGCGTCAGTTCTGCAACTATAACATGGGGGTATTACTTTCCTCCCTCACTGGGGTGTTGTGAAGATAAAGACACAAAAGACTTTGTGGTGGTCTCATACTATAGTAATGGGGGCTGAATAAGTACCGAAGATAGATATTTCCTTGTACTGTGGTGCACTCATAAAAATATTCCCCTGCCTTTCTGAAAATTATTATATCTTGTATGGAGAGTTCCCGGCTCTTTGAGCTCTGATCAAGTGAAAAATTCTTGTTGGAAATTTTCTAATTTTGAAATAGGTATGTGTTGTTAAGGAATGAGCATACAGCAGTCAATGCAAAATATACTTTGACACATATAGAAATAGCCATCGTGCTAGAAAGTTGTACATGAATTCCAAGGAGGCATCAATAAATGTCTAACGTGCACTTCAAACATTTTACAAATGAAAATCTGACTCTGTGAGATCCCAAGGGGCCATTTCTCCCTTAGTGTCTCAGCCATTCATAGTAAATCTAGACATTCCCCTTTTCCTGGAATAGCTTTATTTCCTACATTTAGCAACTGATCAAAATGTAATGAAACCTTTTTATATGAGAAATTATACAGGTATCTTTAAAGTGTTCTCATGAGCATATTGCCAGTGATGCAGGCAAACTGCCCAGGAGGAGTGGGCAGCAGCTGGTGGATTTGTTTCCAGTTAGCACACATTGCAATGTTTAAAAGAAAGCTGCACTTCCTTTCAGTACAAAGAAGAGTAAATCAGTGCTAATTTTAAATTGTCTTAAATATAATACAAAATAACGAAATAGGAAGTTGCGATTTTGCCAGTCAGCTGGCATGTTATGTGATGAAGGTGCTGCTCAGCCTGTCAGTGCCATGAGACAAGGGGACTCTAACTTAGTCTGTTTATAATTTTGGAAATCAGCATCTATACAGCATGCTTGCAAATACTGTTTAAACCTATTTCAGATTAACAGTTGCTTCTGGCGAATAAGTGAATATGCTCAAAAAGCAAGTGCGGAAGTCTTCAGCCTGTTGCATGTCCATCTGTTAAGCAGCATTGCTAGTGGTTCCTTTGTCACGAACTGTCAGAATAGATTTCTTGGTACCATGTAACAGTAAAATAACAATGTTGAGAGATGTTAGAATCTCTGAGTCTTAGGGCACATGCACTTGTTACAGCCCTTGGGCTCTTTAACACTGGGAGATATCATGTGTCTGCAGGCAGTTGCATATAAGTAGTGCCCTACCAACTTCAGGGTCCATTTTGGTCAATTTCACAGCATAGGATTTGAAAATTCCATGTTTCAGATGTTTAAATCTGAAATTTCAGTGTGTTGTATCTGTGGTGGTCCTGACCGAAAAAGGGGTTTTGGGGGGGGGGGGGGGGAAGAGGTTGCAAACCTGTTGTATGGGGTTCATGGGATTGCCACCCAAACTTCTGTGCTGCTTTCAGAGCTGGGCTCTGAAGGCAGCAGCCGCATAGCTTCCTGTAGCTGGAGGAGGTTCCTGGAGATGGAGGTGGGTCTGATCTCCCCTGTGCTGCTGGGAGTGCCCCTGCTAGGGAATCCTAGCTGCTAGTCCTGACTGGGCCGGCAAGAGACAGGACTTGTCCTTTCTCTTCATGGCTGCTCTCAGGTAGGGGATCAGACCCACCTCCGTGTACCTCCTCATGTTGCAGGAAGCTCAGGGGTTGATCTCCCTGAGAGCAGCCGTGCAGGAGAAGGACAAGTTCTGTCCCTCCCCAGCCCAGCTGGAACTAGCAGCTAGGAGCCCCTGTCTGGGGCACTCCCAGCAGCAAGGGAGAGATTGGACCACAAGCCTCCTCCGGCTGCAGGAACTTCTGAGGCTGCTGCAAGCACCGGACCTTCCTGCAGCAGGGGAGGTACCTGGAGATGGGTCTGATCCTCCAACCCCCCACCCCCCTTCCAGAGTGGCCGTGCAGGGGAAGGACAAGTCACTCCCAGCAGCTCAGGGGGATAAGATTTTAAGAGCTTATTTCATATTCTGTGACACGTTTTTCACGGCTGTGAAATTGGTAGGGCCCTAGATATAAGGTTTCCTGTTTCTTGAACAGTGGGTGAGACAGGCGAGAGACAAGGTCAGTGAATAAAAGGATCTCTTTAGCCATCTCAGGTCTTCTGACTGATAGGGGTACCTTCCTGGTACAGCCAGGGGAAGGCTATGAAGCTCTAGAATAAGGGCTGTAGGGATAATACAGTCCTGGAGATGAGGGCTAAAACAAGTCCCTGTGGGGTGGCAAGACTGTGTTCGGTTGCATTTGTCTTGAATCTGTTAGAGAGCCCAGAAAAGGAAACTGGAGAAACGTACTACTGTGTGGACTGTGATTTCACCTCCCCCACCAAATGAAATGGTATTTCTTAACATCTTGAACGTTTTATGTAGGTTTGTTATAGTGTGCTAATTCTGAATGTATCTATAAATGCTGAACAACTTCAGCTAAAGGGAGCTGAAAATCATGCTATCTTTAACTGGGAAGGTAAATTTACCTAGATTTGCCACAAACTCTCTTTAATACCATGTGACCTTGATGTCTTGATGTGTTCTTTGAGGGTTTGATCTAACTTCCAGTGAAATCAATGGGAGGAGTTACACTTACTTCAGCATTTGTCTTGATTTTTAGGGTACTGGAATAGTCTCTATCTAGCACTGCAAATACAGTTAGTAGGACAGCTAAAATGAGATTTGTCTTTTCTGAGAAAAGAAACTCCATGCAAAGTCATAGAAAAAAGTGTCTGGTATAGAAACTGATCAGCTTAGTTTTCAAACGTGCACCTGTGCTATTATATTGCTTTTAATGTTGGATGATTGCTTCCCATTTCCATTTTCTCATTTTTAAGCATTACAACTATTTTAGTAAGACACACAAGTTGTGTTTTTTGCTAATTTAAGATGACTAGTTGAAATACCCAGAAGAATAGCAATTTTGTTTATAATTTATTAAATAAATCACCAAGAGGAGGGATATATGTTTTTTGTTGTTGACACTTTGTCCTCTCACTGGTCATGGGTCAATGCTCAGAAATGTTTCCTGGTCCTGAAAGCATTTGTAATTTGTTGAGGTATTTCTGGTAATAGCAGTTTATAAAACATCACATCACACCTTTTAAAAATAACACTCCTTTCCTAACATGCTTTGCTGCCTTTCCTATTTCAGTTCTGACATTATTGTAGCAGCTGGCATATCATGAACTGAGATTACTGTCATATGCCATTCGAAACCAGTGTTTGAAGCGTTTAACAATCTACAGTTACATCATTGTTGTTTTAGCTCTAGCTGCTCTTGTTATAAGAGCCTTTGAAAAATCATTTTGGAATTGCTGGGGTTGGCTCAGGAGAAAGTAAGAGAGCAATCAGAATGTGCTTTTAAGGCCAGGCAACTTGCTGGGTACAGAAACAATTTCTACAAACTACTGAGAAGCAGAGATTTTATACCCAATGGACTGAGAGGGCTGAGGTGAATAGAGCTCCAGATCTGGCCTTTTACTTTTAGTCATTACTGTAGTTTATTGGGGATATACTTGTGAATCTGGTGATTGGTTTTAAGATGCCAGAATAAGATCTGGCTAGCTCAAGACTTTTGTTTCCTGTCTTTCAGAAGGTTTTGGGGGGTGGGGGCAGTAGACCCCCAAACCACACAGTTTCCTTTTACAGAGGTTTCAGAGGGGTAGCTGTGTTAGTCTGTATCAGTAAAAGCAACGAGGAGTCCTTATGGCACCTTAGAGACTAACAAATGTATTTGGGCATAAATAGCTTATGCCCAAATACATTTGTTAGTCTCGAAGGTGCCACAAGGACTCCTCATTGCTTTCGGAGAGGATTACACATCTGATTGCAAAGACCAACCACAGCACTAGAGAAGGGGTGCCATTGAAGAAACAAATACACCTCTACCCTGATATAACGCGATCCGATATAACACAAATTCAAATATAATGTGGTAAAGCAGTGCTTGGGGGGAGGGGAGGGGCACTCCGACGGATCAAAGCAAGTTCGATATAATGCGGTTTCACCTATAACGCAGTAAGATTTTTTTGGCTCCCGAGGACAGCGTTCTATTGGGGTAGAGGTGTACCTAGAGAGGAAGGATGGCCAGTGGCTATGGCATTAGCCTAAGACTTTGGAGATCTCTGCTCTATCTCAAACTCCCTGTACTTCAACAGGGCCAAACTGGAGCGGGATGGGTTTTGAGTGCAGTGGTTAGTGGGAATCCACAGTGCTGGACTGTGAGGAGGGAGGAGTGGAATGCTGCGGGTAGAGAGTGGAGCCAGGAGGTTGATAACAGTGTGTGGGGGTAGAGGGTGGGGTGGGGGTAGGGGGCGTGTGTGAAAGAGTTTTGCAAAAGCGACTGCGGGGGAGGGCGGGTGTGGAGCTGCTAGATTTGAAGAGCTAGTATTGCCTGCAGCACGTCCACTTGGTGCTCTATAATGTTTAAGAGCCGCTCAGTGGCTTCTTTCTGGTGTGCCGCATTCTCCTTTCAGTCCTTCTTATCGCTGTCCTGCCACACCTTCAATTCCTGTTTCTCGGCTGCGGAGTGCATCGTAACCTCACAGAGAAAGTCCTCCTTAGTTTTTCGTGGCCGCTTTCTAATTCTGTGTAGCCAGTTCTGCCACTGATAACAAAGAGGGAGGCTGGGTTCCCAAGGTCATCTCTGTGAAGTTTCAATGCTACATTTTACAGAAGCAGCATTGTTTGCAACACAGACAACACTGATTCAGTGTTTTAAAACACAGCCAGTACTCACACACCTGTCACTAGCTGGCTGACCCCAGGCAAGCACACATGAGCCACAAGACCCCCAAAATGGTGAGTAGCCGCAGGGGCAGGGTAAATCACTCTTCCCGGACCCTGCTGTACACTGGGCACATGGCTCTTGGAGAGAGCCAGCACTGTAGGGGGCCCTGATAATCATTCCTATCTGCACACTTTCCAGAGGATGTGATCATTATGAAAGATATCTCACTACTGAGGGTGAGCAGCGAATCAAGGGAGGGTCTTCTCCAAGCCTGTGGCTTCCATCCTGGCCCCTATGTGATTTGCCTGTGTGCAGCAATGGTCTCTCCCCCACCCCCGTGATGGCACAGTGGCATGGGAAAGTTACCGTTGTTGAGACAAGAAACAAAACAGTTCTGCTGAGGAACCTGCGGCAGCGGAGAGTTTCCTGAAGATCTCTGAGGGAGATTCCCGTGAAGTGAGGGAGTGTATCAACAGCCTGTTCCGCTGCTCAGTCTAGGCATGAGGTGGGAGACAAACCTGCTTTCTGCAACCCTCCTTCCCCCCAAAATCACTTCAGCAATTCCTAAAATCAGATCCACTTACCAGGAGCCTCCTCTCCTGTTTGCGCTTCGCCAAGATCCGACTGCTGTGACTGGTTAGGGTCCTCTGGGGTAGAAAACTGCTCCTGACTGCATGCATCTCTGGCCTCCCAGTCATCCTCTGCCTCTGGGTCCCCCTCTCCCTCTTCATACAAGATTTCCTCTTCCTGGCTCGGTCCACTGTCAACTGGCACGCGAGCCAACAAAATATCCACAGGGGCCTTCACAGTGGAGGTGGGGTCGTCACCAAGTATCGCGTCCAGCTCTTTGTAGAACCGGCAGCTCATGGGTGCAGCACCAGAGTGGTGGTTTGTTTCCTGTGCTTTGTGGTAGGTGTTCCGCAGCTCCTTCACTTTGACCCTGCACTGCAGTTTGTCCCGGTCATGACCCCTTTCTATCATGCATTGTGAAATCTGTCTGTAGGTATCATAATTCCTACAGCTGGAGTGCAGGGAAAGTTTTCTATACAGTAGGTTATCTTATGACACTACATATCACTATGGGCAGTGCATGGTGTACACCCAGATCACTAAAAATACACACAACACTAAAACTATACTGAACATAATTTGATGATTCAGAAGGCATTTCAGGATCTTGCAGTGTCTCAGGGTCATCATTATCAACATCAATTATCATTGTAGATGTAGAAGGTATAGGAGATTGGGCTGAATCTGTAATGATCCTATGACACACCCTGGAAGCTGCTTTTTTGAATAAATCCCTGATATTAGCTTGCTTGCTTGTCTTCTGCCTCTTTTGCATAAAAGTAGAGTGCAGAATATGCAATTGCATAACCTCCTGGGCAATATATTAGATTGAAGATTTGTGTTGGGAGAGATCAGAAATGCCAGTTAATAGAGCTTTCTGGTTGATAAAGGGCCGGTTAAGACAGCTTTTACTGTATTTCCTAAACAGCACTGGTAATTTACCTTATGTTAATCCATGTAGTTATTATCCATTAAGCAGTTTATAGACAGTTTACTGTGAAGAGACATATAGACAATGACATTATTACACCCAAGATTCAGCTAAATGTTAATATTTCCTTTTGATCTATGAATTAACAGAATACAGTCCTAGACAGGAACCATTTGGTTACATGGTTAACGTCTAACAAGATATAGGTAAACAGACCACTACAATCACTATCTTCTTCCAATTCTTTAACAATAAAAGTTTACATTTCAAAGCTCTAGTCTGTCTAACATGGCTATGCTAGGTATAGCATATATAACCCTAATTACCATTTATATACTTCTCTAATATGTCTTTAAAGGTTAAATTTGGGTTTTTAGCCTGCAAGTTGCTCAACTCTTTCTCGCCCTGTTACAGACCTGAAAGAACATTTACATAAGAACGGCCGTACTGGGTCAGACAAAAGGTCCATCTAGCCCAGTATCCTATCTACCGACAGTGGCCAATGCCAGGTGCCCCAGAGGGAGTGGACCTAACAGGCAATGATCAAGTGATCGCTCTCCTGCCATCCATCTCCATCCTCTGACAAGCAGAGGCTAGGGACACTATTCCTTACCCATCCTGGCTAATAGCCATTAATGGACTTAACCACCATGAATTTATCTATATTAAAATATAAATATTTAGGGTTAAATCCTGGTCCTATTGAAATCAGTGGAAACTTCACTGGAGTCAGGCTTTCACCATTAGGCTAGGTCTACACTACAGACCTATACTGTGAAATTGGAGATTAAATATATTTAGAATGATCACAAACATATAAACAAAAGGCTTGACTTGTAGCATAATCCTTGATTTTTCTGTTCTTAACTCGAAATCACTTTAAATGTCCTGTTTTTCAATAGCTAAGACCAGGGGTCGGCAAACTTTCAGAATTGGTGTGCCGAGTCTTCATTTATTCACTTTAATTTAAGATTTTGTGTGCCAGTAATACATTTTAACGTTTTTAGAAGGTCTCTCTCTATAAATCTATATATTATATAACTAAACTATTGTCGTATGTAAAGTAAACAAGGTTTTCAAAATGTTTAAGAAGCTTCATTTAAAATTAAATTAAAATGCTGATCTGACACTGCTGGCCTGCTCAGCCCACTGCCGGCCTGGGGTTCCATTCACCTAGACCGGCAGCGGGCTGAGCGGGACCGGCGGCCGGGACTCAGCCCGCTGCCGGTCTTGGGTTTCATCCGCCGGCTCCTGCCCACTGCTGGTCTGGGGTCCTGGCCTGCCTACACAGAGTGGGTACCTACCTTCTCCCTGGTTTTAGCCCATTTTATTCCTCTCTCTCTGCACTGAGCTGAGGGTGGGAGTGCACTGAGCAGAGGGCTGGGGGTGAAGGAGCAGGCTGGGGGTTGGGGTGTAGGGTCTGGCCAGGAGCTAGAATGAGGGAGGGGGCTCAGGTTTGGGGCAGGAGGTTGGGGTGTGGAGCTCTTACCTGGGCAGCTCCCATTTGGTGTGAGGGGTGCAGGTGGGAATGGGGGACGGGAGGGGGGGGTGCAGGAGCTTCCGTTTGGTGCTCAGGGTGAGGGTGGGGATGTGGGATGTCCAAGAGTCAGGGCATGAGTCGGTGCAGGAGTCGGCAGGGGAATGGGGGTGTGTGAGGAGGGTGCAGGAGTCAGGGCAGAGGGCTGGGGGCATCTGAGGGGGGTGCAGGAGTCAGGGCATGGAGTGTGGGGGAGCTGGTTATGTGTGGCGGGTGCCGGAGTCAGGGCTGGGGTTGTGGGGGTTGCAGGGGTCAGAGCAGGGGCCAGAGCAGGGGCCTGGGAGTGTGGGGGATGCAGGATTCAGGGCAGAGGGCTGTGGGGGGTTTAGGAGTCAGGGCAGGAGGCTGATGGTGTGGGCTGGAGTTGGGATGCTCCCAGCCCCCTGCCCTGAGCAGCTCTTATGTTAGGGTTATGCCCTAATTCCACCCTCCAGCTCAACTTCTGGCTCCACTTCTCCCCCTCCCTCTCCAGGGCCATCAGCTGTTTGGCCGCAGGGAGAGGAGGGAGCTTGACTGCTGGTGGAGGCTGCTCTGCAGCAGCAGCTGGCAGGATCAAGCTTCTGCTCCCTGCCTCCGCAGGAGAGAGCGGTGGGTGGGGGGGCGGAGAAGAGCAGACTGGGCCGGGCAGGATTTTTAATTGCACGCTGCTGCCTGCCGCGGTCCCGGCCGCCGGCCCCGCCCAGCCCACTGCCAGCCTGGGTTTGGCTGCGGGCTGAACGGGGCTGGCAGCCGGGACCCCGGCAGGCAGCAGCGTGCCATTAAAAAATCGGCTTGCGTGCCATAGGTTGCCCACCCCTGGCTAAGACAGTGGGACTGAGTTGAAGTAGTCTAAACTTTACCTGTGCATTGCCTTGCTTTACACTTAATTTCATCTATTTGTATTGTAACCTTAACATTTAGGAGTGGTTCATCATTAGTGAGTAAAGAAAGATTTGAATTTACCATAACTTCCCTGTAAGTTTTGCTCACACTGAAACTTAAATATGTATTTTTTAATGTTTAAGAAATTGTTTCAATTTACACTGTATTAATTGTCTATACTGGTCAAATAGTTTGCCTTCTGTGGTTCAGATATACACAAGAGTCAAAAATACAGTTGTCCATACACAGAGACACACGAGTAGGGACAGAGGAGGAAAGTAGGTGTGCTATTTGAGGAAAAGGCAGAAGTGGGAGGGAAATTAAATATCCAGCTGGAATATAAAGATGAAAATTTCATCCACCTGTAATGAAATCTACCTGAATTTAATTTTTCTTTAAGGCTAAAAGCCTGCTAAAATTATGGTCCAGGCTTACCATTAAGGCTTCCATTTAAATCAACAAAGCCTGAAAAGTTTCCTTCCAGGTGCTGATCGTAGTTAAGAATGTAGAATGTAATCTTCTATTCTTCTTCGAGTGCTTGCTCATATCCATTCCATTAGGTGTGTGCGCGCCGCGTGCACGATCGTCGGAGAATTTTTTACCCTAGCAACACCGGCGGGTCGGCTGTGGAGCCCCCTAGAGTGGCGCCTTCATGGCGCTGAATATATACCCCAGCCGACCCGGCGCCCCCTCAGTTCCTTCTTACCGCCCCTGATGGTCGTTGGAACTGTGGAGCACGGCATAGCTGCTCTCCACTCTCCCTAGCTTAGTTAGTTATTCACAGTTATAGTTATAGTTCTAGTTGTTTATAGTTAAATAGTTTTAAAAAATTGTTCGGTTGTTATAGTAGTTCAGGGGATTAAGGGGGTAGTCTCCCCCTTTCTCCCCCGGCCGCGGGGCCGGGCTCATGCCCAACGCTCCCGGCTTCAAGCAGTGCGCCTCCTGCGCTAAGCCTATGCCCACGAGTGACCCGCACGACTCCTGTCTGAAGTGCCTGGGAGAGTCCCATCAAACAGATAAGTGCAAGATCTGTAAGGCCTTCAGACCAAGGACCAAGAAGGAGCGGGACTTTCGGCTCCGGCAACTCCTTATGGAGGCGGCACTTAGTCCGGACGCTCCATCAACGAGTCAGGCCCCGGCACCTAGCACCTCGGTGCGCAGTGCCCCGGCGGCACCGGCCTTGCCGACCACGCGAGTGGCGTCGGACAAGCCTCCCCGGCACCGGACCTCGTCGGCACCGCAAGCACAACAAGTGCCTCGGCGCCGGTCATTATCCCCGGGGCATAAAAAAGCCCATAAGACGGGGACCTCCGTGCCGAAAACGCCGGCTCCCCCAGTGCCGGGGGTAGAGCCGCGTCTGCCTGTGGAGCACCGAAAACAGGTGACTCCAGCACCGTCGACTCCGGCTCCGAGGCTGTTGAGTCCGGTGCAGATAGCGTCTCCACCGAGACCGGCGGTGATACAGTGCCTCCCGTCGACTCCAGAGACCTTCGCGGCGGCGAGAGACTTAATAGCTCTCACGGAGCCGGCACCGCCTCAACCACCGGCACCGACGGCACCGTTGACTCGTCCGGTCCAGTCTAGAGGGAAACCTGCCTTGATGCGCCCTCCATCGCAAGGGCTGGAACCACGGCACCGGTCCCGGTCCCGAAGCAGGTCCCCATGCCGCTCGCAGTCCCGGCGCCGAATATCACCTCGGCACCGGTCGTACTCGGGGCCAAGATCTTCGTCGCGGCACCGCTCTACGTCTCGGCACCGCTATGATCGTCGGTACCGATCGACATCGAGACGTAGTTCTCGGCACCGCTATGATCGACGCTCGACGTCGAGAGGCCGCTCCCGGCACCGGGCCTACTCAAGATCACATTCCAGGTCCAGGTCTGACTCTCGGCACCGACGTAGTCATCGGCACCGATCCCGTTCTCGGCACCGTTCGCCGGCACCGCACAGGGACCGTTCATCTCTGGGCCGGCACCGTGCGGCACCGTACCATCCGGAGCTCGTCTCGGCGCGGTCGGCACCGCCATGGCCATCCAGATCAGTGTCCCGATCCTCCGATGGGGCATCGAGATCGGCATACCCCCCTCAGGGACAGGCCGATGATACGGACATGGGCCACTGGCAGGAGGTAGCGGAGGATCCCGCTCAGGGACCTTCACACTGGTCGTTTTGGACCCCGTGGGTGTACCACCAAGCTCAAGGGGCTCCACCACCATCAGCCTCTCGCTCTGGGGCCCTTCACTCAGAGTGCACCGAGTCCACCATCTCTCGCCCTCCTCCAGGGGGCATGGAGGCCTCCGTGCCCGCACCTGACGTCCTGGACCCAGAGGCAGGTGATGCTCCGCTCCAAGGCTCATTGGACCAGGCCCCGCCCTTGGATCCCTTGCCACCTGAGGCATCTTCCTCATCTTCCCCAGATGAGGCAGTGGCGGGCACAACGAGCACGGGTCCACCCCCGATTGATCTCCGGGCACACCAGGACCTATTACGTAGGGTGGCACGTAATATGGACCTTCAGGCAGAGGAGATTGTGGAGGTGCAGGACCCCATTGTGAACATCCTCTCTGCGGATGCCCCATCCAGAGTGGCGTTACCCCTGATCCGCACGATCCAGGCTAACGCCACTACGATATGGCAAACTCCTGCCTCTATCCCACCCACAGCGAGAGGGGTGGAAAGAAAGTACTTTGTCCCCTCAAAGGACTATGAGTACTTGTATACCCATCCCCAACCGTGTTCACTGGTGGTGTCATCAGTGAATGCAAGGGAGCGCCACGGTCAACAGGCCGCAGCGCCCAAATCGAAGGAGGCTAAGCGCCTCGATTTGTTTGGCCGTAAAGTTTATTCAGCCGGAGGGCTGCAACTTAGAGCGGCTAACCAGCAGGCGCTCCTGAGCCGCTATAACTTTAATTCCTGGAACTCTATGGGGAAGTTCAAGGAATTGGTTCCCCAAGACTCCAGGGAGGAGTTTGGGGCCTTGATAGAGGAGGGTAAGAAGGTGGCTCGGACCTCCTTGCAGGCCTCCTTGGACATAGCGGACTCGGCTGCGAGGACCCTGGCTTCGGGTATCGCTATGCGGAGGATCTCCTGGCTTCAGGTTTCTGGTTTGCCTCCGGAGCTGCAGCAAACCCTACAGGATCTGCCCTTTGAGGGACATGGATTGTTCTCGGACAAGACGGACTCTCGTCTGCAGAGCCTCAAGGACTCGAGAACAATCATGCGCTCCCTGGGGATGCATGTTGTGGGCCCTCAGCGCAGGCCATTTAGGCCGCAGCCTCAGCGCTTCTACCCCCCCCCGCCTCGTCAGAGACAGGACTCGGCCCGGAGGCGAGGGCGAGGTGGTAGAAGAAGGTGGACCGGCCCTCAACCCGGTCAGAACCAGGGGCCACCTAGACCACCTTCAGGCCCCAGGCAGAACTTTTGAAGGTGCGGTCGAGGACGGCGCCCCAGTCATCCCCCAGGATCCAGCCCCCTCCTTTCGGGATCGCCTTTCCCATTTCCACCGTGCTTGGTCCCTTTTAACTTCGGACCGTTGGGTCCTTCGCACGGTGGACAGGGGATACGCTATCCAGTTTTCTTCAATCTCCCCCTCCTCCCCCCCTTCTTCCCCGTCCCTCTTCAGGGACCCTTCTCACGAGCAACTTCTTATACAGGAAGTTTCTACGCTCCTTGCTATGGGGGCCATAGAGGAGGTTCCAGTAGAGTTAAGGGGCAGGGGATTTTATTCCTGGTACTTCCTCATTCCCAAGTCCAAAGGAGGTCTGCGACCCATCTTGGACTTGCGCGGACTCAACAAATTCATAGTAAAGTTGAAGTTCCGCATGGTCTCTTTGGGGGCCATTATCCCTTCCCTCGATCCTGGAGACTGGTTCGCCGCCCTCGACATGAAAGACGCATACTTTCACATCGCAATTTACCCACCTCACAGACGCTTCCTGCGATTCGTGGTAAGCACGGTGCACTACCAATTTGCAGTCCTTCCCTTCGGCCTATCCTCGGCCCCAAGAGTGTTCACGAAATGTATGGCTGTCGTGGCAGCGTACCTTCGTCGGCAAAGGATACAGGTGTTCCCGTACCTAGACGACTGGCTGGTACGCGGTCGCACCAAAGAGCAAGTTCGAGCTCACGTCCACATAATAGTGCACACATTCAACGAGTTGGGCATCCTACTCAACAAGGACAAATCCACTCTAGAACCTACCCAGAGAATAGAATTCATCGGCGCAGTTCTAGACTCCAGACGTGCACAAGCCATCCTGCCAGACAACCGCTTTGGCACCATCACGAGCCTCATTCAAGGGCTCAAGGCCTTCCCAACTACCACGGTGAGGTCGTGCCTTACCCTGCTGGGTCACATGGCTTCCTGCACGTACGTAACCAGGCATGCCAGACTTCGGCTTCGCCCACTCCAGACCTGGGTGTCGTCAATATACCGCCCACATCGGGACAGCCTGAACATGGTGGTCACGGTCCCGAACTCGGTCCTGACCTCCCTCACCTGGTGGCTAGATCACAATGTGGTCTGCGAGGGGATGCCATTTCACGCCCCACAACCCTCTCTGCACCTGGTCACAGACGCTTCATCTCTGGGTTGGGGCGCCCATCTCAACGAACACCATACCCAGGGCCTGTGGACTGCACCCCAGCTAGCCCTGCACATCAATGTTCGGGAACTGATGGCGGTGCGCCTGGCGTGCCAGGCATTTCTCAATCTCCTACGTGGCCGCTGTGTGTTAGTTCTCATCGACAACACCACAGCCATGTTTTACATCAACAAGCAAGGAGGAGCACGTTCGTCAATTCTATGCCAAGAGGCCATTCGCCCGTGGGACTTCTGCATTGCCCACTCAATCCATCTCACGGCATCGTTCCTCCCTGGAGTCCAGAACACTTTAGCGGACCGACTCAGCAGGTCCTTCCAGATGCACGAGTGGTCTATCCGTCCGGACATCATACATTCCGTCTTCCAGAAGTGGGGGTTTCCCCAGATAGACCTGTTTGCTTCTCGAGACAACAGGAAATGCCACGTGTTCTGCTCCCTGCAAGGTCGAGCTCCGGGCTCCCTCTCGGATGCGTTTCTCCTTCCCTGGAAAGACCACCTGTTTTATGCCTTTCCTCTGTTTCCTCTGGTCCACAAGGTACTGCTCAAATTGCGCAGAGACCAGGCACAGGTAATTCTGGTCGCTCCAGCGTGGCCGAGACAACATTGGTACACCACATTGTTGGAACTCTCGGTTCAGACACCGATCCTGCTTCCATTATGTCCGGATCTCATCTCTCAGGACCACGGCCGGCTGCGTCACCCCGACCTGCAATCACTCCACCTCACGGCGTGGCTGCTCCATGGTTCACCCAGGCAGAGTAGCAATGCTCGCACTCTGTCCAACAGATTCTGCTGAGCAGTAGGAAGCCCTCAACACACACCACGTACCTGGCCAAGTGGAAGCGGTTCTCCTGTTGGTGCGAACAACGAGCCACGTCCCCGTTGCAGGCACCCATTCCTCTCATTTTGGAATATCTCCTCTCCCTAAAACAGCAAGGGTTGGCGATATCTTCAATTAGAGTTCACCTGGCCGCTATATCGGCCTTTCACCCAGGGGAACTCGCGTCCTCGGTATTCTCTAACCCGATGGTCGTTAGATTCCTCAAGGGCTTAGACCCACAACAACGTCAGCCCGTCCCGATGTGGGACCTTAACCTGGTTCTCTCCAAGCTCACAGGTCCTCCATTTGAGCCACTGGCCACCTGTTCACTTTTGTACCTATCCTGGAAGACAGCCTTCCTCGTAGCCATCACCTCAGCAAGGCGCGTTTCTGAACTCAGGGCGCTTACATCCGAGCCCCCTTATACAGTTTTCCATAAGGATAAAGTGCAGCTTCGTCCACATCCTGCCTTTCTCCCTAAGGTGGTTTCTCCATTTCATATCAACCAGGATATATTCCTCCCGGTCTTTCATCCTAAACCACATGCTACTCACCAGGATCAACGTTTGCATTCTCTGGACGTACGCAGGGCCCTGGCCTTCTATATTGACCGCACAAGGCACTTTAGAAAGACGACGCAACTCTTCGTTGCAGTGGCCGACCGAATGAAAGGCTCACCGGTCTCTTCACAACGCTTATCCTCCTGGATTACGTCTTGCATCCGGACTTGCTATGACCTAGCAGGTGTCTCAGCACCGCACCTCACCGCTCACTCCACAAGGGCCCAAGCTTCCTTCGACTGCTTTCCTGGCGCAAGTTCCAATCCAGGACATTTGTAGAGCGGCAGTTTGGTCATCAGTCCACACATTTACAGCTCACTATGCGCTAGTGCAGCAGTCCAGGGACGATGCTGCTTTCGGACCAGCGGTTTTGCACACAGCAATGTCTCACTCCGACCCCACCACCTAAGTTGGGCTTGGGAGTCACCTAATGGAATGGATATGAGCAAGCACTCGAAGAAGAAAAGACGGTTACTCACCGTTGTAACTGTTGTTCTTCGAGATGTGTTGCTCATATCCATTCCAAACCCGCCCCCCTTCCCCACTGTCGGAGTAGCCAGCAAGAAGGAACTGAGGGGGCGCCGGGTCGGCTGGGGTATATATTCAGCGCCATGAAGGCGCCACTCTAGGGGGCTCCACAGCCGACCCGCCGGTGTTGCTAGGGTAGAAAATTCTCCGACGATCGTGCACGCGGCGCGCACACACCTAATGGAATGGATATGAGCAACACATCTCGAAGAACAACAGTTACAACGGTGAGTAACCGTCTTTTGTGGCTTCCCACCTTCTTAAAAATTTTCAAAGGTAAAATCACATATATTTTAAAAATAAGTATAATAAGATTTAAAGTACTCAGACTTCATCTGTAGATTTCACAGAGCTTTACAAAGCTCTCTGAATCCCTTTATTACAGATGTAGAAATTCACGTGTCGAGTAGGTAAGTGGCTTTTTCATGGTAACAAAAATCAAGGTACAGAGTTGGCCATCTCTTGAGTTTCAGTTCCTTGTCATAAAGCATGCTGCCTCTAGTAACATTAAGATTTAAAATGTTTAACAGAATATGTATGTCAACTTCACGTCAAATGGTGACTTTTAAAACAAAGTAATTGAAACCAGTTGTTTCTTCACTTATTATAATTATTTGTTACAGCACCCAGAAGCCTCATTCAGGATTGGGTCCTCCGTGCTTGTCACTGTACAAACATAAAATAAGACAGTAACTGTCCCAAAGAACTTAACATTTAAAAATGCGAATTTTACTCTTGCATCTTTATAAGTGAGCCTTCCAGAATAAGGTTGAATTACTGATACCTGCACAACACCTGACCAGTGACTAACTTGTCAATAAGCTTTGACTTGTTTTGGAGGCTGTCAGGAGGGAAACTGAACTATCCTTATAAGTCTATATGTTAATTCTATGGTCTCTCTGAGACCATCTAAGACAGTGTTTCCTAATGTCCTTGGGAGGGGAGGAGGGAGAGAATACGCACATCTATCAGTTGTCTGCAGAATTTTGGCTTTTATTTATTTATTTTTTTAAGAAAGCTGTTTGGTTGTGAAAACTGTCAAAAGGTGAGGGTAGTGTAACCAATGCATCAGGACTTGCCTGAGTTTTCAGAGACCCTGAAATGATAGTTCTGAGGCGTGAGCGGCCACATTTATTTCAATGAGTGCTGCCTCAGATGCAGAGGTTTGTGATACTTAAAATTGTTAATATTGATCTTTAACTGTTCATTATAGCATGTAAGAATAAGAAAGGAAAGAAAGCATCATATTACAAAGATGGACAACTGCGTTTTCCAAAGTACAGAAGTAGTGTGAAGGACTAGTTAGGGATGTGTGTGTGGATGGTGAAAATGTTAAGATGGGATCACCCAACTATCAAGCTGTCCAGCAATGGCTTAAGAGCAGGAGTACCACCCAAAGGGCAGACTGTCAAGAACCATGGCACAAACCCCAAATTGGCTGAGAGTTCTATACTTAGATTTCAGTAACCAATTATCAAGTGTAAACTCCTCCGGCACTGTAACAGCCTAAAGAAGAAGTACCCTTGGGTAATCTGTCTTGCCACCCAGGTAAGCTTATGTTTGTGGTAGGTGGTCCCTTATACCAAGTATCACAGTAATATTCAGGTTACTTCAAGTCCCAAAGGACCAATCACTTCCTCAGGTCAGTAGCACTTTAGATCTACACCAGAGCCAACTCCTATAGCCAATCCTTTAATAAACTATGTAAAGAGTGATTATATAGGAAAAGGAAATGAGTTATTTACAAAGTTCTCACACACACACACACACACACACACACACACACACACACACACACACACACACACACACACACACACACACACGAGTTCCAGTCGTAAATTTAAAAAAAAGTCTATAATAAGCAAGCTCTCTGTGTCCTTTAGGGCTAACCCGGGCTAAGCACTGGACATCTTTTGCTTATGTCTAGTGATCCTTGTCCCAGAAAGTCCATGCAGCATAAAGATCCAGTTCCTCCTGTTAGGGGGTTTTATTTCCTTTCCTCCTTCCACTTCAAGTTGCAAACTCAGTTGACAGGTAAATCTTATGTCATCTCCATGGAGGTGGGGAGAGTAAACAACAAAGTCTTTTGTCCCTTTTAATGTTTCACTCTAGTCCATCTGGTGTGGATGGGCCTTCCTTGTCAGACAGGACTGTAACAACTTCTGTTGGAGACTAGTATTTCACAGTAATTAATCATTCTCTTCTGTCTGGTGACTTACAATACAAATGGTTAAATATTACTGTACAGTCTGGGATACAGATGTTATATGTGAGATTAATTTAAAAGCATTCAGTAAAGTCTAAACACTAAGCAAATTTTTATTCCTCTAATACCTATTTTAATACTAACACACAGGTGAGTCAGACTGGCTGACCAGCTAGGTATTTGTCAGTGTTCAGTGGAGATATGGGGATCTTGGCATGAGTTGGCACCTGCTCTGTCAGTGTCACACCAACACATGGTGAGGTTGGAGGAAGAGGAGGAGGGCCTTGATGGGTACGATGGGTTTATTTTCTTGAAGTGAGCATTCAGCTTTTTCCAAAAGTTCAGGAAGCACTGGTTGTTAGCTAAATGTATGGTATTTGTAATGATGGTTTTAGTGATGATTGCCTTTTCACTAGGAGCTATGCTGAGATGACTAATTTATGTAAGTCACTAACCATCTAACAGATCACATCTTTTGGTGGCCTCGTCTGGGGTTTGAATGAGAAGTGAAAGGCTTTCCTCAGTGTGTTTTTCATTGAACTTATTTGTTGCTTGAAATGCTAGTTGGTCGCGTGACGAGAGACCCTATACTCAATTTGATGGCATTTCTCCGTTTGTCTGTGATGTAATAGTTTTTGAACACTACACTTGGATTTACTTTAAGACTGACCTGTAAGACTGGTGAGAAAAATGTGGATGTAGCTGTAAAATATTGATGAATGTTAAGGAGACTTGGAAAACTACCAGTACCAAAAGAAAAATACTATTTATTTTTCAAGATAATACACGACTAATAAAAATAATGCACATTCACTTTATCACTTTTGCTGCTCTGTTTCTAGACTAGATCTCACTAAATAATGTTTAAAAAAAAATCTAAATGGCTCTTTAAACATGCTCAAAAATAGCAGTTCTCAAACTGTGGATCAGGACCCTGTTTTAATGGGGTCGCCAGGGCTGGTGTTAAACTTGCCGGGACCTGGGGCCAAAGCCAAAGTCAGAGCCTGACTGCCTGGGGCCGAAGCCCAAGAGCTTCAGCCCTGGGGGGCAGGGCTCAGGTTACAGGCCCCCCACCTGGGACTGAAGCCCTTGGGCTTTGGCCACCCCTGCCCGGAGTGGCGGGGCTCGGGCTTTGGCTTCGTTCCCCTCTTGTGAGGTCGTGTAGTAATTTTTGTTGTCAGGGGGGGGTCACGATGAAAAGAAGTCTGAGAACCCGTGCTCAAAAATAATGAATGTCTGTCTCTACCTGTATGAAGGTATACTAATATTAATTTGTTTTTAAAGTATCAGCAAAGTTTAATTTGTTCTTTTTGTTCTCTTTTAGGTTTCTACAAGTTGGAGTGTGACTTAATTTCTCATCGTATGGATCACTGAATGAGTAACAGATGGCCTTACCTCGTCTTACGGGAGCTTTACGCTCTTTTTCAAATGTCACTAAACAAGATGATTATAGTGAAGAATTGGGTGACTTAATGGTAAGTTTTATCTTCTTAGTTTTTTTTGTTTTAAATTCTAGTGTATGTTGTAAGAGTCTATTAATTCTGTTTCCTTAAGGTAAACTGCTATTTTGTTAATGGCAAGATCAGGAAGACTAGTATAGATTCCTTGTGCATGTCCTGCGTATCCCATTATGTTCATACATGACTGAATTTACCTTGGCTTGGAGGGTTTGTGCAAGGCCCTATCTTCTGCTTTGTACCGATGGCTACCCCTGTGGGGTAGGTTGGCTGTATAAAAGGGCTTTGAAACTCCATGCAGGAGTGATAAGAGACTGCTGGCCAGACATGGCAAACCCATGAAAAAAATGCTGAAATTGGGCTTGTTTTTGACTGAATTGGCTTGTGAGTTGCTTGTTGGCTAGTTTTTGGCTTGTTGCTTGTTTGGCTTGTTGTGTGTTGTACCTTGTTGCTGCTTCTTTTTTTGTTTGTTTGTTTTGATCGGCTCCCGACAAGCAGAGGCAAGAGCGGGAGAGTCGGGTGCACTCGGGGCCCTCCACAGTCCAGACTGTATGCCATGTGGATCTAGTCACATAGAGTGTTGGGTTCGTAGGGATTGGCTTGTTTTGGCCTTGTTTTGAAATGTGATTAGCTTGATTTTTGGCTTATTGTGAAAGTCTGGGTGCTTATTTACCACGTGAAAGTTGGCAACTGTGCTGCAGGCAGAAGTCCAGCAACAGAGAGGGGGCTATGGACAGGTGGCATATGTGTGCATTCGGTGCAAGGAGCTCCTGGCCCACAGAGACCGTGTATGTGCTTTGAAGACCAGAGTTGCTGGACTAGAGTTGCTAAGGGAGACAGAGAGGTACATAGATGAGACTTTCCGGGACACAGTAGAACAGTCTCATCCCTGATCTGACAGGCAGAACTGCAGAATATCAATGTGTGGATGAGACGGTGGTGTAGAGAGGAGGGATTTAGATTTATTAGGAACTGGGGAAACTTGTGGGAAAGGGGGAACCTATACAGGAAGGATGGGCTCCACCTAAACCAAAATGGAACCAGATTGCTGGCACTTAAAATTAAGACGGTCGTAGAGCAGTTTTTAAACTAAGGACTGGGGGAAAGTCGACAGGTGCAGAGGAGCACATAGTTTGGACAGAGACATCCCTTAGGAGAGGATCTATTAAGGGAGATTCTCTATGTCCTAGTAAGGAGGAGAGGATGGAAGATAATAAAATATGGGTGGGATCTGATGAGAAACAGTCTAATGAAAAAGAGTCCCATTCGTTCATATCACGTAATGGCAGACAGCTAAAAAGTGAGAGGTTTTTAAAGTGCTTATATACAAATGCTAGAAGTCTAAATAATAAGATGAGTGAACTAGAGTGCCTCGTATTAAATGAGGATATTTATATAATAGACATCACAGAAAGTTGGTGGAATGAGGATAATCAGTGGGACACACTAATACCAGGGTACAAAATATATTGGAAGGACAGACCAGGTCGTGCTGGTGGGGGGAGTGGCATTATGTGAAAGACAGCATAAAATCAAATGATTTTAAAATCTGAAATGAACCAAACTGTACCACAGAATCTCTATGGATAGTAATTCCATGCTCAAGTAATAAGAATATAGTATAGGGCAGGGGTCGGCAACCTTTCAGCAGTGGTGTGCCGAGTCTTCATTTATTCATTCTAATGTAAGTTTTCGCGTGCCAGTAATACATTTTAACGTTTTTACAAGGTCTGTTTCTATAAGTCTGTAATATATAACTAAACTATTGTTGTATGCAAAGTAAATAAGGTTTTTAAAATGTTTAAGAAGCTTCATTTAAAATTAAATTAAAATGCAGAGGCCCCTGGGCCAGTGGCCAGGACCCGGGCAGTGTGAGTGCCACTGAAAATCAGCTCGCGTCCCGCAGGTTGCCTACTCCTGGTATAGGGATATATTACCGACCACCTGACCAGGATGGTGATAGTGACTGTGAAATGCTCAGGGAGATTAGAGAGGCTATAAATATAAAAGAACTTAGTAATAATGGGAGATTTCAACTATCCCCATATTGATTGGTACATGTCACCTCTTGGAGCAGCTAGTCCTGGAACCCACAAGAGAAGAGGCAATTCTTGATTTAGCCCTAAGTGGAGCGCAGGATCTACTCCAAGAGGTGAATATAGCTGGACCGCTTGGTAATAGTGACCATAATATAATTAAATTTAACGTACCTGTGGTGGGGAAAACACCACAGCAGCCCAACACTGTAGCATTTAATTTCAGAAAGGGGCACTACACAAAAAATGAGGAAGTTAGATAAACAGAAATTAAAAGGTACAGTGCCAAAAGTGAAATCCCTGCAAGCTACATAGAAACTTTTTAAAGACCCCATAATAGAGGCTCAACTGAAATGTATACCCCAAATTAAAAAACATACTCAGAGAACCAAAAAAGAGCCACTGTGGCTAAACAACGAAGTAAGAGTAGCAGTGAGAGGCAAAAAGGCATTATTTAAAAAGTGGAAATTAAATCCTAGTGAGGAAAATAGAAAGGAGCACAAACTCTGGCAAGTGAAGTGTAAAAATACAATTAGGAAGGGCAAAAAAGAATTTGAAGAACAGCTAGCTAGAGATTCGAAAAGTAATAGCAAAATTTTCTAAGTACAGCACAAGCAGGAAGTCTGCTAAACAACCAGTTGCAGAGGAACTAAATTAATTCTTTGCATCTGTCTTCACAGTTGAGGATGTGAGGGAGATTCCCAAACCTGAGCCATTCTTCTTAAGTGACAAATCTGAGGAACTGTCCCAGATTGAGATGTCATTAGAGAAGGTTTTGGAACAAATTGATAAATTTAAACAGTAATAAGTCACCAGAGCCAGATGGTATTGACCCAAGAGTTCTGAAGGAACTCAAATGTGAAATTGCAGAACTACTAACTGTAGTCTGTAACCTATCATTTAAATCTGCTTCTATACCAAATGACTGGAGGATAGTTAAAGTGACGCCCATTTTTAAAAAGGGCTCCAGAGGCGATCCCGTCAATTACAGGCCGGTAAGCCTGACTTCAGTACCGGACAAACTGGTTGAAACTATAGTAAAGAACATAATTGTCAGACACATAGATGAACATAATTTGTTGGGGAACAGTGAACATGGTTTTTGTAAAGGGAAATCATGCCTCACCAGTCTACTAGAATTCTTTGAGCGGGTCGACAAGGGGGATCCAGTGGATATGGTGTACTTAGATTTTCAGAAAGCCTTTAGCAAGTTCAGGAGTACTTGTGGCACCTTGGAGACTAACAAATTTATTAGAGCATAAGCTTTCGTGGACTACAGCCCACTTCTTCGGATGCATATAGAGTGAAACATATCCATCCATTGAACCAATCATTAGCAACAACTAATACAGCATAAATTGGAGGGAAATATTGCAGTGCACTTTATTTAATACTTTTTTCTTAAATAATCTCCAGTGCTGAATGTCATAGAATAATCTGAATAATAAACGTTATATTACCACTGCTGCTACTCTTCATCCAGGATGATGCCGCATGAATGAATGGAGCTGGTAAAGGAGAAAGTACTTTTTGAGGAATGAGATGTTTATATATTTTAAAATTCCATTCCTTTTATCATTACATTTTTTTTTCCTTAAAAAAGAAAAAATAGAGAAGGACAGTGGTAATGACTAGAATGAGGGATGGTTTTGGTGGTGGGGGTTTTCCATTTCCGGAAAGCTTACAAATACTGGTATTGGTGTATTTAGTTGGGAAAAGAGAGGATAGAGAGCAAATAGGTTTTATAAATAGGTGATGCAGATAGCAGTGCCTCTAGTGAGGGTTGCCCAATGCTTTCTGTTATAAATATCCTGTTTTTCAGTAGGTTATGATTGTGCCAAACTTGAATCATTCAGGTTGAAATTTTCCATGATGGTTGTCTGCTGGTCACCCTAACAGCATCCCAAAAAGCAAGAGGCTCACTGATACCTGGTAGTAAGTTTCAGTTGGCCTCACCAGTTCAGTGTACCCCAACTCACTGATGTATCTAGAACGGGGGCGGGCAAACTACGGCCCGGGGGCCACATCCTGATGGGGAGCGGGGTCTGGGGCTCGCCCTGCTCCGTGTGTGCCATGGCGCCGCGCGGCTCCCAGAAGCAGTGGCATGTCCCCCCTCCAGCTCCTACGTGGAGGCACAACCAGGTGGCTCTGCACACTGCCCTTACCCCAGGTATTACCCCCACAGCTCAAGCAGCTCCTGGAAGCAATGGTATGTCCCTTCTCCAGCTCCTACGCGGAGGCACAGCCAGGCGGCTCGGTACATTACCCTGAACGCAGGCGCCGCCTCTGCAGCTCCCACTGGCCGTGGTTCCAGGCCCATGGGAGCTGTGGGGTAACACCTGGGGCAGGGCAGCGTGCGGAGCCGCCTGGTTGTGCCTCCACATAGGAACTGGAGGGGGGACATACCGCTGCTTCCAGGAGCTGCTTGAGGTAAGTGTGGCCAGGAGCCTGCACCCCTGACATCCTCCCGCACACCAAACCCCTGCCCCAGCCCTGATCCCTCTCCTGCCCTCTGAACCCCTCGGTCCCAGCCCGGAGGACCCTCCTGCACCCCCAACCCCTCATCCCCACCCCAGAGCCTGCACGCCGAGCTGGAGCTCGCACCCCAATCCCCTACCCCAGCCCGGAGCCCCCTCCCACACTCTGAACTCCTCATTTCTGACACCGTCCCAGGGCCTGCACACCCAGCCGGAGCCCTCACCCCCTCCCGCACCCCAACCCCCAATTTTGTGAGCATTCATAGCCCGCCATCTAGAAGGTGTCATGTAAGATACCAATAGAAAGCTAATATCATGCTAAAAATCAATATTATTGTGTGGTGTATGTACAGAGGACAAATTAAAACTTTGAAAATTATTATTAAATTATGTCTGCCAGGCAGGGCTAAAGCTATCCCACTCTAGACAAGAATGTGGTTCTGCCACCTTAAAGGTATTTCCAAAGGACATTAGGAAACAATGGAAATGTAATTTACATAGATGATAAGAAGGATCAACAAGCAGAGGAAATGACCTTTCAGCATCATTGCAGGGGGGAAGGAGATTGAGGGAAACAGATCAGTTTGTATTTTAGCAATAACCATCAGGGGAAGAAACCCTGGATTTTCCTTTTGCCACCAGACTCCTAGGACAGGTAGGTACTAGCTTGCCTTAGCGCCGCAGCACCACCGATCGGCCTTTTAATGGTCTGGTCAGTGGTGCTGACTGGAGCCTCTAGGGTCCCTTTTCGACCGGGTGTTCCAGTCGACACCTGGTCATCCTAGTCCCGAGTACTGGCTCCGCAGCTCCTATTAGCCTTTGTTTTTACGAACTGCATGTTAATTCTAAACAAAATGCCCTTATTTTCTCTGATTATTCTTTTTCAGAATAAAAGGTCAAAATTACATAGACAGTTAATGTGCTCTGAGCTTACATGGAAGAAGATACTAAAATTTGTTGAAGATAGTTTGGACAAGAAAGAACAGCAGTCGGTAAATGGTCATTTAAGAACTATATTACAGGCTGCAAAACAAATAGGTAAGTCTTAATTTGTTAGTAATCTAATATCCTCAACCTGAAAACCAAATTTTAAGTTGATATATATGTTTTGTACTCCTTAGTTCTTCCCTCAGATATACCCTGGAAACTAAAGCCAATCTGAGTTACATATGCATATTTGAGGTTGGAATTTGGGCCTCAGGACATCTTTTAAATTTGACTTAATTTTCCATTTTCTGGAATTGTTGCATCTCATACTGTTAGAGTGCTGTCTCTTACTGCTCTTTAAGCAACCTCCAATAATTAAGGTGTTACAGTTACTTTTGGCACATCAACAAGTGGAGAAGAGAACAAGTTTTGTGGTATCCACTTCAGTGCAGAAATAGTTGTAATAGTAGAGAGTGGATTTTTTAATAACTTTATCATTCTGAAACTAGGCACTTGGGAAACAAGAGACAGAGAAGAAGCCTCTAATTTTAACCTCCCCTCCACCCCTTTTACCAGTGTAGGGAACGGAGTGGAGTTATTGTGTTTTTTTGTTTTTGGTTTTTTTTTTTTTTGTTTTTAAGGGGTGGGGTAGGGGGAAGAGGAAAATCCCAGTCTGTCAAAATGAAAATGTTTTAAAAAAATTTAAATATTTTTCAATAAACCAAACTTTGTGAGACAAAATGTGTGGGGAAAAATTTGTTTTCAACAAAACCGCATTTAAAAAAAAAATCTTTTTTGTTGAGAAAATTTCAATTAGCATTATTGGTGGGGGTTGAGCCCCATTACCTCCTAGTCACCCCTTGTCAGCATGAGGGTCAAGGAGATGTTTTGTAGGTAGGGGGTGTTCTTTGTTCATAGTTGATGCTTGGCTAAGGATTATCTCCCTGAGTTTGGTGGTGGTAGGCTTAAACTTTCCTGTATTTTTTTCCTGGTTACTGTTTCAGAAATCTCAAACAGCAGCCACAGGATAAATATGACTGGTGGGGATTAAGCTACGTAAACCTGTTATATGTGTAAATATGGCAGTCCATCACCTTGATAGTACTATGGGATCCAAGACATACATCCTTGCACGTGACTGCCTAAATGACATCTGCAGAAAGAAACTGCTTTGCTGTGGTTTGAGACATTTTGCTCCAAAGTAGAAAACCCTTGGCCAGGCTGACATACCAAGTGACTTTCTGTCTGGGAAGCAGTGTCAGTTTTTGCCAGTATCCACTCTGAGTCTAGCTATACTGGGCTATTTATTTTATCAGAAATTGATGCCAGGTATCAGTAGCCAGGACAGGACATGTGGGTGGGCCCCGACTTGGGGTGGGCGGGCAATTACTGGGGTAGGAGTCATCAGGGCTGCCTTCCCCTCCTCCTGCCAGCCCTGCGGGGAGGAGGAGGAATGATGCTCTGGTCAGGGCCCCCAGAAAACTGGGTGAACCGGTAAAAATGTGCGCCCTGTGCCCCCACCCACTCCGCCCCCCTGCCTGGTGCTTAGGGCTTGGCCTGCTCCACCTGCCCGACACTCCTGCTGGGGAATGGGGTGGGCACTTGCCCCGCTCCACCTGCCTGGTGCACCAGCAGGGGAGCGGGGGTTGGGGCCTTGCAAGCCCCCGCGCCCTACTCTCTGGTAGGGGCGCCTGGTGGGCAGAGCGGGGCAAGCCCCCGACCCGGCTCCCCAGTTGGAGTGCCGTGTGGGTTGCGGGAGCGGGCCAAGCCCCCAATCCCACTCCGTGGCTGGAGCACTGGAGCAGGGCAAGCCCCCGACCCCGCTCCCCAGCTGGAGCGTTGGGCAGGAGGAGTGGGGCAAGCACTGGGGCAGGAGCAGAGCCGGGGCTGCGGGGTGGGTCTGGATGCTAAGTGGGTGGGCTGTGACCCACCTGTGGCTACGCCCCAGCCAGCTATACTGGTATTAAGCTAAGGGACAGACTTGATTGCTTCAGAGAGTAATGCTCTTGTACAAAGCCTACATTGTTTCCTTGCCCCGGTATGATGGTGAGATTCCTTAAAGGACTCTCGCATGGTTTTCCTCCTGATCCAGGAACTCTTTCCTTCCTGGGACCTTAACTTAGTGTCATTTGGACTGATGGGTCTCCCCCTTTTGAGCAACTGACTACTTGTATTTACTGTCTATCAATGAAGACAGCCACGAGTGAGGCAATCTCATCCGCTAGGCCCTCATCCAGGTCCTCATCTTGTGCCCTCCTTACATGGCCTTTCACACGGACAGAGTCACTGTTGGGCCTCAACCTGAAGTTTCTGCCAAAGATCGTTTCTGATTTCCACATCAGTTAGTTGATTCATCTCCTGGTATTCTTCTCTAAACTGCATTCCATCCTGTGTACAATGAAACTTCACATCTTGAATGTTGTGAGAACATTGTCATTTTATCTAGGATTATCCTTCTGTGTTGCTGCTGGTGGCAGCACTGTTTTCAGAGCGGAGCACCTGGCCAGCAGCAGCTGCTTTCTGGCTGCCCAACTCTAACGGCAGCAGAGAAGAAAGGGCGGCAATACCATGAACCCCCCTACAATAGCCTTGCAACCCCTTTTGGGGTTGGGACCCCCAGTTTGAGAAATGCTGAGTCTTAAGGGCTTTACGTATTTACATTTTAAAATACGTATTCATGTTTTGTTACAACACCGTGAAGTTTGATTTAAATATCTGAAACCATGAAATTCAAGATTTTTAAAATGCTAAAGAAATTTATGAAAATGGACTGTGAATTCTATATATAATGACCAATTTTAACTTACTAAGCCTTGGAATACCCATAATATGGCAAAGATTTTACTAAAATTGTTGGGTCCAACAATCCTCCATATCCCACTTACATGTTTTCTGTTATATTTCTGCTACTTTCAGACCAGTCGGAAAACAAAACTTGGCTTATATATTTCTCGTACACCCATTGTTTTGCTCTACCAGCTGTCTACCGAGGTCGTTGCAAACTTAACTGAATCCTTGGTATAATCTTTTGTTGAGGCACACAATGAACCGCTACCCAATTGTATCCGCCTCATGGCTCAATAATATTAAATAAGGCATTGCTTATATTGACAAATATGGGCCTATTTTAACAATATGGACTCTTTCTTCTTTTGTCCACTTGGGGGCATACCATGCTATAAAAGCACATGAGGGATTCTCCCTCAAAATGTGTGTACAATTACTAAACCCTCTATACTTATACGCCCTTCCACCGTCAAACCATATCATAAGTTTATCTTTTCCTGGGCCGCTATTTATAATCGTTATGTTCTGCCGCGTTGATGTTATGTTGGCTAGTTATGCCCACTTTTCTCCGTTTCTTGTCCAGACCCATTGACATTTTTATCCACTTAAGATTAGAGATTTTGATGCTCTCCCCTTCAACCCATGGGATGGGTAAGGTTACCCATTAGGTATTTAATGTTTGGTTACTCCTATTTGGCACTTCAGACTGATTGGCTACACTCTACCCATCATCCCTATGGACCACTTGCATGACATTGTGATATTACTTTTCCCTTCCTTCGCTTGGATACTCCTTATTGATGCTGCAGCTTTGGATTCACTCCACCATACCAGGATCCAGCAAGCGCTAATTCCCAAAAGAGTGTTGATCCTGGCTCTTTCTGTAAAACAAATAAAGAAGAAACCTTTTCCTCCCTAGAGAGTTTTTTTTATAAACAATTTTTTATTTAAGATTTAATAGGAACGATAGTATTTTCCTTTTCTTTTAATATATGAACTTTAATCAACTTATATACACTTGCTAAAAATGATTATTTAAGGCATGTTTCACAGGATTTTAACTGTTCTGTCAATAGAACAATTAAGTGTGTTTGTTCCAATAATTCCATAACCCCTTTTCCCCCACAAACTAGGAACCAGTAGCTTAGTTTATGAAGACTTGCAACACTAAGTTAGTTTAAAATAAATCAGAAATGTATTCCCCAATTTTTGCAACATAAATGAGTAGTAGAACTTGTTAAATCTAGCCATCTTATTGAGTTAAATTTACCTTATTTAAGCAACAAGAATGATTTAAATAACTATTTTAAAATTACTTTACTAATGTTCAAAGTAACTTCAATCTTGCTTATTTTGAATATGCATTACTCAGTTGTGGCCTGATGTTTCCAAAGGCGCTGAGTACCATTGACTTCAAGGTTTCTTAGCATCTTCTAAAACTAGTCCATTAAATCCTTGTGCAGAAAATCAATTTATTTGTAATTACTTTCTTCTTATATATGATGACTATTTTAAATCCTGGCTATTCAGCTCTATATATACTATAACAACTTCTTTGTGTGAACAGGTGGTGACATCACAGAACTAACTTCCCAGAACTTCCCAGTATTGGGAAGCTTATGCTCCCAATACTTCTGTTAGTCTTAAAGGTGCCACAGGACCCTCTGTTGCTTATCACAGAACTAGTTACTGAGTCTTCATCATCCCAATTCTTGAGGTTTTTTTGTCTTCATGTCCAGTCCTTTTCTGAGGAGGAAATGAAGTTAAAAGTCGATATACTGTCCCTGAGATCTCAGAATTAATTTGATTGAAACCTATTGGAATTCCTAAGGATATTTTTTTAATTTTTTGGTGTTGACTAGATTAACTCAGCTTGCATTGCTGAGAGAGCAAGGAGAGATCTAGCTTATTCTACCCCAGATATAGAGAGAAGTTCAGGCTGGCCTGCTACTGTGCTTTAAACTCAACAACAGTGTCTTCAGTCAAGCACAGCTGCTATCACTTTTAGTTAGCCAATCATCAGCATTCAGAGTTGTCTTAGTTCTGATTAAATATTTCTAACTTGCACTGTGAGTGACAGCATTATTTGTTGTACTGGGATACAAAGAAGTAATTGCTCTATAGCCTATGAACGAAAAACACCTGAAACTTTTCAAAGATATAGAGCAGCCATAATATTCTTGGTGACTTTAAGGAACATGATTTGTACTTAAGCCTGAATATTTGAGGAGGTGTTCGTGGGTAGATTTTTTTTTTTTTTGTCATTGGATTCCTAGGATATCTGTGTCTAGTAATGAAACACTTTTAAAAGGATTAAAAGTAACCAGGGAGCAGCCCAGTATTGAGTGCACTCATTAGAAATTATTAAATTAAATTTATTGTTTGCCCTTTTGCTTCCCAAAGTGCCTGATGTATTAAAGCTAATTTAGCTTTATCTAATTTAAAGATGTTGTGGGTTTCTCTTTTTTTGTTTTTGTTTTTACCCCAGTACAGCAGTAAGCAAATAAACAAAATGTAGGGATATACAGTGTCTGTCAAAATTACATAATTCATCATTTCACCATAAATTAGTATATTTACGTATTACTTATAAAAAGAGACAAATCAAGAACAAGGCAAATGAAATCATCAGCAAAACCAGCAACAACTAAGTTAAAGGTTCTCTTGGCACTTGGTTCCCTAAGAAGCTCTTATTGACACTGATTTATAAATATAAATGGTAAAATTAATATTCTTTATGCTTTTGTTGATTTGAGCACACTGTAAATTTCTGGTTTTGTCCATAGACAAAATATCTGTATCCAGCATTAACTGATAAACATGATGTTGCATTAGTTATAAAATTAGAATGTATGTATTGTACAGTATACAGTAAACGCCTAGTGGCTGAATCGAGCTAGAGGAGCAGAGAAGAGCTTTGACTTGATCTTGTGTTCTAAAGTAATTTAGAACGTTCAGTCAGGTTGTGTGATTTACATCCTCAACACCTTCTCCAATTTTTAAAAAATGTTAGTTTGTACAAAGAATATTGATGGTGTGAAAATAGGTTTTTTGTTTTTGTTTTTTTAAGTTCATAAAGGATACCAAGGTGATAGACATAGAAATACTTCATAAATAAAAGTACAACTAAAATGAGTAAAAGCTAGATGCTTTATTGCTACAACACCTTTGTAACTGTAAAATCCTGCAACAACTTATTCTTATTGTTTTATTCTTTGTTTAAAGATTCATGTCACTTTCATTGCTCATATGACACTGTTTGGAGCAACAAATTGAATATAGTTATGTGATAGGCAGTAAAAGAGAATTATCTTAGTTGTTAGAATTTATGTAGTGAAGTTTCTTTTGTTTTTGTGCACAGTAGGAACAGAAAATGGACAAGAAGCAATTGAAAGTGGAGCTGTTTTTCTCTTTAAGACGTTTCACATGAAGGAATGCGTTGGTCATGATGAAACAAAGGCAATCAAGCAGATGTTTGGGCCCTTTCCATCATCATCTGCTACTGCCGCCTGTAATGCCACATGCCGGATTGCTTCTTACTTCACTGAAGAACAGCTTACAGCACTTATACGGATTGCTGAAGAACAAAATGGTGATAACAGAGTAATCTTTGGTAAAAATATAGTATTTTCATTTGACATGCATGACCTGGATCACTCTGAAGAACTGCCAATAAATGGTGAGGCTGCTGAACAGAAAACTATAAGCTTAGATTACAAGAAATTTCTGAATAACGATTTGGAAAACTTCCAGAATTGTTATGGCAATAACTCTGATCTCAAGTCATTGGAAAAAGTGGATGATTCTTTTCTGTGGTATGAGGTTGGGAAGTTTCTAAATGAATCACTAAAAGGAACCCCTGGAGAACCAACAACAGATGATCTCTGCTGCACTTTGTATGAGATGCTTGCATCTAGTAAAAGTGGTGACGAGCTTCAGAATGAGGTACAGTAGATATATTAGTAATACTGTAGTAGAATTTATTTAAACGTGACACAGATATCAAACTTTCCTTTTTTTACTCATTATTTCAAGTTTTCCGCCAAAAAAATGATGTCCACTTGACATTAACAGGCTAGAGGCAAGTTTCTTCTTGAAGGTAAAAGGTGACTATTCTGGTAGCTTTTGAGACTTGGCATATTGCTAAAGCTATAGTTACAGCTGTCATGGGGCAATAGCTGAGTTGAGTGGTAACAATGTTTTTGTCTGTGTTAATAAAAATGAAATCACAATATCTTAAATCACTATACACAAGTCTGTATAATGGCTTAAGATATTATAGTACGCTGGGGCAGAAAGAAAGCATTGTATAAATGTTTTTTCCGTTTATATACGGAGACAGTTTTCTTTTGAAAAAAGAACAGGAGTACTTGTGGCACCTTAGAGACTAATCAATTTATTTGGGCATAAGCTTTTGTGGACTAAACCCATTTAATCAGATGCATGGAGTGGAAAATACCGTAGGAAGATATATATACAGTGAACATGAAAAGATGGGTGTTCCCATACCAACTCTAACAAGACAAATCAATCAAGGTTGGCTATTATAAGCAGGAGGGAAAAAAAACTTTTGTAGTGATAATCAGGATGGCCCATTTCAAACAGTTGACAAGAAGGTGTGAGTAACAGTAGGGGGAAAATTAGCATGGGGAAATAGTTTTTAGTTTGTGTAATGACCCATCCACTCCCAGTTTTGTTAGGAAGCAACTGTTTTAAATGAGAGATTGTATTTTTATTATCTTTAAAGATCTTGCTTAACTTCCAAATGTTCATTAATTTTAAGGTCTAGTTATACTTTCTAACTACACTTTAAAATAAAAAAATGGTACTTTCAAATGTGGAAAAAAATTCTCCTTTTAATCCTTTTAATTCTTTTTCTGCATTTGTGGTCAGACTTCCTGTTGCAGACCCTCTTTTGCTGCTGAGGCAGGAGAGACAGATCTGCTTTCAGGTGGAAGTAGGGGCAGGCAGCTCTGCAGAAAGATTCATTATAAATCTGCTACCTATTTCCGCCTTTAGAAAGTAGTCCAGGAACTGGTGGAAGCTAGTAGAACGAAGGAGTGACTCCTTCAGAAAGACAGGGGACTGCTGTTAGAGTGGCTAGTGGTGATGGGGTCAACAGCAGACATTCTTTGAATGTGAGTAGTGGCTACTAACCTGGAACCAGAGGGAGTGGGACAGGGGACTAGTAATGTGTCAGAAGGAAGATGAGAGTGGAATTGGGTCCTGTAATAGGACAGTGTTGGGTTGGGGAGACATGGACCTGAGGAGGAATCTGCTGAGCAAAAGAGAGCAGACAAATTCAGCTGGTGAAGGTGGCTTACCCATCGGAGAACACTGGTGTGGAGTACAGAGTGAATTTTGAAAAACAAACTACCACCTCTTCCTTCCTTTTTCCAACATAATTCTTCAGTACTTCTTTCAACTGAACCTTTTAACTTTCTTTTAGAAAATCGATATTTCAAACTACTTAAAGATCCCTCTGTAGCTTTTCTGAAAGGGAGTAGAAACACAGAAGTGGTGCTATAGGTAGGAGTGGGTAGTCCGCTGAAAACTGAATCCTGTGGACTCAAGGTGAGTTTGCTACTAAAGACAATATTTATTCTTTTAAAGATAATAATTTTTACATTTAGATAACTGGCTTTGGATACCTATTGTAGAAATGAGGGCATGCTCCTGTTTTGTTTGGTATTTAAGTATGGCTATTATGATGACCAGTTGAACATTTTAAAGGCACTAACCATGTATGGGTCAACCAGTGTCTTTATCATGTGACTTTCTTTAATAGTTATTTTTTGCCATATTTTTTTCTGATTTTTGTTTTTTTCAATTCTAAGGACATCCACTAACATGAAGCCCGACCAAGCCAAAATTATATTCAACATAACCAACTATGTAAAAGATGATAGTGTAAATAACCTCTCCCCCCAAACTTGACATATTTTGCAAACAGTTTCACACCTTGGGTAGTTGAGACACAAACAACATTATTAAAGATTGCCCACCTCTTGAGAGAGGGAGGAACTTGCATGTAAAAGAGAAAACTAAGTAATCCTTATCTTCCTCAAGAGCCTGCAATGTTCTTAACAGAAAAAATACAGTATGGGGACCTTGACGTCCACAAGGTTTCTTAGATGGGGAGGAATATTTATTTACATCTAACGGAAAAGGGAGAGAGAAAATGCCCCCCACTACCCAGGGTATTACTTAATTTATCCATGTTTAATGCTTAAGATATTTAAGTAATAGGTTTAAAAATTCACTTAAAACTAGCTCCAGTGAAAGGGGATTGAGAAGAATAGCCATCTTCCATAATAAGTCTTAATGATGATAAAGAAGTCTTTAAATTAAGTATAAAAACCAAAAGCATGCTGCTGATCTGTATGAAAATGCCATCCTCTAACTTATTTTGCAGAAAAAAATGTTGCATTTCTTTTTCAGGAAATGTTCTTTATCATTGTGGTTAAACTTGAATTTTGATTAGGTAAGAAAAAAGTCTGCTCTCCTCCCCTCCCCCGCTTCCCTCTCTCCTTCTTGAAGGTTGTTTAGCAGGGAAGAGTATCTTTCTTTAGATTAGCATTTTGGGACTGCCGTCAGGGGAAAAATATGGCATTTCCTTTGGTGGATTGCAAGCAGTAATCTCAAGGAAGCTTTTAAAACGTTTAATCACCTGTCTTAATAATAATTAAGAAATACATTCACTTCTCCTTGCTCCTTGTTCTCTTCATTCCCTCCCCATTAACTCCCACAAAACCCTTCCCTACTTAATACAAATATTAGGTGGTTGGCATGTCACCTTTTATCACAACAGTCCCATTAGTTCATTGCCCACTGTGTTGTGTTTATGTGGGGCCACTGAAACAGTTTGAAATTCAGCAGCTTTTGCGAAATGCTAGCTTACATTGATGTTATATCCTCCATTAGGGCAGTAATGCTTTGAAATTTATTGCTAGTTTTGGGTTGTGCTTTCATGCAGTTTTTTCATTGGGGTTGTGTTTTGATATTTGCTACTGGCATAATCTTGTGTCTTTATGCGGATGAGTCTCTTTAACTTAATAGTCCTCTTCTAGAACAAAGTGTGCAATAGACTTATAACAAGCATTATTGAGATGGTGTGACAAGTGGCTGTTTCCATGTGCATGCTCTGAGGATGCATTGAGTGGGTTGATATTTGTCTGCTGAAGTCGCTGTGCTCTGTAAAATTCTCTCATTATTTATACACTGGGAAATAAAGAGTATTTGTATGAATAGTCTGGAATACCCCACCTAAGAACAGGTTAGACAAACCTCTGTCAGGGATGGTCTAAGTATACTTAATCCTTCCTCAGCACACAGGGCTGGACAAGGTGGCCTTTTGAGGTCCCTTACAGCCCTACATTTCTATAATTCTATGAAATAAAATGGTGCTACTTTCTGGCTAGATTATAATAAATCCTGTTTTAAGTGTGGTCACTTAACAGTCAGTTACAAATATATCAAATGAAGGGCACGTTCACATATCCGTTTCAACCCATAACAAGGTTTCTCTCCGCTCATAACTGTAAGAAATTTGCTTTGATTAGTTATTGCCTCACTCTTACTCTTTGAATACATGCGGCAGTGATTTTCCACTATGAACAAGTCTAGTCAAATTAGATTATATACATTATATTGCAGATAAATGATTTTAACATATTTCAGATTGTTAAGTTTGATAATGACATAACTGGTAGTGACATGTAAGAAGCCAATTACCTGTATATGAGAATAGAGAGCCATTGTTATTGACATGGTATATACAGAGTTTAGCCATGATAGCTGTCAATGATTTTCTCAAGATTTAGTATGTGGTACGTTATTCTTAATATCCCATTCACACACACAGCAGCCACCATAATGGCTCTTTCAAAACAATTAATTAAATAACAGGAGGTGTTTTAACAAACCTGATTTTCTTAGGATAACTGGAGAATGCTTTGCTCCAGTTAGATTTTAAAACAGAAACCTTGCAAAATTACTGCATCTGCTCATGACTTATTGAATGTTATTCCCATAGAAAGATTCTTTCTCTAATTAATACTTAGAAGTCATAAGTAAAATATTGATGTTTTTTTTTTTTTTTTTTGGTAAATAGTCACTTCTATTGTAACACCATTAACTCTGGGGACCATTATAAAATAATCTTTAAATAAAAAGACAGACAGTACACTTCCTGCAATTGCTTACATGTTAATTTCTCTCTGTACCTGTATTTAAGTGAACCCTGGAATTCAGGAGAAAAATGTAAAGAAGCAGCTTATATGAAGGTTCATTGTAAACTTTTATTTAATTCTGTTTTCCACGTGTTAGCATGAAAAAGGAAACGTCTGAACAACTAAAACTAAGAAGCTTGAGTGTCATTCAGTATGACAGCAGACTATTCAGCATGTCACATGTACACCTCTACCCCGATATAACGCTGTCCTTGGGAGCCAAAAAATCTTACCGCGTTATAGGTGAAACTGTGTTATATTGAACTTGCTTAGCCCCCTTTCTCCCCCCCCCCCCCGAGCACTGCTTTACTGTATTGTATCCGAATTCGTGTCATATCAGGTCGCATTATATCGGGGTAGAGGTGTACATCTAGACAAAGTTAAACGTTATATAAAATATGAGTAGGAGGGAATTCAGTGATTATATGAAAGAATATCTATAATACAAAAGTATATTATTACCACTCATTCACAATGTATGATTGTTTGTATCTAGATAAGCACATGAAATTCTTACACTTTTGCCAGTCTACTAATTTTTGATTGTGTATGTATGTGCATTTATAAAAATATGTAGATACGTATTTACAAGCACATAGACTAAGAATCCAAAAACTATATTTATCTAATTTGCACCAGGCATATCTGTCATAAATAGACTGATTGGGCCAGTTTTTTAGTATTATACAAAGGAAAAGATAAATTTAAAAAAATGAAATGTCAGAAGAATGAAAGACTGATAAGAGAAACTTATCCTGATGTTATACCATTAATCAGTAGATAAACAATCCCAAGGTACCTTGGTATATTGCCTTTGAAGTTTATGGTTTTCTAACAAGATCAAAAGAAGGTTAGAGGATATACACAAGACGTGTTTTTGTTCTGTTTTTTAAAAATAACTTTTCAAGATTGCACTACTTTGTTTGTCACAATCCTAAAGAGAACCAGAAGACTGAGGACTGATTTATGAGCTATTTGTTATTAGCAAATGCTTTTTAAAGTAACTTTTTTGTTGTTGTTTTTTTCCTTTCCTTTTAGCCCTAATATTAAGTGTATTTTCTCAAAGAGTGCAGAAGACTTTCATGGAGCAATTTTACCTGGGTCTGGTGTAGGGGGAAATGTGAGCTCCTCTTTGCTCCTCCTTCTTCCCCCAACCTGAGCTCCGCCTCAGCCTACATTACCCTTGTTCCGCATTCTTCCACACATAAAAAAGTTATTTCGACCCTTGCCTGTCGACAAGGTTCTTGCTAGTTGTGTTTTTTTTTTTTTTTTTTAAATACAGTACTCTGATAAACAAACAGACCCAGGAGTTACCCCAGTTCAAATCAGATAAACCACTGACAACACATTTATAACCAAAATTAATCAACGCTCCCCATTCAATCCCCAATAAAGTCCCACAACACCTCCCCCCATCCCTAGGGGAGCCTTGTAGTATGTTCAAACTTAGACTACTGTGGGCCTGAGGAGGAACTGAATTTCAAAAGCCAATGGTCCTTATGAAGAATGGCCTACTTCCTTTCTCTCTCTATTCCCCCCCATCTTCTACTGACTGGGGCTTCAGGTAAGATGCTTCTGCTGACAATTACCATGGCAGTATGTCACAGGGGGAGAGGCAGGTCCCAAGTCAGTTAGGGCTTTCGAGGTCAAAACTGCTGTCTCAAAATCAAAATGGAAACCACCAGGCAGCCAGTGTAGGTTGTAGAGCACAGATTTAGAATGGACCTATCTTCCATTAACTTTAATGTGAAGGTTAAGTATGCTCACAAAAAGAAACACAACTTAAGAATCATGCTGCAGAATTCAACACTAGCTGCATTTTCTGAATGGCTTTAAGTATTAATTATAGGAGCTACTGGTTGCAGCTTGGTAGTTAAAGTTGTATTCTCAAATAGGCATAAAAAGGGGTCTAAATTACCATTTTTTTTCTTCCTGTAGTTGGTCTTTGTATATGAAATTTCAACTAGTATTAGTTTTTATGCCCTTTGAATTTTCTGTATAGCAACTGGCTTCCTGACAGCCCTCTTGCCACATAGCATACAGGCACAGCTCAGATGTCTGCCGATATTAGGAGGCTGGGGATGAGAGGGCATGTGGGGAGTGAGTCCCTGGCCCTGGGAGAGTGGAGGAGGAGACCAGGCGAGGATTGCAGGGGCCAGATAGGGAATGGCCTCTGTCATAAACATACAGCTAAGGGTGGCATAAAATCCCTCTTTACCCTGTAAAGGATTAATTCCTCTTTTACCTGTAAAGGGTTAAGAAGCTCAGATAACCTGGTTGGCACCTGACCAAAAGGACCAATAAGGGGAGAAGATACTTTCAAATCTGTGGGAGAAGGTTTTTGTTTGTGTCCTTGTTCTGTTCTCTCGGAGTCAGCAAAGGAACCAGGCAGGGCAAATAGATCTCCCTAAGCCATATCTGGACTAAGCATCTAGTATTGCAGAAATAGTAAGTAATAGCAAAGAAATGCATTAGATTATCTTTTGTTTTAGCTTGTAAATTTTCCCTGTGCTAAGAGGGAGGTTTATCCTTGTTTTTGTAACTTTAATGTTTTGCCTAGAGGGGAAATCCTCTGTGTTTGGAATCTTTTTGTTACCCTGTAAAGTTATTTTCCATCCTGATTGTATAGAAGTGATTCTTTTATCTTTTTTTAAATAAACTTCTTTTAAGAACCTGATTGTTTTTCAGTGTCCTAAAGACCCAGGGGGATTGATCTGTGCTCAATTTGTAACCATTTGGTTAGGATATTATTCCCAAGTCTCCCCAGGAAAGGGGGGGTAGGGACTTGGGGGGATATTTTGGGGGAGGTAGGGCTCCAAGTGGCCCTCCCTATATGTCTGTTTAAATCACTTGGTGGTGGCAGCATACTGTTCAAGGACAAGGTGGAACTTGTGCCTTGGGAAAGTTTTAACCTAAGCTGGTAAAAATAAGCTTAGGAGGTCTTTCATGCGGGTCCCCACATCTGTACCCTAGAGTTCAGAGTGGGGAAGGAACCCTGACAGCCCCTGATCAAAATTTAATCTTTATGCTCCATTAGAGTGTGTTTCTCGTAACTAGGCTAGTTTCAGTGGAGCAGTGTAGCTCCCATTTAACATTTTTACAATGGAAAACCATTATAAAGCTGGTCTACTCAGGCAGTTAAATTAGGTTTATGGAATAGCCCAGAATAGCTGGAGCATACCAGAGAGTCTTGCCCCATGTGCGGTAGGATCTAATCTTATCTGAAGAATGTGTGTATCTTAACAGTAATTAAATATTACAGATCTGTAACATTTCTATTCTATGGAAGCAGACATACCATAAGTGCCTGACTTAAATAGTAATGTAAAATGGACTAGGTATCATGATCTTTGAAAAGTGCCAAGGATTTAATTGTTTTAATAGTTTAATTGCATGACTGTATACATCCTAGAATTTGGTTTCTGTGATACACAGACCACTCTTTCAAGAGTGGTCTTTATATTTGTGACAACAGTTGTTTGCATTTGGTACTCAGTCACATGACTGGTGAATCCAAAGCAAATACTGTTTGTGATCAAATTGCAAGCTTTTCCATGAGCAAAATTGTGGGTTAAGATATAAAGATTTGTGGTTTGATGTCCCAGTTACAGTACTTCCCTTTTATGGCACTGCAACTCATTTCATTTAGTTCCAGTAGAGCAGTGATTTTCAACCTTTTCTCATTTGCAGACTCCTAAAAAACTTTAAATGAATGTGCAGACCCCTTTGGAAATCTTAGACACAGTCTGTGGAGAGGTCCCCAGGGGTCCATAGACCACAGGTTGAAAACCATTGTTCTATGGTAATGACCACCTTTCGCGGACCTCTTAAACATAGTCCGCGGACTCCAGGTTGAAACTGTTGACTCAATCCTTTGGGCTTTTTGACTAATTACATGTGTTCTTTGGATGTGCGTTGCTATTTAGTTTAAAGTTTGGAATATAAATGCTGAGTTATTTGTGTTTAAAAATATCAAAACAATTGAATGGACCTGCTAAGCACAAGAAACAAAAGGAGACCAGTGAGCAAATTGTGAAGTTGCCAAAAAGTATGTGTGTGGTGTGTGTGTGTGTGTGTGTTTTGTTAAAACTCTCACTACATCAGAGACACACTCAGTCTCTTCATCAATCACTGACAAAATATCGGAAAATTGGCAGTGCATATTGAAAATGTTTCAACCCTGGAAGCCCCAAAATATTCAAACTAGATAATGTTCAAGGAGCAAACTCTGTTCAGAATGGAAATATTTAATACCTCTGCACGAACCAGTGATACCTTACTGACTGATTCCAGTGACGTTCAAACTGAGTTGGTTAGAGAAAATTCCGTTGACAAGTAAAAATTTAATGTTGAAATTTTAAGTTCAGAACGGAAATATTTTATTGTAAAACATGGCCCTTGTCAAACTGAGGGACTAGTCCCACAGTACTATAAGACAAATCAATGCTCTTCGGCATCTTATTATGAAACCGTGTTGAAAGCCGGATCCAAACTTAAATTAACCTGGTTGTGTGGCGCACAAAAGTTACTGCAACCCTTTTGGTTTTTGGGGATTGGGGGAAAAAAATTCAGATGACATGGTATGGATAAGTGAAAAGAGAGACTGGCAGTATTTTTCTCAAAATATAGCAATACATGAAACAACTGATTCATTTTGGAGCTTGCTTAATATGTGATCAGTGGTATTTGCATAGTATCATTAAAAATCTCAAATTGAAAAGAAGACAGTTACTAGAGCAGAGGTTGGCAAACTGCGGCCCGCAAGCCACATCCGGCCCGTGGGACCCTCCTGCCCTGCCCCTGAGCTCCTGCCCCGGGAGACTCACCCCCAGCCCCTCCCCCACTGTTCTCTCTCCCCCGGAGCCTCAGCTCGCCCTGCCACCTGCGCAATGCTTTGGGTAGTGGGCTGTGAGCTCCTGGGGCAGCGCAGCTGCAGAGCCGGGGCTGACCCGGTGCTCTGTGCTGCGCAGTGGCGTGGCTGGCTCCAGGCAGGCGGCATGGCTGTAGCGCAACCAGCCACTGGTGCTCCAGGCAGCACGGTAAGGGGGCAGGGAGCAGGGGGTTGGATAATAGGGCAGGGGAGTTTGGGGTGGTGGTCAGGGGGTGGGGGTGTGGAATAGCGGTTGGGGTGGTCAGAGGGCGGAGAACGGGGGGGTTGAATGGGAGCAGGGGTTCCGGGGAGGCAGTCAGGAAGGAGAGGGGGGATTGGATGGGGTGGCGGGGGGCAGTCAGGGGCAGGGGTTCCGGGGGCAGTCAGGGCAGGGAGAAGGGGTGGTTGGATGGGAGGTCCGGGGGGGCCGTCAGGGGATGAGAAGCAGGGGGAGGTTGGATAGGAGGTGGGGGCTGGGCCATGCCTGGCTGTTTGGGCAGGCACAGCCTCCCCTAACCGGCCCGCCATACAATTTTGGAAACCCGATGTGCCCCTCAGGCCAAAAAGTTTGCCTGCCCCTATACTATATAGGTGCCCCTATACCACCTCAATTGTGGTGTTAACAGCATATTCGCTTGGGCTATGTCTGATCTTGCATTTAGAGGTCATAGAGATTATTGGTGAAGGAAACAGTGGCAATTTTTTTTTCTATTGAACTATTGGCCTAATATAATCCTATTCTCGAAATTATAGGGAAGCCAAAAGAAACAGCCAAGTCCAGTAATTGAAAATAATTTCATACAGTTGCTTTCAGGACACATTACAGAAAGTATTGTTAATGACCTTAAGAACGGACTGTTTTGCTTAGTGAAAATGGACATAACCCAGAACTTATCCAAAGTTGACCAACTAAGCCAAGTTTTCTGGTAGGTTACCAAAGAAAAAGAAGAAAAGGCAATCCTGCCAAAAATAAATATTATTTAGTTCTTTAGGATTTCATGAAGTAAGTGGTCAATCAGGAGCTAATCTTGAAAGCTATAAAAAAAAGCTTATTGAAGACAAAGATATAGAACCATCGAAAGGATGAGGATAGTTGAAAGTAAATGTCCAGTTTATTGATTTCCCCCCTCCCCCAGTTTTAAGTGATATACAAAATCGATCTAGGAAAATGATACAAGTGTGAGGAGATTTAGATTAAAAAAATGAAAACAACTTGAAAAAAAGGTTCAGTAACCTTCACTTAGTGCAAGACATTCTGTATAAAAACAAGTTTGTTTTGTTGATACATCTGCTGCATTAAAATGACAACAAATTAAAGGATATTGCCTCACCTGCCTTGTGTCTTAATATTCTGGCACCAACATGTCTACAACAACACTGCATACAAATTAATTGTCCCTCTGATTCACACAAAATCAAAATCAGCATATGTTCTTTAAGATCAGGAAACCAGTCAGTTAGTAAGGTCACACAGTAAAGAAAATGTGGAGTTGGGTTTTAAATCCACTAAAGTACCTAGATTTAACCTTACTTACAACACATCTAATTAATTATAGTATGAAGGAAATAAATAGTCCTCACATTTCAAGTCATCTTAATTAAGTTGTAAAGTGACCTTGTCTTCAGTTTTTTAAATTGGTCCACTAAATTAAGTATGTGTAAATAATGGGCATTCATTATTCAGAGCAGTCATTCATTTAGTTTGCTCCAAGAAACAGTAATCTGGCTTGGACACATTTTTTTAAGAGAAAATAAGTGCAGTCTTAATTTACATGGCCAAATTGTTAATGCTATTTAAGAATTTAATTTAGAAGTGTGAATATTCAAAATTATTCTGTATGGCAAGCAAAATTAAGACTAATGTGAGAAGTGCTGTCTGAGTGACACTCTCTAGTTTATGAAATTACAATAAAATACTATTCCACAAGAGATGGTTTTAGAATTTATATTTGCAAGTCAATGGTTAAAACCAATTTTAATGTTTTGACCACTCTGTACACTCTATGCACATTTGCTCTCTGTTTCATTTAAAGCAGCACAAATGCAAATATATTGCATGAAGCAGCATTTTCTCTTCAAAATACAATGGGAGCAGTTCAGATCCCCTTCTGGAGGGTTTATTGCTGTAAGCCACAATGGAAGGTGAGGGGGAACCTGGGCCCGCCCACTACTCTAGGTCCCAACCCAGAGACCCTAAGAATAGCAGCCATGTGCTGCTGCATCCCTTTAATGAAACTGTCTTCAATTCCCTGTGCTACTTCCCCATGGCCTTCATGGATGCTTCACCTTTAGCTCAGAGCAGTCAGGAGCTCTTTTTCACTCCCTATGTCCCTGCCAGCACTGAGCTGTCCCTAGTGCTGCAGGTTCCTTTGGCCAGCCAGGAGTACCACCTGCACTCCTCAGGCAGTTCCTTCCTGAAGCCAGTCTTTGACTATGCAGCTCCTTTTTATATGGCTCCTCTGGGCCCTGATTGGCTGCTCTCTGCAGCCTCTCTGATTGGCTAGACCTTTGTAGCCTTTCTAGGCTTCTCGGAGGACTTAACTCCACAGCTCCTTTCCTGGGACGGGTGTGGGCCTCTGGGTCTAATCCATCCCATCACATGTTCCCTTACAATATATGCCATCTGTTCTATCTTGCATTTTTCTGTGAAGCTGGGAGCTCTTTTCCCAGACTTGAAGAAGAGCTCTGTGTGGCTTGAAAGCCTGTCTCTCTCACCAACAGAAGTTGGTCCAATAAAAGATATCACCTCACCCACCTTGTGTCTCTAATACCCTGGGACTGACATGGCTATAACTATATTGCATACAACTGTGTGGATTCACAGGTAATATATTTAACTATCCTGCCCTTGCATTTAGGGTCTGATTTTTAGAAGTTGATGAGCACTTCCTGAGAAGTTCTAAGCGTTCTTAATTCTCACTGATTTAAGTGTTCAGTTTAGCACTTCCTTGGCCTTAACTAAGGATTATTGTGGACAGTCTGAATGTTTCATTTGTGTTAAGTCTCTCCTGTGCCATTGCATTATAATATATAAAGTCCTCCTGGGCCATAGTATTACAGTGTTTGCCACCAAAGAATAGCTATAGCTATTAATTTTTTCAACACTAGTACATTCATGGAACATTCTTTTTCAAATGACACTTGTCATGCTTTATCTATGTCCAATGGTGGATTTTTTTGGTAAGAACTTGAGCAAAATCCTTTTAGCTGCTTTTGAATTAGGCAAGGACGGGGGTAAAAATATTTCCCCTATGTTTTAATATATTTTTAAAAAAAATCTAGCCATACTTTTTCTGATAGGATTACTTTAGGAAGACTGATGCCTTAAATTCAGTACAATTTTTGTCAAAATTACTATTAAATAAAGTGGCTCAGACTATTTGATCTATTACAAATTTACTATGATTTTTATTCTGTTTGTAATTTTACTTAGGTCTTTCTTGTTTTTGGAGGTTTGATTTAGGTTACCTGTTTTCTTTAAAAATTCATTCTTAGTGAACTTCTTTCTTTGTGCTGATATGGAAGCCTAATATACGTTTAGTTTTCCATCTGAACAATGTTGAACATGCTTAGTTCTCAAGTTCCCTGCAAGTTTCTTTCAGAATCAGACTGTCTCTCCTTCCACCTAAGCTGAGACACATTTCTGTTCATTAGCTCTCAGGGCCATGAAGCTCTTCTTTTAAAGAGAGTTGAATTTCTGACAATCATCTATTGTATTAATATTTTACAGATCCAAGCAAAGGGAAGAAACCGCATTTAAACTGTGTGTGTTATCTAAGTGGTCAGGTTGTCTGTCTCTGAAGTATGTAATGTTCAGGGTCTGTCATGTTACAAAGGGATCCAAGTCTGTTCCACGACGGGAACACATTCTGAACAGAATAGATCTTCAAAGCTACCTTATGGTTTTGCCTGTTCACTGCGCTGCTGGGCTTTATAAAGCAGAATTTTATACTTGCAATGCTTCTTGTTGCTTCTAGTCTCTCTTCTTGAATGTAATTTCCCATAATTTATAGAGAAACGTTGTAGTTATGTTCCTGAAAAATGCGACTTTAAGTGAAACGATGTTAAACAAATCCCATTTCCCCATAAGAATTAATGTAAATGGGGGTTCCAGGGCAGCTTCCCCTACTCTGCAAGCACCAGGGGCGGGGGGCTCAACCCTCAGCCCGCCCACTCCACCTCTTCCCCCAAGCCCCTACCCTAGACCCGCCTCTTCTCCCTCCCCCCACCTCCTCCACCTTTACTTCGCACGCTGCATCCTGGCTCCTCTCCCCTCCCTTCTAAACGCTGCAAGCCAGCTAATTGCTGTGTTCGGGAGGCGGGGGAGGCACGCCGAGTCCTTACTCCTCCCCCCTCCCTCCTGCCTGGGGCAATCAGCTGGCTTGCGGCGTTTAGGAGGGAGAGGGGAGGAGCGAGGACTTGACACAGGCTCCACCTACCTCCCCCCCCCCCACCTCCTGCCTGGGGCAATCAGCCGGCTTGCGACATTTGGGAGGGAGGGGGAGCCTGCGTGCCGAGTCCTCGCTCCTCCCTCCTCCCCTCTCCCTCCTGCCTCCAAAACACCGCAAGCCAGCTGATTGCCGGGGGCAGGAGAAGGGGGAAGGTGCTGATCCGCAGGTGGGAGGTGCTGGGGGGGCAGGCATAGGAGGCTGCCAGCTGTGGAGAAAGCAGGCAGCCAAACAACGGAAGAGTGGAGCATTGCACAACTTTAAATGAGTATGTTCCCTAATTGATCAGCAACGTAACAACGTTAAGCGGGACAACTTTAAGTGAGGAGTTACTGTAGTTAAATGATGAATACTCTGTTTCTGATATCCTGCTTCTAAATTTTGTATCTATTTAGGGAAGTCTTTGCTAGAGTTTGTACTTGATGGATAAGATACACTTTGCAGTTATGTGAGAATTGTTTAGTTTTCTAACTAGATGTGTCTCAGCTTCCAGCTTGTAAATCTGTTTGGGTACTCCAAATGCTATTTGTCTCTGAGACTTTTTCATAATATGGACCTTATAGAGACTGTCTTGCAGATTCTCTCTCTCCCGTTGATGAATGTGAGGAAAAGCAGACTGTGCATTTGTGACCGTGTGGCAAAAATAGCAACTGCTAATGTGGCAAATTAATGTTGGAAAAATATTTAATGTCTTTTCAGATATCTTCTCATGTGATTTAGCAGACAGAAACAAGGAAGACTATAGAACCATATGATCAACTAGCTTTCTGCAAATCACAAGTGATTACAGACCACGCTTTGGAACCATTGTGCTATAAGATTAGTACAGGGGGAGCTAACCTGAACTTTGAGAAAAACATGGGTGGTTCTAAGAATAAATAAAAATCTGCAATATAATTGGTGTCATGCTGACTGAAGTGTTACTTAAGCAAAGGCTCACCTAAGTTATAGCTGGCCTTTTCCATAGGAGAAATATCACATGCAGAAATGTTTGTTTTTTTCTTTTATTCTAAACAAAACAGCATGTAAGACACCAGCACTTCACTGCTCTGTTGGATATTTAGTTTGAATTTTGAAGATATTGAGGATTTAAGAATATGGTATTTTGTAATGTTTTATTTTTGATAGATTGTATTAGTGTAATCTGTTCCACTAGTACTGGATGCTGGCAGTAATATAATGGACAAAATAAATTTCCCAAACCAGAGTTGTGGAAAATAGCATGTGCTGTCATTTACACTAGCCAGAAAATCAGTTTCTCATCACTAACCAGATGCATCTGAGTCCCTCACACCTTCATCCTCTCAGCTGGCATGCTGCTCTCTAGCTGAATCCAGGGCTTAGTTTCTCAATATAAGCTGCTGCTCTTCTTTCCATAGTGGAATCCACATCCAAAATGCCGAGATGCTTTCCAGCTGCTGCTTTTCCCCCTGTTTGAAACAGAACCAAAGGTGCCCTCAGAGGTCCGTGTTCACAGCTGCTTTCCTCCCTGTCCTGCGTAAAGCTTCTCATCCATTCTAATCAATCAAGCCATTCAGTGAAAGAAATGTCAGGTTAAAATTGGCCCCAAAATTAGGCTTTGTAAGTCCTAGATTTTTATCATAGTGTCATAGAAACGTAGAACTGGAAGGGACCTTGATAGGTCATCTAGTCAATGCACTAGCACTCAACGCAGGACTAAGTAATAACTAGATCATTCCTGATAAGTGTTTGTCTAACCTGCTCTTAAAAACCTCGAATGATGGAGATTCCACAACCTCCCTAGGCAACTTATTTCAGGGCTTAACTACCCTGACAGTTAGAAAGTTTTTCCTAATGTCCAACCTAAACCTCCCTTGCTGCATTTTAAGCCCACATCATCTGCTTCCTCCTTCCACAAGGCTTGTTATCCTGTCAAAGAAAACAATTAGGTTGGTTTGATGCTATTTGTTCTTGACAAATCCATGCTGACTGCTACTTATCACCTTATTATCATGTAGGTCTTGCAAATGGATTATTTGCTCCATTAGGTTTCCAGGTACAGAAATTAAGCTGACTGGTCTGTAAATATCCAGGTTGTCGTTATTCCCCATTTTATAGACTGGCACTGTATTTGCCCTCTTCCAGTGGTCTGGAATCTCTCCTGTCTTCCATGGGTTTTCAAAGATAATTGTTAATGGCTCAGATATCTCCCCAGTTAGCTCCCTGAGTATTCTAGGATATATTTCATCAGGCCCTGGCAACTTGAAGACACATAACTTGTCCAAGTAATTTTTAACTTGTTCTTTCCCTCTTTAAGCTTCAGATCCTACCTCATTTTCACTGGCGGTCGCTATGTTAGACATCCAATCGTTACTAACCTTTCTGGTGACAACTGAAACAAAGTCATTTAGCACATCTGCCATTTCCACATTTTCTGTTGTCTCTTCCTCCCTCATTGAGTAATGGACCTACCCTGTCCTTGGTCTTCCTCTTGCTTCTAATATATTTGTAGAATGTATTCTTATTACTCTTTGTTTTTGGCTAATTTAATTTCATTTTGTGCCTTGACTTTTCTAATTTTGTTCCTACATACTTTTGGTGTTTTATATTCATCCTTTTTAATTTGCCTTAGTTTCCACCTTTTATAGGACTTTTTGAGTCTCAGATCACTGAAGGTCTCCTGGTTAAACCAGTTTGTCTAACCTATTCTTAAAAACTTTCAGTGAGAGAGATTCCACAACCTCTCTCTAGGTAATTTGTTCCAGTGTTTAATTACCTTTGCAGTTAGAATCTTTTCCTAATGTCTAAGCTAAATTTCCCTTGCTGCATTTTAAGTACATTACTTCCTGTCCTGTCTTCAGTGGTTAAGGACAACAATATGTTTTTCAGAATTTGAGGCCAATAAACACTGTTTCCATAATTTTTTGAAAAAGATGATAAAGTTTTTTTAGAAATAAAACCACCTGAAACTTTAAAGCATAGTGTTAATGCATGAGAATTAGAAAATTGACTAGAAAACATAAACCGTGGTAAAACTAACAAATCTTATTGCCCAGAGAAAGAGAAATTCAAAAAAGTAATCTGAATACCAAGCAAAAACTAAGTTGGATTTTAAAATTAAGTTTTAATCATTCAAGATAGCATTAGTACAATAGTTAAAGACTTCTTGGATGAAATCCTGGCCCCGTTGATATCAATGGGAGTTTTGCCAGTGATTTCAATGGGGCCTGTTTTTTCATCCCTTTATGTATAAAATAAAATGAGTAAATTGACAGTGACCATGTAGCTCGTTCAGCAAATAAGGATTAGCTATCCAGTTGGATGAACTCAAACTCTGAAGATCCAGCCAAATAACTAACACTAATACAAGATCTATGTGCAAGGTGACTCTTATAAAATGGTTTTTAAAGAAATTTACATTATTCTTATATTTTACAATGTTAATAAAGTAGTCTTTAAATAGCTGATGTAAACAGCTCTGGTAACAGATGCATTAAATATTTAACAGACAAATTAAACGTTAGTGTGGGCTAGTGCAGGGGAATCATGTTTTGGCTATTTTCCTAACTTTGTTTTTGTTTTCTTGGTAAAAACTATGAATGCTAAAAAAGCTTACTCCAGGTGGGAAGGTTTTGTTCCTGCCCTGAGTTAACAGGTACTAATATTCAGTACCACAATTATTGATCTAATGAGAGTAAGGGGATTATGAAGCAACGTTCTGATTTGCATGAAGCTAAGCTCAGTGCAAAAAAGAAAATGATTCTTATTTGATTCAAAACTTACTGACAGGTATTATGTATATGTAGGCCTCTACATTTATTTTTAATATTATCTTAATATAGTGCCATAGGTGTGTATGCTGTTTTACAGAACAAATAAGACCAATCCCTATCTCAACAATTTTATTTTATTATCTGGATATAATACAGTGACAAACTGTACTTCTGTATTCACCCTTTGCACACTATTGTAATAAGCTTTGTAAAAAGTATGCCGTGTGAGGTATCATTTGAAAATTCATAATTTTCTCATCATTATTGTCCTGATAAAATGTATGTGGCACTATTGTAGTAGAAGTTATAAGATTCCACTGTATAGTGTAATTAATACCTATTCCAAACTGAGGTTGGCAAACAGATCTTTCTCAAACAAAGGAATGTATGTTCTACTTAATTTGCATTTAAACAGTAAACAGAGTCATTAAGCAGGAAGGGAAACAAAGGAAGCTCAAATAGGTGAGGGGAAAAGCAGCAAGAAACATCTTTTCCCATAGACTTTTTGTCTCCTGGTACCCAGCTGGGAATATTTTTCAAGAGGAGGACTGACACTATAAAAAGGAAGGACAAACACCCAAAGGAAGCCCTCTTTCTGCCTGCCTATCACATTCATGGCATCTGAAGTGACAAAGGGAGCATTTATTGGATTCTAGGAGAAGAGGTCCTGACCTAAGCAGTCAGACAGCTAAAAACATGTGGTGAGAAAACTTCACCTTGATTTTAACAAATTTAAATTAGGCTATGTCTACACTTGCCAGTTTTTGCGCAAAAAACACGCTAGCATCTTCACTGGAAATCCACATTTTGTGCTGAAACTGCTGAGTTTCAGCGCAAATATAAAACCATCGTAACGAGAGTCTTTTTGCGCTGATGCGCCAGGGAAGACTCTTGATTGTTTTTACCTGTCTGATTGCCCTCCAGAGCTGTCCCACAATTCAGAACAGGAGTGGCTGCTCTTTGAAACTCAGCAGTCCTGCCTGCCCCACCCCTTTAGCTCTGTTCTGACAGCCGGTGCTTTGGGACACAAAACAAATAATTGTTGTGGAATGCTGCTGCTGCTGCCTCCCACGATGCGACAGAATATGCTGAGCAGAGTCAGGGAGGGAGGCGGGGGCTGAGGTCAGGGTCTCCCTCTCCCCTGTCTCAGGATTGGTGGCTGACACACACACCCACACCCACCCACCCACCCCGCCACAATAATGAATTGCTTTGTGTCCCGGAGCAGGGCATAGTGGGATAGCTATCACAGTGTGCTCCTCTCATCTGCGATGCAAGTGCTGCATATGTAAACACGCTCTGATGTCTGTGGAAAATAATGTGAACACAAACCAGTGCTTTTCTTTTAGTGCTTTTCTATCACCAACAAAATTGTCAGTGAAAAAGCTCTGCAAGTGTAGACATAGCCTTAGGCACTAGTTTTGTTTTATCTGTATTTTTCTTGTAACCATTTTTGACCCTGCTTGCATTCACTCAAAATATCTCTCTTTATTGTTAATAAACTTGTTTTATTGTTTTATCTAATCAGTGTATTTAAATTGAAGTGTTTGGGAAATGCCATTCTGGGTGGCAAGTTGTGTGCATATTATTTCCATTAAAGAAATAACAGAGTTCATATAAACTTGTATTGTCAATAAGAGGGCTAAACAGTGCAGGACATACATTTCTGGGGGGAAATTTAAGACTGGGAGTGTGTTGTGGTCACCCTGCAATATAATCAAGGCTGGTGAGAGCCAGAGTGTAACAAAGGCTGGCATGTTGCAGTTATGCACATACGCTAAGGATGTGGCTTGCATGCTGGAAAGCTGTTTGTGAGCAGCCCAGGTGGGAACTCCTTCAGCAAGGCATCATAAGACACCAAGATTTCAGGGCAAGGGTGGCACAGCTGCTCATTAGTCTAGATTGTACCTGGAAATGTCAGAAATACATATTTAATGAGAGAGGAAAATAAGCTCGTAGATGGTTATTGGGATTAGCTATGTGGAACCTCAAAGTAAGAATGGTAAAAAGAATATGAGATGATACACTTGTGTTGCACAAATGTCCTATTTACTTTTTTCTTAATATTAAAAGACTTTTTTAAAAATAAGAATTGCAAGGTATCTGAGTCAAGTGGTATTCCTGTAGGGATTTGAAAGTTGAGTTTGAGGTAAAAGAAAGCTCACTGACTCTCCTGCTATCTTCTAAGGGTGCATCTTAAGAAGCTGCAGCACATAAACATGCTATCTCGTATGCTAACACATAACCATTTTCAAAATGAAGACCTAATATTCTGGGATGCTAGACAAAATGGTGTACTTGAAAGGTTGACAAAATGTTGCTGAAAGCACTTAAAAATGGACATGTACACAGACATGCAGATACCTTTTTCTTAAAAATACAGCAACTTCATCTAGGCTGGAAGCAATCCAAAGTCAAATCAACTCTGTTTATATCAACATATCCATCTGTAAATAGTGGCATAAAGTGGTGACGAGTAATTAAATTATTAAAAGCATATGCCAATGAATACTTTTAGCAGTGATTATACTTACAAAATTACATTGGTGTTCCATCAGATGTGAAGAACCTTTTGATACAGGCTGTCTAGCATAGGCAAGCCATTAACAAAAGGAATATATTAACTCCACCTTAGCCATTCATAATGGTAGAGTGAGTTTTAAAAATTGCTAAAAGGTTTGCTAGGGTTTTGCCGTATAGGGAATAGAATGTGATGGGGATAGAATGTGAAATGAAGGGCAGAAAAACTGATATAATGCATCAAAGTGCTAGTCTGTCCAGATGTAGAGTATCTGTAGTACAAAGTAATAAGCAATGTGCAGCATACTTAGTGTGGGAGTGACACACCAACAGAATACAACTTTGAAAAAAAGGCACACTAATAGAGGGAAAACAGCAATACAGTGTAATACAAACTGTTGTAAATATTGGCCATTTTTGTTAGCCAAGAAAACATTGTGAACATCTTTCAGATTCTAGGCCAGGATTTTCCAATTATATCATAGCCTTGCAATAACTGAGTTTTTAATTACTAAAGTTAATGGTAATATGTGAAAACTTCACTTCCCAGAACCCTAATAAAATTGCTCTGAAAGATCTTTATTATGTGGAAATCTGCTTGTTATGACCCTAGACAAGTGGCCTTCAGACTTGAAGAGCTGGAAAGCTTATTGCATTGCAGTGTTAACATTGATTGTAAACATGCCTGAGAAGCATTATAGTCATACAACATCATTATGAACATATTGCAATACAATTTCAGAACGATGTTATACTTGTCTAATGGCTATTCTCAGACATGTGGACTCACAGAGCTTGAACGAGAGATTGGGAATCATAGGTTGAGTATCACTACCAGAGATATTCAAGTCAAACTATTTTTATACACTGTATAATTGAAGAGGCTTCCAGTGTTCTCTAGAAGTGGAAATTGGAACATTTTGTGTTAGTATGGTTTCTGCATCTCTGTGCAATATATATTAATATAGTTTTCTTTTGAGACATTCTGGTTCTGGCTGCAGGCAACGAGATTTGCCATTGGGCCGTTTAATTTGACATCTTTCTTCTAGTAGTGTCTAACGCCTGAGGAGTCAGAAAAAAAGATTAAAAACTGCACAGTGCACTTAGTGTTGTATATGGTTTAATTGTGATTGTGGGGGAGAGGAAAGGACAATACATTTCTGGCCCCCTAAAGATAACAAACTTTTTTGCTGCAGCAGAACATTTGATCATGCTTTTAATCTCCGCTTTCAAAGCTACAAATTTTAGTGGACATAAAATTATCCAGCCCTTTATGAAGTCTACATTCAGTATTTGTCTCAATGACCACCTATGTCAGTGAATTCCATGCTTCAGCTCTACACCATGTAAATGTTTCTGTTTAAAAAAAAATACATGAAAACGTATTTCTTAATATTTTTAAAAGTTCACTTGTTCTTGTAGCTGAGACATAGTAAGGAGGAGGGATTGCTCATACTCATCATTTCCAAAAATCTTAATTCCTTCTAATGCCTTATTTTCAGGATAAACTATTTTTCTTTGCAATCTCTTATCTTCCAAAAATCCCACCATTACTACTCTCAATCTTCAGAGACCTTTGTGGTGAATAAAATTGGCAAAGAACTCCAGAGACAGTTACATCATTATTCAACATAGTGTCCTCATATTTTCTGTTTTTTCTATTCTTGTTTTAATGCTCATTTACTTTTTTAAAATTACTTCGGGGCACCGTGTTGACATTCATATTCACACAATTCACAAATCTTTTCTCTTAGAGGATCTTGATAAACGGAGACACTTTAGGTCTTGAGAAATTTAGATTATTTTGCATGTCTTACTGTATTTATTCAAGTTAAATTTTGTCTGCTGTTATGCAACCCTATATATTTTAATTTCATTTGTATTTCTCAAATTCCTGTGTCCTTCACAATTTTGTCAGTTCACAGCCCACTTCCTGTGTTAAATTATTAATCTTCTCACAGCAACCATTTTAAAGCGCTGATTCCCAGTGGAATATTAGGACTTCAAAGTTACCTATTTGCTATACCATAAATGACAGTACTTGGAACATTTCTGTACACAACTGGTACATTTGTGAAGCCGTCTAATGACTATTTACAATTTTAAATATTGTGTCCAGTTTATTGACATCCCTTATTCTTTTCCTTTCATTTTGAGACTATTTCATGTTGCTTAACCTGTTTTTAATTCGTGCCAGACCTTTGCACCTTATCATGGCTATTTTCTTCAACACTCTTATTAGAGACATTTTATAAAAAGCTTTTGAAAATCTAAGTAAACAATACCGACAAGCTTAACGACCATTTTGAAGTATGGGTCTCACTAATTTTCGCTCTAGTATGCGTATTTATATGATCAGACATCTGTAAATAGTAAACCTGTTTTTTTTAAAAAAACCCTTTAATTTAACTTGTTTAATTTTATATAATTTTTTCTCTTTTCCTGCTTCTGTCATCTTATTTGAAGGCATGGGCTGAGTGTGATGTTCTGAAGATGTACGAGGAAGGGCTCATGCTAGGCAACTGACAGGCAGAGTCATGCTATTAAGCAGATAGTTTGCTTTGCAAGTATCAGGAGGGTCCTCCCATCTCTCCTCCTAAGAAACCAAATTAAGTGGTGCTTGAGTGCTAAGTATTGAGGGCAGAACTCAGGAGTGCGGGAGCCACAGTGAGAATAGAGAGAATGTGTTCACCTAAACAGCTCTTGGGCCGGTGGTGAGAGCAGATTCCTTTTATTTCCAATAACTTTTTCTTCTTCCCAAATGACAGCATCATTTTAATATTGTATAACAGAAAAGAGAGAGTTTATTTTCAGTTACAACTTTTGTAACAGTTTGACCCCTTCAGGTTATACTTAACAAAATTTTATGCTAGTTTGTTTACTCTGTCAGTTTTTCCCATAATGAGTTGAGACATGGTAAATTCTAATTGATATTTCGCTGGGCTCCTTTTTCCCTGGACTCCTTTTTTGACCATGAACAATTGTTTCCAAACCTGACTGGGGACAAAACAAATTACACAGATACATACTTCAATCTTGTGATACCTTCTAGCAGCAAGATTCAAGTACATGATCACCCATATGTTGTAAAAACAAATAACTGGACTAAAAAAAATCTCTACTCAATCTTATTCCATGATCTAAAAATGCAGTCTATCCATAACTGAAGTCCCATTTTAACCCTGATTTGTCCCTGTGACAGATCCTCTGTCATGCCCCTCTTTCAGAACCTGCTGGCTGTCCCAATAAAGTGCAGAGAGGGTTCCAGTTATGCAGCACCCGTGGCTTTATTTACACACACACAGTTCTCCCACCACCAGTGTTGAGCTATTTACAATGCTTACAGGGTTAGTTCCCTCTTTTCCTGCGGTCAGCCCACAGCTTGGAGACTGACCTTTCCCTACCTGGCTTTTCTTCTGGCTCCCAGCCCTTATAACTGCTGGCTTGTCAGGCCCACAGGTGGAGCCAATCCCCAGGCCAGGCATCCGGTCTGTTTCACCAGCCCCAATCTATTTCTCTTGACTGGAGCTGGCTGAGCAGGTAATTAGGTGCTTTTGCACCAGCACCTTGCTATAGTCCCCTTCTGCTAAAATCCACAAAGTTGCATCAAATCAGTCTCAAAATTGGCCTGCTGCAGGTGGGGCTGTAGAATGTCTACAAAAAAAGTGATTAGGGCAAGAGGTTCTTGAACTAGGAACTTCCCAAATTATATTGGGTGAATACAATTTGACGATAATTAATCCTTATTTAGCACTTTGTATTTATTAAATTAGCCTGAAAGAGAATATAATGGAAGTTTTGCTATTGATTTCAATAGGTGCCAAGGTTTCACCTTACTGCTTTGAACCCTTGCTTTGAATGGTGACCTAATCTATGAAAAGTTGTTACATTTGCTTTTTGAGAAAGAGCAAGGGAATATCTTCCCGATCCATTTTAGGTTTGCTCATTAGGGAACTCCTTGAGTGTAGAGTTTCCAGGTAAACAAAACAAATAAAACCCTCAAATAAAAGAAATCCAAAATAGAAATCTGTAGTCCTTTTCTCTGCAGATAGCTATCGAAGTATAACCTAATATCAAGAAGCTACAATAATGGCAAAAAGAGTGACCAGAACTGAATAGAACAAATTTGAGGCAATCTAATTTTCATTTCCTGGTGGTGGTCAGAGTGGTACAAATTGGGCTCTTTTCAAAGTGCCACGTAGTTTATTGTAATGCAGGAACACTTATTCTTGGTTGCCTAGTAACAAATTATTGTAAAATACAGGGACTCATTCTTTTTTCTTAGTTTTAGAATAACATTTTATTGGTACTTTTAATGTTCAAAATAGCAAATGCTACGTAGTGAATAATTCTGTAGCGTTTAAGGTAAAAAGAAACAATTAGATCATAGTCTGACTGTATATTGCAGTCCATTATATTTCACCCAGTTACCCTTGTATTGAGCCCAATAACTTGTTTGACCAAAGTGTAATTTGTGTTTTGGCTAAAGCATATCTTCCAGAAAGGCATCCAGTCTTGATCTGAAGACATCAGGAGATGGAGAAACCACCACTTCTCTTAGTACACCTCTACCCTGATATAATGCTGTCCTCAGGAGCCAAAAAATCTTACCGCGTTATAGGTGAAACAGCGTTATATCGAACTTGCTTTGATCTGCCGGAGTGTGCAGCCCCGCCCCCCTGGAGCGCTGCTTTACCGAGTTATATCCGAATTCATGTTATGGCAGGTTGCGTTATATCGGAGTAGAGGTGTAGTTTGTTCCAATGGGCTATCACCCTCACAGTTAATATGTGCCTAACTTCTCATTTGAATTTGTCTAGTTTCAGTTTCCAGACATTGATTCTTGTTATGCCATTCTCTGCTAGAATAAAAAGCTGTTTACTACCTGGTATTTTCTCCCTCTGAAGGTATTTGTACACTGTAATCAAGTCATCTCTCAGTTTTCAGCAGTGGAGAGTTTTCCATTCAAAACCCTTAAAAATAGTTTGTAGCTTTCTCAGAAATTATGCTTTTTTTGCTGAAGCCTAACAATATACCTCTTCTTATGCCAGGGGTGATTTTTATATGTATAAATGTCTGAGAAAAATAAAAGTTGTTTTTGAGTTGAGTGGAGAAAAATCTTTTTTTAAAGAAAATTACCTTTGTGCCTAAGTAACTGAAAGAGAAGTGAAAACTTCAGGTGTGGAATATGACCAAGCCTCTATGAATACTATTTACCATGCTAAAGTTAAGTAAAACAAATATTTGTGTATGTACAATCCATAACTCCTTGTTTTTTGTAGCGAGGAAATGGAACACTGTTGGTCCGATCAGAAAGCCTGGAAAAAAAGCAAACGCAATTAAATGGGGGAGGGGAGCAAAGCCTCCAAACTTTGTTAAAGTAACATTTGGGTTGAACATTTAAATACACAACTCAGGAAGTTCCAAAAGTAGAATTAGGGCCATGCAAATGTGGTCTTTTTAGAGTTTTCTTTGCAGAATCAGGATTTGAACGTGCTATAATTGCAATTTATAACTTGTCAGACATTCCAAATGTTTTGGATGCTTTTAATGTAACGAAAGAACTATCAGTGTTAAAAATTAAGATTACAGTCCTACAAGTTATTCCATGTAGACTCCCAGGCCTAAATTAATGCCAAAGGAATATATATGCCATATTGTGAGGCTAGTTCAGTAAAGGCTTAATCCAGGAATCGGTAACCTTTGGCAGGCGGTTCACCCAATGGGGGCTGCTGGAAGTGGCAGCCAGCACATCCCTCGACCCGCGCTGCTTCCCACAGCCCCCATTGGCTTGGAGCGGCGAACCACGGCCAGTGGGAGCTGCGATCGGCTGAACCTGCAGACGTGGCAGGTAAACAAACTGGCCTGGCCTGCCAGGCTACTTTACCCTGGTGGGCCACGTGCCAAAGGTTTCCGATCCTTGCCCTAATCACTGAATTGACAAATAAAATTCTACAGAGGAGCCATGGCTCAGTTTGCTGTTACCGATGTCTTCTTTAAATGTAACTTACGGAATACTTTTCTAACGATAGGTGTTTTTATGGAGTGTCTTATGTCATATTGTGTTTTGTCTTAACCGTGTGTTTATATTTGCTATGGCAAATAAAGCCATTAAAAATAATTTTTAAGCTGTTAAGTAAACTCTCCTGGTTTATAGACACCATTTTTTTTTTTTTATTTTTTTTTTATTTTTTTTTTTTTTACTATATAAACTTTTTATTGCTTTTGCTAGACTCATAGACTTCAAGGTCAGAAGGGACCATCATGATCATCTAGTCCAGGGGTTCTCAAACTGGGGGTTAGGACCCCTCAGGGGGGTCATGAGGTTATTACATGGGGGGTTGTAAGCTGTTAGCCTCCACCCCAAGCCCCGCTTTGCATCCAGCATTTATAATGGTGTTAAATATATTAAAAAGTGTTTTTAAGTTATAAGGGGAGTCGCACTCAGAGGCTTTCTCTGTGAAAGGGGTCACCAGCACAAAAGTTTGAGAACCAATGAGCTAGTCTGACCTGCTGCACATTGCAGGCCACAGAACCTCACCCATTCCTGTAATAGACCTCTAACCTCTGGCTAAGTTACTGAAATCCTCAAATCATGGTTAAAGACTAAGTTACAGAGAATTCACCATTTACACTAATTTAAACCCGCAAGTGCATTGTGCTGCAGAGGAAGGTGAAACTAGTTAGTTTTAAAATGTAAGGTTGTATAAGACTGGGGGGAAGGGGAGGGAAGGAGAGGATCTGATTAAAGTAAATTTGGTTATGCAGAGACAGTTTAACTATACCAGAATTTGATTCACTGGCTAGTTTGAAATCCACAAGAGAGCTGATTCAAAAAACACTAACAAAATATAGTTTTAATTGTAATGTGCTGATTTGGCAAAATCAAGATGTTTTGCAGAGACAGTTCGATTTTACTGAAGCGCGAATGGAATCCAGGCAGGTTTCCAGTGGAACTCTGCCTGATTTCCTGCCAGCTTATCTTTCCTAGGTCTGTGGACTACCCTGAGACCAAGGGACTCCAGGGCTTCCAGAGTCTGCATCTCTGGAGAAGCCTGCCATGTGGACTGCCTTAGAGTTGGGGAACCCAGGGCTTCCAGAGGTTGTAGCTCTGGGACAGCCCACCATGCAGACTACCCTGTTGATGAGATTCCATTCCCTTTCAGAGAGAATTTTGAAATTTTTGTTACTAATCAGAACAAAACCAAACGTCAAAATATTGCAGCAAAATGCAATTATCTTTCCTCACCCAGTTCTAATAAGCCATGTGAATCAGATGCTTGACCTATTTTAAATAATTTTTCTAGGCATTCTCATTTCATCCTGGAATAAGTAAAATAGCTATAGTCAGCTAAATCTGTCTGTTAAAGTTGTATTTAGTATTATTCCATAGTTGCCATTGCTGTTAGTTTTGTAAGGCTTTTTCTTGTTAAGATGAGCGGCTGCATTTGTGTCTTTCTGGAAAAATTGTTGCTATGCCTACTGTAGCTGTTTCTAAATTTACTTATCCCAGGATACTAATAGTTATTATGGATGATTGATTCTGACCACAGTCAAAAACTTACTTTCACCTTTAATAGTTATTTTGCAAGAACAGTCGCTTGCTTGCTTTTATATCTAACTAAACATTTGTCCCTGCCACAAAATGAAATTGGTATTTGTCTCCTAGTAACAAAGTTTTTGGTGTCTCCAGTTTTTTCTTTGTGGGGATCTGGAATTTGTATTGTATAGTACTGATTCAGGCATCTGTGCACTACCTTTCCAAATAGTCACTCAGTAGTGCCAAAATAGCTGGCAGCTTATGTAGGAACTGCACCTGCTCTCAATGCTGGGAAAAATGGCAAATGCGATGCCTAGCTAACTTTAGAGGTTTTTCAATCTTTATAATCATCTGTTCCCTAGGATAATGCTAGGGATACTTCATGGTAGAACAATGAGTCACATTATTGATAACAGAACAACTTTTCCTCCAGTTTAAGTCTTTAGGGTTTTCTTTTTAAAACGGTCATTGGCACTTTGACACTCAGCTTTTTCAGCTGCGTTTGAGAGATTTCTAATTCCGATGGTCTATAGGTTCAACATGCTGCTGGATTAATCTTGTGCCTATATTATAGTACACATATATTCAGTACTCCTGGGGGAATTCTGTACCAAAAAATGAAAACTCGGCACAATATTTTAAAATTCTGCGTATTTTATTTGTTAAAATAACGCAATATAATCACCCTGATTTCAATTATTTTGGTAATTTATTTAAACTACAATACAATGGATGGAGAATGGGAGTGGGGAGCATTGGAGGAAATCCCCAATCCCCCTTGCCTAATAGTAATGTAGCTAGGTTTGACCCTTTATATCTAATTATTAGTCAACAAATATATGCAGCCATATGCTCAGCGTTACATCATGGGCAACTGAAGAGCAAGTGAGGGCTGGGGAATCAAACTCACAATTTATATTGGCTACTGATCATCTCCAGAAAGGTCAGTAGCAAATAGTTCATGGAGCACATTTTGATAAGAAATTTTTTCAGTCAAAAAATTTAGACCATTCTAATCACGAAAGCACCATAAGTATTTAAAAGGCCAGACTGTCTTTTACACCCCTCTGACAATGGGAAGGATCCTTAAAACTTTTACACCTGTTTTATACTCCTGAGGAAATTCACAAAAACAATGGGAACAATTCACTAAGCAGGCAGGCTGCTACATTCTGCTCTGCCTGAGGGGACAGAGCCTGCCCCATGCCTATCTCCTCAGAAACACTCTGAAGCCCTGTCCCTTCATGCTGAGCATGCTGCAATAGCGAGCAAGCAGGACTGTGTGTGTGTCTGTCTGTCTCACTTGCATGACTGTTCAGCCCCCTCTCCTGGTGGTGACTTACCTCTCTAGCAGCTGCTCCAGGCACCCAAGCCACCCTGGCTGTGCTTCCAGTGAGGGTCACATGATCATTCTTGCAGCTTCCCTTTGCTTCCGCATCAGAAATAATTTTTCTGCGGGGAAGGAAAGAAATCTGTGGAGGACATGAATTCTGCGTATGTGCAGTGACACAGAATTCACCTGGGAGTAATTCAGATTTCTAATTTGTTTTATTGGCTAGTAGTTAATGTTAGAAGAATGTCTCCCTTTGCTTATTTTCAACAAGAATTGTAAGTATTAGGACTTTTTGAAGACTTTCATGGATCCGTTAGCATCTTATTGTCAAATACAGCAAGATATTTTCATGTGGATTTGTTGAAGAAGCTGGAGACAACTTTGAAACAAATCTTTTAAAGTTGTTCTGAGGCACATTATTCCATTTGGTGACTGTCAAAAGGACACTGAAAAAAGGTTTTGATCTAGAGCAAAAGATATTAGGAAATAAAATAAATTTGTTATTTCTTTCTACTTATATTGAATAGTCTCTCATATAAAAGTCTTGTGCTGTAGGTCAAAACAATCTATCCAGTTTTTCTGTAACTGATTAATTTATGGTGGTTTCAGTTAAACTTAAGAAACTTTCTCTAAGTTGATGTATGCAAGGAAGTCTACAGAATGCAGCTTTGTCTAAATCATCTAAGAAATGTTATCACTGTACTTTTAGTGAGTTTGTCATCCATCAAATTGCAAAGTGTTCCTTAAGTTGTTACTTGTTCTTTTTTATTTGGATTCTGTATTTGACATACAGTGCTATGTGTGATGGGAGTAAAAGTTATTTGTTGCAGGAGCATACCCTTCCCTCCATTTTAAATAACTTGTATTTTCTGGGGGAGGGCATTATGTGCTTTTATAAATTACATAATAATCTATGGATATGGAAATACAGACCAGCCTGGGGCAGAAGCCCATGTGTTGAAGGGGCAACATTCAGAAATAGAAAGTTGTTCTGTAAGAGATACTGCAGTCAGTTGTTAAAATTTCCATAGTCAAACTCTGGTAGAGATACCAACACATATTTTTTGATCATTTCTTTATTCTGATATTTGTTTTTTAACTAGGTACTGTTCTTCTACACTTCATCAAACCCAAATTTAGACTAGTTCCAGGTTTCGGTCACATTCCAGACATAGTAGTAAGTAGGGCTGTCGATTAATCACAGATAATTTTTTTGAGTTAATTGCGTGAGTTATCTGTGATTAAAAAAATAAATAGCAATTAATCACACTGTTAAACAATAGAATACCAATTGAAATTTATTAAATATTTTGGATGTTTTTCTACATTTTCAAATATTTTGATTTCTATTACAACACAGAATACAAAGTGTACAGTGCTCACTTTATATTATTTTTATTACAAATATTTGCACTGTAAAATAACAAAAGAATAGTATTTTTCAGTTCACCTCGTACAAGTACTGTAGTGCAATTTCTTTATCATGAAAGTGTAACTTACAAATGCAGATTTTTTTTGTTACATAACTGCACTCAAAAATAAAACAATGTTCCTGTTCAGCCAATTGCTAAGACAAACAAGTTTGTTCACATTTTTGGGAGATACTGCTGACTGCTTCTTATTTACAGTGTCACCTGAAAGTGAGAAAAGGCGTTCTCATGGCACTTTTCTAGCTGGCGTTGCAAGGTATTTACGTGCCAGATATGCTAAACATTCGTATGCCCCTTCATGCTTCGGCCATCATTCCAGAGGACATGCTGATGATGTTCGTTAAAAAAATGATGCCTTAATTAAATTTGCGACTGAACTCCTTGGGGGAGAATTGTATGTCTCCTGTTCTGTTTTACCCAAATTCTGCCATATATTTCATGTTATAGCAGTCTCGGATGATGACCCAGCACATGTTCGTTTTAAGAACACTTTCACAGCAGATTTGAAAAAACGCAAAGAAGGTACCAATGAGATTTCTAAGGATAAATACAGCACTCAACCCAAGGTTTAAGAATCTGAAGTGCCTTCCAAAATCTGAGAGGGATGAGGTGTGGAGCATACTTTCAGATGTCTTAAAAGAGCAACACTCCAATGCGGAAACTACAGAACCCGAACCACCAAAAAAGAAAATCAACCTTCTGCTGCTGGCATCTGACTCATGATGATGAAAATGAACATGCATCGGTCAGCTCTGCTTTGGATCGTTATCTAGCAGAACTCATCATCAGCATGGACGCATATCTTCTGGAATGGTGGTTGAAGCATGAAGGGACATATGAATCTTTAGTGCATCTGGCACTTAAATATCTTGCGATGCTAGCTACAACAGTGCCATGCGAACGCCTGTTCTCAATTTCAGGTGACATTGTAAACAAGATGTGGGCAGCATTATCTGCTGCAAATTGTAACCAAACTTGTTTGAGCGATTGGCTGAAGTAGGACTGAGTGGACTTGTAGGTTTAAAGTTTTACATTGTTTTATTTTTGAATGCAGTTATTTTTTGTATGTAATTCTACATTTGTAAGTTCAACTTTCATTGTAAAGAGATTGAACTACAGTACTTGTATTAGGTGAATTGAAATATACTATTTTTTTTTACAGTGCAAATATTTGTAATCAAAAATAAATATAAAGTGAGCACTATACACTTTGTATTCTGTGTTGTAATTGAAATTAGTATATTTGAAAATGTAGAAAACATCCAAAAATATTTAAATAAATGGTATTCTATTCTTGTTTAACAGTGTGATTACTCACAATTAATTTTTTTAATCTCTTGACAGCCTTAGTAGTAAGTCATAAATTATGTATTCTCTTTTCTGCAAGTTCTACTTGGTGTTGACTTTTCTAATGCAGCAAATCCCCTATGTTTCTCCTCAATATCTCTATTTTGGTCACTATGTCTTATATGCAGTGCCTCAGATTTTTTGTTGTCTGCCGTGGTGCTTTCTGGATCTGATCCAAATGCCATTGAAGTAAATGGAAAGAATCTAACTTCAGAGGGCTTTCGATCAGGCCCAAGAAATGTATCCAGGTTTTTCCATATTGCATTAAAGATATCACTGAGATCAACATGGACAATAGAAGATTTATTAAGAATTATTAAAAATCACTCCCTTTCTTGACCAGACTACCCCTTTCTTTCAGTGGAGACTGGGACACTCCCTGTTTCCAGGCAGGAGGAACCTGCTGTCACGAGCTTCTTCGGAGTGTAAGAAGGAAAATGAGTCATAACTCCATTCAATTTAGGCTTAATTTTCACCTTTATTTATAAAAAATTAAGACAAAATTGTCACTTAGTGTCTGAACATACATTTGTAACAGATGAGACAGAATAGGTAGGGGCCCAAGTTACTGCATTCCAAGGTACAAGGAAGTTCTGTACTTTATGATGGTCCTCTCTGCCTCTGATCCTTCGTTTTTCCAGTTTCTGGTCCAGTAGTTCTCCAATTTGCCCCCTCCCCTCATGTGGATTCTTATGCACTTCCACATTACATATTTATTAGCTTGTCTGCAATCAGCATTTGTGTTGCATAACCTGTGCAATGAACATCCTTAAGGTTCAATTTACACACTTTTTGCTGTTCATGTGTCACTTTTGCGTCATTATGTTTTCATGTCACCCTGCCCTTATTTTTCCCCATTTATAGGCACTTTAGCATTACTGGTTGTGTATTTTATTATACCATTTAGCTCTTCCTTTTACTCAGTCTTCTAACACAACATATCACCTTTGTTCTGTCAGCAGTAGAATTGTTCAAGCAAATCTGCGTAAGAGGAAGCAACTGGCAAAACAGAACTTGTGCCAAGCAAAGTTAGGCTGCGGCCTTTGCCTAAATGATACCTCATCTAAACTCATTCACCATCCAGAATTATAAATGACTAAATTATAGCTAAAAGAGCTCTAAATCTTGCCACTTTAAAAATTCTTCAACTGTATGTTTCAGTATCATAATTCTGTGTGTGTGTGTGTGTGTGTGTGTGTGTGTGTGTGTGTTTCATAACTAAGTTTTATTTTGCATGTGGGGGAGATAGAGAGCACCATGACCTCAAAATGTCACTCTTTCTTTATCATCTTCAAACATTGGTTTTCAAGAGATTTTTTTATTCCAAGTCCAACATTATGTTTGTGAATCACTTAAAAAGGCTTCATCAGTAATTATTTTCATTGCATTTTGAGAGGGGCTCTTTATTTTAGAATCTTCATAGTCCTTGTTCTCTAATGATCTCCCCCAAAAGCTGAAACAGGTTAGCCAAGATACTCTTCACAAATCATTTACTTTACTATTAAAACAAAGTCCAAAAAGTTAGTACACAACCAAGGTACAAAGCAATAGTAGAAATAATGAGATACTTGGACCATCTCAGTATCTTCGACTTTTTCCATTTGAAGTTTCAGGCAAGAACATGGAATAGCCATTCTACGAACAAGAAGCAAACATCCATACTGACACTATTGGAACTTTGTGACATTTTTTGCTTTTGACTTTGGAATGCTACTCTCCTGCTTTAGAGATCTGATAGGGTTTGTAAACATATGCTAAGATAGTTCTGATCCTTCCCATTAACTACTGCTTTGTGACTGGAGCCTTCGCCTACGAAATTTCATCATAATCCTTTTTCTTCAGCTATACAGGAGTGAGTGGGTGTGATTCTGTGGCCTGCATTGTGCAGGAGGTCAGACTAGATGATCATAACGATCCCTTCTGACCTTAAAGTCTATGATTCTATATGAAGCCATTCCTGGAGATTACAAGCTATGGTCTCACGTGCCAGCAATATATAGAAGACATTCAACGCCATCTCCTTTATTTCAAATGCAAACAATACAACCACTAGGCTATCCTGGTGCCTTGAGGAGCACTTGAACAGTGATTTACATTAAATTTGACCAGGATTGAGCACGATTCTGTTTGGTGCCAACCTGAAAAATGTTCCAGTTGGTGTAGAATATAGTGATTGGCCCTTTAACGAACATAAGTTGCCAAGAGCACATCATCCTGGTCCTCCATTTGCATGGGGAATAAAATGTTCACTTTGAAAAACTGACTTACCAAATATTTCATTCCTGATCTCTAAACCCATCCTTCATGGAATTGGCCCAAGCTACTTAGTCAATCCCTTTTCTCAGTCACAGTCTCTGTTGTCTGCTGCATTCTTCAGGACGAATAGAACTGTCAACTCCAACAAGGAGACTAATGTGTAAGAGAAGCTCTCTCAGTAGCTAGTGAGCTGTGGAGCATCCTGCTCCAAGATAATAGAATTACCATGACTCTCACTGTCTTTAGAATAAAATGTAAAACTCAACACTACAACTAAATTTTTGCACAACAATAAAATAAACAATTGGAAGAAGAGGAAAAGAGGTGATTGCTAAATTTGTTTTATAAAGCACTTAGTATGGTAATGAGCACAATATAGAAGTACATGTCAGTTTCATTCTGCTACATACAAATAGAAAACAAGTTTGACACCTTTTGAAAATTCTGGACCTTTACTAAATCCAATGGATTTATACACATTTGTACATGCTATGCTAGCAGGAAGCGAAGAGAGTACAAGCTATATTATTGTCACTTTTACTAAACTACATTTTTAATAACTTATATTGTCTCATGGAAGATTGGGCTTGAAAAACCCACTAGGATAGTAAGAAAGAAGCATTCAGTGGATAGTGGAGGCAAGGAAGGGAGCATAAGCTATCGTACTTCAAACTTATATAAAGCAAGCTTCTAGCCCTTGAAGTTGTAGAGAGAACTTTTCCAACATGAAGTGCAGCCTTGCTTCCCTAAGCAACAGAAACGGGCAAGACTCCAATAAGTATAACTGTTTTCCAGTCTGTGGTCAGCAGTGGCTCTGACACAAATCATGCCAACTTCACTTTGCTGCTGCTTACAAAAGTGAGAAGCACTGGAGCTATTCTTTATATATAGATAGATGGAGCAGGGAATGTATGGAAGACACACTTCACCCACATTCCCCACTAGTCTGAGAAGGAGGAGGGTTCTTATTATTTTTACTCAGTTGCCAGAGGGCTGTTTTTCAAAATTGAGATGGTTACTGACTAGCAGCTGATATGAAAGAAGAAAAATTTTATTCAGTATGTAGTGTGAATTATTCTAAACATCTATTTTCTCCTTCCTCCCCATTTAGGTCCCTTTGAAATCAGACAGCTGTCTCCCACCTTGTTTGTTGGTCCAGCATGGTATCAACCAACAGGGTAGCTCATAGTTGAGTGGAGGACACCCAGCTGTGACTTTTGGACCCAAAATAGGGAAAAATGTGTGCTGAGTAATATGTTTAGCATAATTTGTGTTTGAATTTCATTCTTATCTTTCCTGTCTGAAATATTTAATACACAAATTAAATATGAATAGGCCACATTTAATTATGTATCTATTGTTAAGAATTTGTGTAGGAAAGTTGGGGGAATTTATGGGGTTGAGAAGGTGATAGCCATTACTTTAGATGAGCATTGTGACTTATTTTAGTGAATAGGAAATTTAAGACAGACAGAATCTAATTTTACAGCATAACTATCATGGGAAAAGTATTGGCAATTTAAAAAAGTTGATGAAAGATTTAAAACAACGTTGCGAGTAGGTGTGTTGAAATTAGATATAGGCAGGAAAATGTGTTATGGTTTGATGCCTTAAGGGATAGAGACTTTATAATTTTTTTTTATAATTTATTATTTAAAGTAGAAAGTATTAGTTTGTGGTTATGAAGTTTTTTCCCTTTCAGCACTAGCTCCACAAATCTACATTGGGTGAACCTATGCAGCTAGGAATTGAACCGAAGCTGTGTGCAGTAAACTAGGTCATGTCACAGAGGGAAACAACACAGTAAAATGGTCGCTGATCCCTACTTCGGCAAAACAAAAGGGTTCTAAGCTTTACCCTATACTTGACTGACAATTTTTTTCACAATTGGCCAATTTTACTTTGAATAAATAAAATTTTCTTTAACTTTAGTTCTAGTGCTGTTTCTGAGGCATTATTGGGGCATACTCTGCTGTCTTGTAGGGCAGCCACCTTAATGATGGTAATGAAAGAAGCCTGTGTAATGTACAAGAAAATATCTCTGTCCTGTGTAGAGAGTGATGTTCGTATCTTGCAAGTAGGAAAATCTTCATAGGTAATCACTGCAGCTCCTGTCCCCCAAGTCAACGTTCAGACTTGAGACTGGGTACTTGATGCAAGGGGTGTTTTGGGACTTCCTGGTGCTCAAGTTTACCCACTCTTTTGGAGTATGTCAATATTGAAATTAAAAACCCATGGCAGGCCCATGCCAGCTGACTCAAGCTTGCAGGGCTTGGGCTAAGGGGCTTCATAGTCGCATGTAGACATTTGGGCTGGGGCTGGAGCCAGGGTTCTAGGACCCTGTGAGGTGGGAGGGTCCCAGAGCTCAGGTTGCAGCCCGAGCCCAAATGTCTGCAATTAAACAGCCCCTTAGCCCGAGTCCCACCAGTGTGAGTCAGCAGGCATGGGCCATCCACACGTGTCTAATTGCAGTGTAGACGGTTAGTCTCAGGTGATGCGATATAGTGGTGAATGGACCCTGTATAAAAAATGGATTAAAAAGTCTTTCAAGCTTTAACCCCACCTAAAATAGTGCATGGGTGTGGTCATCAAACTGAGGGGTTGGTCACCTATGCAGACAGAAGGTTGCTGCTCCAAATCATTGCATCAAAAGAACAGATTGAGAGAAGTACTGTAGATGAAAATGTCAGAATTTAATTTTTTTAACTCTGGGGTTAACCATTAATTCGCTATCAGGGCCAGATCTGCCACCCTATCTCACATAGAGTAATACAGTACTCCACGTTGTCCCATTGAAGAAAACTGGACAAACTGTGGTGTAAGATACTTCTTAGTGCAAGTGTGGCAGGGTGTAGCCCTTAGTGTTTCTTGAATCAGGTGTCCTCTTTCACCTGTGAATTTAAATTGGCTCTATTTATCCTTGGAGAGGTAGGGCAATTTTGTGTTCAGGACAATTCCTAATCCTCTCTCCCCTCTTTGGTTTTATATTGCCACTCATCATAAAATGTGAGTGCTTTCTGTTGTAAAATTGATAGTATTCATCCATCACTTCTAGGTGTGAACCGTTTTGGGCAGAATTACTTTTGTTTAAATCTCCAACAAATACACTATTACCCAGGACAAAATTATTATAGACTCTTGGTTTATAAACTCTTGTACTAATTTGGGGAAAAATGTTTTAGGGGTATGATCTTTTTGTTTTCTATTTTTTCCTTAGTTATTCGAGCTGTTAGGCCCTGAGGGCTTTGAACTCATAGAGAAACTCCTACAGAATAGGTCTGTGATTGTGGAGAGATCTCGGTCCTGGCCAAATGATGACAAGCTGCAGGCTCTACAAGGTAAGGAACTATTGAATTTTTTTCAAAACTGATAGAAGCCAGCGTTTTTGAATAACTGCCTGATTAGATGAATCAAACAAGATTTCTTTATTAAAAAGTTTTCACTATATGCATAATTGAAGAAGGGAGCATGATTTGCTTGCCTCTAAGTCTGAATTTAAAAAAAAAATATATATTTTTTTTAACTCTCCATTGCTCATTTTTTTACCATAGACATTGTGTTGCTCCTTCTTCACCAGATTGTCATGTAGCTGAATCCATGTTTGGTTATTCTTCATGTAGCTTACTGTTTTGCTTTCACCGCATGCTCCTATTGCTCAAATACAAGTCACAGGAGAGTAGTACCTTTGCATTATAGCCACCTTTCAAAAGAATGAGATGTGAAGAAAGGTCAACGTGGCATACAAGGATCTGTTTTTATAAAGTACATTGCCTTGCATTATAAATAATTAATTTTAAATCAGTGTTATACACTTAAAAAAAAAAAGGTAAAGAAAAAATGTGTGAGCACTCAGGAAAGACAATAATCCAGGCTATGACACTATCTCCACCCAAACTGTCATGGGACAATTATGCTAGAAATGACAGAGAAGCAAGAGACTGAGCCAGCCGACTCCTCTAGAAGTTCCCCAATGTATGGAGGTTCCAAGCCGCCACGTTATTTATCTTCCTTCAAATCCTTCCTCACCTTTCACCTCTATTGCAATGAGTACAGAAAATTGCCATCTGGTAAAGGCTAAGCAGGTGACACGCTTTGATTGCAGATACTAATTGGCTAAGAACTGTGAACACTGCTATGCTGTCCTAAAACATCTTATTGTTTTTGTTACCCTATTTTCCCCCATCTTCCCACCTGTTTCTCACCCTCATTTTATGTCATATCTTTTTTTTAATTGGAAACTACATGGAATGGAAACGTTCATTTTGTATATGTCCGCACAGTGTATAGCAGAACGGGGACCTAACCTGCTTGAGGCCTTCAGGTCCCACGACAATATAAAGTTAATGACTGTGCTGCTCAGTTGAGAACCCACCTAGTGATCTGCTGGTTAAAGACTTGGGAGCAGGAAAAGATACCGCAGTTGGGGAGAAAAAGTAGAGCAGTCTGCCAAGAAAACAGTGGTTTTTCCAAGGCCCTCTAGGCATTATAAACTGTACAAACAATGGAGACACTACTAACTGTCCTGCAAAACCTACATGCAGCAGGTCTGTCAGGCCACCAGGAGCAGCTGATGGTTAGATTGGTGAGAGAGAAGCTGCTCATGCATGGGCTTCTTGCACGCTATCTATTTAAGTTCACTTGTTACCAAGTCAATTACAACAGTAGGAAGCAGTACTTGTTTGACTGTACTGCAGATTATATTAATAAATACGTGCCCAAAGTGTCCATCCAGAGATCCCAGTATGGCAGGAGCTTCCAAGAAGTTTAAACTGAAGGATTTGGCAAGGTGACCTAATAGTTGTAGAAGGTGTTTTCACGCCTCTTTTTAGAATGGGAAACCCATGAATAGGATCATCACAATTAAATTATCCAGCAGTAAATTGCTTGTGGTCTTCAGTTTTACAAACCGTAAATAGAAAGTTTTGCTAGCCCGTAAAACTTATGGCTGACAGTAGTAGACTGCAGAGCGGTGGTAGTTAGAGAAGAGTGGATTTATGTCACAATGTATGCCAGCCTGGTGGAGTTGGTAACCCATGGGGACTCTCAAATGGTGAGGGAATACTGTGTTTCCTCAATGTTCAGTCTTTAGGTTGCTAGTTAGCTTGGAGCCTGAGTGTGCAGAAAATAATTTTGTGCCAATTAATTTAATTGTCTCCCAATACACTAATTGCAAATATGAAGGAATTTTTTGGCAATAGGGTGGGTGGCACATAGGGTACGTGTGCACAGCCTGTGGCAGCAAGCCTCTCAGTCTGGGTTGAGTGACTCGGGCTTGCGGGACTCGCCCTATTGCACTAAAAATAGCTATGTAGATTTTGCAGCTCGGGCTGGAGCTCAGGCTCTGAAGCTTAGGGAGGTGAGTGGGTTCTGAGCCCAAGGTTCAGCCTGAGCCTCAATTTCAATATGCTGTCTACACAGCTATTTTTAGCATGGTAGTGGAAGCCCTGGGAGCCCGAGTCTGTCAACCTGGGCTGGGAGTAGACATCTACAGACTGGACCGTCTAGATCTTCCCAGAGAGAAGAACGGCAATAGGTGGAACATGTGAGAAGGGCCCATAAGGGTGGTCTACAGTTTTAAATGTTATATTAAATAACAGAGTTTTAAACATTGTTCGGTGTAGAGAGCCACTCTGGACAAATATGGCATCACAATCGTGTTCGGAAAGTAATGTTTTTTGTCTGCAGTATACATTAGAATTCCTTTATCTGCTATTGAAACACAGCTATGTGTAGTATGAATACAGTGTACAGCAATGGAATGTGACACTGAAGAGTGGGATGTTCTGGGTTTTGCAAATGCATCCTGGGAATTTCAGTCTCAGATGAATTCCTAGTCCCGCCCCCAGTTTACCAAAATGCTGTTTTTCAAAGGTTGGCTACAGTTTTATATTTGCAGAATTTAAAATTTGAGGAGTCAGTTGTAAATTGGAAAAATTGTTGGAAGCAAATATGAGATATGAGGAATTGTAATTGTATGTAATAATTTCAGACCTAACTTACCTAAAATCATTTTCCTTTTGAAAGTTACATTTTAAATAAAAACAACTCTAGTAGAACATTGACAAAAAATTTATACTACTGTATTAAAAAAGCAATCATCAAAGAAATGAAATCCAATCTCTAGATCACTAAACACCTTACATGGATAGATATTTTTCCAGTCCAGATATACCAAATAATTACTGTTGATTAAATCTGTTGATGCCAAAACATTTCTTTACAGAAGAGTAATAGTGTTAAATCAAGATGAGTATATATTTTAACTGTGCATGTCTGATTTTTCTGTCAGAATAGCATAGTGGATATTGCACTGGATTGTGACCTAGGAAAATGGTTCACAACCTTTTCTCTGCCATGGCACGCTTTGATACCTTGAATTATTTTGAGGCACACCACCATATTGTCTCCATATGAAATCATGAATATTCACGAGCCAATCCAGAACGAGGCTAGTGGGTTTAAAATCAAAACAATTACAGCGGCTAACGTTAGATCACAATCCGTCTTTTGTGCCAGAATTAACATTTTCAACAGTGGAAACTAACAAACATTAAAACTCAGTGTAAGAACTCTGGAAAAAAGCATGCTCAGTGGAGAAAGTGACATCCAGCCCCCACCTCCGCCGTTCAGCCCCCATCACACCACTGACCTCTACTTCTCCTCCTGGGGTTCTTCCCCTCTCCCAACCCTGGGGGGCTGCAGCGGGATCCCCACTTCCCTTCCAGGCTGGGGGAGGGGGGGACGGGTGGCGGCTCCAGGGGCTCATGCATAATATTTGAAAGAGGCCTTGTCCCGGATAGCAAAAGTACAGAATGCAATATGGCTCTGACACTAATTCAGATACAAGGGAAGGGGTTTTTTGTTCTCATTCTCACACGTAGTTTTTCAAAATATTCTGTAGCATGCCTGTTCATGCCCGATGGCACACTGGTTGGGAAACACTGAACTACGGGACCTGAGTTGTATTCCTGGCTCTGCCACTCACCAGCTGTTTGACTTTGGGCACGACACGTCACCTTTCTGTGCATCAGTTTCCCTATTTGTTAAATGGGGATAATAATATTAACCTAATTTATAAGAGTGAGGAGGTTTTATAGATTGTGGCCAACATTTTCAAACCTGGGTGCCTAAAGTTAGGTTCTTTTTCGAGTGATTGCTCATGTGTATTCCACAATAGGTGCGCGTGCTCGCCCTGTGCACCGGTGCTGGAAGTTTTTCCCCTAGCAGCACCCATGGGCGGGGGGGGAGAGCCCCTGCCTGGTGCGGTATAAGGGGAGCTGCGCGCTCCCCACACCCTCAGTTCCTTCTTGCTGCTAGTGAAGGTGTGTTGGAACTGCTCTGCTCCAGCTTTGCTGCAGCTTGTCCCCAGAACTGTTCGTTCGTTCAGCTTTAGTACCTGTAGTTAGTTAGCTGTGTAGTTAGTTTAGTCAGTGAGCCCGGGCGCCCCAGGGTTTAAGTTGTGTGGCTCTTGTAGGTGTTCTATGCCAAGAAGTGACTTGCACGCAGACTGTTTGTGCTGGAGAACCCCATATCAGCGAAAGGTGAAGATTTACAAGTCGTTTAAGCCTCGGACCAAAAGAGAATGGGACATTAGGCTCCTGGCCATCCTGATGGAGTCAGCGCTGACCCCGACCTGCTGCTCCGAACCGGTACTCGGCACCACGGTGTCCGTACGTGGCGACCCTCTGGTGCCATCGACCAGCCGGCACCGCTCCCTGTCCATGGGGCACGCCAAAAAGGCCAGGAAGAGACTCCCTCTTCAGTGTCACCGAGGGAAGTCTGGGACAGAGGCTAGGCCCATGTCGGGCAGTCCTCGATCCCCACTGGGCCCCAGGCCTCTAACTCAAGTTGAGCGGAGTAACCTGGCCTCTTCGGGACAGGCCTCTCTGGCTGTCCGGATGCCATCCATGCCTGAAGCCCTCCAGGTGGCCCGGGATGTCATGTCCATGCCGGTGCCTGGAGCGCTGCCGATGTTGGCCCTCCACAGTCGCCTCCGGCCTGGTACCAGTTTCGGTCGAGGTAACGTTCCCGACGCCAATCACCACCCAGCGACCGTTCGGGGCAGAGTCCAGGTGGATCGCCCTCGACCAGACTGTCTGGCTGGGTGCTGTCCGGCTGGGACTCGCGGCACCGCTTGTCCTCAAGAAGCGAATATCGACGGGACAGCATCTCATCTCAGAGTGGGTACCGCAGTTGGTCATGGCATGGTCATCGATGCCATTCCTGCCCGGACTCCTGCTCCAAGTCTCTGCCAAGACATCGCAGCCCTGGGCGTCGATCGCTGGTGTCTCGCCATCGCAGGCCCGCCCGTCGAGGCCGTTCATGGAGTAGCTATTACCGTTGGTACCGGTCCTTCACGTCGAGATCTTGGTCCCGTGGCCATTGTAGATCCCGGCACTGCCATTCCTCTCGGTCCAGAGACAGCAGCAGATCTTACACCAGCCTGGTCTCCGTTCGTAGCAGTCCTTCGATGGGCCAGCCAGACAACCTGGACTGAGTTCAGTCTGAATTAATACAGTGAGGGATGGCAATAGGTACAGGAAGGATGAGGATTACAACAGTAAGAGATTGAGAGGTGATTAATATAATGTGTGCATCTTGACAGTTTCTCTTTAATGAATCATAACATTCAGACTTTGTCCAATATAGATATTGAGAGAAGTGGGGGCTTAGTCTTTTGGATGTCAGTGTAGGTGGAAGGTATGTGCTGTAAAACTTTTAGCCCAGCAATCAGAATTTAACTTCTGGGTTTAGTTGTTGAAGCTGAATAATTTTCTGCAGAGCCAGAATTACCCAACCCCCGTGCTCGCAGACACAGACTGCTTAGGGAAGTAATACATTGTGTTGGGTCTGTAACCTAGTAGAGCATCCATTTTCTATAGCAGGTACATTGGCTGTACATTGGGGAGGGGCAGACAAAGGCACCAACCAGTTTCCATCCCGTTGTGCCCACCTTGGGCACTGGGTTGTGGGGGAGGAGTTAGTAGCAATTTTGTGGATCTTGCTCACTCCGATGGCGTGGGTTTATGTCTTAGGGTAACAAGGGACTAATTTCTAACCCTGTACACCTGTTCACCATCACGCTAGGTGTTTCACAATTTGGCCCCAAGTGCTGTTGAATGAAGAAGTTGAGGGCATGAAGTGAAGCATAATATTTTCCTAATAATAACATTTAAATTCTTTTCTCTCTGGGGCATGGGCTGTGTCTTTCCATGTGTTTTGAAAGAACGTAGCACATTTGCAATCTAAATAATGCTAGACAATTTAGGCATTAGTAAGCTGTCACAACTTGTTATATTTTAAAAAAATAAACAACCTTTTAAAATCATGTAGAAAAATAAGTCCATCTCTAATGTTCACAGAGAGCCATATCTGTTTCCATGTTGCAGAACAGTGTAAAAAGCTTTCAGGTGACAACACTAAACCCAATTATGGTTGTCAAGTCACAATTCAATCTGAACAAGAAAAGCTGTTAATGAAACAATATCGTCGGGAAGAAAAACGAATTGCCAGACGAGAAAAACGAGCTGGGGAAGACGGAGAAAGTTTTGGAGAAGGACTAATGTGCTTTGATCCCAAGGAGCTGCGGATGCAAAGGTAATAAACGCCAAAAGTTTAAAAATGCTTGTGCTGTAATTGCAACTTTAATGTATCATAATCATTTATTTTCTTTTAGTTCACCTTTGGCGATTAGATGATTCTGACTTCAAGTAACGTTTTATTACGAGTCTAGAATTTTTTTTGTATGAAACCTAATTTTCTGGGATAAGAAAGCAGTCATCTGCTTAATTAGAATCTTCTTGGTCTCATCCACATAGGTTAGAGATGTAGATTAGGGAGGTAAGCCATCTTCCTGAGTGCTGTGCACACACCACTAGTTTAAGATTTATGAAGTCTATACCAAATGTATCAAAACTCCCTCCCCACCACCAGATTAATGGGTATTGTTTTCCATGTTGTCATGTAAAAGTGGAGTTGGGGGAGGGAAGGCAAGCAAATCAGGCATTGCATTTGGTATTGAGAAAAACAGCAGTTGGAATTTTAAATATGGAGAACCATAAATTTTGATACACATTATGTACCTGGGAGTGAGAAGAACAAAAACATCAATAAGAACATTCTGTTACTATGATATTAACATACTGTATTTGTTTTCTGTTGTTGTTTTTTTGGCAAGGTAGGTCTGTGATTGGCAGAATTACTTCAGTTATTTTTCTCCTTACAGAGAACAATCACTTCTGAATGCTCGAAGTGTGCCGGTCCTAGGCAGGCAGAGAGAGATGGACTTTGAAAAAATTTATTATCCACATGTTTATGATTCCCAGGCTGAAGCTATGAGAACATCAGCATTCATTGGAGGTGCAAAGGTACACCTTTGGTATCTGACCTTTTCTGAACAATGCATTTATCCTAGTAAATAATATGCAGCTGGGTTTCTTTTGTTCCCTCAGAGGTTTTACTACTAATTGAAGCACTGTACCAAATTTTGCTTCTGCAGATGGTTGAGTATTTTCAAACATTTTATTTTTACTTAGACAAAAATCTTTCTCCTGATGGGTTGGTTTTCACTTCCATGGAGACTTAAGTCATTAAATATATTTTTTTTCTTCCTTGATTGCTTTTCAGAAGCTGTTGAATTGATTCTAACAAAATGTATACTTCCTGAAAAATCCAGGATTTTAATAACTTTCGCTTTAAATTTAATTAGACCTATCATTTTTAATAGGAAACTAGTATTGTCTAATTCCTCTCCGTTTTATGAACCAACCTCTGGATAGTAAAATGCCTGTTCTCCCCTCCCCCCCCATTTTTTGATTCTGTTGCCACCTGTACAATTAATAGACATATAGGGATTAATTTAACTTCAAGTTCAGTCACATTAGTTGTTAACTATGTATATGTGAGGATAAGAGAGAAATCATTGGTCACTCAATTATTTCTAGCATATTTTCATGCCATTTTTTCTTTCTTCCAGTAACTTTTTTTTTTTTTTTCCCCAAATTGTTACAGATGCTTCTACCGGAGGCAATCCAGAGAGAAAACAACAAAATGTATGAAGAAGTAAAGATCCCCCATAGTGAACCAATGCCTATTGGCATTGAGGAAAAAATAGTTTATATCAAAGACTTAGATGAGGTGAGTAAAACACTTGAAAAGGTAATTAAATGATAGTTTTCTTATTTTTTTTATAATTACTTGTTTGAAGATACATTGCTACTGAATTTTGCAATGATCAAGTTTTATTTAGTAGGTTATATTTAAATGTTAATATTGCAAGGAAATACTGGTCAGTCAGTAATTTAGAGCTGTCATTCCATGCTAAAAAACAAAGCGAGTCAGGAGTACAATATAGTTGCTTACGGAGTCAATTAAAATGCGTCTGTCACTTGTAGTGTCAATGGTAACATTAACAATGCTCCTGATTGGGTTAAAGTCCTATTGAAATGACCACTCAGTCCTATGTGACTGTGGGCAAATCACTTAGCTTCTCTTTGCATCAGAATCCATATTAGTTTAAAAAAATATTTAATTGAGTCACAAAGGTGTTGTGAGATGTTACTCATAAACAGTGGAAGACTGCTCTGGAATCTCAGTGACAATACCTTCAGAATGTAACGTAACTATGGTTTATTCAATTACTATGGGATCTAGATTTACTGCTTATCCTTCATTCATGTCTCATCCTCCCCCCGCCCCCCCCAATACCCCACATAAATGTTTACTTTATGGAAAGAGGTGCCACATGGAACAGTTATGTGAAGTTTATACGTAGTACTATAATTACTCAGAACTAACATGACCTTTCACAATTGAAAATATAACTAAAAAGATCTTCTTTGTTAATAGGATGCCAAAAAATTGACCTTTCCATATCATCAATTGGTAGAGTATGTACACTATTGGAAATACTATTGGAAAAGTTACTGAAGTGGCATATTATATATATCCTTTGGAAATAAAGTACTACAGTTGTGAAAAGGATAACAAAATTGAGCTATTGGAACATGCAGCATTATGCCCACTGCTAGCTGAGGGAATGGTGAATTATGTTAAACATAGTAAGAGGACCAAAAAATGCCACCATGGCTAAACCACAAAGTAAAAGAAGTAGTTAGAGGCAAAAAGACATCCTTACTTTCTATTTTCTGCGATAGGATTTATCATAAACTATAGAAAGTCAAGTGTAAAAATATAATTAGGCAGACCAAAAGAGAATTTGAAGAGAAACTAGATAAAGACTCAAAAACTAACCGCAATTTTTTTTTTTTTTAAGTACATCAGAAGCAGGAAGCCTGCCAAACAATCAGTGGGGCTACTGGATGATTGAAGTGTTAAAGGAGCACTCAAGGAAGATAAGGCCATTGCAGAGAAGCTAAATGAATTCTTTGCATCAGTCCTCACTGTAGAGGCTGTAAAGGAGATTTGCACACTTGAGACATTCTTTTTAGGTGACAAATCTGAGGAACTGGCCCAGAGTGAGATACTGATAGAGGAGGTTTTGGGACAAATTTATAAATGAAACAGTAATAGGTCACCAAGACCAGATGGTATTCATCTAAGAGTTCTGAAGGAATTCAGATATGAAATTGCAGAACTACTGATTGTGATATGTAACTTGTCACTTAAATCAGCTTCTGTACCTGAACTGGAGGATAGCTAATGTGTCCCCAACTTTTAAAAAGGCTTCAGAGGCGATCATGGCACTTACAGGCCGGTAAGCCTAACTTCAGTACCAGGAAAATTGGTTGAAATTATAATAAAGAACAGAATTATCAGACACCGAGATGAACATGATTTGTTGGGGAAGAGTCAACACGGTTTTTGTAAAAGAAAATCGTGCCTCACCAATCTATTAGAATTCTTTGAGGGGGTCAACAAGTATGTGGACAAGAGTGATCCAGTGGCTATAATGTACTTGAACTTTCAGAAAGCTTTTGACAAGATCCCTCACCAAAGGCTCCTAAGCAATGTAAGCAGTAATGCAATAAGAGGGAAGGTCCACTGATGCATCAGGAACAAGTTAATAGACAGGAAACAAAGGGGTAGGAATTAAATAGTCAGTTTTCAGAATGGAGAGAGGTAAATAGTGGTGTTCCTGAGGGATCTGTACTAGGACCAGTGCTGTTCAACATATTCATAAATGATCTAGAAAAAGGGGTAAACAGTGAGGTGGCAAAATTTGCAGATGATACAAAACTACTCAAGATAGTTAAGTCCAAAGCGGATTGTGGAGAATCACCAAGAGATTTCTCAAAACTGGGTGACGGGGCAACAAAATGGCAGATGAAATTCAATGTTGATAAGTGCAAAGTAATGCACATTGTAAAACGAAATTCCCAACTCTACATAAAAAATGATGGATTCTAAATTAGCTGTCACCATTCAAGAAAAATATCTTGGAGTAGAGGGTAATTTCTGGCTGTAAAAAGAAAGGAGAAACACCTAAGTAAACCAAATATATCTGCTTCTCTGAATCCTAGTGCTGATAAATCTCATAAATCTCATAAACCTGAGGGAAAGGGAGAGAAAATGATCTTGAGTGTGAATTTAGAAACAGTCCGATTTGTCTCTTGGCAAGGAAAGAAATTGTTTCAGGGCACACCCCAGTGCAACAGATGTGGGAACCCAACACCCTCCCTCCCCCCCCCCACCCAAAAAAAAGAAAGAAAGAAAGATCTAGTGCATCATCCTTCTCCATGAACAAACACTTCAAAGTATATATTGGAAAAGTGGGATATTGTGGCCTTCTGGCTTTTCCTGTATTTTTTTTTTTATTGTTATAGGTTTTACTTTTAATGTTTTGTAAATACACTTGCCTATTCCATAATGTATCTTAAAATATATTTTAAATCAAATTAATTAAATATGTCGCATTTAAATCTGCCACAATGCATACAGAACACTGCCATCTGATAATGGCTGGAGAGGTTGTGAGCGATTAGTTTACTATGTTTTTGAATTGTGTATGCAGCTATCTCTGCTAAAAATTCCTGTTATTGTTAACTCCATCCTCCCTCCTCTCACTCAATCATCTCTCACTTATATCTTTTTTAGCCTGTAAGACTGTAATTGCTTAATATATATGTATACAGTGGCTAGATCCCTGTCCTAGTAAGTCTGCTAGGTATTACAATAATGGATGATAACCTAGACAAGAGGAATTCTTTAGTGCTATTTTTGAGGCACAAGCACTTTAGCTTAAGAAAAGATTCTTTAACCAATCTTATTCTAGGACTAAAAGTGTATGTCCGAAATGGTATAAAGGGGCAAATACTCACACCCTTACTCAGTAGAGTGGGGCTTCTCACAGAGTGAGGTGCTATTTAACTACCGGTAGATTAAGGGTCATGGAAAATCTGCTAAAAGTTGGCAAGCAATGCAATGAAAGTTTGATAAATGGGGATGACTGTTCACAAATTACTTGATTGCTTTTGAAGTTGGACACTAGAGGATTTTTTTTTAAAACCTATTATAAAACTTGTTGTAGTTAAAAAGCTTTGTTTGATATATTTTGGAATAAATGAGAGACCATGTACGTGGAAACTTAAATTAGTTCCTTTTTTATATATATAAGGTAGAATTTTAATCTATACTTGAAAATACAAATTCCCTGAAGATACGCACTTATTAAAAGGAAAAATTAAATGCTCTGAAATATTTGCATAATTGAATAATTTCAGGGCTCATTTATTTTAAATGTGTTGTATGTTTTGAAATCTGGAAACAGTTTTCATTAGATAGTTAATTTTGGTTGAACTAATTTATCTGAAATATTATGAACTTGGAGGATTACAGATTTGCAGAAAGGGTTTAACTTTGTGCTTTGGATAAGATTTTTCACTGGAAAAAGTTTTATGCTGAATACTGATATTAAAAATGTCACATTTTATGGCTGCAGTAGCTCAATTTTTCTCTCCATTTATGCTGTCAGACACTTGATAAATATGGCAGTAGGTATTAACAGCCAAGATTACAAAAGAATATGGTTAGATTCTAATTTTAGCTGGCTTCTCTTTAAAAGTGTGTGTGTGTGTGTGTGTGTGTGTGTGTGTGTGTGTGATCGTGATCTTTTTAAAGATATTCCTGAAATGTTCTGAGTAAAAGCACTAGATTAATACTCTTCTCCTCTTACCCCTTAGAAGATAACTATACAATCTTTCCATGGTGTACATTGGAGGAAACCCCCTCCCCCTAAAAAATCCAAGACTTGCTATCTTTAAGTGTCTGTGTGCTTTTCACTCATTATGGTGACATTCCTGCTCCTATTGAAGTGAATAGCAAAAGTCCATTTATCTCAGTGGTGCAGGATTAGTCGCGCGCTCTCTCTCTCTCTCTGTATGTTTGTGTGTGTGTGTATGTGTATGTGTGTGTGTGTGTGTGTGTGTGTATATATATATATATATATATATATATATATATATATATATATATATATGTAATAAAATACATGAGTGGTGTTCTTGCATATGTGCTTGAAAATAGAAAGTTCTTGGTTTTGTATATTAATACTCTGGCAAATGGTAGTGATCTTAATAGAGATTTTTATGTTGGAAATCAGTTTTTCCTTAAATAAAAATCAAATTTTAAATAACAAAACCAAACTCAAACACCTTTCTGTAGGAAAAAATGTTTTCACTTTTCCATATTCTCCTAGCAACCATTCAGAATATTCAAATTTACTTTATTATTTTTTAACCTCTGAATTAGCTATAGTTTTAAGGGGAGATTATCTCTGGTTAAAAGGACAACAAAGGAAGAAGTTGGCTAGAAAAACATACAGACATAGACAGTCTATCATACTGTAAATACTAGAAACGTTATTGCCCAAATCCCAAAGAGATCATTCAGTTAAGTATGGTTTTTACAGCCTTTATATTTCTCAATTTTCCAAGAAATCCAGCATGTAAGAGAATTGAGCTTTGGCAATTGCATGGCCAGGCAGCAAAGGTCCTGACAAAATCTGTTTTTTGGATAAGGGAGGGGAAGTTAGAGCTTTTGCCTACATTTCTGGGATGATTCCCTTTGGGACTATGTGTCTGTCTAACTACTTTTTAAATATACTAGCTAGGGCCCTAGGTCTGTGGAAATAAAGCTAATTTTTCCTGACTTAATTACCAGGAATCTACCAGCTTTGGGCTGGATGTTTTTAAACCCAGGATGTTATCCATATCTTGGCTGGGAGATGCCAATTCCAATGAGCAATGAGCAAACTTTCTTTTGTCCCAAGTTCCATGATCTCTGAGGCTTTGAGTCATTGATTTGGTGTGCTTGCTTGGTGTGAAAGTACTGAAATTAATGTGCTAATGTGGGAAGTCTGCAGTTGAATATACTACTGAGCTTCAGTTATAATCTTCTGTAAGCGACTCCTTCCTACAATGGTAGTGACAGAGGAGTTGGAACTTGATGATCAGCACTGCTGCAACCAGACATGGTAGATTGCTGGCTGGAGTTTAAGATGTTGGGGATAATCTATAAAGTCTAAATGGGTTGCGACTGGCCTGCCAGAGGCATCACCACACTCCCTAAGCTGCACTACTACAGCTGACGGGGAGCTGGATTTCCTTGTTGTAAAATAATGGGTGGCTGGCAGGCAGGCAGTGTGTTCTTTGTGAGTTCTCTGGGACTCTGGAGTGTGCTTTCTGAAGCCTTAGTCTGGAATTGCCTGAAGTTGGTGACCTGGGTGGCATGCTACAAAAGAAATCTGTTTTTTGGATAGGGACCCAAAGATCTTACAATCTAAAATAGATAAGACAGGCATAGCAGAATGAACAGTGTGCTGGCAGCAAACATCATGTGAGTTCCACTGTTTTATTTGATTGTTCATTTAGACTAGAGGATAAACTAAACAAAAGGAAAAAGGGGATGGGGTGGAGTGAAACTGGGATGAGGAGACTGAGTAAAAGGGAGGGAGAGGGTTGGAGAAAACGGCCAATCAGCACAGAGTAGAGAAAGTCCAGTGAAAACTGTAGAAAGTTCTCTGAATGATTGAAGGTCCTTGCTCTGGCTGCTTCTGCCCTACAGATTGGATTTTCTAGCTGGCTCCTCTCTGATTCAAGGCCACATGGCAGGAGGTTCAGCTTTATTGCATTGAAATTTGCACTGCTCCCTTTCATATTTTTGGGGGTTGCTCGGGTTCTGCAGTGTAGTGTCTGTTTCATATGCATTCTTTTGATATGAAATGTAACCAGATGTCGTCAATATGTCACCTGCCTCATCTGTCTGTTAGGCCCCCCATTATTCTGTTATCTGAACATCTTACAATCTTCAATGTATTTATCTTCACAATACCTCTGTGAGGTAGGGAAGTGCTATCATTCCCATTTTACAGGTAGGAAATTTAGGCACAAAAACATTGCGTGACTATGGTCACACAGGAAGGCCATCTCCCATGGTACACACACATTTATGTGATACTCATTCTTACTGACTATCCTTGATGCAACCTTGTGAACAGGTTTAACCCCATCATCTGCAAGGCTAGTGAATGCACTGCATCTGGGAGGTGAGTAGCTAATTGGCTCCTGGCCAGGGGGGCAGATCTAAGCCATAATATGTGGAGGTGCTAAGTTGTGGGAGAGACTGCAGAGGAGACAGGTCTCTCTGGCTGAGAGAAACCCAGAATTAGAGTAACAGACAGATATAATGGCAGCACAGACTTCTGCTGGGGAAGCCCTGAGACAAGGTTTTACAAGGAGAAGACTTCAGGAGCCCAAGGAGACAGGAGACCTAGGCAGATTCATTTGGACTGGCTCATGATGCCCCAGAAGGGGTTTGAACTTTGTGACTTGACTGGAGGACTGAGCCATAGCTGATTGCCAGCACTAGGCACTGGAGCCAAGGGTCCTGTCGACATTATGCCTGGACACTAGGGGCTGTACCCCCCCCTCACACTCCTAGTGGGAAACTGCTTGAAGTAGCCTATCCATTTTGGCTCTGCTGATTTATGAAAAGATAAAGCTTCTAGCAGGGAACGCAGGAAATATTAAGTCAATTTTTATTGAAAAATTACTTGTTCCAAAAATCATTTATACAGTTGTATCTGTACACTTAAGGCAGCTTGTACTTTTTTCATCTCGCGGCCCCTTTTTTCATCTTCCCTTTCTGTTGTGCTGGGATCTCAGCTTCATTGGTGCATCTGCTCTGGTTTGGGCTTTGAGCCCAGTTCTTCAGCTGTCTCTTAATGGAGTTTACTTTTCTCCATCCTGCCTGCTTGTCACTGAACTGGGGCTTTTCTTTGGTCCCACAGACATTCTTAGACCCATACCTCTTTCTTCTCCCCGTTTTGTGTTGGCAGTGTGCAACCTGTTTGGGTTGAGGACAGACCCTCCTCTCTTTACACAGGTATATTGCTTACATTACTCTCCCTGCTCCCTCTGTTTTCTCTTCCTTTTGGAAGTAGGATCCAGCTGGTATTGGCACCGTTTTGTTTTATGGTGCTTTAAGTAGGTGTAATACCGACCATTGAAAACCCCCCATTTTTTTCCTTTCCCCTTTTGGTCTAACCTTTTCATATTCAGTCAGTCTTTCCCTGGGAAGCATAACCCTATGTTTTATGGTGCTTTAAATAGGTCTAATACTGACCATTGAAAGCCCCCCTTTTTTCCCTTCCCCCTTTTGGTCTAACCTTTTCATATTCAGCCAGTCTTTCCCTGGGAAGCATAACCCTATGTTTAGCCTCACGTGCCTTGTGGAGATTTTCCACAGTGTCGCGTAACCTGTGGCCTGGTTGGGGCGATACTAACTGAGAGAGGCCAAGAAGCACAAACTCCATCCTTTACTGGCTGCCAATAGCCTCCCTAACTTGTCTCATTGTAAACTGCATTCATTAGTCTGAGGTTAGACCATAATGTTACTTTCCATATATCAAACACAAGGTAGGTCAGGTAGTATCCTTTAAGACCAACTTCTGTTGGTGAAAGAGAAGATTTTTTTTTTTCTCTTTCACTAACAGAATTTGCTCCAGTGAAAGGTATTGCATCACCGCCCTTGTCTCTCTAATATCCTGGGACCAATACAACTACAGCAACACTGCAAACTTACCATATATGGCACATTAGCTAACTGTGAAACACTGTTGTAACAGGACAGGCTAAAATTAATCATGAGTTTGGATTTGTGTGCTTTTGTTTGCTTGATATACAGCCTGAACAGTACTTAAATATAGTTGTGTACTTATAGTAAAAGTGTTGCTTCCCCCTCCCCCTCTTTTTGGCAACTCTTCAACAAATGTATTTTTAAGGTAATGAAAATTATGTAAGAAAAAGGTCTCCATCAAGATGGAGAAAAAGTGGTTCTATCTAACAAATCACTATTGCTGATAAATGGCTCTAGCGTTTCACCTAAAGTGGATGCTCAGGATAGGATTTATTTCTTTGTTTCATGCTATTTCCATTTCCTTTTACTTACAGTACTTTCTGGTCCAAATAAAAAATAGATTTTTTTGTTGCATAATGCTTAGGAATTATTAGAAAATCAATATTCCACTTTTCTTGCTGTAATGCTCTATTGCTTTGATAATTTTACCAAGTAAGCAAGGGTGGGTGAAGGTAGAGGCATTAATGTATAAATTATACTTCTCACATTATCCTTAAGAATGTTTAGCTATTTATTCCACTGTTGACATGGTGGTATATTACATTTGTACTTTTTCAACTAATATTTGACAGTTGGTCTGCATTGATTAGTTTTTGAATTATGTTTATTTTTGGCAGTCTTACCATCATCTAGTCAGTAAAAAATATAGTACAAACTTCTTTAAAAAGTTTACCAAGTACAAAATTAATACAGTCTAAAATTGGAAAAATATGTTGGACTTGAGATGCATTACCAGCAGCTTAGACTCTCGTACCAGTAATTGCAATTCACTCTTACATTTTATGTGCCAACCATGAAGGATAAGTCCATCAATGGCTATTAGCTAGGATGGTGAAGAACACAACCCCATCTTCGGCTGTCCTTACACATGTTTCTGACTGCCAGAAACTGGGACTGGAGGACAGGTGATTTATCACTTGATAATTTCCTGGTTCTGTTCACTCCCTGTGAAGCATCTGATAGCAGCCTGTTGGAAGATAGGATACTGGACTAGATGGACCACTGGTCTATTACACCAATGCAATGCCAAATTACACAACAAACAAAAGTTAAGAGTTAAGTTGATAAATGGATATCAAAGTTAAAAGAGCATTACTGGGATACTGTAGTTGTAACAAAAGTAATTTGAAAGTCAAGAAATTCATAATGGAAATAGCTTTGAAAGTTAGGAAACTTGAAAATTGAAGCTCAAAAAACCAAAACATCAAAAAATGTGGAAATACTTTGTCTGGTTTCCAACTCAAAAGTACATTCTACTCCCTATGATTACTTCCAACTAAACACACGCATAATTTCAGTAAATACTTGTAAAGTCCTACACATGTACACCTCTACCCTGATATAACGCTGCTCTATATAACATGAATTTGGATATAACATGGTAAAGCAGCGCTCCGGGGGGGCTGGGCTGCGCACTCTGGTGGATCAAAGCAAGGTCGAAATAACGCTTTCACCTATAAAGTGGTATAGATTTCACCTATAAAGTGGTAAGATTTTTTGGCTCCCAAGGACAGCGTTATATTGGGGTAGAGGTGTACTTACAAGTTTGCAGGATCATAGCCTAAATGTAATAAGTAACAGAGCCTCTGCTATTCCAGGCACATACCTACACGGTGGCATGCAAACTATAGCTACTCACTAATTAGAGGCTGGTGTTCAAACCCTCCACTGTTCCAATAAGAGAGGTTTGTTATTCATACCATATTACTCCCCCTTTTTTTCCATACAAACACACACTATTCCTTACCACATCACTATGGGCTGGATATCCAGAGCTATCTTGCTTTCCATTTCCCCTCCTGATACTTTCTGGAGACTCCATATGCAAGTTAGTTATGAACTTTTCCTGCGTAGATCCTGACCATGTAGGTCACAGATATTTCCCCATTTTGTAATATGGAATGTGGTTTCTTCCTGTACTTCACATAGGTTATATTATCGTACAGTATAATTCCATACTGAGTACATTATAGTTAATAAATATTATTTATTTCATGTTTCTGGTAGCGCCTACCATGTACTAGAAATTGTACAAACACAAAAGCACATGGCTGTTTCCTGACTAGTTTAGACTCTACATAACCATACATTCTACTACAACTCAATAAGCAATATTAAAATTCCTTTGAAGTGGCTGGTAGTGGCATTCTACCAATAACTGGAGGACAATCAGGGTGAGACAGCAAAATTTAAAATGGAGTGAGAACCCTAACTCTGTGTTTTCTAGCATTTGTGTTTTTGACCTACATTGCATCCTTTTAATTTCTGGATTTTGAAAAATGTGTGATAGTAACAACATTCTAATATTTTTTCTTTCTGAAAATAGAATGCATTTATGAATATGTATTTTTCATGTTTATTGATGTTCACTGTTGGGAATATTAAAATTGTGATTTATGTAGAATGTTTTTTGTACCGATGTTTTATGAAATGTAGATTTAATAGACTTTTTTTTCACCGATGTATCCTGATGCAATATTGTAATTTGTCTTTTTTTTTTTTTTTTTAAACAGCAATATAGTTGTGTGAATAGACACACTTAGGCTATATAGCTGAAACATTAAATTTTTTTATGTACCTTTGCAATCATATTCATTTTAGTAGGCATATCTGCTAATCCAACCTCTGTGGACATCCTGTTAGTTGTTAGTAACCACTAAATTTAAGGTTGAGTAATTGCTTGTTTGTATTCTCAACTACTACTTTCATATAACCAGGCTATTTCTGTTTACTTCAATTTCTTTGTAATATATGTGATTAGAAGGGTATTTTGTTTTTATTCCTCGTTTAATATTAATGCAATATTTAAAACTTTTTTCTGAAAGATCAAATCCTATGCAAATATTGTCTAGTTCAATTTTGTGCATTTGGATTTTGCATACAGGATAGGAGTCTGTACTGATGAGGATTTGCATGCAAGCACATACTGTAGATATAAAGTGATATATATTATCTCAAAACAGGACTTTTCGTGTAAAATTATTAGTGTTTTCTGCTACAAAATTTTCATGAAAATGCCTCTGCAAATATCATACCAAATAGATCTGTTGCTGTTCTATACAACCTGTGAATGAAGAATGCAGGTCATTAAACTATCTATACTTCAAAGCGGGGAGAGACGAGAATGTGTAGTACTGGATCATGATTGCTGAATTCATACAGTCAGCAGTATTACAGAAGGCACCAGCTGCCAATTCATAATTGATGTAGCCTTATTGCTCTTTAATTTTTAGAGGACAGAAAGAATTTTCTTTCATAGAGACTGGAAGTATGCTAGAGATTTCTGGGTTTTCCTGTCAAGTTTTTTTTTTTAATCGTCTGAGGACAATTTTGATAATCTTACTACCTTCTGCCTATTTTACTTACTATTTTCATGAACTATAATTATTCATGAAAACTATAACTTTTGTGAGAGCTGCTAAAGTAATTATTAAAATCCTGGGTCTGTCATGATATATGCAAAAAAGACTCCTTCAGTGCTCTCATCTTGGTAAAGTTATGACCTTCTTACAGCATTAGAGAAGGTAAATTCAAATAACAGGTTGTGGCTTATTGTTAAACAAAGATGATAACGGTATTATGGTACAATATCATCTCAGCTAATTATTATTTTATTTTGGGGTAATCCTGTGTTCACTGTCCCGTTAGAAGACTGGTCATCCCAAGGCCCTTAACCTCGGGCACATGCTCCATAACAGTTTTCTTAAGAAATACTTTATCAGATTCTCCGGGGTTTACATCACTTCATTAACAGTACATAATACAATACAGGTTACATTTGTCCTCTCATCAGTGTTTCCAGTTGTTTCCTTTTACAGATAAGATACAATAGGTACCCATTCATTGCGCAGTGACCTATTTATATTAACATGCACCTCACCTATTTGTGCCTTTCCTAAATTCTCAGCCCACCACTTATAATGGTATCCTCAATATGAATAAATGTTCTTCTCAAACAGTCAAGTAAAAACTACTTATCATTGAGTAGCAAGAACTTTGTGCTACTTTCACTTATGAACCAAACCAATAAAAATCTTTAATTTTCTCACAAACTGAAAGTATTTTTTCATTATCGAAAGAAACGATGGAGTGTATAATTTAAATACAATACAGTATATTTACAATTCACAACAACCTTTTTCTAGATGAACTGCCAGTGTGCTTTTTTGCATATAAGAATTTTCTTTCTATAAATGTTCCCCATTTTGGGAAAGTTAGAGGCCTTTTGCTCAACAACGTTCTATGGCTATTAATTTTGTAGTTTCCCAAAACTGAGAAACAGATATTAATTCAAGTTATCTCTGTAGTGTTTTTAATAGAAAATATATCTAAATAGTTTAGAAAGAGGAAAAAAGGTAGGTACAGGGACTCATAAAAATACAGAAAAAGCGGTACAGGGTAGACTGGAGCAGAAAACTTGTAATTTAAATACATATACATTAAAGAGAGAGGAAAGATTTTCTGAATGGGGTAAGGAAAGTATTTGTGTGAATTAATAAAGAGATGAAGCAATGAAGATTTTCATGTGAGATTCGAAAGGGGTGGTTGAGTGGCTCCTAAGGAAGGAAAGTGTTATGCATCCTAGAGATGGTGATACAGGCAAAGAAATGAAGAGGAAAAGGTAAAATTGGCAATGGAGATTATTCCAGACTTTCTAGCTTTTCTGGCTTGGAACAGCCTTGATATATTTGAGGAGACTGACCAAAAAAAGTGAAGAAAAATGGTACTGAACAAATTGTACACAGTGGAGGTAGGGTTTTCCTTGCTGAACAAGTATCAGACATTTATTTAAGTTGAGGAAATGTGGCTTGTAGCTAGTTTTGGGCCATGCTTTAGATAATCTTTAATCTCCATCCTCCGTGCTTAATGGTCCCACTTCTTTTCTTCTTATTTATATGGCTATAGAACCTTTACTCCTGGTTTTAATTCCCTTTGAAGGTCCAACTCTGCTTGGCTTTTGGCAGGTCTCACTTTCTGACCTCCAAGAGGTAGCTTTCCTTGCTGATCCCTACCATCTTGAATTCATGGGCTTTGTTTTCTCTTAATCACCTGTTTGAGATGCTTGCTCATCCAGCTTAGTCTGTAACCCTTCACTAAGAACTTTTTCCCCTTGCTTGGGATGCAGGCTTTAGATAGCTTCTGTAACTTTGACTTAAAGTAATTCCAAGGGGGGATGTGTGGAATCGATCTAAGTTGCGCAGCTTCAGATAGGTGAATAACGTAGCTGAAGTCGACATACTTAGATCTACTTACCGCGGTATCTTCACTGTGGTAAGTCAGTGGCTGATGCTCTCCCATCAACTCCGCCTGCACCTCTTGCCCTGGTGGAGTCGACGGGAGAGTGCTCGGCAGTCGATTTTAAATCGACCCCTGCTGGATCAATCGCTGCCTGTTGATTCAGCGGGTAATGTAGACAAGCCGTAATTCCCTTAATTTATTAAAGTTAGCTCTTTGAAAATCAAGGACCATTGTTGCAGATTTATTTGTTTATTCTTGCATTTAGTTTAAACTGAATTAATTCATGATTAAGGCTATGTTTTAATCACAAGTATTTTTAGTAAAAGTCCATGGACAGGTCATGGGCAGTAAACAAAAATTCACAACCCATGACCTGTCTGACTTTTACTATATACCCCTAACTAAAACTTGGGATGGGGGCCCTCGGATGCTCTGGCGGGGTGGTCCGGGTGCTCCAGGGTGCTGGGGGTTGGTGGCCTGGACCCCCCCCGCTGGTGTTGCAGGGTGGCGGGCGGCAGCGGGCAGCCCAGACCCCTTGCTGGTGCTGGGGGGAAGGCGGGTGGCATGCAGCCTGGGACCTGTACTGGGGGTTGAGGGGGGAGTGGTGGTTGTGGCGGCGGCGGCAGCAGCGCGTGACCCGAGACCCCTGTTGGTGCTGAGGGCTGAGGGGGGTGGCAGCAAGCAGCTCAGGACTCTGCTGGAGTGGGAGGGGGAGTGTTGGCGATGCTGGCAGGCTCCCTCCCGGCTCTGACCAGCACGTCCCTGCAGCTCCTAGGGGGAGGGGTGGCCAGGGGGGCTCTGCGCACTGCTCCTGCCACAACCTCAGCCAATGGGAGCGGCGAGGGCGGTGCCTCCGGGCATGGGCAGTGCACGGAGGCCCCGGCACCTCCGCCTAGGAGCTGCAGGGACATGCTGGTGTCAGGAGCCAGGGAGCCTCTCTCCCCCCGAGGTAAGCACCGACCCCCACTACAACCCCCTGCCCCCTGAGCCAGCCACTGCAGAAGTCACGGAGCTCACGGAATCCATGACTTCTGTGACAGACGTGCAGCCTTACTCATGATTACTCAAACCAAGGTTGTCCTCTACAACCAGTTCTTCTTTGATGTGCTCACTAGTCATCAAGTCCAATTCTAAAATGGCATCACCTCTTGTTGGTACAGCAACTATTAGATGAAGAAATCTTTCAGCTATCACCTCCCTTAATAGTAGCATTTGTCCTCCAGTCTATATCTGGGAAGTTAAGGTCTCTCATAATTACAAAATTCCCAGTATTATTTATTTCATTAAGAACATTAAGGGGGTCTGTATCCATATCCAAATCAGATCCTGCAATGCATCCCAAGCACTATATCAGAGGAACCTCTTGTAGATTTCTTCCCCAAAGTGATTTTGTGCCCGAACAGACTGTCTATTCCATCACTTCTGATTTCTTTACAGTCTACCTCATCATTAATATACAATGCTACTCCACCCTCTTTGCCTTTATTTCTTTGTCTTTCCTGAACAGCACATTCCGTTCAATACCTGTACTCCAGTCATGACTACTATTCCACCATGTTTCTGTTATCCCTGTGATATCTGGTTTTAATTCCTGCACCAGTAGTTCTAGTTCCTCCATTTTGTTACCGAGGCTCCTTGCATTGGTGCACAAACATCTTAACTGTTGCTGCTTGGCTTTGCCCACATTCCTCACCTGATAGTCATTCTACTGCCTATGTCGCCTTTCTGGCTGGTATCAGTGCTAGCCTTCCTCTTAATGTCCATTTTCCCACCCACCGCTGTTTCTTTCTCCATAGATGTATCCTTTCTTACTTGATTTTTCCTCCCTCTGAAAGTTAAATCAGGCATGGAGATTACGTGAGCATCTCCCAACAGTCTCTGCTGAGTTGCTAGGTTAAAGCTCTTTTAATGAGTTGTGCGAAACCACCATCCAAGAAGTCTGTTTCCCTCCATATACAGGTGGAGTCCGTCCCATGAGAACTGTCATCTGTCCATGCATACCTCCCAGTAGTCAGCCATCCCTAAACCCTCTCTATAGCACCACTGCCTGAGCCATCTGTTGATGATAATGTTGTCTTGCCTTCACTCTCCTCCTCTAGGGATGAGCAGAATCCCACTGAAGATCACCTGAGCCTTCATTTCCTTAAACGTCTTCCCCAGCCTAGCATAGTCTCCCTTGATATTTTCCACAAGAATCTAGCTGTCATTTGTTCCCACAATCAGTGGATTCTTTCCTGCTCCCATTAGAATAGTCTTCAGCCTCAGATCCCAGCAGACAGCACAAGCTTCTGTTTTCCAATCAGCTCTGGTGACATGCCTGTCTGCCCTTCTTAATAGGGAGTTCCCAATCACATAGACCTGCATTTTTGGTCTATGATGGTGTGATTCTCTGGCCATTCTCCTGTTCTTTCTGGCAGACTTTATAGGCCCCCTAATCAAAAAGCCCAGCCCCCTAATCAGGGCTTTGCTTCTCTCACTGCCCCCTGCCCCCTAAGAGTTTCTACAAACTGAACAAGGGGGGAAAAAAACCCACACAACACCCACAATAAACTCCCTCACTTCCCCTCTGAGTCAGGCATTTGTTCCTCCCTTTTCCTCCAACAAAAGGAGTGGGAGGTAATACACGTTTGCTGGATTTTTGTGCAAACCATGCCCTCTTCCTCAAACCACACCTACCTGGGTCCTAGTGAATGAATATTACCTGTAGCTGGGTGTATCTGCTACTCCTGAGGGAAACTTGTGCCAAAAATTAAAAATTCGGCTCACAATATTTTAAAGTTTTGCATATTTTATTTGTCAAAATAACACAGTATCATAATGCCAGTTTCAATTATTTTGGTAATTTATTTCAAAATACCTGTCAACAAGTATGTCTGTAACAATAGAGACAGCAAAAAAGATTCAGGAAGTGGTTTTTTGACAAATAGATTCCTTACTAGGCATATTAATACAGAAATTTGAGTAATTCATTTAAACTACCATACAGAAACATTTCTTGCACCCCTCAGAAGCAATGCAAAGGCTTGGGGGAGTCAGGAGTAACAGAGGAGCTGAGAGAGAGGGAAGTGTTTGTTGTGAAGGAGCTTGGGAGTGAACCTGTAGGGTTGTTGGTGGGAGAAGTATGGAACTTTTTTTTAGAGGGGAGGGATTGTTAGGGAGTTGAGGAGCCTCCCCCATGCAGACCCAGGCTGACCCCTAGCCTCTCCAATTTAGTTAGGCACATCTGCCCCTACCTCATGTGTCCCTGCATCCCCACTCAGCCACTTCCTGCCCCCATCCCCATGTGTCTTTGCACCCACACACAGTGCCCCAACCCCTATCCTCATATGTCCCTGCACTCCCACTCAGCCACTCCCTGCCTCACCCCCATGTATCTCTGCAACTCCCTGTCCCCATGTGTCCCTGTATCCCCACTCAGCTATCTCTGTCCCCATGTGTCTCTCTGTGCCCCCGCTCCAGTCTACCCCACATTAGCTCTTCTGAACTCCAGTCTTTGACTCCCCCAGCAGTCCTGTGTGTCCCGCTCTCTGCCCGCCCCCATCCTGTGCCTCCTCACCTGGCCCCACAGGCAGGGTGCTGTGAAGAACGCAGCCTCTGCTGTCTCCCTATTATCTGCTGACTGCTATGGCCAGTGAGCCGGTTGCCTCTTATGCCCTAGTGAGCAAAAGACGTAACTGAAGAGCCTCTCCAGCAGAATATTTTCTGTGGAGGAAAAAAAAAAAAAACCTATGGGGCACATGAATTTTGAGTGTGTGCAGTGGTGCAGAATTCCCCCATCTGCTAGTTTTAATGTCTTACTGTGCACTATGATAGGTATTTTGTGGGTAATCCTAAAGCATACACTGCTTCTATAGCAGTCTTGTAGCTGTTAACACCCCATTTTGCTCTTTCCACACTTCCACAGGCACAGATAAGGTTTAGCAATGTCTTGTTGCTTTTTAAAAAAAAATGCATGTATATTTTGTGGTCTATATTTTGTACTGGTAAGCTGGAGTCAGCCAGTTAAAAGCTTCATTTACCAGTATGTAACTGTTCCAAAGTCATTGCACACTTGACCTTCAAAGCATTCCATGGCTCATGTATAAATGTATGTAACTAAGGAATATGCTTAGGAGGGAAGGAATACTATTTAAAGTTTTGAGGAAAAATACTCATGTGAACAGTAGAAGATATTTTAGAAGTCTTGATTAGTGTCTGTACTGTAAGGCTGATTCAAAGAAGAAGCAATGTAGTTGTGTAATAGCATGTGGTTGGGGATTTAGGTGAACATCTAGTTGAACATAAAATTATGCATTTTCTTTTAGAAAAATGGATTGATCATGCTTGCTGTCTTTTTTAGTAAAATACAGTTAAATACATTTTACATCTACCCTCAAAAATCACTTTAATTCTGGTTAGCAGCAATGTGAAATGAAATAAGAGAACAAAGTGAATTGAGTCAAAAAAATTCAGAAGATCATGACATCAGTGTTTATTCCTTTAGGAACATTCTTTCCATTTGCAGATGTCTCATTTTTACTTGATGGGTTAAAGTTATTACTACTGTCAGCTATAATTAACTTTAAAGTAGTCTGTTAGTTCTTCCCCCTTTTTGTTAAGTAGATATTGTAACACCAAGCTTGAAGAAGTGGTTTATATCATATCATGGGATAAAGTGCATGTTAAATATGTACTTTGAAAATTATTATTCTTTAGAGATTGAGAGATTTTCAAAGAGATTGTTATTGATCGCTTTAACCATGACTCATACATGAGCAGTCAGAATTCATGGCATTAGCTGGTGTCCGTAAAACAGGGTTGGATTAACTAAGTTTTTCAAAACAAATACAAGTTAAAAGGTTGTGGGTATTAAAATTAATCTAAAGTTTAGCGCTATTGCAACTTAAAAAAAGAGAGTACCAGTTTATTCTCTTTTAAAGAAAAAAAATGGAGATGTTTCAGGCCCACAGTACTGCAAGTCACCATAGTGATTCAATGTAAATTTAGAAAAAGAGCACTGCTGCCATTGTCGATATATGAACAAATCAGGGGAAATCTATGTTGCCTTGATAGTAACAGTTAATTATATTTCACATAAATGTATAACACAACCTTTCATCAAGAAAGATCCCAAAGAGCTTCAGATATACGTATTCTGCCACTGAAGTGTATATATTTTTGGCCTAGAGGGTGCCAGCCTCCAGTTTACAGCACCCTGTTGTTTTTTACACAGCCTAATTCATACTAATATTTTAACAGGTGCCATAAATGAATCTAGCAATAACTAGGTGACTTTGTTTGAAGCTGTTGATTATTGGTATTGATAAAAGGAGAATTGTAAGTAAAATATTTTTGAAGATGAGGTGCTCTCCTGAAATCCTTATTTTGTATGCTTTTAGAAAAAGTTAGTTTCATGTTACCTAAATGCAGAGTTGCTCTTCTAGCATATGACACACATCAGGGTCTGTAATGTCCCGTGTGTGGGGAAAACACAGCTACGATAATTTTAGGCATCCTGGAAACTAGTAAGCTCCATGATACTTTAATCAGGACATCATTGTAAAACTTAAAACAGTGTCTCCGTTGTTTTAATCTTTAATATGGCAATGATATGAATAGTGTGAAGAGAACCTGTGCTCTCCACACACCCTGATTCCTAAAAATGAATGAAGTAAAACTAGTGGTATTAGAGACCATGATTGATTTGTAACATAAATCTTAGCTGCTGTCAGCCAGAATAACAGAAACTGACAACTTAGCTTTTGCCAACTGAATAGCTGGAGAGTTGCTAATTCGCTTTTGTTGCATCCTGTCATGATCCAGAAGTGCAACTAGTCACCAGTCAAGGTTTCACAGTGAAAATGTGAGGTTCCGTAGCTGCTAGTACCAATTGTGGAATGAAGAAAACAGCCAAATTCTGCAGGGCATGCCAGGTTGACTTTAATGATAACCCCGCGCAATCATTTGAAAGGAGAATTTCGTCCATTGGAGTGTTCAATCTTCAATTTAAGTAGAAATGTAGATTGATGTAATTTTAAATTCTAATTAAAATTCTACTCAAGGATATAAAATAGTTTGGCCAAATACAATTTTTTTTTTTTAAGTTTAATTTCCATGTAGGTGAGAGATTTTAAATGAGGGCAGAGCATACACTAAGGCTTGCACACTACTGCCTTTAAAAGCCTCAATCTTATTAGCAAAATCTTATTTAACATTAATCATGTAGTGCCTTAATTTAAGGGATTGTCTTTATCTAATACAGTTTAAGTGCATTATTTTGGACACTGAAGTTTTCTTTTTGTGATGCTGAGATTTCTTGTTCATTCCGGTGATAGAAATGGGACTTGTTTTGATTGCCAGAGCCAAGGGATTAATTTAGAAATTATCAGACAGTTTTAAATTTTGTAAAAATTATTTGAGATAAAGAAACTAAAGAGATGTGATTGGCTAAAAGGAATTGCTATCCACATGAGATTTATGGTCTTCATTAATCCCAAAATCACACGGTAACTGCAAACAGTAGAAGGTCTAAAATCTAGAAAACAAATAGTTATAGATGTCACCAAATCACAGAGAAGTATGTAGTACCTAGGCTGAAAGAGAATGGCATGTTATCATCAGTAATTTTGCTTTCTTCTATCTTTTGAAACCTTGTTAAACTAATAATCAAAAATGAACTGTCTATATTCATCTGATGATTAAAATGATTAATCAGTGAGTTTCATGGATATAAGGATTTACAGGATTTACCTACCCTTTCATCCAATTTGGAATTAAACTAGAATGGGAAATCTATAAACCTTTCCCCAACCCATGAAAGCAAAAAATAAAGCAACTTATTTATAGTCTATGTTCTGTGGTATCTATTTTATACGATAAAGTACTTGACATTTCTATACAGTATCTTTCAAATTACATTTTCAAATTCCACCACCACAGTTTTTTGTTTATTTCCTCTTCCCTTGTTTTTCAGTGGATCAAGTAGTGTGATATTTCTCCACTTCTTAGCAAACAAGTAATTGCATAAGAGTCAGCATTTTCCCTTCCTCCCTAGTCTTTTGTTGTTGTTGCTGCCTTGCCTGGGAAGTGCGAAACCCATATCTCAACCTTCTGCTTTATTTTTCCATTTCACCTTCCCAGAAGCAGTCACCTCTCTCCGCCACTCTCCTAGCCTTGCATGACATACAATTGTTTCCAAATAGGAATTCACAAATTCTGTACTTTCTCCTCTCCCAGTGGTGTGACTTGAATGGAATGTGAACTTCTTTAGTTAAGCCCTATGCATCTTGATTAAATTCTAACTTTTGAAGTTAACTGTTAGGAGCTGCTTCAAGTGCCACGCTTTTGCTCCTCAGAAACTTGTTAGCTGTGTAATTCAGTGTAATTTTCTTGCATAAATTAGGGGGCTATGCACAGAGTACAAGGAGCCATAATAACAGGCAATATGCTGATCTCAATTGCACTGATATACATATGAAGTAATTCCACTGAGATCAATAGAGTTATTCTAGATCGACATTGATGCCACTGAGATCAGAACCTTGCCTAATATGTCAAATTAGATGCCAAAGCCTATGTGATGCAGTGGCACATTGTACAAACAATTAATTTATTTTAAAATACTCTTTTTTAAATGCTTTATCCTGTTACTGGGAGACAGTGACAAACCCACCATTTCACTCTGTCTGAAATCTGCTACCTCAGTGTAGCTAGTATCAGGAGTGCTGAGCCCCCTGTCCTTGGTTTAACAATATGATCTTTTATTCATACAGGGGATGAGACTCTCTAAGCGCCCAGGACATATTTCCCATCAAACTTATGGCCATGCATCACTTTTGGATATTATAGATTAAAATAGAGAATATTGTTTAATAATACTTTAATATTCTAAAAAGCAGATAAAAGGTAGAACAGTTCAGAAAGAAAATTATAGAAGTTAACAGTAGTAGACGTTATTGCGTTAGAATGTCTAAATCATAACAAAAGTAAGAAACTGAAATATATACATATAAATATATTTAGCTTTAAATAAGCATATTTAAATATGAGGGATGAAATCTTGGCCTCACTGAAGTCAATATTAAAACTTTCACTGACTTCAGTATGGCCAAGTTTTTGTCCAATATCATTTGTAAATGATGTGCAAATATGCATCTCATTGGATGACAGAACTCTCCTGAATACTTGCTAAAAGCCCTTTCTACCCAATTAACTTCCTTCCTACCCCTTTTTGGGGAGAAAACATCAGCCCTAACATTCTTTTGTCTCTTATATTGATGTATTACTTTTGATCCTCTTCCTCTGTTTGGGGGGGCTATTAGAAACAAAGCGCTACACTCTATACAAACCCAAAAGAAGGCATGGTCCCTGTCTGGGAAAGCTTGTTGTGTGAAAAAAACCAGACAAAGGATAGGGAAAAGACGTGCAATATACAAGTACATTTAATTGTAATTTATTCTTTAATTAGACTTCTTTGCATTCATTCCCTCTGAGTGGAGAATGGCTTTATTGTAGTATAATGTTCCTCTTTGTGGAAAAACACACATATGAGCCACTCAGGATTTTTCACTGCTCTGAGAACTGCTTAATTGCTTAGCAAACTGAATACTTTAGAATTTTAGCAATCGTGAGTACTGAGAAGCTGGTGAGGACATTGTTAATCAGTATGTAAAAGCAGTGGTCCAAAATGAAATAAAACCTTGGCTCTTCCTTGAGGGGCAGGTTGATTATAGTGATTTCTGATAACTTTTTTTTGTTTTCTGATGGTCGCATAGACTATCCTTCAATATGCTGATCTACTGTAAGGACATTCATCAATTTCTGTTAAAATGCTCTTTATAGGGTGGCAATACTATACTATGCCAGCCTTATTTCTGCGCTGCTGTCTTAAGAACTGGGCGGCCAGATAGTGGTGTCTGCTGACTGAGGGTCCAACTCTGCAGGCAGCAGTGCAAAAGTAAGGGTGACAATCCCATACCATGCTATTCTTACATTTGCGCTGCTGCTGGTGGCAAGTCCAACTTCAGAGCTGGGCTCCCGGCCTGTAGCCGCCACCACTCTCCAGCTGCCCAGCTCTGAAGGCAGCACCGCCGCCAGCAGCAACACAAATGTAAGGGTAGCAGTACCGCATCCCTCCCTACAATAATCTTGTGATGACCCCCCCTCCCCAACTCCTTTTTGCATCAGGACTCCTACAGTTACAACATCCTGAAATTTCAGATTTAAATAGCTGAAATCATAAAATGTATTATTTTAAAAATCCTATGACCGTGAATTTGGTAGGGCCCTAAATATATGCAAGTGTGATCTGTCAGAGGTTCATGACAATGTAATGTGAATGCCATGGATGCTGTTTTTTTTCAAAGAGAAAGCAAATATTCTTTATTCAGCACACCAAGTACTGTACCTACCCTAACCCTAACCTGCCATGTATGAAATTATAAATCAAATCTACTTTTGAGTTAACACCATAGGAACAAAGGAGTCCAGAAAGGCACTGGGAAAGATTCTTAATGATTTATAAACACATTTTATTGTTTGGCTTCAAATAACTAAAGAATACCTGAATATTGGTGGTTAACTTTTATTTAAAAAAAATAATTCTGGACTGAGACCAAGCATGAGACATTTCAGCCAAAATGTTTTAAGGCTTAGCTACACTTGGACATTAACAGAAATAGCTATTCTGGAATAATTATTTTTCAGTGGTTGTTTCCGTGAAACTCCATATAAACACTATTTGTCTGGAATAAGAGTGTCCACATGGGGGTCTATAGAAAAATAAATATTCCAGAAAAAATATTCTGGAACAGTTATTTCAGTAAATGTCTAAGGGTAAGCTGTCCTTAGTGACTGAATATATCAGTATATAGTGGCATTTTTTGTTATTGCTAAAGGCTGTGCAGTGCCACTCCACAGTGCTCAGCGATTTATTTAAGAAGTTTACAGATTTGCCTGTGGACCATTTAAAATTGTGAGAATCTGAGGGTTTTTTTGAGGGGGTGCACAAGTGCAAATTTAGTTACTAACTGTTCCAAAATAGGGCTATTCCAGGTCAAGTTATCCTGAGAGGAGTACATTCAGAGCTGATCCAGAGCTTGCTTCAACCAAGACTCTAGCAGGTTGAGAAACTTTGAAGATGGCTAGGACATCAGATAGGAAGATGGAGAGGCAGGAATAACCAGCAAACTGATTTGATTGGCAGTATTTATTGAGAAATGATTGACTTTAGTGAATGTTCTGTGCCACCTGACTTTTTTCTTAAACACTTTTTATTTGAACTTTTGCCAGTATGCTGATGTTGCTAATGATTCATAATGGTAAAAAATCAAATAACAAAAATAAACTGTGTACAGCATCTATGCATAACCTAATGCTTAAGTGTTCAGAACTAATTAGTGTATAATTGCTCCTTGGACTAGAAACTGACACAAGTGGCTTTAAAACTATCCCAATTCTGAAGTGGTGTGGGTAATTCCCCCCTGGCAATCGTGCTCTGGGGACGGATGGACGCACACACACACACACACACACACACACACACACCTTGCTCTTCCCCAAGGCCCTGCCTGGCCCCGTTCACTCCATCCTCCCTATTTCTGTCGTTCACTCTCCCCCATCCTCACTCACTTTCACCAGGCTGGGGCAGAGGGAGGGGGTGTGGGCTGGGGATGAGGGGTTCAGAATGTTGAAGGGGGCTCCGAGTTGAGCCTGGGACAGAGGGTTGGGGTGCAGGAGGGGATGTGGAGTGCAGGCTCGGGAAAGGAGTATGGGTGCGGGAGGGGGCTCAGGGCTGGGGCAGGTGTGTGGGGGTGAGAGGGGTGCAGGCTCCGGCCAGGAGGCGCTTACCTTGGGTGGCCGGCATATCCCTGCGGCCCCTGGAGGGAGGGGGTTGGAGGTTCCTAACGCTACCTGTGCCCGGAGGTACTGCCTCCGCAGCTCCTATTGGCTGCAGTTCCCGGCCAATGGAAGCTGCGGAATTGGAGCTGGGGTGGGGGCAGCACGCGGAGACCCCCGTCCCTCCCCAGGGGGGTGCAGGGACATGCTGGCCGCTTCCGGGAGCAGCACGGAGCCAGGGCAGGTAGGGAGCCTGCCTTAGTCACGCTGCGCCGTCAGACTTTTATCGATCGAAAATCTCCCTGTTTGGCTTCAGTAGCCTCCAGGAGATAGAGCCTGATTCCAGGAGGATTAGCAACCCTAACATGTGCGCACATGTGCACACACTGCTTTATCAGAAATATATGTATGTATTACCATTTTCTGATAAAATATCAGAGGATAGATTTTTTTCAACACTCATCTCTGCTTGCATATGCTGAATGGTGCATGAGCGCTTACATGCCTGTGCCCTTTGTAGGTGTAACATGTCTGTATTAATGCTGGTCTGCACTCTGTAAGTAATCTAAAACCTGTGACTGTTAAAGTATTAGATTTTTTTAGCAAGTTTGAGCACTTGCGCAGAGCATGTGTGAGTCTCAGGTACATGCCCAATTTTGTATGTGGAAAAGTGGAGTCCAGGTAGAGCACTGACTGAAAATTCCTATTAACCTAGTTAACTTTCTTGTATAAATCAACTGGGCGGGAGGAGGACAACATAGCATAGAGATTACTTAATTACATGGCTGAGAAATATCCAGATCTTGCTGAGGTTCATAGGCTTAGTGTAAGATTACATAGGTAAGTCATGCTATATTGGTAAGATTAATTATCTCCTACCTCAAAGTGCAGTAAGACAAGTGACTACAGGATGGGGCTTGTAACATGTAAAAGGTCCATTGATTATGGCATATATTCAAATCAAACCAATTAGCAAGGGAAAAACTGCATGTTTAAATTTGTGATTTGAGCTAAATGTATAACATCTATGATGTAGGGTGGCTAGGTGCCTTTTTTTTTTTTTTTTTAAATAGGAAAGTCCAGTCGAAAAGGGGACCTGACAATGTCCGGTTAGATCTACTGACTGGACACGTAAAGTCCCGTTATTGCGAGTGGGGGAGGCGCCGGGTCATCACATGCGCCAGCCCCTACTCAGCCAGTGCCGCGTCCTACCTTCGTCAGGCAGCTGCAGCTCCGCAGGCCAGTCCCTCCGGACCCAGGCGCAAGGGGAGAAGCTGCGAGCAAAGGGTGGTAGAGGGGCAGAGGAGTGGATGGAGGTGGGCCTCGGGGGAAGAGGTGGGGCAGGGTTGGGGCTTTGGAGGGAAGAGGCAAGGCAGGGGAGGTTCTGGGACTCCTACTGGAGTGTCCGGTTTTTAAATATTACTAAGTTGACAACCCTATTATGATGAATGAGTAATAAACTCTTTAATTTGTTACATTAAAATAACAGATGTTAGCACCGTAGGACATTTATCTTAATTAGATTATTGTATGCTGTACAATTAAGACACAATGACTAAATTTTTCATTTGAAATAATAAAAAAATAATCTGAGTCTAGTATTGGGTGAAATCCATCCAGAGAAATGAAATTGATGAATGCCAAATACCTACTTTTAAATTAGAGATGTTGAGTGTGTGTTACGAATAAATCAAAGTACTCACACATTTCAGAAAACTAGTACTCAAATCATTGTCTCTGGGAGAGTAGTAAAGCAAGGGAGAAAGTGAAGAAATTTGATCTGCCATTGTTGCTTCAGATGGCTGTGTGAAGACATGTTATCTTAACTCTGTGCATGGAAGCATTACAACTGTGAGCTGCTGTTAAAGTACTAGCGTAATAGCTTCAAGCAGACTTAGAAGCATACTGAGCCATCTAGTGAAATTTTGTGATATTAGAGTTGACTCTGTGACAAATGGTTTCTGTTAACTGTGGTATTTATGCACTAGGTGTGAAATTTAGCAAAATGGAGAATGCACACAAGGCCGTCTGCTGCTAATGATTGTAGCAGTGGTGTTCTGTTCTGGGCAGAAAGGGGTCTATGCACAGACCTCAGAGGCATGCATGAAAGACGCTGTGGGGGCCTATTGGAACTATGCTTATGTGGATCCAGTAGTCCTACAAGAAGGGAGGCACAGGAGGCTGATGGATCCAGTGCCTAAAACCTCCTGCATGGCAGGTGCTGAGGAGCTGTGGCTTTTATTGCAATCGGTAGGCATAAATACTGACTGGTGGTATAGATGTTTTTCCTCCCTGTAACTTGACCACTCACTGGAGGGTGGATTTCTCTCAATCACTGCAGACTTTTCCCATATGCAGCCCAGTTGTTCAGATGGTTGTGCATCCCTATGAATTACACCTTAGATTATTGACTTGAATAAGATTTCCACACTTAGCAATTTCTGGTTTGTTGTTTATAAATTAGCATCAAAGCAACAAAGTGAACTTCTTTTGCAGTGAATTGACTATCCTGACTGTCTTTACCTAATCTGTAACCTGGAAAGCAGTGATTCGTAAAAGGATGTAGGTGTCATAGTTTAAACTCTCAATATGACACTGTGGCAAAAAGGGCTAATGTGTTCCTTGGATGTATAAACAGGAAGGTGTTTTTACCTTTTATGTGGCATTGATAAGAATGATCTTGGAATAGTTCATCAAGTTCTGGTGACCCCATTTTAAAACAGATATTGAAAAATTCAAGAGGATGCAGAAAAAAAGCCATAACAATGATTTCCAGTCTGGAGAAAATGCCTTACAGTGATACACTAAACCGACAGAGATCCTTAAGTCTATCAGAAAGAAGATTGAGAGGTGATTTTTATTATAGTGTACGAGTACCTTTGAGGGGAGAGACTATTGTGTACTAAAGGGCTCTGTAATGTAACAAAGGCCAATGGCTGGAAGTGGAAGCCAGGCAAACTCAAATTAGGAACTTTTTTTTTTTTTTTTTAAAAACAGTGAAGATGATAGACTGTCAAGGGAAGTGATGGATTTCCCATTTCTTGGCATCTTCTAGTCAAGACCATCTACCTTTCTGAAGGATATGCTTTAGCCAAACATAAGTTGTGCTTTAGTTAAACACAAGTTATTGGGCTGAATACAGGGTTAACTGGATTATACAGGAGGTCAGACTAGATGATCTAATGAACCCATCTGGCCTTAAACTCTATGAATACTGGAACCTCAGACCTCAAGTTATGAGGAGTTCCTGCTTTATGCCTAAAGTAGTGTGCGCCTGACCATGTCTGGTCAGATATACTGACTGTATACATAAAAGCCCTAAATGTCCTCCAGATTTGGGGGCACACTGGATTCAAAATTTAAGTGGGAGATAGCTAGAGAGTCCCACTCTGCAACTGATTTCAAGCCCGTCTTGAAAATGGCTGTGTCTCGGCTGTGGAGAGAAAATAGAAGTCACAGTGGTCTTTTATATTATGGATAATGACTATGTATAAATGGTCCCTTCTTACAGCAAAGATCTGCTCCCTGTGAGCATTGAGAGTAAATTTTGTTGGATTAAGTGGCAACAATACTTTTTTTACCACTCTGTATCTATATAAAATTGCAGAGACAACACAACTGGACCCAGTTTCTTCTCATGCACCTTCAGTCAAAAGCCAAATTTTGCCCGCATATGTCTTTGCAATCCCATTGAGCACAAATGGGTTGCATAGGTCTAGCTGATAACAGAATTTTTGGCTTGCAGAATTTTTTGCTGCAGATGATTTGCCATAAGAGAAGAACCCTGTTTGACTTTTAGACGAGTTTAGGTTTGCAGGGCTGGCAATAAAAACCTAATAAACAGGGACAATTTTGTATAGAAATCACTGACACAGTAAGCTTGGAACTCCACAATACTATTTTAGTCACTTATTAGAGCCAAACCACATTAACTTTTTCTGAATATTCATGCTCTTTTATCCATTCTTGTAGTTTAAAAAAAAATCAAGTTTATTTCTGTGCAATTCTCCTACATTTTGTTCAAGCATAATTTTTTTTAAGAGTTAGTCAATTTGGAGAGACTATGATCTACAGTAAAAAGTATTATTGTATGCTGGGTGTTCAGCATAATTCTGTGATTAAGTATTCCTTAGTGGACACTGTAACTAGGTTGCCTTCCCAGACCTTCATCAGCAACACTACTCCCTCAGTTTCCCCCTTCACTCCTTCCTACTGTACCCTTTCAGTTCTGTCACACAACACAAATAGTGCTTCAAAATAAAGTCTAGTATCTGGTTTATTAATATCATTAAATAAAAAGTATGCCTCCTTTTGCCTCTATATATGGCTCCTTTTTGATCTTCCCCCAGTCATCCTCATGTAAGACTTTGACTGCTCTGTTTAGCAAGGCTTCCTGCTAATCTTTCTTCTGGGCTTGTGCCCCAGCTCCATCTGCACTTGCTCCACTGGTCGCGTTCTGGACCCTTAGCTTCTGTTCTTTTACAGACAGCCGTCCTGCTGCTGCTATCTGTGGAGAGATGCGCAAAAGCTTGCTCCTAGTCCACAATCTGTTGGTTTCTGCTGGTCCCAGCCTCAGAGACAGGAAGCTTTGCATCTTGTTTCCCATCAGTCACATGCCTGCTTCCAGTCATGTGCCCTGGGTCTACAGCTGCCAGTCTTACAAGGCCAAAGCCCCTAATAGATATGCTGGGTCACACATGCGCCCAAATGACTAGTGTTCTGTTAGACTCATTTGCCAATGGTTTACCTTCTAAACATTCTCATGTCAAACCTATTTAAAACCAGTCTATTTTTTCCCCATATACCTCTCAAGGTTGCTAAATATGAACCTCATTTTTCATATAGGTGTCTAAAGTTACTTTCCCTTGTGTGTGCTAGCAAATTCCTATTAAAAGTGTTTTAGTATTTCCCTACAACAGTAATGATGGTCATATGCCTAATTAAGTGAACCATATGTCATGTATTAAAATATTATTGTTGATTTGGATTTATAAACATATAAATAAGCACCAACTGCATGCCATCGGGGAACCCTTATATATTTCACAATAAAATACATGACTACAAAGAACTGGCCTGCTTACCCTGTTAAGTAAATGCAACTGAATAATACATCTTCCACAGAAGATATAAAAATCCCTCCCCGAATGCCAGGGGAAAAAAAGATGAACCTTTGTTGTGTCCTGAATGCTTAACAGACTCAGACTTAATATAGTCTTGCAGGCCCTGATTCAGCAAAATAGTAAGCACATACTTAACGTAAGTATGTGAATAGTCCTACTGATGATAATAGGTGTACTAATGCACTTAAATACATGCTTAATTTCTTAGCTTAATCGAGGCCATATTCTTTTTTTCACCATACTAAAGGCTGTCTCCAGCTGAACTGTTATATTACCTCTGCCTTTTTAAAAAGACATTCTGGTAAAATAATGTAAGTTACCTGAGTATTTTATTCAGCTTTATTATTTATGTGTGGTGTTCTCCAGTAGTTCCTTCAATATTACCTGAAAACAGTTTGTACAGTATGAAAAACCTAAATAAATGGAGCTTTAAGAAACAAAGAAAAAAATGCAACCATTTTCAAAGGTGTTTTAAGAATTCCTAAAATTAAACAGTGCACAAACTGGAAACTCAAGATAAATAAAAAGACTATAAAATACATTGATCGAACCCTGTAAGGCTGTGCTGTCATTGCCTCTGTAGGAAGCTCATTAACACTTTATTATAGCCCCATTGATGAAAATGAAGAGACACCAAGTAAATGTACATACTGCAGTTGATGGGAAACAAATGGCTTTCCATCTACAGTTTTGCAGACAGAATAACCTATAAAAGTATATTACTAGCGAAGATTGCTGCAGTGTTGAAACACAACAACTTAAAGATAAAGGAGACCTCCTGAAAAGTTCTAGAAATACTTTAAAATAGATCAAGGCAGAAATAAACATTTTTCTGAATCACAAGATTCAGTGAATTATAACAGACATTCAGATACACATGGGATATGTATAGAAGTTTGAATTCAAATGCTGTAAACAAAAGTACAGACTGAGTTTGAGTAGCACTAGTGTGCACAAGGGAATACTAAGATAATTTTCATACACAAATTCTTGGCTAATTAATTTGTGTTCTTGTTCCATAATCAGTACATTTATAAAAGCATATTTTATATGACGCTTTTGTGATTTTTCATTTACAATAGCATTATTGCTTAAATATTTAGGGCTTATTGTGATGAAAAGGCCACATATTGCCCCTTTGATTAATCAGGCATTCAGATACCACAGAATATATTCTGAGGACAAAGTCCGGAGTATACATCTTAAAACATCTTTAAACTGCCTTCACCAAACAAGGACATTCCACCAAAGAAGTAGATTGTATCGTGGCATGGGCCACCCAAATACCCTGAGAGAACCAGCCTCACTACGGGGGGAGAATGGGGAGAACCACTGACCTCACACCCCTACGTATCATCTACCACCCCACACAGGAACCCAGTGGGGTATCATCAAACAATTATAACCCATATTTCATATCCTGAAAGAAATCTTTCCTAACCCACCTTGTATGCCTTTCAAACCCTGCCCCTGCTCCCAACCTCTCCAAGCTCATCATCAGAAGCAAGTTGCCCACAGACCAGGACACACCAACTCAAAGTAGCACTATACCCTGCCAGAACAGTTTTGCACCTGCATCTACATCTACACTACTACAATGACCTACACCCCCCCACAACACACCTTTCAAGATTTCTGGGTCCTACACATGCAGCATTGGTGTACCTTGACCAGTTCATCAAATGCCGCAATAACTATGTAGGTGAAACCAGATAATCTCTACCTTCTCACAGAAAAAATGAGACACATTCCCATGGACAAACACTTTTTTTTTCACAAAAGGGCTGGGGCAAAGCCGACAGGTGCGGAGGAGCACATGATTTGGACAGAGACATCCCTTAGGAGAGGCTCTATTAATGGAGATTATCTATGTCCTAGTAAGGAGAAGAGGCTGGAAGATGATAAAATACGGGTAGGATCTGATGAAAAACAGTCAAATGAAAGAGTCCTATTCAATTACATCATGAAATGGAAGACAGCTAAAAAGTGACAATTTTTTAAAGTGCTTATATACAAATGTCAGAAGTCTAAATAATGGGTGAACTTGAATGCCTCGTATTAAATGAGGATATTGATATAATAAACATTACAGAAATTTGGTGGATTGAGGAGATTCAATGGGACACAGTAATACCTGGGTAGAAAATATATCGGAAGGATAGAACAGGGGGAGTGGCATTATATGTGAAAGGAAGCATAGACTCAAATGAATTAAAAATCTTAAATGAAACAAACTGTACCACAGAATCTCTGTGGATAGTAATTCCATGGTTGAATAATAAGAATATAGGAGTAGGGATATATTGCCGACCACCTGACCAGGATGACAATAGTGACTCTGAAATGCTCAGGGATTTTAGAGAGGCTACAAAAATAAAAAACTCAGTAATAATGGGGGATTTCAAATATCCCCATATTGACTGGGTACATTTTATCTCAGGATGATATGCAGAAGTAAAGTTTCTTGACACCTTAAATGACTGTTTCTTGGAGCAGCTAATCCTGGAACCCACTAGAGGAGAGGCAATTCTTGATTTAGCCCTAAGTGGAGCGTAGGAGCTGGTCCTAGAGGTGAATATAGCTGAACCACTTAGTAATAGTGACCATAATATAATTAAATTTAACCTGGGATGGGGAGGGGAGACACCACGGCAGCCCACCACAGTAACATTTAATTTCAGATTACACAAAAATAAGGAAGTTAGTTAAACAAATTAAAAGGTACAGTGCCAAAAGTGAAATTCCTGCAAGCTGCATGGAAACTTTTTAAAGACACCGTGATAGAGGCTGAACTTAAATGTATACCCCAAATTAAAAAAAACATCGTAACAGAACCAAGAAAGTGCCATTGTGGCTAAACAACAAAGTAAAAAAAGCAGTGAGAGACGAAAAAAAAAGTGGAACTTAAATCCTAGTGAAGAAAATAGAAAGGAGCATAAATTCTGGCAAATGAAGTATAAAAATATAATTAGGAAAGCCAAAAAAGAATTTGCAGAACAACTAGCTGAAGACTCAAAAAGTAATAGTAATTTTTTTAATTTTTTTTTTTTTAATTTTTTTAAATATATCAGAAGCAAGAAGTTTGCTAAAAAATCAGTGGGGCCACTGGACAGTCGAGATGCCAGAGGAACACTCATGAAAGTAAATGAATTCTTTGCATCAGTGTTTACAGCTGAGGATCTGAGGAAGATTTCCAAACTTGAGCCATTCTTTTTAGGTGACAATCTGGTGGTTTTGGAACAAATTGATAAACTAAACAGTAATAAGTCACCAAAATCAGATGGTATTCACACAAGAACTTTGAAGGAACTCAAATGTGAAATTGCAGAACTACTAACTGTGGTATGTAACATACCATTTAAATCAGCTTCTGTACCAGACGACTGGAGGATAGCAAACATGATACCAATTTTTAGGAAAAGGTTCCTGAGGTGATACCAGCAATTACTGGTCTGTAAACCTAACTTCAGTGCCAGGCAAACTGGTTTAAACTACAGTAAAGAACAGAATTATCAGACATGTAGATGAACGTGATTTGTTGGGGAAGAGTCAGCGTGGCTTTTGTAATGGGAAATCATGCCTCACAAATCTAGAATTCTTTGAGGGGTCAACAAGCATGTGGACAAGGATGATCCAGTGGATATACTGTACTTAGATTTTCAGAAAGCCTTTGACAAAGTCTCCCACCAAATGCTCTTAAACAAAGTAATCTGTCATGGGATAAGAGGGAAAGTCCTCTCATGGATTGATAACTGATTAAAAGATGGGAAACACAGGCTAAGAATAAATGTTCAGTTTTCAGAATGGAGAGATATAAATAATGGTGTCCCCAAGGGGTCTGTACCAATGTTCCCTCAAATTTTTTACAACCATGTATGGAATGAATTTTGCTATGTGCAACAATATGGAGGTGATGTGTGGCTGGGGGTGGGGCGAGGGGTTCAGAGTGTGGGAGGGTGCTCAGGGCTAGGGCAGAGGGTTGGAGTGTGGAAGGGTGAGGGCTCTGGGGTGCAGCCGGGGATGAGGGGTTTGGGGTGCAGGATGGGACTCAGGGCTGGGTCAGAGGGTTGGGCTGTGCGGGGGTGAGAGCTCGGCTGGGGATGAGGAGTTTGAGGTGCAGGCTGCCCCTGTGCTGCGGCGGGGATAGAGGACTCCCCCCCCCCCCCCCCCACCCCCCAGCCCTCTCTCACCGCGACAGCTCCGAGGATGAGACCAGGGGAGAGGTGCCTCTCCCTGCTTGCACAGCCCTTGATAGCCTGCCGCACGGCTGTGCAGCTTAGAGGGAACTTAGATCTATACTAGGACCAGTACTGTTCAACATATTCATAAATGATCTGGAAAAAGGGTGAACAGTGAGGTGGCAAAATTTGCAGATGACACAACTACTCAAGATAGTTAAATCCAAAGTAGACTGCGAAGAGTTACAAAGTGATGTCACAAAACTGGTTGACTGGACAACAAAATGGCAGATGAAATTCAGTTTTGATAAAAGCAAAGTAATGCATATTGGAAAACATAATCCCAACTATACATATAAAACAATGGTATATAACTATACATATAAAATTAGCTGTTTTCACTCAAGAGAGCTTGGAGTCATTGTGGATAGTTCTCTGAAAATATCCACTCAATGTGCAGTGGCAGTCAAAAAAGTTAACAGAATGTTGGGTATCATTACGAAAGGGATAGATAATAAGAGGGAAAATATCATATTGCCTCTCTATAAATCCCGGATATGCCCACATCTTGAATACTGCATGCAGATCTGGTGGTCCCATCTCAAAAAAGGATGTATTGGAATTGGAAAAGGTACAGAAAGGAACAACCAAAAATGATTAGGGGCATGGAACAGCTTCAGTATGAGGAGAGATTAATAAGATTGAGACTTTTCAGCTTGGCAAAGAGACAACTAAAGGGGGATATGATAGAAGTCTATAAAACCATGACTGGTGTGGAGAAAGTAAACGAGGAAGTTTGCTCTTATTTGCTCTTTCTCATAACACAAGAACGAGGGGACATCAAATGAAATTAATAGGCAGCAGGTTTAAAACAAACTAAAGGAAGTATTTCTTCACACAGCACACAGTCAACCTGGGGAACTCTTGCCAGAGGATGTTGTGAAGTCCAAGACTATAACAGTTCAAAAAGAACTAGATAAATTAATGGAGGACAAGTCCATTAATGGCTAATAGCCAGGATGGACAGGGATGCAAAACCATGCTCTGAAGTGTCCCTAGCCTCTGTTTGCCAGAAGCTGAGAATGGGTGATGAGGGATAGATAAGTTGATGATTACTTGTTCTGTTCATTCCCTCTTAAGCACCTGGCATTGCCCACTGTTGGAAGACAGGCTACTGGGCTAGATGGATTATTGGTGTGACCCACTATGGCCATTCTTAAGAGATCATCCTTTCTCTTCCTGCAATCCTCTGCCTCATTGACTAGGCACCCTCCAACTTCTACCATATATGAAGCAGTGGTCCTACAGAGTATGTCTATATTGCACTTGAAACCTGCATCTGTAGGGACCTGGGCATGTGGACTCAGTATTTCCAAATAAGTGTTTAAACATCCACACTGCATCATAAACCTGGGCTTGCAGTTGCTGGACCTGGGTCTCATAGCTGTGTTTACATGTCCATAGTGCACTACACAGACTTTCTGACTCAGATCTGTGGCTTGAGCTGCATCCACGCTGCAAAATGACCGGGCTTGGACCAGAGTCACAGCAGGGTCCTAGAACCTGAGCTTGCTCACCCAAGTCAAACTGATTTGTATGTCAGCAAAAAGGGGTCTTGGGCTCAAACCTGAGTTAGAGCCTGGGTTTAGTGTGCAGTGTATATATACCCACAGACAACAGACTCCACTGCATAACACTGACTGCTGTGCACTGAATATCACAAAGGTCCTGTGGGGAAAGTAGTAGTACTGTCTGATTTTTACTAAAGGAGGGAGAAAAAAACCAAACCCCCAAACACCCAGGTTTTACAAAAAACATTCATTTATTCTGATTTTCACCCTACTTTTGTATCATTCAAATATATAAAAATAATTTGTTTTATTAGGAAAGTATGAGATATTTCATGAGATATGTACTGTGATAATACATTAGTCTGGGTGTATACGCAGAGCTGTCTGTTGAAGTAAGGCTATGTATTAGTCTAGAAGATGCATACAATAAACAGGCTCCCACGCAAGCTCTGAAGTTCATGCGCATCTTAATGTCCTGAAGAATCTCACTCCCACCACATACATATTTCAAGCTGTTAGCAGAGAATGGTTTAAATATCTGACACAATGGAAAAAAACAAAAATCTATCAGAATACTTTTCAGAACACAAGGATGTATTCGAAAGTTTTTAAAAAAACAAAACAGGAGAAAAGGATGAAGTTGAGTATATGCGCTGCAAATGGTGTGGCCCAATTATTAAATATAAATATTTATAAGCTAATAGTTCTAAGTTTAAACAGTAAACTGTTTTTATTCAAATGAAAAGTTTTATTTGGGGATTAGAGAGATATTGTTTTCTTAAACTCAGAGTGGCATTTTGTTTTTAGTTCTGCAAACCCCATAGAATCCCATTCATCAAAGCATTAATCTACTCAATACTTTTTTCCTTTGTCCTTCCGTCCAACAAAATAAACCCTGATTATTTACACCGAAAAATTAATAGTTTTTTCCACCAATTTTCACCTGCTTTTGTTGTTGTAATAATAAACACCGATTAAATTCCTGGGAAAAATTAAATAAAATAAAAACCGAAAATGAAGGGCCCGAATCATATTGCATACACTAAAGGGGCCCAACATAAGGCAGTAAGGCAACTTTAATTCTGGCATTTCCTAATTTTTGTGTGATTGACTCTGTAACCTTAATGTTCTCTTATTATTGTTCTTTAATGTAATATGTTAGTCTATATTTTGGACTTTTTGTTTAGCTATGCTATACATAGGTGGTGGCCTGACAATGCCCTAAAGGTGTCCCTCCCCATCAGAGAGGAGGAGGATATTGTTTCCTCTTTATGCCCTAGGATGGCTTTAGAATAACAACTTCGTATATCTTTCCTAATTTATAAAGCACTATAAAAGTGTACATTTTCTCACTAATAATTATTATGTTTAAAATACAGAACAGTCATATAATCTATTAATACTGTTTTTATGCTAATATTCATTAACTGTTAATGAAGTTTGGTTAGTATGTTTTTGGTAAGAGTGAAAAACATAACAGTGGTGTAGTTAAGAGTAACTTATGTTAATGTTTTAAAAGTTATCCTACTTGGAATACATAATAAAAGAAATGTGAAGTTTTCAGCATGGTAGACTTAGTCTTTTGGGATCAAAGCCTTGTGACTAATTTCTAAGAGGATCCAAAAATTATCCCTCTAATTTTGCTGTCCTTGTATTTTCATTGCAATACTTTTGTTTTCTTTCAGATTGGGCAACTTGTATTTAAAGGTATGAAAAAACTAAACCGAATCCAATCAATAGTTTTTGAGACTGCCTACAGTACAAATGAGAACATGCTGATCTGTGCACCCACCGGAGCTGGGAAAACTAACATTGCCATGCTAACTGTCCTGCATGAAATTCGCCAGCATGTTCAGCAAGGAGTTATCAAAAAGGATGAGTTTAAGGTAGGAATTCAATGAACCAAGACCAGCTTTTTTAACTCACAAGATAAAACCCATTATACAGTTATACACATTATATGAAATCAGGAAGTTTTCAAGGGTATTATACTTCTCCAGGTCTCCTAGAAAATGCTGGTGATTTACTTCATTACTATTAAACCAATTCCTATTTGTGTTCTGAAAATCTTATTACCCATGTGAAAAGCTATGAAAATACATTTAGCTTTGATGCAGAACCAATTCTCAAAGTAATGAGGCTGTATAAACAAAATCCATTGTCCTCTAAACAGTGGCACACTTAGCTAACAAAGATAACTACTTTTCATATATCACTATTAAGATTTTTCACTGTAAGTGCCTAGAATCATATTTCACAATAAATTGTGATTTGTATTGGTTGCCATGAAACAAATGACATTGTGCAGTTTGCTCATTTATCAAGCTAGTGTCCTTTTGGTGCAGATTGTGTATGTTGCTCCTATGAAGGCTTTGGCAGCTGAAATGACAAATTACTTCAGCAAGCGTCTGGAGCCACTAGGCATCAGTGTGAAAGAGTTGACTGGTGATATGCAGTTGTCAAAGGGTGAAATTCTTCGAACACAGGTATGTTTTGTTTCAGATGAATAGTGCCTGTGTGCACGCATGTGTGTACACTTTAATTTCTAAAAAACTTCATTGTCAAATGTTGTAGTAGTTGGAATGTAACATCGTGCTATTAATTATACTGTGTGTATGTTTAAAATGTGACCAAAGTTTGGAACACATTCACTATGGAGAAAACTTTTAAATAGATCTGAAAAACAAACCTAAAATGATCTATTTTTTTCACTGAAATTTGAGTAACATCCCTATAATACACCCACAACCTTCCTATCACTTCCCAGTTTTATTAGGTCCCTGGGTAGACCCATTAGGTCTCTTCATTGCTTATAAACATTAGTAGAACCAGATCCCTTATTTCTGGATTCCAGCCTTTTAATGGATTATTATTCCTACCTTTTAATGATTGTGTCCGGGATTGTGGTTCTAGGTACTCGTTTAGAAACAAACAAATCCTCAGCTCCCCTCAACACCCCTCTCCAAAAAATACCCCCCACCCAAAAAAAAACCAACAACAACAAAACAAAAACAAACCACACACCCACATCCAAAAGTCAAGTAGGATCAGGTCCTCACATGGAAAATGCAAAAGAAGTTTGAAATATTACTACAATATTGTTGTTATGTAAATGAATATTTTGTCAGACCTCTTTTTAAAGTATACAGTGTTGGTGTAGCTGTGTTGGTGTCAGGATATTAGAAAGACAAGGTGGGTGAGGTCATGTCTCTTATTGAAAGTTGGTCCAATAAAAGATATTACCTCACCCACCTTGTTAATCATCTTTTTAAAGGGTTAATAAAATTGAAGATTCTGCTGATAACTAATCTCAGTATATTTCCTCTGGTAGAGTGATGAAAAGTATCAGGTAACATTAATGAAGTTCTTTTGCCTCTTGAGAAATTCTAGACATTTTAATAACTGAATTTTGCATACCTGACTTCATGTATAGTGTTGCACAGCATGCAGATTTTTTGTTAGCAGATATGACTATTCCCATATTGCCTTATTTGTTTAGAAAAGAGGCTTTTATCAGGTATACATTTTGGGCAGTCTTTCAGCCAGTGATGTAACACTTTTCCACAATACAGAAAAGTGTTTGTATTTTTATGCTTAAACTCCTTGTTGTTACCCTTTTGTTTCCTAATTTCATGAATCCGAATAAGCTTTGGCTGTATTGATTTATGTATTATGAACACTTGTGTCATTAATCCTGTAGTAATTAACACTGATTCAATTGAGATATACTTTTCTCTTCTTAGTTTTGATATGCTTTAAATCTCCATTATTACACTGGAGATTTCTTTTCCTATGTTAAAAAGAAAATAGATTTATGGATTATGAATCCAGAGGGGACGATTGTGATAATCTAGTTTGACTTCCTGCATAACACAGACCATGGGATTTCCCTGAATTAATTCCTGTTTGAACAAGATGTTTTTTAAAAAACGTCCAGTCTTGATTTGATAATTTTGCATGATGGAGGTTCCACCACAGCCCAGGTATGTTGTTGCAATGATTAATTACTGTCGTTAAAAAATATACACCTTATTTTTAGTTGGTCAAGCTCCAGCAATAAGTTCTTGTTATACCTTTGCTAGACTGAAGAGCCTTCTCATCAAACGTTTATTCCCCATTTTCATTGCAGACTGTGATTAAGTCACCCCTTAATCTTTTCTTTGTTATATTAAACAGATTGAGCTCCTAGAATCTTTCACTATACGTAGGGCTCAGTGTCTGTTACAGAGGTCGCAGAACGTCGCAGATTTCGTGACTTTCCACAACCTCTGTGACTTCTACAGCAGCCAGTGTGGCTGAATCCAGAGCTGCCCAAGCATCTGGCTATGGGGCCAGCTGCTCAGATGGCCCTGGGGACAGCCACACCGGCTGCTGCTGGAGCGGTTCTGCATACAGATTCTTGAATGGACCCACAGCCAGCCGCACTGGCTGCTGCTCAAGTGGTCCCAGGGTAGCAGGAGCAACTGCTGTCGCTGGTCCCGTCATTGCCCCCCCGCAGTGGACCCCTGGCTTCCCCCCCAGCAGCGGCCCTTTGTGGCCTCCCCTCTTCCCCCCCGATTTAGTCAGGGGTATTTATAGTATAAATCATGGACAAGTCACGGGCCATGAGTTTTTGTTTATTGCCGGTGACTTTTACTAAAAAATACCCATGACTAAATCATAGCCTTAACTATCTGGCATGTTTTCCAATCCTTTATTCATTCTTGTGGCTCTTTTCTGAACCCTCTTCAAATTTTCAGCATCCTTCTTGAATTGTGGATGCCAGAACTTGACACAATATTCCAGTAGCGCTCACACTATCGCCATGTACAGAGGTAATATAACTTGTTTGCTTCCCCTAGGTATTCCCTGTTTATACAGCCACAGATTGCATTAACCCTTTTGGTCATAACATCACATTGGGAGCTCATGTTCAGCTGATTATCAACAATGGCCACAAAGTGGTTTTCAGAATCATTGCTTCTTAGCTTAGAGCCCCACCATGCTGTACGTATGGACCACATATGTGATTCTTAAATATATGACCTTACTTTGACCGTATTGAAATATGTTTGCTTGCGTCCAGCTTACTAAGTGATCCAGATGACTCTATATCAATGTCCTGTCCTCTTAATATTTTACTACACCCCAGTCTGTCATCTGCAAGTTTGATAAGTAATTTTTGTTTTCTTCCAAGTCATTGACAAAAACGTTAAATAGCATAAGCCGATTTCCACCAGATCCCTTTACAAACACACCAGCTTGATGATGATTCCCTATTTACAATTACACTTTGAGAGCTATCAGTTAGACAGCATTTAATCCATTTAATGTGCACCATGTTGATTTTATATCATTCTAGTTTCTTAATCAAAATATTTTGTGGTACCAAATGAAGTGTTGTATAGAAGTCTAAGTATATTACATCAACACTATTACCTTTATCAACCAAACTTGTATTGTTAAAAAAAATCAAGTTTGTACAACAAGATCTGTTTTCCATAAACCCATGTTGACTGGCATTAATTATATTACGTCATGGTTTTGCCCAATGTGATAAAGAGCACAGTGGGCTGCTGGTGTCTCCAGTTCTTTCTCACTGCTGCATGGTCCCTCCTCTCCCAGATCTGGGTACTGGATTACGCTAAAGATGCTGAAGTTGAAAATCTGTGCTTCCTGCCCCTGCTTGTTTTCGATCAGTGACGAGCACTAACACTGTTTGTACTGCTTGGGGGAATCCCATATCACATCCAGGTGCAGTATCTACCTCTCCTTCCCTGCCCATGCTTTAGAAAACCAGGCTCTCTGCCTCAAGAAGCACCTCATGGAGGCTGTCATGGGACCAGCATTGGATCCTGGTCAGGGAACTTCCCCTTATATCAGCCTGAGTAGGCGAAGAGTGCTTCCCCTACTGCAGAGTCTCCATTGGGTTCCGCCGGTACTAGCACTAAGGACCCCACTCCGGGGCCTAGCCATAAGCCAGGGAAGCATGCACATAAGCATGGCAGTAAGTTTTCATCCACATCTAAGAAGGACTTGGTACCATCCACGATATCCGATAATGAAGGAACCATGCGTTCCAAGATTCAGAAGAACAAGAAGAGGCTGCACCAATCACTGGATCCGTTGGTACTGACCACTGATCCTGTGATTCCACCAGCGCCCTGGGAACCATTGGTCTCCAGACAAATGCAGTTACCAGTACCAGTCCTCCAGTGGAACAACTACCATTGACCCCTACGGCCACTCTGGGTCCCCATGAGGAGTTTGCATTAGAAGGACTGCTGTCATCATGAGCCCCGATCTGATCACCTGCTCACATGGATCCTTCCTCCCGCTATGTTCCTACCATCTCCCGTTCTGGTGGCTCCAGCAGCACCACCATTTGGGGAGGTCTCTGACTCGGATGATACAGATGTCTGACGCAGTCCAGAAACATGACTTTCACAAGGTTCCAGTGGCACTGAGACAATTCCCCACCAGTCAACTCCAGCTACCTCACATCTTGCACACATCAGTACTTGTGAGAGTGGCCCTATTGATCAAATATGCCATCCTCTAACTGGCACACACGGTAGGGCACACCATGGCCACATGTGCACACACTCTGAAAGAGGCTGAAAAGAGGCACTGTGTCTCCACAAGGGGTCAGAGTTTTATTCTCTCATTCTCCATCCAACTCACAGGTCATCTAGGCAGCATCAGAGCGATCCAAGCAGCAACACCTCTGCTCCACCCCATCCAACAGAGAGGGCAAAAGACTAGATTTCATGGGTAGGAAGGTCTTCTCCTTGGCAGGACTCCAATTCCATATTTCCAACTACTTAGCCTTGATTGCCTGATATGACTTTATCAACAATGGATGAGGGGCTGAGATCACTGACAAACTACTACCGCAAGATTGCAATCAATTCCAGGTGGTTTTGAAGAAAGTCAAGTTACTCGTCAGGTCCATGCTACAGGTCACAGTGGATTCAGCAGATGCAGCAGGCCATGTGTTGTCAATAGGGATCCTCATTAGGAGGGAATCCTGGTTACACTCCTCAGACTTCCCCAGGGAGGTGCAAAACACTATAGAAGACCTTCCGTTTGACAAATCACACCTTTTCAACCAGAACACAAATGATTCCCTACACTCCTTAAAGGACTCTAGAGCCACATTAAGATCTTTGGGCACCTGCATACCAGCACCTAAGAGAAAGTTTTACCGCTTGCCCCAATAACAACACTACAAGGTCCCACAGCTATGCCACCTATGTACCTACGAGCATCCTCAAAAATGCCCTAAGGTCCACAGAACCTGGCTGCCTATATCGACTGCCCAATCATCCATGCAACGTAAGCAATTGTCACATAAATGTTGTCTGAGTGTCATTAGAGAGCCATCAACCATTCTGTACATCAATGCTCCTACTGGCTACCCACTTTGGGGGCTCAAATTCTTTCTGCCAGCATGGAAAGCCATAACAATGGACAAGTGAGTCCTAGATGTTATGTAAAGCGGCTACCTCATAGAATTTACAGCGATGCCCCCATCATACACTCCACTGCGATCCACACATGGAGCACTTACACAATGACATCCTCCAACTAGAAGTGGACTCCCTCTTGTGGAGGGGAGCTATGGTGCCCCTCCAGGAACCATTGCAGGGCACAGGGTTCTATTCAAACTACTTCTTAGTACCCAAAAAGAATGGAGGATGGAGACACATCTTGGATCTCTCATGCCTCAACTGTTCAATTTCCAAACAAAGATTCCGCATGATTGCACTTGCAGCAATCATTCCCTCCATAGAAAAAGGAATGTGGTTTACGGCTCTTGATATGCAAGATGTCTACTTCCATATCTATATACACCTCTCAGAAGATTCCTGGGGTTCAAGGTGGGACCTCAACATCTTCAATACTGGGTTCTCCCATTCAGACTTACCATTGCCCCACAAGTGTTCACAGACGTTTTCTCTGTGGTGGCAGCTCATCTCCAGTGTCAGAGGATCCTCGTTTTTCCATATCTGGACGACTGGCTGATAGCAGCAAGGTCCAAAGAAGAGGCCCGGGAATCAATGTCCCAGCTGCTTCTACACCTCTTCTCCCTGGAACTCAACGTCAATGTGGAAAAATTGACTTTTTGCCCTGCACAATCCCTGGAGTTCATAGGAACTCACATATACACGACATTTGCCCGAACTTATCTGCCATGGGACAGATTGCAGACAATGCGAGAGCTGATCACTTCGGTGACTTTCCAACTCTTTAGTTTGGACAAGATCTGCCTTTCTCTCTTGGGGCCCATGGTGGCCTGCACATACATCACACCCTTTCCTCATCTGAACTTGCTCTGTCTACAACTGTGGTTACAAAGCGTCTACTTAATCATTTGACAGCCCTGATAGATATTAATTAGTTTTATATAATGAAGCAAAGGAGGGGGTGTTGATAAAAGCAGCGTGTCATCTTGGGTATAAAAACTATACTGAAACTTAAGCTTTGCATTTGTCAATATGAATATAGCCAAACCATAGGCCTGTTACACTGCAGCTGATCACCGGGTGTGGCATTCTGTACCTGTTGAAATAAACCTGTTCCTTGGATTTGAACTCTGAGTTAGAAGTGGTTTTGTCTGCTACAGCAAACAGAGGTTGTCTGCTTTGCTGCAGTTGTAAAGTAATGTGAGTCTGGTTGATGGTCCTGAAACATCCTTACACTATATACTTTTGAACAAATGGATTTTAATTATAAAGATCAATCATAAGAAATTCTAAACCAAAAAATATTAGTAAGTGGCAAACAGTGTATACACTTTTGGCATAATATACAAAACCAAAACTCTTGGAAGGCACGTTTTGATCGGCCTGAAATACAAGTACGCTAATTTAAATATAAATCAATGTTAGGCACTTTTCCTATTAATCTACATATACAACATTACACTAAAGAAACAGCAGGTAAGTACTTTAGAACTTTTATTAACTGGTAGTTTCCACTTACCACCCATGAAAGCAAAATATTTCAGTACAGAAACTGAAATAAAAAATCTTCCAATATACCTCGTCAGAGTTGAGGTTATTCTGCTGAGGTTCAGTGTGCATCTCTCTGTACTTCAATTTTATGGGCTGTATATTATTTATCACATGTTGAGCCATTTATTTGCATGCTTTGAAGTACTTAGATTTTGTAAATGCAGTTGATATGTAAGTACATTGTTTTCCACTTAGCAGCTTTTACTGGTTTTTGAAACAGTGTTGGCTTTGGAATATATAAGAAAAAACATTCTTTTATAAATTGAAATTCCTCCATGCTGTGTACTCTTTATTTACTTAAACATTTTAAAACAGTTACAAATTAAGATCCTTTTTAGGATAAAAGAATTTTAAATTGTTTTTTTACTCTGAATTCCACAACCCTGCTGTGTTTTTCACATTAGTTGCACCCTCAGCATATGATGAAATGTCCAACACTGTAGACAAATAAAATATTTTCCACCTACTCATTCTGTCTGCATACTGAAAAACTAAAGTCACTGTGACAAAATAAAACACGTGCATGCCCAAAGTATAGGGACAGTTCTGAAGAACCTGAATGTTAAAAAATGTTGGCTGTACAGCAGCAATTTACAAACTTATCTTATTTCTAGAGCTGTGTGAATATCAAGCAAGGAAGTAAATAAAAAAGTCTTATTAATTTAAAGCTTCATTAGAAATGGAGGGAGGGGGGAAATCAATGCTTAGCAGATGTAAAAGGGGAAAATGGTCAGTGAAAGACACATTATTCAGCTTCTTTTAAAGGGTTTAAAGAACAGAAAGTCAAGTGTCTTTTTAACAGTAGTGAACAACTGAGCAGTAATGTTCTAAGTGCTAATTTAGAACAATTTAGTAACATAAAATATATGCAATAAAACTTTGATTCTTCATGGTCCCCTTGTTGCTCCAGTAACATCCTTTCTTTTACAAAGTTTGCTATTAAGTTTCTGTGAAAGAAATCAAGAGACAACAAAAATCTGCTAGTGATGTATATAAATGGGCAAAGAGGAACAAACTTCACTTGAGAGATGCTTGTTGTTTTTGTGTGGAGATTGGTTTAGGATCCATTTAATCTCTTCAGATTGAAAGAACAATGAAAATGCAGACTGGTTAGGTAGGCAGAGAATGGTCCAATCGAACTATTGTCTAAAGCAACACATTTCCAAGTAATATAAAAGTTTAGAATTCTAAGACGAGGCTTGTTTGCCCAACCGACACCATACAGAAGCATTCAGCTATTTTTCTAGCCACAATCCTCCCTGTATACATTCCATCTGAATCCTCTGTCTCCAAAATACTCTGAAGGATAAAATTAGAAAGCACAAAGTAATTCCAAATGTCCTAAATTTACTAATAAAACCATGTTAATCAGACCAATTAGAGATGTTTGTAGTCCAAACCTGCCTCTACTTCACAGGCTAGATGCCCTATTTCATGGTCCAGTTCTACATGCAAAATCAACATACTGTGACGTTGCACTCCATATGCTTTATAAAAGCATGCTTATGAATGTGGATATGATTTAACTGGAATATGCTTTATGCAAAAGTTCTCTTGTAAGATATCATTACAAAGCTTATAATCTTCTGAGTGTGTCCATCCTATTTTTAGGCATGTATCATCCTTGTATCTGATGCTTGAAATATGAAGTATAACTCTGAGGTCCTATTGTAACTATGCAAAGTGTGGGCCATTAGTGGTGGTTTAGAATCTTGATGGCTCCCATTGACTAGTACAATTGGTTGTAAATGGTTTGTTTACCTGCAAGCCTCCCTGTGTACTTGTGGGCCAGCCCCTGGGTAATGAAGAATGAGGTCTCACCGGGATATGTGACATGTCACCTGATAATGAAATCCATCTTGAACTGGTACTTTTCCATTTAGAAGGAGAAGTGGGGACCCAGAGAGACACAAGATTCCTGCCTTGTGCCAAAGCTATAAAAGGGGGTGGAGCAGGACAAAGGGGTTCCAGTCATGGAAAGCCTCTGCTTTCCACCTAAGATGTCTACTGGAACTAACAAGGACTGTACCAGGGGAAAGGATTGGGCCCAGACTGGAAGGAGTCTAGTCTGTAAAAGAAGCTTATTGGAACATCTCTGAGGGTGAGATATTACCTGTAATCAGTTTCTTAATGTATTAGGCTTAGACTTGCGTGTTGTTGCTTTATTTTGCTTGGTGACTTACTTTCTTCTGTCTGTTATTACTTGAAACCACTTAAATCCTACTTTTTATACTTAACAAAATCACTTTTGTTTATTAATGAACCCAGAGTAAGTGATTAATACCCGAGGGAGCAAACAGTTGTGCATATCTCTCTATTAGTGTTATAGAGGGTGGAAAAATTATGAGTTTACCCTGTATAAGCTTTGTACAGATAAAACGGATTTATTTGGGGTTTGGGTCCCATTGGGAACTGGTTGTCTGAGTGCTGGAGCCAGGCAACCTGCTGAGTTGTTTTCAGTTAAGTCTGCAGCTTTGGGGACCAGACTCTGGGTCTCTGTTGCAATGGGCTAGCCTGTCTGGCTCAACAAGACAGGGTTCTGGAGTCCCAAGCTGGCAGTGAAAACTGGCTCAGAGGTAATTCTTCTACGAGTGATTGCTCATGTGTGTTCAACAATAGGTGTGCGTGCTCGCCACGTGCACTGGTGTCAGAAGTTTTTCCCCTAGCGGTACCTGTAGGGGAGCGCCCCTAGCGACCCCTGGAGTGGCGCCTCCATGGCGCGGTATAAGGGGCGTTGCATGTCCCCCCCCCCCTCAGTTCCTTCTTGCCGCTGGTGAAGGTGCTTTGGAACTGCTCTGCTCCACTTTTGCTGCAGCTCTTCCCCAGAACTCTTGTTCATTCAGTTTATAGTACCTGTAGTTATTAGTTTAGTTTAGGTTAGTTAGTGTGCCCGGGCTGGGGCATGCCTCGCGCCCCAGGTTTTAAGTCATGCGACACTTGTAGGTGGCCGATGCCAGTGAGTGATCTGCATGCGGAGTGTTTACGCTGTTTGGGTGAAACCCATATCAGCGATCGCTGCAAGATTTGCAAGGTAATCTCTTTTATTAGACCAACTTCTATTGGAAGAGATAATCTTTCAAGCCACACAGAGTTCTTCTTTGGGTCTGGGAAAGGAACTGCCAGTGTCACAGCAAAATGCAAGGTGGAACAGATTGTTTAGCATAAGTAGTTAGCATGTATTCTAAGGGACCACTCAAGGTAGAGTGGCCCACTAACACCTTTGCTGTCATAGGACAAAAAGAGGGGGATAATGAGTTAGTTTGTTGTAAAAATCCCTAAATCCTGGTTTCACCACCCACATAGCTGTTATTGGGGCAGTTGTTCACACACTGGTGATAGGGTGTTCTTGTCTGTTATCATTTTCCTGTGTGAGCTCATTGGAGAACAGAGTGATTGTCTGACCCAATAAATATGTGGGTGAAACCAGGATTTATGGTTTATTACTACAATCTGTAACCCACTAATTCTCCTTTTTTGTCCTATGATTGCAGAGGTGTTAACAGGCCACTCTACCTTAAATAATCCCTTAAAATATGTGCTAAATACTTGTGCTAAACCATCTGTTCCATCTTGCATTTTGCTGTGACACTGGGAGTTTCTTTCCCTGACCTGAAGAAGAGCTCTGTGTAGCTTGAAAGCTTGTCTCTCACCAACAGAAGTTGGTCCAATAAAAGATATTACCTCCCCCACCTTCTCTCTCTCAGATCTTGGGACTAACACGGCTACAACTTTGCTGCTTGGATCTTGTAAGAGAGTTAAAAATTGAAGCAGTCTACTTTCAGGATATGATCCAAATTCTCTTTGCTTCTAGCAAAAGATCCACCTCACTAGTGTCCTCCAAACAATGAAAAAGGTTACAAAGAGCAAGTATCAAGTTCAGTAACTCTGGGAGTCTGGACATCCTAAAGTTTCTACATATGCCCTTTCCTTACACTTAATGTAAAGATTCCTAAAGGAACTTGATACAAAGTCTTCGCATTCAGAGACTTTAATCCTCATTCCCCCCAAAACTTCAGCTGGCTTCAATCTACCTGCAAAACTTCTGGTCTCCCTCCTCCCCATTATAACTTCTACAATATAGTTGTATACTGTCAATGCAGAAATCTTTGCCACATTGAAAACTGAATGTGATGACTGTGAAAAATAAATAACAACAAACTACTGTGCTCGTTCTATTGCTCATTTTTGTAATTATTTCAATTTTAAAAATCAGGGGTTTTAGTTTAAATAGAGCTTCACTATTTTTCCATTTTGCTTCTCCAGAGTGCAGAATTTAGAGCTCTTGGTACATAATTTAAGTCCAGATTGCTATGGAGTACAAGTTCCTTTCTTGTGTACAGTTGACTGTGTCTTTCAGGCTATTCTATTCTTTACAGGTTCTTTTACCACCTTTATCACCATAGTATCTGAGTGCCTACCAGTGGTGCATTAAGTGACATAACTAACATCTGCTACATGTGATTTGTTGTTTCCTCATCCTCTCTCCAGGGGGAAATGGCAGTGTAGTAGGATTTTTTTAAGTCTACATGCTGTTTATTGTTTATATTACAGACTGTATACATAGCTGATATCCCAATACCATCATTATCATGGGGTGTTGTCTTTTTGTCAGATGACTGGTGACTTTCTGAATGGTTGTTCATTTGGGCTTTACAACAGCTTCAAAATGCTTTTGTTTTATGTAATCGAAAAGAATGTATGCTATAGCTTTGAACATGGTTTATCACCCCCCCACCCCCAAAGAAAACTATCCTTTTATAGTTCTATCCAATATTTTACAGTAAACAAATATCTTTGAAACCCTCTAGACCATGGTGAACATAAATGGGTTTGAACTAGTACAGATTTGTGTGTAAATCACTAGGCTAGGAGATATAACATGTTTTTGTGACGCTGGTGTATGCTGGCATTTTGTATTATAAACAGATGGCTCTGTTAGCATGATGTCTTAGCCTGTGGTAGACAGCTGTAACCTTTAGAGAATCACAGAAATGGCTTCCTGGCCCCCAAGCATATTAATGCCTAGAGGGAGATAGCATTGAATAATATGATTTGATACATGTGTGGCTTCCACTTTAGTTGCATTTATGCTGAATTGTGCTTTTATTAAGGATGTTTTATTGCTGTATATGCAAAGGAGCTGGCTGTTTAAAGATAAGTAGGGAAATCTATGACATTGTAATAACAGGAAAACATATTTAAGATGGCTTCATGTTCACACAGTAGAAACATGGAATTTCTTTACTTCTCAAGAACCATCAAGTCACTTGCTATTTTGAGTGTGAAGGCCACATTTGCCAAGGGAGGTGCAACTAGTGTATTCACAAAAATGCACATACCTCTGCTGCCTTTCCCATGTTTGCTGACAGATTTCGTGATGCATATCTGTGGTGGTAGTGGTTGTTGCAGAAAATGGCTTGTTAGATAATGGTTTATCAGTCTCAGAGTTGTTGCAGTCATCTTTTTATGGCTGCTGAATTAAAGTGTTGATTGTAGTTTGAAAGTTGTGAGGAAAGGAACTTTTACTTGGTTATCACAGCCATATTTATATAACTTATTTTAAACACAATAAAAACAAAACAGAAACGTAAAACATTTGGGACTAAAAAGTGGAATGACATAATTAATTCCGAGAAATTTCCCCTTTTTGTTTAACATGTCTTTTACTGGTAGCAAAAGTCATTTTGCTATTGGATTTCAACTTCAGTTATTACACTGGTCTATAATTTTTGAGAAGTCGTCTGCTTCAGAGATAAAATGTGCTATTTATTATGTATTTTGATGTGCTGAATTCAAATATGACAATTAAAACAACTGATTGGCTACTGTTTCTAAGATATTTAAGTTTTTACATTTTATGTCTATGTATATTGTGTAGATAGAGTTTTAATCATAAATTGTAAACCTAGGTCTTTTCATGTTTTTATGGTTGCTTTACATGATAATATTTCTCCTGTCCTGTTTATGTAACACTTTACAAATCAGCAAAAGGGTTATACATAAATAAAATTTATTATGAAACAAAAGGCAAAAAACTATTATGTACATAGTTTAGTCCTATTCAGTGTCTACTCGGCACTTCTTGGCTTATCTCTTGTCACTGTCCAGCAATAGTCTGCCAGTGTTGATGGGCTCCATTTGCCCTGAAAGCATTTCTCCATTCTTGCAATGTCCTGGTGAAATTGCTTGCCATGCTCATCGCTCACTGCTCCACAGTTCGGCGGAAAAAAATCTAGATGAGAGTGCAAAAAATGTATCTTTGTTGACATGTTGCAACCAAGGCTTTTGTATGCCTTGAGGAGGTTTTCCACCAACAACCTGTAGTTGTCTGCCTTGTTGTTTCCGAGAAAATTTATTGCCACTTTCCATGCCGTCTTTTCCTTGCCACGCAGTGCATGGTCAAATGCATCATCTCGAAGATGATCAATCTGAGGACCAACAAAGATACCTTCCTTTATTTTAGCTTCACTTAACCTTGGAAATTTTCCACGGAGGTAATTGAAAGCTGCTTGTGTTTTGTCAATGGTCTTGACAAAGTTCTTCATCAGACCCAGCTTGATGTGTAAGGGTGGTAACAAAATCTTCCTTGATTCAACAAGTGGTGGATGCTGAACACTTTTCCTCCCAAGCTCCAATGACTGTCGGAGTGGCCAATCTTTCTTGATGTAGTGGGAATCTCTTGCACGACTATCCCATTCGCAGAGAAAACAGCAGTACTTTGTGTATCCAGTCTGCAGACCAAGCAAGAGAGCAACAACCTTCAAATCGCCACAAAGCTGCCATGGATGTTGGTCATAGTTTATGCACCTCAAAAGTTGTTTCATGTTGTCATAGGTTTCCTTCATATGGACTGCACGACCAACTGGAATTGATGGCAAAACATTGCCATTATGCAGTAAAACAGCTTTAAGACTCGTCTTCGATGAATCAATGAACAGTCTCCACTCATCTGGATCGTGAACGATGTTGAGGGCTGCCATCACACCATCAATGTTGTTGCAGGTTACAAGATCACCTTCCATGAAGAAGAATGGGACAAGATCCTTTTGACGGTCACGGAACATGGAAACCCTAACATCACCTGCCAGGAGATTCCACTGCTGTAGTCTGGAGCCCAACAGCTCTGCCTTACTCTTGGGTAGTTCCAAATACCTGACAAGGTCATTCTGTTCACCTTGTGTTATGAAGTGTGGTTCAGAGGAGGAGGGTGGGAGAAAATGTGGGTCCTGTGACATTGATGGTTCAGGACCAGAAGTTTCATCCTCCTCCACTTCCTCGTCTGACTCAAGTGAGAATGATTCTGGTGCATCAGGAACCGGAGAATCCTTCTCCGTGGGGTACTGAGCGTATAGCTGATGGAATGTTTGGATAATGCACAGTCCACTTTTTCTTCTTTGACACACCTTTCCCAACTGGAGGCACCATGCAGAAGTAACAATTGCTGGTATGATCTGTTGGCTCTCTCCAGATCATTGGCACTGCAAAAGGCATACATTTCCTTTTCCTGTTCAACCACTGGCGAAGATTTGTTGCACAAGTGTTGCAGCATATGTGTGGGGCCCACCTCTTGTCCTGATCTCCAATTTTGCAGCCAAAATAAAGGGATAGGCTTTCTTAACCATAGTGGTTATACTGCGCTTTTGTGATGCAAAAGTCACTTCACCACAAACATAGCAGAAGTTACCTGCGCTGTTTACACAAGTCCGAGGCATCTGTGCTCACTTTGGCTAAACAGAAATGTGTCCCTTTGCAAAATCAAACACTGACAAATAAGAGAGCACGACACTGTATGATTTCTAGAGCTGATATAGGGCAATTTGCTCAGCAGAGTGATGTAAGCTTCATTATGATTGCATCATCCATGACTTCTAGGAATAACATGATGCAATTCATATCATGTATGATGCAATACCAGCTTCAGATTGCATCATTCATTGTTTTGCTTAAAAAGCGAGTAGTGTCCAAACCCAGTCATAGATTTATTCATAGATCCAGTCAAAGATGTATTTTAGTCATTTCTGGTTTAAATTGAGATCCCTTCCCTTTATAACTCACTTATCCTCCGCCATTCCCAAGTCAAGGGTTGTATATACTGACCAAATAGCATATCTTGAAAACTAGAGCCAATCAACAATTTTAAGCATCATTTTCGTTCTCAGTGACCCAGAATTAGTAAAGTTTGACTACATTTATTTCAGAAGCATTTTGGCTGTAGAGCAGTGTTGTTAAGACATTTCTTGCTCCTTAGACATACGTGACAAACATATACAAGAGGGAGAATTAAATAATAAAAGGAAAGGAAAACTTCTGCCTGGCTCATTCTTGCTTCATTCCAGTGCTGTAGACACGATATGGGACACTTAGTTCAGACTAGCACAGATTCAAGTCAGCTGCTTGAACCCATGGTACTTACACTTTCTGGGATGAAATCTAGTGGGATTGTCTAGTGTCCTTCCGGCACAGGTACCACTTCATGCTGGAGGAAGGCTGGCCTGTGCTTGTTTTGTTGGTAAGATCATACAGTTCAACTAATACAGAATCTGGTCAAGCTTGAAATCGTTTAGACAGAAGACAATAAGGATAGGAAGGAGAGGAAGCAGGGACAAAGTGACAGCAGAAAGCTTAAACCTTGCATCCTAGTTTAGGATTTAACCAATCTGATGGTGATTGACCAATATCCATTTGTGACCTGGATTTATAGGAGAATATTGTCTTAGATGAGATAAGATAGCAAGGTTCCTCAAAACTAAGGAGCTGTTTGGCTACTTAGCCTCTTGTATGCCATAACTTTGTATTCACATTTAATCTTAGAAATTAGAACACTCTTAAATGTCAATAAGATCTGTAAAAAGTGTTTATTAGCTCTGAATATGGTCTTGTGTGCTTTAAAATATATAGTTCTCATACCCATATGTTTCCTAATTTCATTTGAATCCCAAGAAATGCGGTTTTACCTCCTCAAAAGGATAAGATTGTGGTGGAATTGGATTTGTGCTGTTGCTACTGATGGAAAATCATGACTCCTCGAATGAGATTCCATATTTTCCAAGGGCATAAATCACCAACGTTTCTCTGGTTTTTTTTTTATTTTATTATTATTATTATTATTATTATTCTATGGTGTGGGAATTTGGAATGGTATTTGCCTTGACTTTCCACTTCACTCTTCTACATCTATAAATGTCAGTCATTTTTCCTTAAAAATGTGCAAGTGATGTGAAAATTGTCAGAAAAGAGGGAATTTAAATATCTTGATGTGACTGAGCAAGCAGTGTTTCAGTTGCTTATAAGTGTACCAAATGTTAACAGTTCGGGGTGAAATTTTCTATGCAACACATTAGGCTTGGCTTAATTTAGTTTAGGTTTAGTTTCAGCAAAAGTACTTTAGCCATTTTCTAGGACTAATTATGGAAAAAATACATTTTTGTTCATGTTTAAAAAAAAAAAAAAATCTTACCTCTGTTTCATTGAGCATGCTTTGAAGCAGGGACTTGAAATTTGTCAGAGTTGGTTGCCCTGGTGTCAGGAATGAGCCTTTTGCTGTACCTTTGTCAAATGTCAGTTTGCACATGCTGTGTTCCTGGGGGCGGGGAGAAGTCTTTAATTCCATGATCACATATTATCAGGAAGAGGTTAAACTAATAGCAGAAAAGAGTAAGATATGAGCACTCAGCACAAAATCAAGATGCTGAAACAAAATTAATCAAGGAACCAAAAGATGTGAACACAAGAAATTCTTTAATTGCCTATACACCAATGCTAGGAGCCCGAGTAACAAACAAGAGGAATTGGAATCGCTCACTTATGGGCATAAATTCAGTGTAGTTGGTATTATTGAAATCTGGTGGGTTGATTAACATATTTGGAATATAAATGGTTATAACCTATTTAGGAAGGGGGAGTGGCACTCTGTCAGAAAAAGATATTACCTATTTCCAAGTCAATGATAATTCAGAAGAAAATTATCTTGAATATTTATCGATCAGTGTCCTAGCAGATAAAGCACAATGTGGAGTATGAGGTGGTGGCCTGTGTTATATACAGGAGATCTGACTAAATGATCACAAGGGTCCCATCTGGCCTTGGAATTTGAATCTATCATAATGCATATACATAAGGGGGACAAATTTATGTTCCATTTTCTAACTTTGAGTGCTTGACTTTGGAACCTTAAATTTCTTTTAATGTAGTTTTTTAATGTATGATGTTTTCATTGTCTTTTGATCAACAAACAAAGCTTATAAGTTGTAAGTTTTTTTTTTTTTTATTTCAAATGATCTGTTTTACAGTTCTCTTTAGTGTCCAACACTTTAACTTCTCAGTACTTAGAAACTAACAGCTTTATGTGTTTCATTGTAGCACTAATTGCTTAAGGAGAGTATTGTCACATACTCTATGGGGGAAAAAATTGCAGATCACAGCCTCCAGAGTGACTGATAGGCTCTTGCATGGGTAGACTGGGAAGGGACAAAGTGTTGAGTGGGAAACCTACCAATGTACCAACCAGCAGAGCCTTGCTGGCATAGAGGTCGCAATAATTCACTACTGGCATGGATCCAGTAGCAGATTAATTCTTTCCTAGAAGTTACAGTTCTTTCCTTGTGCTGTCCCATCCCAGGAATAGAACAGCACCGACATAATTTCCTCTCTTCCCTCCCCAACAATATAAAAATGCCATTTTTATTGAGTGTATTGGCAAATTTAACAGGGCAACATCGAATTTTCATGCTTGATATGATACAAATAATTTTAAGGATCCCTTACTCTGAAAAATTCCAAGAAATTTCAATACAATCAACTTAAATGTTTTTTGTTTTGCAGCAGCTTGCGGTTATAGGGAAATTCTTTGGTTTTATGCTCCTGCGTATTTTGTTTCAGTGCAGCCTGCTGCAAAAATGTCATTTTAATCACTTTCATTGTTGACTAGCACACAAAGACAACTGACTATCATATTTGTTCTCTGCTTGCTTGCCAAAACTAAATAATGATGATGATACTTTGAGCCGATTTCTTAAATTTCCTAGAGTTATATTGTAAATTTTTCTTTGTGGAGATATTATCCTCAGTGGTTTTATTGCTGGAACAGAGCTGATCATCAGGAAATGCAAGGGTAGGAAACATTAAAGGATTTTAAAACTTCTACTGCTTTGCAACTGGCTGTTATAAAATCAAACAAACAGACAAACAACCCCCCCCCCAAGCATTCTCCAATATAAAGTCGTGTAGTTGCTGAGCATACTCTGCCAAAGTATTTTTTGTAGCCCTGTGTTTAAGAAGCTTCCCTTGTGACTAACACCTTACGGTAAAGTGCCAAAGACTTGCATTACATCATTCAAGAATCTTTTTTTTATGTTCTGTGCTCCAGATGAATTATAATATGGATGCCATAACAGTGCTGATTAAAGTTGTCATTTTTCACTAAAACTTTGACTTGGGTTGTTCGAAACTGCAGCATACAGTTTGCCATCTTGTCTATATTAATTTTTGTAAACATAAAATTTGTTTAACTTTGAGCAATGTGGAGCTTGAAAATCGCAATACATATCATTTTAAAGAAACGCTTTTTCTTTCTTTTTTTTTTTTTTTTGGACTGGTGAAAACTGAAATCTACTATCCTCAGAACAGATACAGCTGTGTCATTGCAATGCTTACATACAGAATATACTGCTTCTTTATTTTTCTCAAAATAGTAGAAAAGCTGAGTAGGTAAATATTGGGTTTATTTTGAAGTTAGTTTTAAAAGGATTAAGACACTTTTGGTCTAGCACTTTGCTTTTAAAGTTTTTATGGAAAGAGAAATATTTTTTGTTGTGCAACTGTAAAATAGCCAAAACACACACAAATGAGTTGGATAATTGCCATATTAAAACCATATATGAAAACAATTGTGAATGGCAATGTATGCCACAAAGGTCAATATGATGTAGTTTGAAATGGAAGGGAGATTCTTCTTGAAAATTAGAAAAGAGAAAACATTGATCTCCTCAGAAGAGCATAGCTAATACAATACTGATATAAACAATTTGTTTTTCAAAAAGCTACTTTTGAAAAATAAAAACAGAATTTATGCAAGTGTGGTTTTTAGTGGCAAAGGTACTTGTTATTGGTGCAGAGATGATTTTTCTTGGGCAGAAGAAATAGCTTAGAGGACTGAATAGAGTCTGACAACTTAAAGATTAGTTGATTAATTGTACTTGTGATGACAAAGCAGAAGTGAGAGGTGAAGCAGAGACTATAAGAGTGTCAGAGCTGATAGGGTGAGTGGTTGAGGATGGCAAATGGCATCAGAATCTTTGAGAAAAATGGATGATTATCCTGATGGGTTTTGTCAGCTGATGGACTCTAATATTGAGTCACGAAGGCTTTATTCCCTTTGAAATTGATTCTAATACAATGGAATAATGTTTTTTTTCTTAAGCTCTTGCCTGCTAAATAAAACTAATCAGCTCCAAAACTACTTGAAGTAACAGAGAGAGCTATAAATCTGCAGTAAGAAGAAGAACAGGAGTACTTGTGGCACCTTAGAGACTAACAAATTTATTAGAGCATAAGCTTTCGTGGACTACAGCCCACTTCTTCGGATGCATATAGAATGGAATGCATCCGAAGAAGTGGGCTGTAGTCCACGAAAGCTTATGCTCTAATAAATTTGTTAGTCTCTAAGGTGCTACAAGTACTCCTGTTCTTCTTTTTGCGGATACAGACTAACACGGCTGCTACTCTGAAACCTGAAATAAATCTGCAGTGTCAGTCTCTTTTGTCTGTGATCTGCAGTGTTTTACATATCACGTACAATTCTCATGATTTTAATAAAACAGATTTAGTAAATTTGAATCCTATTGTATTTTTCTCTGTGTAGGAGATGGAAAATGGAGACCGCACATTTGTTTCTGCACTGAGTTATGCTTGGAGTATACTGTGTTGAACACACATGCTATTAACTACATGAATGGACTTACTACTGAAAGTTGTGTGTGTAGTATATTGATGAGGTAGTGACTCCACAGGAAATTGCACTTTCTGATTATTTTTTTATCATATAAATTTCTCCAAACATTAACCATTGCTTTCAGATTCTTCATGCTTAGATTCAACCCACAAATAATGGCTTTATTTAAAAAAAGAAAATCCAGACTTCAGGAATTATTTTAATTTGAAGTATAGCTTTAAAAAATATATTTTATTAAACTTCTGATAATAATAGCTTGGAGAATGATACTTCTAGTCTAAGAAAAGGTTTGCTTGCCTTTTGTATATCAGCGCCATCCTCTTCTAGATCATCTCGGAGCTTTGGTCATAGCATGAAGCATGCGGAGGTTTCCTTTGGAGTAGGACTCAAGCAGCAACAATGAGGATGAATGCTCAGGTTTTCAGAGTTGCTGTATACCACAGTAATAAGTAGCCCCATTTTGTTGGTGTCCTAGGTGAGGTCAGTGAGTGTGAAATTCCACTTCGTGTTGGCCAGTAGGGGAACATGCAATATTATAGGACTCAGATTATTAAATAGACATGAGATCAGTCATTTCCTTGCTAATGAATTTCCATCCCTGATATGATTCTGTCTGAGAATACTTGATACACAATTCTTTTCTCAGGGTTAGGAATAGAAAGAAGAGAATCAGAATAATTTATTTATCAAATTGTATTCAGGATCTGTCTTGTCCATGTTCCCTCACTGACTATCATGGTTGGTAGAAGCTTTGTACCCTATATCCTTTTGGCAACTACAGCAATTGTTTACATTGAAAAAATATTAGGTAAGATGTCATTGGTTGTTCTGTTGGCTCTTTAATATATTGTGTTGTACACTTCTGTTCTCTGTATGCTCCATTGCTGCCTGGTCCATTTCTTTTGCTGCCTGATTGTTAGGTCCTTATCTAGCCCTCATCTCTGTAGTGTCAGAGTCCCTGGTGTTCACCTTCTCCAATGGACATTCATTTCTTGATGGTGACTCCTTTATCTTCCAACTGGTAAGTCTCAGGATTTGTTGAAAGCACCAGTCTTGCTGCTGACACCAGACTCTAAGGGTATGTCTACCTTTCAATTCAACAGCTGCTTCTGGCTTGTGTCAACTGACTCGAGTTGAGCTGCGGGGCTGTACAATTATAGTATAGAAGTACTGTACCGCTTCCCTTACAAGGTCCCAGACCCTGGGCTTCAGCCCAAGCATCTATGACACAATTTTACAGTTCCACAGCCCAAGCCCCATGAGCTTGAGACAGCTGACATGGGCCAGCCATGGGCGTTTAATTACAATGTAGACATACCGTCAGAGTGACTCCCTTTTCCCCTTTCTTCCTCCTTAGGTTACAGCATCCCCTAAAGGAGACAATTAGACAGGCTCCTCTTCCTTATTTCCCATGCTTTACAGTTACTGGGCTCTCTACAATGAAAACTTTAGACATCTGTAGAAGCAGCTGAAGCTAGGAAGACAATCATGAGCTGATCCACCAGCTCTCTGCAGACTATCAGAAATGGTTCTTGGGGCACAGGTGAGAACCACACAGTGGCTATCCTTCCACAGCTTTGCATTTGAAAAGAAGAGTTAAACCCAGTTAACACTTCTAATATTTCTTCCATTGTGACTAAAGTGAATGCACTGCACAGCCACAGAGCTCCAGAAGCAGAATATCCTCTTTTGATCAACATTTGGACTGGGAGATGTAACTTTACCAAAGGGCATCACAGTCTAATGCTAATAAAAGTAGTAAGAATTTTTTCTTCTCCCACAACATTTTCCAGTGGCATAATAATGCTGAAAGAAAACTTCCTTTATTCTGAATGTTAAAAGATCTATTTAAAACCAGATTTTTCCCCTCCTTTTAAATGAAGTACTAAAAACTTCTATCTTTCATATGAGACACAATGTTCTAAAAGATTGATGTGGTGTTCAGAGCTGTGAGATACTTTTTAAAATGTATAGCTGTCTTTAGGAAGATCAAAATCTCTTTATATCATATCGTTTCTGTAATCCAAAGTCTTCCCCATCTCATGCTGTGTCATTTTCTTATGGATTTTGCTTTGTATCAGATGGATTTTCACTCCACAGAACAAAAACTTACTTCCCTCTTCATTGTTCATTCTGCCTTTAGGGCAGAACTATGTATTAGAAAAGCACCCCATCTAGAATATCTTTTAAGACAGGTAAGACTTAAAAATCTACAGACTCTGTATCAAATTCTTTTGCCTCCTTACTTATTAAAGCATCTCTTCTATAAAAAGATAAGGAGACCGCTTGGTCAGTCTTCAGATCAGATATTAGGAGCCTTTTTAAATAAGAAATCTCATAAGGTATTTTTATTTGCTTATATCGATCTAAGTATATGCACAAAAGCCTATCCATGTATAGGCTGCAATTTTTGTAAAAGACTTTAATGGACTACAGGGTTAATGTTAAAAGATCTATTTAAAACCAGATACACAATAAATCAGTACTTCTGGACCTGTGCCTCAGTGCACGATTAGGTTCAATAGGGTTGCCAACCCTCTAGAATTGTCCTGGAGTCTCCAGGAATTAAAGATTAATCTTTAATTAATGATTATGTCATGTGATGAAACCTCCAGGAATATAGCCAACCAAAATTGGCAACCCTAGCTTCAGAACACCCTGTTTTCCAGAGTTCTAAACTGGCTAGTCTTTTCATCAGTAAGTGGTGGATGCCCACCAGGTGTAGTGAACACTCACAACTGTTAATTAATTTTCTCCTTCTGAAAAATGAGGGAAATTGCACTGCTTTGCCACTATGGTGTCCTGGGTCTGTCCATTCAGTGTAATACTTACCATTTTGAGGCTCGGTGCCAAAAATAGTTATGACTACACTGTTTTCTTAAATATACTGTGTTCAGATTGCTGAACTCCCCTTCTGTATTCTCCAATTCTATCAAAGGTAGTGGCTGTTATTGCTAGGCATTTGCTAAAACAAAGTACAGTAAAAGCTGTTTTATCTGGCATTTTGGGGGAATGGGGGTGGCAGTAAGTGAAAAATGCTGTTTAACTAAGAGGGGGGGCGGGGCTGGGCTGGGGATTGGGGCATGGGCTCTGGGAGGGAGTTTGGGTGCAGGAGGGACTCAGGGCAGCGTATTGGGGCATGGGAGGGAGTGCAGGGTGCCAGATCCGGGGGGCGCTAACCTCAGGCCGCTCCCCGCAAGCGGCAACCTGTGCTGGCTGCTCCTAGGCAGAGATGCAGCAGGCGGCTCTATGCGTTGCCTCTGCAGCTCGCATTGGCTGCAGTTCCCAGCCAATGGGAGCTGTGGCGCTAGCGCTCGGGCTGGGTGCCGGCCCTGCGCCAACCAGACTATAAACCAGAATTTCACTGAAGATCAGAAATGCCAGATTATAGAGCTTTCCGGGTGGTGAAGTGCTGGATAAAACAGCTTTTACTGTACTGATCCAAAGGTAACAATTTGAATCAGAAGTGCTAGTCCCCACATTAGGAATTGGAGATACTTTTTGTGGCCTGTATTAATCTCTAACTTTATAAAAGCATCAATCAAATCCAGTACAAGTAGCTACCTGGTTTACTAATTGCTACTAAACACACCTTTGAATTTTATATGTGGACTGATTTCTTTTTCAATAAGCGAGGTCATGGTTTATTAATATTATGGTATGTGCAGTTCGGCCTAAGACTTCATGTTACATTAATATACAGTAACAAGTTATCTACTTTGCCTTTAATAATAGATGCGCATACTCTGAGAAAATACACTATTAAAATTGGTATTTAATATTCTGTGTTTTACGGAAATCTTTCCATCTGGATTTTCTCAATTTGTCCAGGAAGGGGAGGAGGGAGTTAATTTATTGCTTTGTTTCTGAAGAAAAATTCAGTTGAAATGATGCCAAGTAAAATTATAGTAATTTTGTACAGCAACAACTTCTTCCACTCAATTTCTGTGGTTAAATTATATGGGATTCTTTTTAATTACATACTTCGTTGTGGATTCTTGTTTATTGGAAGTAAATTTGTTCACACCTGATTACTCTCATTTCCTAAAAGTTTTTCTAAACCTGTCTGAAAATAGTCTCAATCTCATTTTTATTAATAAATGTCTATAATCTCTGTCATGTATTGTATTTCAACACTAAAATCAAACTATGCATAAGTTCAGTTTGGGTGAATAACCCTTACTCTGAATATATATGTATTTTTCTACAGTGTGCACCTTTTTTCATTTATTTTAAACTTTATCTGAATAAATTCAGTTTTTAATATATCTGAACTTGAAGCACTTGCATTAGTCACTGTCTCTGCAGAGGCTGGATATTACAGTAGAACTTTAAAGAACTAATGTACAAATATAAGGAAAATAATTGTGTTTTGGATACATGATCGATCCAGACTGCAGTTGAATATATTGAGAGGAAATATTTACTGCTTGTGGCTTTTTGGTTGTGCGGATAAGCCCAACAGTGTCACCTGCAGGTGAAACAAAGAGCTTTCTTAATCCTTCGAATGGTAAATCTGAGATATACAAAATAAGGTATTTATTGAAAATGAGTGAATAATTTTATAATGCATATTTTTAATGATGCTTGCCTTTTATTCTTAGCATCAACTGCGAACAGATTGTAATTTTCTCAAATTAATTTGCTATTAAAAACTGTGAAATAATTTTTTGAAACAATTTGTTATATTTCACTTGAAAAGAGTTCATTTTGAATATTCAATGAGCTTGACTGTTAGAATCCAGTGTCTGGTGAGAATATAGGCATTTTTCAATGAATATTCTGCAATATTTCTTTAAAATTCATTTTTAGTGAATACTCGGTTAATAAATTCATGCTAGGATATTTGCAGAAAGCAAATAGAAATTGAATGCACACCATTGAAAGTGTGTTGAATTTGTGTTGAAATTCAAATTAATATTCACACAACTTTTTTTTTTTTAGTATTCTCCCAATTGTAGAAATATCTTGGAGAATCAACTTTACTTACAGAAAAAAAAATGCTTAGAAAAGATTTATTTCAATAAAAACTGGAACAGCTTGCATTTGAATGAAACTAATGTTCATTGTAAGATTTTAGGAAGAAACTTAGTTTGACTTTAAGTGTTATCAAACTACAATGTGGTGTATTTTGTTTGAGAAGTTATAGTACGTAATGAAAGCCCTTTTTCATTCTAAGAATGTAAAAATATATTGCTATTAGCTTAGTAAATCTGCAATTATAATATGACATGGTATACTATGATTGCATTGTGGCTTATACTCTAAATCCTTAATGTTAGGGTTAGAATTATGTTTTTGGTGAGAGAGGGGGGTTGGTTATCTTTGGAGAGTCTCTCAATCCTTAAAAGGACATTCCTTCCCTATTTTCAGATTTTACCTACGTCACAAAACTCTTTTTTTTAATGTGTTGTGGGATTTTTTTTTTAATTCTTTCCAAAGGTATTCACCTTGGGAAATGTAGCTAGGAAATCTATGTAGGCAAGCATAAGGCTAAACAACAATAGATGTCCAAGGGCATGTTTAAGACAGGAGTACTTGATCAAGGAAGTAGCAAGATCAGCAAAGCAATAATGCATTTATCATTAATACGGCTTCAGTATAAAGAGATAAAGTTTAATTTTTTGGGGGGTGTAATAATCTAAAATTCTTCTCTTCTTGAAAGGCAGGCATGTAGTAAAAAGCAGCACAAACTAAGGCCAGGTTCACACTTAAGAAGTTAAGTCGACCCAGCTACGTCGCTCAGGGGTGTTTCATGACTGTCTATTTGGCCAAGTGTGGCCACACATGGTTCAATCCTGAACTCAAAATTTACATCCATTTATTGTTTTTTATTTGTATTGTAGTAGAAACTATCAGAGGGGTAGCCGTGTTAGTCTGGATCTGTAAAAGACAACAGAGAGTCCTGTGGCACCTTTAAGACTAACAGATGTATTGGAGCATAGGCTTTCGTGGGTGAATACGTCTGATGAAGTGGGTATTCACCCATGAATGCTTAGGCTCCAATACATCTGTTAGTCTTAAAGGTGCCACAGGACTCTCTGTTGCTTTTTAGTAGAAACTAGAGGCTCCAACTGCACTGTGCAGACATATAATGCAGAGACTCTCCCTGCCCTGAAGAGCTTACAGTCTAACTATAAGATGAATAACAGATGGACACAACAAACAGAAGATAGCACAAGGGTGACCAGGGTGATAAATAACATTCATAGCACCTCATCTGCCTAATGAGCAGTGATCCGTTATTCTGCTATTAGAGTACTGGTCCGGTCTATGTTTTTTATAGTGTTTCTAAAGGAGATTATATGTTCTTTAAAAAGTTTAATGCTTTATTAAGAGGACTTGAAGACTGAATAGCCCCCATGAAATAGTGACAGACTAATCAGCTTCCTCACATTGCCCTTCCAATGTGTCCCCACTCTTATCTAGAGGGATCATGAAGTTGAGGTAGAAAGAGGGATAGTTAAATGCCTATGACCAACATTATTATCTTTGTCCTCTCATTTAAAACTGCCGGACACAAGGTGATTCCTAGCATGGTGTTGGCTTTCAGGAGGAAAATATCTATCCATAGTGAGTCAAACTGAGGCAATCAACTCATTTCATATAGCTAATGAATATGTTTTAAATTCTTTTAGATCATTACTGACCTGGATTGTACTTTAGCATTTTACCTATAGGTACAAAGCTCAATAGCCCATTCAACTTATTCTTTGAGCCTTCCCAAAGTCCGCTAACTTAGGCTATGTCTTCATTAGAAACGCTGTAGCAGTACAGCGGCAGCACTTCAGTGTATACGCTCACTACAGCAACGCGAGAGATTCTCCCATCGATGTACTTAATCCACCTCCCCGAGAGATGGTAGCTAGGTTCTGTCAGTCTAGTGCTGTCTACACCAGGGGTTAGGTTGGCTTAATCACATCATTCGGGTGGTGTGGATTTTCAACACCCCTGAGCGACTTAGTGGGGTTGACTTAAGGGTAGACTTGGACTTACTTAGTGCTGCTGTTTACTACATATTTGCTATTCAAGAAGAGATGAATTTTAGATGATTACAGCTCCCCCCACCCCTCTCCCGAATTGAACTTTATCTCTTTATATTGAAGCCGTACTGATGATAAATGCATCACTGCTTTGCTGCTCTTGCTACTTTCTTGATGAAGTATTCCTATGTGAAACATGCTCTTGGACAGTCTATTGTTGTTTGGCTCTACATTTCTTTACATGTATTTCGTAGCTATGTTGCACAAGGTGAATATCATTGGGAAACACAAAAAAACAAACAAAAAAACACCCACACCAAAAAAAGAGGTCGACCCCTCTCAGGGGAAGAACATTTAAAAAAGAAATCTTTATCATGTTATGGTTTCTAATATAATATTAACAATTGCTATAACCTTATTGCTTTGTAGTATTTTCAATAAATGGCTGTTGAGTTTTTATTAGAGGCCTTAGCATTAGATCTGTCTCAACGACTTTCATTAATTTGTTTACTAGAAAGTAATAGAATTGCCCCTTAACCATGTACCTAAACATGAATACCATCCTAATATTACACCTGTAATACTACAGTGTATATTTAAAAGTTTCTGATGGTAGCTTCCTTAATCCTTTTATGTATGTAGAATGATTGTTAAAAGAACAGCCCATACTACACTATTTTGTTCAGACATTGGGAATGCCTCACTTGCCACTTGCTTTCCTTCAGGAAATGACTTTTATGCTTTATAAATGTTTGTCTTTATACTTCCATGTGAATAATCAGCAATTTAGTGGTCAGCAGTTCTCTCTCTCTCATTGGAAATTAAGCAAGTTACACATTATTTTAAGCCAATTGTATTCTAAAGAATGACACACAAGAAATATATCTGTATGGAAGGATATATTTTAAATTTCTGCATTTTGTGAAAATCTGCGTGGTCAGATCTAGATGGAAAACACCGAAGCTTTTGGGTTTCAAGAACACCCAACAATTCTGTCAACTATTATTGTTAATCGTGTTATTCAACATTGGTATTTATGCCTGTGTTTCCAGTTTTAGATTTTTGCCTTTCCTAGTTGAATTGCATGTGGTGTTGACTACTGTGTGTAGCAATAAACAATGAACAATACAAATTAATTTAGACCCTCTGTCCTGCATGTGGAGAAGTTCCTTTATTTTGGGTCTGTTTTGTGTTTGCAGAAGACACTCTATGAAATGTATTAAAAATTCTAGCCAACACCAGTGTGGGGAAATATTGCTGTGATTTTGTATTTTCTAATTTAAGATCAAGGCAGGAAATCCTAATGTTAGCTTGAAAGCCACAGTAAGAGAAGTTAATAAATAGTTCCTGAATTTCTCAAAAGAAGATGATCTAAAAAGATTTAGAATTCTTATATAAAATGCTAATAGATTGAGGCTTGAATAACTAGTGTTATGAAATGATGTTGCTCATAGGCATATAGTTAATGAGATCAAGCAACTTATTTAAAGCACCAAATATAACACAAATATTTTGATAATGTTGCCAAAGAAAGCCATTTGTCTGCATAGAAGGCATACTATTAAGAAAACTAATAAGAGAGTCCACTTTTGAAGAATGTCTCATTACTTTTATTGATAGCTTAGTTAAAAAATAGTTGTAGCACTGTAGATTCCCTGGTGTTGGTTATTGATTATTTTTTACTTTTGCAAGATTTAATGGTCTCTCCTAAAATAACTTAAAATGTTCTGTGCAAAGAAATCCACATATGTCTATAAAACTACTGTATAACTGTTTTGTGCTTCCTCACATACAAAAAAAGCACTATAAATTTTAAAGGATAAAAAAGCAGTCTTTATAGTTAATGCAAATGATGCATTAAGCTAGACCCTTTTCCCAGAGTACAATTTAAAGGTACTCACAAGTCCAATTATCTTTGATTTAGCTGTAAAAATTGCAGAATAACATCTGTGCCTGCTGAGTGAATATTCCTCTGAAGAAAGATGGCTTATTTGAATGGAGTGGAGGGGGTAGAGAGGAAACATGTTCTGTTAGTATTTGCTTTTTCTGGATCTTTACCAGATTTATTTAACATTTTCTGGCCTGTTACGTGTGTGGTCATCTCTCATAGACTTAAATTAAGAAAATAACATTAAAGCAACATTAAAGCAGTTTATAGGTTACATTCTCTAAGTTAGTTTGCTTTTTTCCACAATTAGTGTATTTTTCTTTAGCATTTAATATGATTATTTATGGAAAAGGAATAACTTTACCTTAAATAAGACTACAGATAAATGTCTATCCATAATTCCTATTTATTTTATAGATTATAGATATAAAGTGTATTCTGATTCCACAACTCCATCACAGTGAAAGTCCTTAAGAATCATTTATAGAAATCACAAGATTTACAGGCTATTTCAGTAATTATACCTATGTAAAATATAATCATGCATTAATGTTAATTTATTTCATGTTTGTGACTGAAATAAGTGTGCATAGAATTAACGTTTGAGAGGTTGTTAAAAATAGTACAATATTTCCAGAGAGATTTTTAACCCAACCAAACAATAATTTGTGAGCACTCGTCGATTAAATGTTGAATTAATTGGTGGTCTGAATTGTGAATACTGCAGTTAAATTGCAATTTAAGGTTGCATAATAAACGTTTGCTATGGCCAGGTAGCAAATCCTGCAGGAATGCAAATGACTGATTTTCTTTTATGCAGCGGTGGTGTAACTGTGTAGGTCTCAGGATACTTTCTAGTAACATTTAGGCTTATATTCTCCCAGTTATGAGTTGTTCTGTACTGTAGGTTCACTATTTCCCATTAGCTGATCACTTGAATACATAACTTTCTCTAGAGTGCAGATTAATATATGGAAGTAAAATATTTAGTGCTTGTATTGTAGTTTTGTGAATAAGTACATTAAGAGCCTTAATCATTGTGATATCTGTTCTTCCCCTTCACTCCACCCCTGTTCAACCTGTGGGAGAACAGCAGCCTTACTTAGTTATGATTACAGTGTGGCATTCCAAAGTAATCGTATTGTGACACTAACTCAGAAAAGCCAATGTTGCAGGACCCTATCCCAGGAGTATGGTTAAAGAGAGGAACAGTTAGCCAAAAAAAAAAAAAAAAAAAGCCCTGCACTCTAAGAGCAATTCCTGGATAATTGAGGAAAAAGATGGATACTTACATTCCAGAGAATGGGATCCCACTATATTTCGGGCTGGCATTGCAGTGTAATGATGTCCTGAAGCAATTTGAGAAAGAGATTTTAAACTTGTTTTAGTACCAACTTGCTGGGACTGAACTCACATTTCTTTCTGGCATAAATTTAAAAAATTGGCAGCTAATTAAGGATGCTTGGAACTTAACATTAATGGCTAATTATAGATACTCAGGAACACAGGGTATCTTTATACTTCAGCTGGGAATAAGTCTCCCAGCCTACATAGACAGACTCACACTAGCTGGACTCGAGCGAACATACTAAAAATAGCAGTGTGGACGTTGAAGCTCAAACTCTCAAGCCCACACAACCTCCTGGGTCAGAGATCAGATGGCTAGCCCCAGTCTCTGCAGCATCCACACTGGTACTTTTAATGCGCTAGCTCCAGCCCTGCTAGCCTGAGTATGTCTACCTGGCCTGAGAGGCTCGTTCCCATATGCAGTGTAGACATACTCCCAGATGATATTGTGATGAACCCTGGAGAGATGCCCATAGACAAATATTTAAAATTACATAGCAAACTACATAAACTTCTAGTGGGATTTTTGCTTGTATTTTAAATTACACTGTTGAATAACTGTATTAGAAGTCATTGTTGGCCATTTTGTACTTTTTGAGACAGTCCCTATTGTCTCAAAAGGTACAAAAATTGCCGTTACACTTATATTTGATTAAGGAAAAAGGCATTTTCATAGCGCTTTCTCTCTTTTGCATTATTGCTAATTAAAACAGCCCCTTATTATTGAATGTATAGGAAAGATAACTATAGGAAAGAGAAAAGTTACTCTGAAACAACTTCTTTTTAACATGGTCTGAGATAAAGGACAAATGGTCATCTTAGAAGTTTCTCATAAATGCCAGTAGATTTCTCAGGAAATATCCTTGTACTTGAAATCTTTCCTGTTAATAGTAAATTCTTATCCAGCAAATGGAAGTTGTCATTCTTGAACCAAATACAATCATGATCATGCTTCAAAGTGCATAATTATGTACATTCGTATTTATTTATGTATTTGAATTTTATTGCTATTGCAATAGAATGCATTTATTCTGTAGAAGAGGGGGCAGCAAAAGAGAGAAAAAAGGAGCATAAAAAAGGAGCATAGGGAAGACATTAAAGTGAACAGGTTGGTTGGTTGTGCCCCAAGAGACAGACACTAGCTGAAAGTTGTCAGATCTGATTAAAGGGGCTATTGGCATCAATCAGAGCTGACAGTGGTATATCTGAGGTTAGTATAACCATAATTAGTGAAGCAATTGACAGCAAAAAGGAAAAAAAGGTAGGGTAGCATTTGGAATTCAAGCTCCCGTTTAAAACATTTAAATCTTTATTTAAACGTACAGGTTGTGATATATTTTATAATATAAGAGCTGAACTTAACAAAGCATACAAGCTGTTCTTTCATCTGTAGCCCTGGCTGTTAACATGTAATTTGTACTGACTCCAAATAGACTGTTTTTACCCCCAAAAAATATATGGAGCAGGTGTGCTTATGATATTACTTTTCACTGCAGTAAATATGACCCTAATGCCTATTGCTCTGCATAGTTTCTCCTTAGAGTTCATGTAACTAGGTTGTATATAGAACATTATGTTCTTCTGTTCAGAAGCACAGCTTTAATGCTTTGACTGCACGTGAGAAAAGGAATTATCCACCTGATTGTCTGCATTTGATTTAATTCCAGTTTATTATGATTATGTCACAGTCCACTAAATCAAGTTTTAAATGGAATACCTAGTATTTCCAGGGGGATGTTGTAATCCATTTTATCTGTCTCTTATCAATATGAAATTGTGAATCCTCCTGTGTAGGATTGTGCTGTACTTTGTAAGTCATACCTAGGTTGTTTTTAATGTATAACTATCTGAAATGTTAAACATACAATTAACATAAAAGATAATTATCTAAATTTTAAAAATCTGTTGATTCAGTATTTTGAATTGATCGTGTTACATATATGTAATCTAGACACCATAGAATTCTTTACACATGGCCTGTACAGAACTACAACTTTATTTCAGTCAAACAGAGAGAATAATTTTATAGCCAGGACTATGGAGTTTTTCTGGTATCAAACAACTTCCTATACATTCATGTTAATAGGAAATCCTATCCTCCTGTGCCAAACTGCACTAGCAAGGTTTAGTGTAGGGGTAGTTCTTCCACTCCCAACTATGAAGCACTAGTGGAACTGCTCTACAGCTGCTATTACAACTTCATGTGTTCAGTGGCCATCAGTTTTCTCATTAGCCTATTGGCTCTTTCTGTGAATTTTTATCTCGCTGCATGGTTGTAGCTTGCACTTGACTTCTGTTAGGCTGTCTGTCTGCACGTGATGTACCTTCCTGTTCATTCTGGCCTTTCCATTGGCCTCATTAGGGCAATAGCCTGCAAAATATATTTTTTGGTTAGTAAATTTTTTACATTTCTCCCTTTTAATTTATAGCCTTCGTATATCATATTGTCCTTTCTGATTTTTTTCAGTGAACTCAGCTCTGTACAGACTTTTTTGTTGCTATCTTTCCAGGGTATTCTAATACTTTGGATGAAGGAATCAGCTGTTTTCCTTTTCTCCACCCTTCCTATTTTAATGGTTTATACCAGGGGTCGGCAACCTTTCCAAAGTGGCGTGCCCAGTCTTCATTTATTCACTCTAATTTAAGGTTTCGCGTGCCAGTAATACATTTTAATGTTTTTAGAAGGTCTCTTTCTATAAGTCTATAATATATAACTAAACTAGTGTTGTATGTAAAGTAAAAAAGGTTTTTAAAATGTTTAAGAAGCTTCATTTAAAATTAAATTAAAATGCAGAGCCCCCCGGTGGCCAGGGCCAGGGCTGACCAGTGGCCAAGACCTGGGCAGTGTGAGTGCCGCTGAAAATCAGCTCACGCACCACCTTTGGCATGCATGCCATAGGTTGCCTACCCCTGGTTTATACCATCTCTAAATATGGTTTGGGGTAACTCCTATACAACTTGGGTAAATTTTTCAAAAGAATTTAAATCAGATTGTTGGAGTGACTTTGTGGGTATATCTACACTGTATACTATGCCTGGGTTTGTAGGACATGGGCATGTGTACTTGGCGTTTTCCCAGTCTGGGCTTGAGTGTCCACACTGCATTATACACCTGGGTTTACAGTTGCCAGACCTCGGTTTCACAACCATGCTAACGTGTCTGTAATGCACTATGCAGACCAGTGGTCCCCAATGTGGTGCCCGCGGGCGCCATGGCACCTGCCGGGGCATCTATGTGCACCCACCTACTGACAAGGGAGCACCCCGCCGCCGAAATGCTGCCGAAAAGCAGCAGCATTTCAGCAGTGGCGCTTCTCGGCTGCATTTCAGCGGCGACACCTCTTGATGACGCTGCTTCTCGGCGGCATTTCGGCAGCAACGGTTCTTCGCGTTGCTGCTTCTCAGTGGCATTTCGGCAGCTGCTTGTCCGGCGGCTGCACTCTTTGGTGGTTAGTCGACGGGCGCCCACCACACTGAAAACGTTGGGGACTACTGATGCAGATCTTTTGACTAAGATCTGCAGCGTGACCTGTGTCTACACTGCAAAATGACAGGAGTTGGAGCTGAATTGCAGTGAGACTTGGGCCCTCACGCCCCATCCAAAGCACAGTGCTAGGACCCGTACGCTGGCCACATCAATAGCAGCAAGGAACAATTCAACTACTGAATCAGCCGGTGCAGAATGACAGTTGAATGAGCTTTGTCATTTGAAGGGTTGCTGGCATTGTTTACTCACAAGATTGGACTTCAGTGAGAAAAATATCCCAATGGTTATAGCTGCCTGCTGTGTGCTGCATAATGTATGTGAAGTACAGGGGGGAGTTTCCACTGGGGGTCAGAGGTGAAGTAGACATCTTCTGAATATGTACAGCGAGAGACAAGGGCTATTAGAAGAGCTCAATGTGCAGAGCTATGCAGCTCAGGGAGACTTTGAAAGACCATTTTAACAGTAAGCCAGAGTAGTGTGTGGGTCTGCACTTTTGTGGCCTGGTAGGAATTGTGTGGTGATTGCTGAATATGTAGGAATATAGCATTCTCAATGCACCTATTAATTTTGTTTGTGAATGATCCTATGAGTTGTGTGACATTGTGCAGTAACAGGTAATTGGTTGCTTTCAAAACTAGTGAGCACTTGGCAGCATATATTTTGAACTAATAAAGATTAATTATGTTCCAAATGGAATTTTGTTCTGTAACAAAATCAATACAGAAAAAAAACCACTGCAATTTTAAAACACATAAATTAAAAACTTAATAAATGAAGAGAGGAAAGAACATTCATGTCCATTTCAGCTACCCATACACTAACTGTGGATTTCACTGATCACTGTTTGTGAAGCTGTGATTGTCTTTAATGTCCCCCCAAGATGGAGTGGTAGGGGTACTGCAGTGACCCCGATGTCATGTGGAATATTGGGGCGGGGGCTGTTGGGAGATCTCAATATTGAGTTTTCAATGGGCTGCAGAGGGAGGCAAGCCCAGGATTTTTGAACGTGCAGGTTCACCAGCGTCTGCAGCATCTGTTTGCTGACTGAGAAGCCCCATTATGTCCTGGTGCATCTCCCTTTCCTTTTCCTGCAGGGACTCCTGTGCCTTTCTCCTCTCTGCCCTTTCTTTCTCCAGGCCATCCTCCAGGCCCTGTGCTCTCACAGGCCCATCTGCAATATTCATCCTCCAGGCCCTGTATTCATGGTCCACTGTAGGACTGGCTTGCAGAAGCTCCTGGAACATGTCATCCCAAGTCCTTTTCTTTCTCCTCCTTTTCTGGCTCAGGTATTGCGTGGGTTTGGAGCGGGGAGACCCTGAAGGCTGCAGTGATAGCAGCTGAAGATAAAACACCCAGAGGTACCATTTGTCAGCACATTCACAACAGAAAGTGAAACTTAAGATGCTGAATTCACTCCCCAGAAGTTTTAAGCACCACATTGTCACTTCTGCTTGGGATTGCTCGTGCACAGCGCCAGTCACTGCATCAGTCCTGTTGAGTATGGCCTGCTGGGGGTAGAGGAAATGAGAGATTTGCTTGGTTGCATGATTCTAGTAGTATAGGGTAGTGACACCGGATACTGGGATCGTTTTCCACAGGCGGTGGTGATTTTTAGCTGGTATCTCACTCCTGAGAGTAACAAAGGCAGAGAGAGCACAGCTGCTATTGGTGTCCCGAAGTCGCCCAGGCCTGTATGCTGCTAGCCTGAGTTCTGCAATGGTGCCTTCTGAAGTTATTGCTGAGTGGTATGGGAAAGTGTCCCACTGTGGAGGAAGAAATAAGGCAGCCCTCCCTAGAAAACTTCGTCAGAGGACTGCAAAGTACATCCATGAAGGTTTCATCGAGATCTCTCAGGAGAATTCAAGGGACCTCCTTTGTACATAACAAATTGCTTCATAGAATCATAGAACTGGAAGGGACCTCGAGAGGTCATCTAGTCCAGTCCCCTGCACTCAAGGCATGACTAAGTATTATCTAGACCATCCCTGACAGGTGTTTGGCTAACCTGCTCTTAAAAATCCCCAATGATGGAGGTTCCACAACCTCCCTAAGCAATTTATTCCAGCGCTTAACCACTGTGACAGTTAGGAAGTTTTTCCTAAAGTCCAACCTAAACCGCCCTTGCTGCGATTTTAGCCCATTGCTTCTTGTCCTATCCTCGGAGGTTAAGAACAATAATGTTCTTCTTCGAGTGCTTGCTCATATCCATTCCATTAGGTGTGTGTGCGCCGCGTGCACGATCGTCGGAAGATTTTCTACCCTAGCAACACCGGCGGGTCGGCTGTGGAGCCCCCTAGAGTGGCGCCTTCATGGCGCTGAATATATACCCCAGCCGACCCGGCGCCCCCTCAGTTCCTTCTTACCGCCCCTGACGGTCGTTGGAACTGTGGAGCGCTGCTTAGCTGTTCTCCACTCTCCCTAGCTTAGTTAGATCATTCGCAGTTATAGTTCTAGTTCTAGTTCTAGTGTTATAGTTAAATAGTTTTAAAGTTGTTTTAGTTGTTATTGTAGTTCAGGGGATTAAGGGGGTCGTCTCCCCCTTTCTCCCCCGGCCGCGGGGCCGGGCTCATGCCCAACGCTCCCGGCTTCAAGCAGTGCGCCTCCTGCGCTAAGCCTATGCCCACGAGCGACCCGCACGACTCCTGTCTGAAGTGCCTGGGAGAGTCCCATCAAACAGATAAGTGCAAGATCTGTAAGGCCTTCAGACCAAGGACCAAGAAGGAGCGGGACTTTCGGCTCCGGCAACTCCTGATGGAGGCGGCACTTAGTCCGGACGCTCCATCTACAAGCCAGGCCCCGGCACCTAGCGCCTCGGTGCGCAGTGCCCCGGCGGCACCGGCTACGACGACCACGCGAGTGGCGTCGGACAAGCCTCCCCAGCACCGGACCTCGTCGGCACCGCAAGCACAGCAAGTGCCTCGGCGCCGGTCATTATCCCCAGGGCATAAAAAAGCCCATAAGACGGGGACCTCCGTGCCGAAGACGCCGGCTCCCCCAGTGCCGGGGGTAGAGCCGCGTCCGCCGGTGGAGCACCGGAAACAGGTGCCTCCAGCACCGTCGACTCCGGCGCCGAGACCGTTGAGTCCGGTGCAGATAACGTCTCCACCGAGGCCGGCGGTGATACAGTGCCTCCCGTCGACTCCAGAGACCTTCGCGGCGGCGAGAGACTTAATAGCTCTCACGGAGCCGGCACCGCCCCAACCACCGGCACCGTCGGCACCGTTGACTCGCCCGGTCCAGTCGAGGGGGAAACCTGCCTTGATGCGCCCTCCATCCCAAGGGCTGGAACCTCGGCACCGATCCAGGTCCCGAAGCAGGTCCCCACACCGCTCGCAGTCCCGGCGCCGAATATCACCTCGGCACCGGTCGTACTCGCGGCCAAGATCTTCTTCGCGGCACCGCTCTACGTCTCGGCACCGCTATGATCGTCGGCACCGATCAACGTCGAGACGTAGTTCTCGGCACCGCTACGGTCGACGCTCGACGTCGAGAGGCCGCTCCCGGCACCGGGCATACTCCAGGTCCTCGTCGAGGTCCAGATCCGACTCCCGGCACCGACGAGGTCATCGGCACCGGTCGCGGTCCCGGCACCGATCGCCGGCACCGCGTAGAGATAGATCATCTCCGGACCGGCACCGTGCGGCACCGCAGCCCACGGGGATCGTCTCGACGCTCGCGGCACCGCCGTGGCCATCGAGATCGGTGTCTCGCTCCTCGGAGGACCTCTCGAGATCGGCATACCCCCCTCAGGGGCAAGCCGAGGAACAGGACTTGGGCCATTGGCAGGACACGACAGAGGACCATTCTCATGGCCCATCTCACTGGTCGTTTTGGACCCCGTGGGCGTACCATCAGGCGCAAGGGGCTCCAATTGCTTCGACCTCTCGCTCCGGTCACTCCGTCAGAAGAGCCCCGGAGTCCACCATTTCTCGGCCTCCGCCAGGGGGCATGGAGGCTTCTGTGTCCGCACCACCTGACGCCCTGGACCCAGGCGCAGGTGATGCTCCGGCCCAGGAACAGGGAGACCAGGACCAGCCCTTGGATCCTGTGCCACCGGAGGCATCTTCCTCTTCTTCTCCGGATGAGGCAGTGGCGGGCACATCGTGCACAGGTCCACCTCCAATAGATCTTCGGGCTCACCAGGATCTTCTGCGTAGGATGGCCCGTAATATGGACCTGCAGGCGGAGGAGATAGTGGAGGTGCACGACCCGATCGTGAATATCCTCGGAGCGGATGCCCCATCGAGGGTGGCGTTACCCCTGATCCGCACGATACAGGCCAATGCTTCTACGATATGGCAGACTCCTGCCTCTATCCCACCCACAGCGAGAGGGGTGGAAAGGAAATACTTTGTCCCGTCTAAAGACTACGGGTACTTGTATACCCACCCCCAGCCGTGTTCATTGGTGGTGGCATCAGTTAACGCAAGGGAGCGCCACGGTCAGCAGGCCGCAGCGCCCAAATCAAAGGAGGCTAAGCGCCTCGATTTATTCGGCCGTAAAGTTTACTCAGCCGGAGGGCTGCAACTTAGAGCGGCTAACCAGCAGGCGCTCTTGAGCCGCTATAGCTTTAACTCCTGGAACTCTATGGGGAAGTTCAAGGAGTTGGTTCCCCAAGAGTCCAGGGAGGAGTTTGGAGCCCTGATAGAGGAAGGTAAGAAGGTGGCTCGGACCTCCTTACAGGCCTCCTTAGACATAGCGGACTCTGCTGCGAGAACCCTGGCCTCAGGTATCGCTATGCGGAGAATCTCCTGGCTCCAGGTCTCGGGTCTGCCTCAGGAACTGCAGCAAACCCTGCAGGATCTACCCTTCGAAGGTCAAGGGTTGTTTTCAGAAAAGACGGACTCTCGCCTGCAGAGCCTCAAGGACTCCAGGACGATCATGCGTTCCTTGGGGATGCATGTTGTGGGCCCTCAGCGCAGGCCATTTAGACCGCAGCCTCAGCGCTTCTACCCCCCCCCCGCCTCGTCAGAGACAGGACTCGGCCCGGAGGCGAGGGCGAGGTGGTAGAAGAAGGTGGACCGGCCCTCAACCTGGTCAGAACCAGGGGCCACCTAGACCACCTTCAGGCCCCAGGCAGAACTTTTGAAGGTGCGGTCGAGGACGGCGCCCCAGTCATCCCCCAGGATCCAGCCCCATCCTTTCGGGATCGCCTTTCCCATTTCCACCATGCCTGGTCCCTTATAACCTCGGACTGTTGGGTCCTTCGCACGGTGGACAGGGGATATGCTATCCAGTTTTCTTCAATTCCCCCCTCCTCCCCCCCTTCCCCGTCCCTCTTCAGGGACCCTTCTCACGAGCAACTTCTTATACAGGAAGTTTCCACGCTCCTTGCTATGGGGGCCATAGAGGAGGTTCCAGTGGAGTTAAGGGGCAGGGGATTCTATTCCCGTTACTTCCTCATTCCCAAGTCCAAAGGAGGTCTGCGACCTATCTTGGACTTGCGCGGACTCAACAAATTCGTAGTAAAGTTGAAGCTCCGCATGGTCTCTTTGGGGGCCATTATCCCTTCCCTCGATCCTGGAGACTGGTTCGCCGCCCTCGACATGAAAGACGCATACTTTCACATTGCAATTTACCCGCCTCACAGACGCTTCCTGCGATTCGTGGTAAACATGGTGCACTACCAATTTGCAGTCCTTCCCTTCGGCCTATCCTCGGCCCCAAGGGTGTTCACGAAATGTATGGCTGTCGTGGCAGCGTACCTTCGTCGGCAGGGGATACAGGTGTTCCCGTACCTAGACGACTGGCTGGTACGCGGTCGCACCAAGGAGCAAGTTCAAGCTCACGTCCTCATAATAGTGGGCACATTCAACAAGTTGGGTATCCTACTCAACAAGGACAAATCCACTCTAGAACCTACCCAGAGAATAGAATTCATCGGCGCAGTTCTAGACTCCAGACGTGCACAAGCCATCCTGCCAGACAACCGATTTGGCACCATCACGAGCCTCATTCAAGGACTCAAGGCCTTCCCAAGTACCACGGTGAGGTCGTGCCTTACCCTGCTGGGTCACATGGCTTCCTGCACGTACGTAACCAGGCATGCCAGACTTCGGCTTCGCCCACTCCAGACCTGGGTGTCGTCAATATATCGACCAAATCGGGACAGCCTGAACATGGTGGTCACGGTCCCGAACTCGGTCCTGACCTCCCTCACATGGTGGCTAGACCACAAGGTGGTTTGCGAGGGGATGCCATTTCACGCCCCACAACCCTCTCTGCACCTGGTCACAGACGCTTCATCCCTGGGTTGGGGCGCCCATCTCAACGAACACCATACCCAGGGCCTGTGGACTGTACCCCAGATAGCCCTGCACATCAATGTTCGGGAACTGATGGCGGTGCGCCTGGCGTGCCAGGCATTTCTCAATCTCCTACGTGGCCGCTGTGTGTTAGTTCTCATCGACAACACCACGGCCATGTTTTACATCAACAAGCAAGGAGGAGCACGTTCGTCAATTCTATACCAAGAGGCCATTCGCCTGTGGGACTTCTGCATCGCCCACTCAATCCATCTCACGGCATCGTTCCTCCCTGGAGTCCAGAACATTCTGGCGGACCGACTCAGCAGGTCCTTTCAAACACACGAGTGGTCTATCCGTCCGGACATCATACATTCCGTTTTCCAGAAGTGGGGGTTTCCCCAGATAGACCTGTTTGCATCTCGAGACAACAGGAAGTGCCACGTGTTCTGCTCCCTGCAAGGTCGAGCTCCGGGCTCCCTCTCAGATGCGTTTCTCCTTCCCTGGAAAGACCACCTGTTTTATGCCTTTCCTCCGTTTCCTCTGGTCCACAAGGTACTGCTCAAATTGCGCAGAGACCAGGCACAGGTGATTCTGATCGCCCCAGCGTGGCCGAGACAACATTGGTACACCACGCTGTTGGAGCTCTCGGTTCAGACACCGATCCCGCTTCCATTATGCCCGGATCTCATCTCTCAGGACCACGGCCGCCTGCGTCACCCCGACCTGCAATCACTCCACCTCACGGCGTGGCTGCTCCATGGTTCACCCAGGCAGAGCAGCAGTGCTCGCACTCTGTCCAACAGATTCTGCTGAGCAGTAGGAAGCCCTCAACACGGACCACGGACCTGGCCAAGTGGAAGCGGTTCTCCTGTTGGTGCGAACAACGAGCCATGTCCCCGTTGCAGGCACCCATTCCTCTCATTTTGGAATATCTCCTCTCCCTAAAACAGCAGGGGTTGGCGATATCTTCAATTAGAGTTCACCTGGCCGCTATATCGGCCTTTCACCCAGGGGAGCTCGCGTCCTCGGTATTCTCTAACCCGATGGTCGTTAGATTCCTCAAGGGCTTAGACCGGATGTACCCACAACAACGTCAGCCCGTTCAGACGTGGGATCTCAACCTGGTTCTCTCCAAGCTCACAGGTCCTCCATTCGAGCCACTGGCCACCTGTTCACTTTTGTACCTATCCTGGAAGACAGCCTTCCTTGTAGCCATCACCTCAGCAAGGCGCGTTTCTGAACTCAGGGCGCTTACATCTGAGCCCCCTTATACAGTTTTCCATAAGGATAAAGTGCAGCTTCGTCCACATCCTGCCTTTCTCCCTAAGGTGGTTTCTCCTTTTCATATCAACCAGGACATCTTTCTCCCGGTCTTTCATCCCAAACCACATGCCACTCGCCAGGATCAACGTTTGCATTCCCTGGACGTACGAAGGGCCCTGGCCTTCTATATTGACCGCACAAAGCACTTTAGAAAGACGACGCAACTCTTCGTTGCAGTGGCCGACCGAATGAAAGGCTCACCGGTCTCCTCACAACGCCTATCCTCCTGGATCACGTCTTGCATCTGGACTTGCTATGACCTGGCAGGTGTCTCAGCACCGCACCTCACCGCTCACTCCACGAGGGCCCAGGCTTCCTCGACGGCTTTCCTGGCACAAGTTCCGATACAGGACATTTGTAGAGCAGCGGTTTGGTCATCAGTCCACACATTTACAGCTCACTATGCACTAGTGCAGCAGTCCAGAGACGATGCTGCTTTCGGATCAGCGGTTTTGCACACAGCAATGTCTCACTCCGACCCCACCACCTAAGTTGGGCTTGGGAGTCACCTAATGGAATGGATATGAGCAAGCACTCGAAGAAGAAAAGACGGTTACTCACCGTTGTAACTGTTGTTCTTCGAGATGTGTTGCTCATATCCATTCCAAACCCGCCCCCCGTCCCCACTGTCGGAGTAGCCGGCAAGAAGGAACTGAGGGGGCGCCGGGTCGGCTGGGGTATATATTCAGCGCCATGAAGGCGCCACTCTAGGGGGCTCCACAGCCGACCCGCCGGTGTTGCTAGGGTAGAAAATCTTCCGACGATCGTGCACGCGGCGCGCACACACCTAATGGAATGGATATGAGCAACACATCTCGAAGAACAACAGTTACAACGGTGAGTAACCGTCTTTTTCTCCCTTTTCCTTGTAACAACCCTTTATGTACTTGAAAACTGTTACCATGTCCCCTCTCAGTCATCTCTTCTCCAGACTAAACAAACCCAATTTTTTCAATCTTCCCTCAGATGTCATGTTTTCCAGACCTTTAATCATTTTTGTTGCTCTTCTCTGGACTTTCTCCAATTTATCCACATCTTTCCTGAAATGTGGCTCCCAGAATAAGACACGATAGTCCAGTTGAGGCCTAATGAGTGCGGAGTAGAGCGGAAGAATTACTTCTTGTGTCTTGCTTACACTGCTCTTGCTAATAATTCCCAGAATGATGTTTGCTTTTTTTGCAACAGCGTTACACTGTTGACTCATATTTCCCTTGTGATCCACTATAACCCCCAGATCCCTTTCCGCAGCACTCCTTCCTAGGCAGTCATTTCCCATTTTGTATGTGCGCAACTGATTGTTCCTTCCTAAATGGAGTACTTTGCATTTGTCCTTATTGAATTTCATCCTATTTACTCCAAACCATGTCTCCAGTTTGTCTAGATCATTTTGAATTTTAATCCTGTCCTCCAGAGCTCTTGCAACCCTTCCCAGGTTGGTATTGTCTGCAACCTTTATAAGTGTACTCTTTATGCCATTATCTATAACATTGATGAAGATATTGAACAGAACCAAACCCTGGGGGACACCACTCGTTATGCCCTTCCAGCATGACTGTGAACCACTGATAATTACTCTCTGGGAATGATTTTCCAACCAGTTTTGCACCGACCTTGAAGTATCTCCATTTAGGTTGTATTTCCCTAGTTTGTTTATGAGTAGGTCATGCAAGACCATATAAAAAGTCAAGATATTCATGTGCCAACTAAAAAGGGCAATGAAAAGCAGATAGATACTCTACCTCTTATGCTTACACCGCTACCTCTTCTAATACAAGTAAATGAATGAGAAGTCAAAAGATTGTGCCCTGCTACTTTGGGGGCATCTCTGTAATTGGAAGTTTATCTACACACTTACCCCAGTTGTTTCCACTGCATCCGTGCTCAACTGGCTGGACTGTGGTGGAGTCAAAAACAGGTCCTGACTCTCTGCGCAGCTGGATCCCTTGGTCACCTGTCCCCTATACTTCTCCTTCCTCATCCACCATCTTCTGCTCCTTGCTGTTCATGGCAGTGGCTTGTTACTTGGGCTCCTCGGTGGTATCCACGGTGCTTTTGGGGGTGGTGGTGGGGTCTCTGTTGAGGATGGCATGCAGCTCTTTGTAAAAGCAACAGGTCTGTTGCTTTGCACACTTTTGGGCTTCCCTATCCTTCTGATATGCCTGCCGCTGCTTGTTGGCTTTCATGTGGTGCTGCTGCTAGTCCCTGTAGTACCCTTTCCCCTGAGCAATCAGCTCATAGATGTAGATGTTTTTATAGCTGGTTCAGAGCTGTGCCTACACAGTTTCTTCTCACCACAAGCCCAGGAGATCCAATATCTGCTGTCTAGTCCTGGCAGGTGTGTGTCTGGAGCATGTTGCGGGCACGTTCAGCTGGGCAGGTGCACTCAACAATGGAGAGCAGCTTGGTGTGTTCGTCAAGCTGGACAATCAGGAAAAGAGATTTCAAAAATTTTGTGCGGCTTTAAAGGGCTGGGGTGGCTTCTGGTCTCCGTGACCGCTGGTCAGTGGAGTTCACAATGCTGATCATAGCGATCAGTATGTGGCAACTTAACTAAGGTTAAGATTCCGTCATGGTTATTTTTAATAAAAGTCCCGGACAGGTCACAGACAATAAACAAAAACTCATGGGAGCCCATGACCTGTCTGTGAGTAAAAATAACCAGAGGGAGGGCTGAGCAGTGTGTGTATGTGTGTGTGTGGTGTGATGGGGGGGATGGGACGGGGGGACTGACAGCTGGAGCCCCACAGTCACAAGAGGATTGGGGGAGATACAGTCCTGGCTGCAGCTGCTGACAGCTGAAGCCGAAGAAGTCACAGTAAAGTCACGGATTCCGTGACTTCTGTGATCTTGGTGACTAAATCCTATCTTTAAACATAACTGATGCAGTATCTACACTCGCACTGCGTTGACCTAAGTACATTGACCGTTTCTCTATGCCACTCGGGGAATTGGTGGTTACTTTTTTGTTGGCATGGGGGTTGCTTAGAAAGGTGGGAGACCAGTTGGGGTGAAAACGTGCACAACTAGGTTGACATAAGCTGCCTTGCGTTGACCTAACTGTGCAGTGTACACCAGCCCTAAGTCTCGCTGAAAGTCAAAGGGACATAAGCTCCTAAACCCCTTTGACATTCCTAAACATTTTGCCTGTAATTTTTATATCTGTTACTTTACAGTATTCCAGATAATTTCATTAAAGTAAAATGTATTTGAATATTCATTTTCTTAACAAGTGATGGAATATTTTCCAGTAATCTTATCTGACCAAGATTTTATGTTTGTTAAATATCTACTTTCTAAAATATCTCTTGTGTATTTTGCACTAGAGCAACTGGATTTTATTTGTTTCTGACCTCTGTTTCAGCTGTTGGCGTTATTCCCACCACAAACACACATTTAGTTTCAGCTTCAGTATGTTCAGTCACAACTTTTTTCCATCATCAGCAATATGAACGGCCACGGCATCATCAATCATTGCACAAGAGGAGCATACTGGGTTAGCATTTAAATGGCAGAGGCAGCAGGAGAGCACGTGAGCACATATATAGTATTAAACATGAGGTGCCTCTAAAATTGTTTAAAACACAAATTCTCTGCATTCTCAAGAAAGACAAGAGACAAGAGTGAAGGCGGTTAATTAATGGAAAAGAGAAAGGAACAAACTAGTGATACAGAATGGAAAAAGCAATAGCAATTAATAGAGATAGTTGAAGGAAACAAAGGGAAAGAAAAGGAATAACATGCTGTGGAAAATATCTGTTGATTTAGTACATGTGGTTTTGCAAAATTATTAGGAATAATGTAAGCTTTATGTATAAAAAACAAATTACAAACAGAATACTTTTTGTTTTGTTACCAGGTATTCAAATTATTCCATAATGAATAGGATACAAGATTTTACATACACCTATGTATAGATATGTTATATACAGGATCCCAGCCCAGATTGTAGATAAGACTTATGACCAGGAGGGCGTTCATGGAGGTCAGCCATGGGTCAGAACCTCTAGTGCTGGAGTGAAAATTGCATAGAGAGATCCCACAAGGACGATATCATTTGGCAATGTCTGGTGGGACATGTAATGGTCAGAGTCATGGCCAGCCTGTTTATCTCTTGCTTATTAGTAGGCTTCATTAGATTGCTTGGTCCATTTGGTGGAGGGCTACTGTTGAAATAGTGACAAGTTTCAGAGTAACAGCCGTGTTAGTCTGTATCCGCAAAAAGAAGAACAGGAGTACTTGTGGCACGTTAGAGACTAACAAATTTATTAGAGCATAAGCTTTCGTGGACTACAGCCCACTTCTTCGGATGCATATAGAATGGAACATATAATGAGGAGATATATATACACACATACAGAGAGCATAAACAGGTGGGAGTTGTCTTACCAACTCTGAGAGGCCAATTAATTAAGAGAGGAAAAAAAAAAAAAACTTTTGAAGTGATAATCAAGCTAGCCGAGTACAGACAGTGTGATAAGAAGTGTGAGAGTACTTACAAGGGGAGATAGAGTCAATGTTTGTAATGGCTCAGCCATTCCCAGTCTTTATTCAAACCGGAGTTGATTGTGTCTAGTTTGCATATCAATTCTAGCTCTGCAGTCTCTCTTTGGAGTCTGTTTTTGAAGTTTTTCTGTTGTAATATAGCCACCCGCAGGTCTGTCACTGAATGACCAGACAGGTTAAAGTGTTCTCCCACTGGTTTTTGAGTATTTTGATTCCTGATGTCAGATTTGTGTCCATTAATTCTTTTGCGTAGAGACTGTCCGGTTTGGCCAATGTACACGGCAGAGGGGCATTGCTGGCACATGATGGCATATATCACATTGGTAGATGTGCAGGTGAACGAGCCCCTGATGGTATGGCTGATGTGATTAGGTCCTATGATGATGTCACTTGAATAGATATGTGGACAGAGTTGGCATCGGGGTTTGTTACAAGGATAGGTTCCTGGGTTAGTGGTTTTGTTCAGTGATGTGTGGTTGCTGGTGAGTATTTTCTTTAGGTTGGGGGGTTGTCTGTAAGCGAGGACAGGTCTGTCTCCCAAGATCTGTGAGAGTAAAGGATCATCTTTCAGGATAGGTTGTAGATCTCTGATGATGCGCTGGAGAGGTTTTAGTTGGGGGCTGAAGGTGACAGCTAGTGGTGTTCTGTTATTTTCTTTGTTGGGCCTGTCTTGTAGGAGGTGACTTCTGGGTACTCGTCTGGCTCTGTCAATCTGTTTTTTCACTTCAGCAGGTGGGTATTGTAGTTTTAAGAATGCTTTGTTTTAAATGTACCCTTTTAGGGGAGTTTGTCAGGAAAGGTGTGGTAAAGTTGCTCTATCAAAACTTGGAGGCTATATATTTCTAGAGTCCTCTTTCATCTGGTTTCAGACCTAGGTATGGACTAAGTCAGTTACTGTTAATAGTGATTTCCTCCAGGTAGTGGAGCAGAGTAAGATGCTGATTTTAATAAATATATTAATTTTTATATCTTTTGATTTATAAAAGATTATTAACCTCCAGTAGAGACTGATACAATGATCCTTCTATTGTTTGTTCCCCCCCCCCCCTCCTTTGTGAGAGATCCCAGGCAGCAGTGTTTTGGCTTATCTTTCATGAGGGATTGTACATAGTCACACAAGCTTCCATCTGTCACAAATTCTGTTCAACATCTATATGAAGCTGCTAGGAAAGATGTTTGGGGATGACATATCACCAATGTGTTCCTGACACACTGAGGAATAAGTCAGCAATAACATTGTTTTAGTAGCAAAATGCTGCCCAAATTTATCAATATCCTTAGAAGAATAATGCATTGGCAGGGCTAAAATCTATATTTGCCTGAATAGATAGAACTTCAGAATCTTGACTTATACTGAAGAGCACAAGTTGGTAATTTTATTTTCTGCAGAGTCAAGCAAAAATATGAGTTCATATTCCCTTATTAAGTTAATATATAGCTCTCATGGCTTTTCTAATTCACTTTAGAGCGACCATATCTGAGCCACTTAGACCATAATTTCCTTGAAAAAAGAACAGAAGGAATGTGATACCTTTGACCCCAATGAATAAAAGATGCAAACTATGAATTTTACAACTGATTCATTAAGAAGACTTGTTGCCAAATATTCCCAAGTTACCAAGAGGCTGGGAGAAATGTAATGTAAAAAACTACTTTTCATATCTTGTATTGAGAGTTCACATTTGCAGAAAAAACATTAGAGATGAGCATTGGTATCAACATGAACAGAAGATGAGTAACTATGCCATTTGTTTATGTTCAGGTGGAGAAAGTTCTCCAAAATGGGTTCCTCTGAATTTTCATCTTGTGTTTCAATCCTTTGGAATTTTCAATACTTGTGGTGTACATACTGCCTTGCTAAACTGTTCCTTTTCTAGCCAGAGCTTTTATCCAGGCTCTTAATGTAATCATCTAGGCTTATTTTCTTGGATTTTTTTTTCAGTCTGCATGTGGGAATTGCAGCTCTTCTAGGTGGACTTATGATCTCATAGCTGCTTTGACATTGAATCTGTGGCTCCCTAATATCCTCTGCTCATAGTAATGCTGAGCTCGCCACGCTGACCAAACAGGAAATTAAATTAAAAAGTTCCCGGGGCTTTTCCTGGGTACTTGGCTAGTGCATTGGAGTTGAAAGTGCTGTCCAGAGTGGTCACATAGCTCCCGGAGGCCAATACCGTTGAATTGCACAATGCTGCGTCTGCACTACCCCAAATTCGACCCAAGGTCGATTTTAAAGCTACTCCCCTCACTGGGGAGGAGTACAGCAGTCGATTTTAAGACCCCTTTAGGTCGACGGAATGGGGTTGGTTGTTAGGTCGATTTTACAAGCAATGCAGCTAAATTTGACCTAACCTCGTAGTGTAGACCAGGGCTTAGTTTTATGTTTTGGCTACCTAGCTTACATACCCATTGTTCCAGAAAGGCCTGAGCTGAATGTGAGGAGAGTGATTAGTCCTCATTCTAAATCCAAGTAGATTATAGTTTGAAATTTCATTTTTCAGGATAATTATTGTTTTCCTACTGTCCTAATGATTCACAACCTACAAAAAGGAATATTTCCTTCTTTTTGTTGTTGCGGCTGGAAAGACATTATTTAATTATAAACCAAAATAGTTCCCTTTGTTTGGATTTTAGAGGTGTGTTTACGTGGTGCCAAACCTGAGACTATGAACTTATAGTCAAACAGGGTTGAATAATCTTTCTGTGTGCATTTTCCATACAAGCTTAAAGCTGGAAGCTTTGCCTCCTGCCCCCAACAAGGAAATACATCTCTGTGTGGTGAATAATTTTGTACATAAAAATGCACTGTTGTATTTATCTCTACTTTCAAGAGCCAGACTTTATATTATACTTTGGGATGGTAGTTACCTAAGCAGGTATCCATTTGCTGCAGTATTGAGGAACGTGTCAGCCTACCTGTGCAGTCCAGCAAATGTTGTTACACAGTATTCAGGTGTGTTGGTGTGGTTACATTGCAGCTTTGAAAGCATTTGATTCTCAGAGGGGTTCAAGCTTCAGGGCTCTGGCGATAGGAATGTTATTTCTTATGCCCACCCTGTAATGCGGACTAGCAGGACGGGGAGAGTATGAGCTAAATATTTTGTGCTTATAGTTTTCTGGAAATCTCAGAAACAATGTGGATATCTGGGTTTACAGGCGTTAGAGTCCACCAAGCCCACAAAAGGGTAGGAGAACAGCAAGCGGGTCGCCACTCGGCTTCGGGGCTGAAGTTGTCCATCCTCAGTGGTTTGGGAGAAGGGCATCTTGTGGGACCAGTTCCGGCTGCTTCTGGGCTACCTGATGGGTGAATCACATACATGTTGTTCTTTTAGGGGAGAGCAATCTTAGAGTTTGTGCTGGAGTGAATTTGAGAGTCAGAATTTAGCAGGAACGTATGTTGAATTACAGTTATGGCTGGATATCAAATGTGCTTTGGTCTAAACTGATCAAAAGGTCTTGCTTGTGTGGATCAGACCTGGAAGGTTGTGAACTGAAATGTCACCAGAGTCATCTTTGACACTGGTGGTGTGGTGATGACGTACACAAAAATCTGGGATGATTTTCCTGAGATTTAAATGAAAGATGAGCACATTTGTCAGACATGGGAATTGATATGTTGTTGGAAGACCTTAGAGATGGGATTGATGGGAGGCAGAAATTAGCTACTGAGGTGGAGGTTGTGACCAAGCTGTTTACTGACACCCTGTGTGACTGATGTCAAAGGGGCCAGCTCCCAGAGGTAGACATGAAACTCAGAAGGATAACTGATTGACCTTACTAGCCTGGAGGAGGAAGGAGAGTCCCTATGTTTTTACAAACTGAAGTACCTTTCACATTTCTCATTCTCTGTCATAGGGGAAAGATTAGAGGATTCAGAGGTGGGCTGAATGTTAGGGATTAGTCTGAAGAGGGTCCAGCATGAATATTGATTATTTGGTATGGAGGCCATCTAACACTAGACTGAACCAAAATAAAAATAAATGCCTGATTTTTGGCAGGGAGATGGGGGGAAGTAGGGTGTTAGTCCTTCACCCCCATTAAATTTAAAAGATCATTAAGTTGTGGTCTTCCACTTATATATCTATCCCCTTGTCTGTGTTTCATTGTTTTGCATGTCCTGATCAAGTTTCAAACCCAGCTGTTTGGGACAGATAGGGAGCCCTGGGACAAAAGACAAAAAATGAAGATGATTTTGTCCAAAATGACAATGGTCTGTGTGGTGCTTTTTCTTATAATCTCTGGCACAACTGAAATCTAGGACCACTGGGGTCCTAAGTATTTTCACACCTTCAGGTCTGCGACCATTTTTTCCTCCATGAGTTTTATTAGCCCTAGTCAGCCAAAATTCTGAGGTTGTTTCTCTGGTTAGGAAAGCAGGTGAAAGATAGATGCCTGCCAAGAGGCTACAGTTTGTGGATTGACTATCAGGATATTACTGTTCTGAGCAGTTGTTGCTGTCCTGGAGCATGAGCATGTTATATCTATGAATGCTGAGCTCCATCTTGTTTATCAAGAGACAAAAGGCTGATTTGGTTCTGAGTATTTCTGGTTTCATCTTTGCTCCTGAACTAAATTTAACTGAAAGTTTTAAAACATTTCCATTTTATGGTCATTTGTATTAATATCAAATTGCCACACGCTCCTAAACTCGGTAAGCAAGACCTTTTACATAGTTCTGATATCCATGTGTATCTGCTTTGTACATTTCCCAATGGGCAAGTTAAATCTGGAACGGTTCCTAATAATAATTGGAACACTGCTGGAAAAAAAAATGACATGGGCAAAGAGAAATGTAAGTTGACAGTAAAAATATTGACAGTTAACCCATTTCTATTCAGCCATGCCCTAATATGAAAGCCAGATTGAAATGTCTTGCTTGAGTTCCAATTCATTAAGTAAATGTGACACTTTATTTTCTCACCATTTCAGTGCTGAGAGAAATGAAGTGGTGAAATAGTGATATAAATGAATGCACTTCTCATTGTGCTGATAACTGAAGTCAAAGGATATCAGAGAATGCAGAAGAAAGACATTTTAAGATTCAGTTTGAATTTTTGCAAAGGATAAGTAGCACAGCTTTCTGATGATTCAAAATGTAGAGTTTATAATTTAATGGATGAAACATGTCATTGTCCCTGAACGTTAATTATAAGAGAAATGCCAGTGCAGCATTTAAAACTAATTATGAGGTGAATAGTAAGAGTGCTTGTTTATTATTTTAATTGAAAAAAGTAATCTTTAGTTTTAACATTTGCAAGTAGTAAACATTTTTATTTCCACTTGTATTTTTAATTAGCATTTTATATTTTTGAATTTAATTTAAAGTTTAGTAGATTTACTGTTTCAGAAACAGGCCACAGAAAGTTTTTTTTTTTCCAAAGGAATTTTTATCATAACATTGCTTGCTACTTTCAAAATAAATCTAAGAAATAATCACAATTGCTGGCAAGACATTTGCCGGAGGTCTCCCAGCTTCCTTAAATATGACTATATCTTATGTAGTTTTTTTATTTGGGTCATTAGTTAGCCATTATTTTAAAATAAGATTCAAAGACATAAAAGAGCATTGTAGTGCATGGTGAATTTTTAGACATATTTCAAAAACAGGAAAAGAAAGAATAGACATCTGTTTATAATTAAAATTTCTGATAGCAAGACTATGGCTTAAAAATTAGTGTGATCTCAACAGTACCAATTTAGCTTTAGCAAATTAGTTAAGTAGCTTGCATTTGTAGTATTTCGCACCTTAAATTTTTAATATGCATTGCTAAATATATTTCATCACAGTTTGCTAATTAATGTTATATGGAAATACAGCTGCTAATTTTTGTGGTTGACATGGCTCATTTCAAAGTGATAACAGCTGCATCTGAAGTAGTGTCACAATTTAGTTAATAAATTATAGTTGTACATTTCTCCACCTTGAATTACCGTGGAGGTCCTTAAAGTCCACATTTACAACTGCTAGCACAAAGTAGTATCTGAATAATAAATAAATAATTCTAAACATAATATCTATGCTTAGATATTATTGTATGGTAAATGTTGGGATAGCACAGACTTTCTTGTGTCATATGACTCTTCAGAATCAGTTTTAGAATAACTAGCAATTGATAAAACCTAGCGTACTCCAAAGACAAATAACATTGCACTGGAACAATATCTGGAGGTGCTCTAAGGATAACTGTCTCTGGGAAACATGGCTAAGTAGTACAGGGATTGGCAACCTTTGGCATGCGGTTCACTAGCGTAAGCACTCTGGCTGGCCGGGCGGGTTTGTTTACCTGCCACATCCACAGGTTCGGTCGATCGCTACTCCCATTCTCTGCGGTTCGCCGTCCCAGGGCAATGGGGAATGCGGGAAGCGGCACGGGCCGAAGGATGTGCTGGCCGCCGCTTCCTACAGCCTCCATTGGCCTGGAGCGGCGAACCACCGAGAGTGGGAGCCGCGATTGGCCGAACCTGCGGACGTGGCAGGTAAACAAACCGGCCTGGCCCGCCAGGGTGCTTACCCTGGCGAGCCGCGTGCCAAAGGTTACTGATCCCTGAAGTAGTATCAGGAGAGAGGGAGGGGAAGAGTGAAGATTTTCAAAAGTGGCTAGTGATTTTGGGGTGTCTAGCTTGAGAAATCTTAAAGGGTCCTGATTTTCAGAGATGCTGAGTCCTTGCCCTCTTGAAACCCTGGCCACTTTAAACTGGCTCAGGTTAAGCAGTCATGGCAGAGGTGCTTAATGATATATTTGTTTCGGTTTTCACCAAGAAGGTTGGTTGTGATTGGACATCTAACATAGTGAATGCCAGTGAAAATGAGGTAGGATCAGAGTCTAAAATAGGAAAAGAACAAGTCAAAAATGACTTAGACAAGTTAGATATCTTCAAATCACCAGGGCCTGATGAAATACATCCTAGAATACTCAAGTTGCTGACTGAGGCGATATCTGAGCCATTAGCAATTATCTTTGAAAAGTCTTGGAAGACAGGAGACATTTCAGAAGACTGGAAAAGGTCAAATATAGTGCCCATCTATAAAAAGAGAAATAAGGACAACCTGGGGAACTACAGACCAGTCATCTTAACTTCTGTATCTGGAACGATAATGGAACAAATAATTAAGCATTCAATTTGCAAAAACTAGTGATTTTTGGTGCCTCAGTTTATCATAGAATCATAGAACTGGAAAGGACTTTGAGAGGTCATCTAGTCCAGTCCTCTGCACTCAAGGCAGGACTAAGTATTATCTAGACCATCCCTGACAGGTGTTTTTCCAACCTGCTATTAAAAATCCCCAATGATGGAGATTCCACAACCACTCTGACAGGAAGTTTTTCCTAATGTCCAACCTAAACCGCCCTTGCAGCAATTTAAGCTTCTTGTCCTATCCTCAGAGGTTAAGAACAATAATTTTTCTCCCTCCTCCTTATAACAACCTTTTATGTACTTGAAAACTGTTATTATGTCCCTCTCAGTCTTCTCTTCTACAACCTAAAGAATCCCAATTTTTTTCAATCTTCCGTTATAGGTCATGTTTTCTAGACCTTTCATCATTTTTGTTGCTGTTCTCTGGACTTTCTCCAATTTGTCCACATCCTTCCTGAAACGTGATATGCAGAACTGGACACAGTACAGCAGTTGAGGCCTAATCAGCGTGGAGTAGTGCGAAACAATTACTTTTCGTGTCTTGCTTACAACACTACTGCTAATACATCCCAGAAGGATGTTCGTTTTTTTTTTTTTTTTTTTTTTTTGCAACAGCGTTACACTGTTGACTCATATTTAGCTTGTGGTCCACTATGACCTCCAGATCTCTTTCCACGGTACTCCTTCCTAGGCAGTTTGTGTATGTGCAACTGATTGTTCCTTCCTAAGTGGAGTACTTTTGCATTTGTCCTTATTGAATTTCATCCTATTTACTTTAGACCATTTCTCCAATTTGCCTAGAGCATTTTGAATTTTAATCCTATCCTCCAAAGCACTTGCAACCTCTCCCAGCTTAGTATGGTCCACAAACTTTATAAGTGTGTACTCTATGCCATTTTCGAAATAATTGATGAAGATATTGAACAGAACCAGAACTGATCCTTGCAGGACCCCACTCATTATGCCCTTCCAGCATGACTGTGAACCACTGATAACTACTCTCTGGGAACAGTTTTCCAACCAATTTTGCACCCACCTTATAGTAGGTCCATCTAGGTTGTACAATAACTCCTCACTTAACATCATCCCGCTTAACGTTGTTTCAAAGTTGCGTTGCTACTCCATTAGGGAACATGCTAATTTAAAGTTGTGCAATGCTCCCTTATAACGTTGTTTGGTTGCTTGCTCTGTCCACTCCTTGTAAGATTCTGCGGAAGAGCAGTGACTTTACAAGGGAGCATTGCACAAGTTCCTCTTCTCCGCTTCTTCCCCTTTCCTCTCAGCACTTCCCCCATAACCAAACAGCTGTTTGGCAGCGCTTAGGAATTTCTGGGAGGGAGGGGGAGTGGAGACACAGCGCTTCCCCGCTGCTCGCCCTCCCTCCCAGAAAGTCCTAAGCATAAAGTGCTGGGAGGGAGGGGGAGGAGCGGAGAAGCACCGCATCTCTGCTCCTGTCCCTCCCTCCCAGAAAGTCCTATGAGCCGCCTAGGATTTTCGGAGGGGGCAGGGGATGGAGCGGGGGATGCAGCATGCTCTGGACAGAAGGTGGAGTGGGGTTGGGAAGAGGTGGGCCTGGAGTGGAGCGGGGACAGGAAGAGGAGCAGCCCCTGGCAAAGTCGGCACCTGTTCTTCTCTGGGGAAGCTGCTGCTGCGAAGGTGCTTCCTAGTGTCCTTGCCTGCAGCAGGCTGTGCCGGTGTGCGGTAAGCCAGGGGCACTTCCCAACCACAGTACAATACAGTACTATACAGTATATAATGCTGTTTGTCTGCTCCCAAAAAATTTCTTTGGAACCTAACACCTTCCTATAAGATTTAACATTAAATCTTATGGGAAAATTGGATTCGTTTAACATTTTCACTTAAGGTTGCATTTTTAAGGAACATAGTTACAATGTTAAGTGAGAAGTTACTGTATTTCCCTAGTTTGTTTATGAGAGGGTCACGTGAGACAGTATCAAAAGCTTTAGTAAAATCAACCAATACATGTCTACCGCTTCCCCCAATCCACAAGGCTTGTTACCCTGTCAGAGAAAGCTATCAAGTTGGTTTGACATGATTTGTTTTTGACAAATCCATGCTGACTGTTACTTATCACCTTATTATCTTCTAGATGTTTTGTTGATTTAATTTAAGTTTAATGGAAGGATAATCAAGAACAGGTCAGTAACCAAGGTTTTCAAAAGAGCAGACTTTGAAAATTTAAGGGAAGTAGGCAGTGAGATCATCTGGATTGACTTAAATGTGGAGGAGGCTTGGAATTTCTTTAAGTTAAAGATGCAAGGACTATCCATATTTTGCATCCCAAGGAAGAGGGAAAAACATGTAGGGAAGGGCTCCTTCTAACTGGAAGAATAACCACTTCAAAAAGGATATTAGGAGTAAACAGAGGGCCTCCAAAAAATGGAAGAAGGTATTTATCTGCAAAGAAAGCTATATCTTGGAGACCAGAAATTGTTGGGATAAAGTGAGAATTGCCAGAAGTCAAGCTGAGTTGCACCTAACAAAGGATATTTAAAAAAAAAAAAAAAAAAAAAAAGAGAGAGAGAGAGAGAGAACACGAAGAAAAGAAGTGAGGATGGTAAGCAGCAAGGATGGGATAGAGATTTAGGATAATCTGGGTATGGCTCAAAGTAAATAAATACTTTCCTCAGTTAAGGATGCTAATGTCAAACATGGGGGGTAAAAATAGGAGAATGCATGGGAATGAGTGTAAAAAAATGGAAATGACTACATCTGTCGTGGAAATAAAACTCAGAGCTTAATGTGCTCCAATTGGAGGTACCAGATAATCTCCATCCCAGAATATTGAAAGAACTGGATGCATGAAATTGCAAATCTGGTAGAAAGGATTTTTAATATATTTATCAAATTGTAGATAGTACTGTATGATTGGGGAATAGTAAATATAGTACTTATATTTTATAAAGATGGGGGGAAAGGATCCAGGCAACTACAGACCCATTAGTATGACCTGAATAGTATGCAAAGCTTTAGAACAAATTCTGAAGGAAAGAACAACTAAGGGAATGGCAGTAATTGGAAAATGGGATAAAATGCAACATAGTGTTTCCCAAAAACAGATTGTGCAAAACTAACCTGATATCTTTCTTTGATAAGATAACTGTTTTTTTTTAGCTAAGGGACATGGAGTAGATTCTATCTGAACTTTAGTAAAGCATTTGATATAGTACTATATGGGAAATCATTAGGTAAACTGGAGAAGAATGGGATTAGTATAGGAATTGTAAAGTGGATAAGGAACTGAATAATGTGGAGACAATTGGTTGTGCTGAAAGGAGAACTGTTGAGTTGGAGGAAGGTTACTAACGGACTTCCTCAATGATCAACCTTTGGACTGATATTATTTAATATTTTCATTAACCGTCTTGGCACAAAAAAGAAGGGGTGTGCTAATGAAATATGCTGATGACTCACAGTTGGGGGGCATCATCAATACAAAGAAGAATCGGACTATAACCAGGACGAACTGGTTGACCTTGAGGACTGGAAAAATAGAAGTGGGATGAAATTTAATAATATAAATGTCAAGTATCAGGGGGTAGCCGTGTTAGTCTGTATCTACAAAAACAACAAGGAGTCTGGTGGCACCTTAAAGACTAACAGATTTATTTGGGCATAAGCTTTCGTGAGTAAAAACCTCACTTCTTCGGATGCATAGAGTGAAAGTTACAGATGTAGGCATTATATACTGACACATGGAGAGCAGGGAGTTACTTCACAAGTGGAGAACCAGTGTTGACAGGGCCAATTCAATCAGGGTGGATGTAGTCCACTCCCAATAATAGATGAGGAGGTGTCAATTCCAGGAGAGGAAAAGCTGCTTCTGTAGTGAGCCAGCCACTCCCAGTCCCTATTCAAGCCCAGATTAATGGTGTTGAATTTGCAAATGAATTTTAGTTCTGCTGTTTCTCTTTGAAGTCTGTTTCTGAAGTTTTTTTGTTCAATTATAGTGACTTTTAAATCTGTAATAGAATGACCAGGGAGATTGAAGTGTTCACTTACTGGCTTATGTATGTTACCATTCCTGATGTCCGATTTGTGTCCATTTATTCTTTTGCGGAGGGACTGTCCCGTTTGGCCAATGTACATGGCAGAGGGGCATTGCTGGCACATGATGGCATATATGACATTAGAGGATGTGCAGGCGAATGAGCCCCTGATGGTGTGGCTGATGTGGTTGGGTCCTCTGATGCTGTTGCCAGAGTAGATATGGGGACAGAGTAGGCAACGAGGTTTGCTACAGGGATAGGTTCCTGGGTTGGTGTTTCTGTGGTGTGGTGTGTAGTTGCTGGTGAGTATTTGCTTCAGGTTGGGGGGTTGTCTGTAAGCGAGGACTGGCCTGCCTCCCAAGGTCTGTGAGAGTGAGGGATCATTTTCCAGGATAGGTTGTAGATCGTGGATAATGCGCTGGAGAGGTTTTAGCTGGGGGCTGTATGTGATGGCCAGTGGTGTTCTGTTATTGTCCTTGTTGGGCCTGTCTTGCAGTAGGTGATTTCTGGGTACCCGTCTTGCTCTGTCAATCTGTTTCCTCACTTCCCCAGGTGGGTATTGTAGTTTTACGAATGCTTGATAAAGATCTTGTAGGTGTTTGTCTCTGTCTGAGGGGTTGGAGCAAATTCGGTTGTATCTTAGGGCTTGGCTGTAGACAATGGATCGTGTGATGTGTCTTGGATGGAAGCTGGAGGCATGTAGGTACGTATAGCGGTCAGTAGGTTTCCGGTATAGGGTGGTGTTTATGTGACCATCAATTATTTGTACTGTAGTGTCCAGGAAGTGGATCTCTTGTGTGGACTGGTCCAGGCTGAGGTTGATGGTGGGGTGGAAATTGTTGAAGTCCAGGTGGAATTCTTCAAGGGCCTCCTTTCCGTGGGTCCATATGATGAAGATGACCAGCAACTACACACTTACACACCAGTGTAAGTGAACACTTCAATCTCCCTGGTCATTCTATTACAGATTTAAAAGTCATTATTTATATTATAATAATATAAATGCGTTCCTAGCACACCATGGGCTCTTGCTTTGTTGACTCAAAGTTTGTGGATCTCTCATAGTCCTACACAATAAGCCATGCTTTGAAGTTAACCTTCTCATCTGAAGTTCTAAGGCTTCAGTCCTGATGGGCCATCTAGTTAGAGACATACATAATACGTTTACTTACAGACATCAAGACAATTAGTTTCTATGAACAATGTGACAGCCAGGAACAATACTTCATTAGCTAATATGCAGTTTACACATCAAATAAATTCACATCTAAACCCTAAACATCCTTTGACCTAGGGTCAATAAAGTAGAAAGATAGTAATCACAGGAAACAGGTGAAGACAATAACCTTATCATATTACTAGCTTTCATGCATTTAAAGCAAATGTAATTACCGGGCACATGCCATATACAGATAATGTGATAACATTCCCTTTTGTTCTATTCTAACAAATTAATTAGTACACTTAACACTTCCTTGAGGTTGTGATCTGAGCTGGCTAGCTATCAGCACCACAACTAGGATGTGCAACAATTGAGAATGTTCTGTGGTTATACAGGAGGTCAGGCTACATGATAATGGTCCTTTCTAGTCTTGTATCAGAGGGGTAGCCGTGTTAGTCTGAATCTGTAAAAAGCAACAGAGGGTCCTGTGGCACCTTTGAGACTAACAGAAGTACTGGGAGCATAAGCTTTCGTGGGTAAGAACCTCACTTCTTCAGATGCAAGGGATGCCTTGCATCTGAAGAAGTGAGGTTCTTACCCACGAAAGCTTATGCTCCCAGTACTTCTGTTAGTCTCAAAGGTGCCACAGGACCCTCTGTTGCTTTCTAGTCTTAAAAGCTATGAATCTGTCATCTCTGTTACACCAATTCAGACAGAATGTGACAAGGGCACTGAAGCTGCACATACTTTTAGGTTATCACTGAGAGCTCTCTGCTTCAGGGAGAAGCTTTACATCCTTTGCAAGGTACATTTGCCCAGCATTATGGCTCAAATTCGGAGAGAAGTGAACTTTCATGTTGACTGGCTCTGCAGAAGTAGTGTCCCAGATACTGTGATTTGATATTGTGGATAAATGTTGACTTTTTTATGGTGTTATTGTGAAGGAAAATACAATGCATACCAAATAAGAATACAATATATGCTTTAGAACAGGGGTCGGCAATCTTTCAGAAGTGGTGTACCGAGTCTTCATTCATTCACTCTAATTTAAGGTTTTGCATGCCAGTAATACATTTTAATGTTCTTAGAAGGTCTCTTTCTATAAGTCTATAATATAGAACTAAATTATTGTTGTATGTAAAGTAAATAAGGTTTTTAAAATGTTTAAGAAACTTCATTTAAAATGCAGAGCCCTCCGGACCAGTGGCCAGGACCGGGCAGTGTGAGTGCCACTGAAAGTCAGCTCCCATGCCATAGGTTGCCTACCCCTGCTTTAGAATTCAGGAGATGATCATTTAAAACTCAGACTAGCAAACTTGGACCTGTCACCAAGAGGAATTACATTTTACTTTTCACATTTTAAGTTTAGGGAAATAATTCAGTATCTCAGTTACCATTGTCTGTTAACTGTTGGAAGCTGACTTTTTATTAGAACTCATTTAACAAAGACCAGTCTCTTTAACAAAGCTAACTCCACTTCCTGTAATCGCATGTTCTTCCAGCAATATTGTTGATCTAGCTAAGGTTCCTGTGTGAATTATTTGTGAAAATATTTTGTGGTTCATGAAGATCCTTGGAATCCGAGTCTAGTGATCTGAGAAGGTCTACAAGAGTGAATTGGTGAAAAATCAATAATTTTTGTTTCAGAGCTGTAGCCGTATTAATCTGTATCCGCAAAAAGAACGAAGAGTACTTGTGACACCTTAGAGACTAACAAATGTATTTGAGCATAAGCTTTCGTGGGCTACATCCCACGTCATTGGATGCATGCTGTGGAAAATACAGTAGGAAGATATAGATACACATGAAAAAATGAGTGAAAAAACAGACTCCACTGAGAAACTGCAGAATTGGAATTAATTTGCAAACTGGACACCCTTAAATTAGGCTTGAATAAAGACTGGGAGTGGATGGCTCATTACATAAAGTAAAAACTATTTTCCCATGCTAATTTTTTCCCCCTATTGTTGCTCACGCCTTCTTGTCAACTGTTGGAAATGGGCCATCCTGATTATTACTACAAAAGTTTTTCTCCTGCTGATAATAGCCCACCTTAATTGATTACTCTCGTTATAGTTGGTATGGCAACACCCGTTTTTTCATAAATGTATTCTCTATCTCCTAATCCATGAGAATACCAAATAGAACTGGATCCAAGACAGATGCGATGAAGTGGGTTTTAGCCCACAAAAGCTTATGCTCAAATAAATTTGTTAGTCTCTAAGATGCCACAAGTACTCAATAATTTTTGTAGCTTTCCTAGCTGAGTAGGGGGGTTGAAAGGAAGAACGTATTATGAGAACTGGGGCAAGATATTCAAGAAGCTGTGGAAGAAAGAGGTGAGGGGAAACTGGGAAGAACAATCTCTGAAGCAGACCCCAACATTTTGGGAAGAGGGAACAAAATTATTTTGGATCCCAGACCAGCTTAATCTTAATCTACCCTTACAAGTCTTTCTGAAAAAAACATTAGCAAGTAATGAGAATATTTGGTATATCTTCATTGTTTGTTTCTAGGAAGTGGAGTACTAGTTTTTAATAATAGCAAGCAGGCTATTTCTTCCGTTACTGTAGGATATTTCAGTCATTATAAAGGTGGACAAGACTGAATCTGGCATTCTGTCACAGGAAAAATCTTGCAAACAGGGCCGGCTCGAGGCACCAGCCTGGCAAGCAGGTGCTTGGGGCGGCCGCTCCGGAGAGGGGTGGCAGGTCCGGCAATTCGGCAGACGGTCCCTCACTCCTGCTCAGAGCGAAGGACCTCTTGCCGAATTGCGATCGCGGCTTTTTTTTTTTTTTTTGCTCCTTGGGGCGGCCAAAACCCTGGAGCCGGCCCTACTTGCAAAAATGGATTGCTAGGAGTCTTACTGTAAAATCTTTTCTTAGATTACAGCAAAATTTTAGGATGCAAGTAGCTGCTATGTGAGCTTTTCTAGAGACTTTTGCTATTCTTACATTCACTCTGGAGACTCTGTAATCTGCAGAGATGATTGTCAATTTATTCTTCATGATTCTTCATGATGTTTCAGTTCTGAGCTTCTGAAAAGCTGAGATTCAAAACTGCATCCAGTTTTGAAAAGTAGGTTTTTAAAAAAAAATTTAAGGAAATTGCAGAATGTTTTTTCTTGCAAGACCTTAAGGTTAATTCTAATTTCTGGTGTGAAGCATTGATTTTTTTTTTAAACACTAAACACTAAAGTGAATGTGGCTTTTTTCCCCCCCAGTTCAAAGTTGAGAAGGATTGTTTTGCTATATGTACTGAAAAATTATTCATATTTTTTTTATTTAGATGTAAATAAATGAAAGTGTCCTTAAAAGTTCATCTTCTGTTTTTACTATAGCTACATTTAATATCAAAACTCAAACTAGAATGACTCGGTATCCACTCTCCAAACATATCTCTTTGAGAAAACCATGTATTCAAAGAGAATTCAGCTTTTAATCATAGATTGATTTTTATAACTTGCAGATATGATGTATTAATAATATATGATGCCCATTTTTATTGCAAGCTATTATGCGAATTCTTGGTCGTTTGAGACTGGCAAGGGGGTATGGATCTTACCTTCTAGATCACTGGTGGAAATCTGGCCCACATCAGTAGTAAGCGAAAGCAATCCCCAACTACTCAGTGGCATATATAAAATGATTAGTGGTGTCAGTCCAATTCTTAGAGGACAAGTGTATACATCACTGAAACCCCATCACAAATTGACAATCTTATTAACAGTCATAGCAAAGGGAGCAAATTTCAAATACATTGCAGACTGAATTATCCTCTATTTGAGAGAATCCTTCCTGGTTACGGGCAAGATGGAAAAATGGTCACTTCTATCTATTTTCTATCACTAAATAGCAATACAATCACTAATAAAAACAATTCTGAGCCTGTGTTAATACTGGGAAGTTAATCAAAGAATCCTTATGCCCCATTGTTCATTAAAACAAGAAGAGCAGTCTTAACTTTATTCATATGATTTATAGAGCAAAACTTTCTAGTTTCTTAACTCTTGTAATACAGTCTCAATGAAATATCCAGGCCTGAACTGTAATTATTCTCTTTAGTTTACAAGTTGCTTTTCAAATATAATGGTATTACTGTAAGCTTTATTTCAGTAGTTAAAATGTGCTTTTCTACTGAACCTAAAGAAAGAGAGGCAGGTAAGATTTCTATATGTCCTTGAAGTCTGAGATTTATGACTATCAGGACAGTGATTTATCACATCATTTATAAGGATAAAAATAAACAACAAATGACTGTCCTGAACTCACAGTAGGGTGACCAGGTGTCCAGTTTTTGACCAGAACACCTGGTCAAAAAGGGACCCTGGCAGCTCCAGTCAGCACCGCTGACCGAGCCATTAAAAGTCCAGTTGGTGGTGCTGCTGGGCTAAGGCATGCTAGTCCCTACCTGTTCTAAGGCACCGGGCTACACTCTAGAAGCGACCAGCAGGTCCGGGTCCCAGGTGGGACAATAAGCTGGTTTTGGAAAAACTGTCTTTAGCCACTGGTCACAGCTCCTGAAGGAAAATCTCATGCAGGGGCCAAACCCAACTGGATCTGCTAGAGGAGCCACAGTTGGTGAATAGAGGAGCTGCAACCCAGAGGTCCAGATCTGAGTGGTTGAACAGTGGGGTTCTACATTGGAGAGAAGTAAAGGAAGAAAATCCTGTCACCTGAGTACCACCCTCAAGAGGGGCTGCAAAGGGGTCTGAAGTGGGCTGTAACTGTGACAGGTGGTGAAAATTGGAAGCATGCTAGTATTTTATTTATCACTTTTATCATTCAGTGAGACTTAATGTATGTCTACAGTGCAGTTAGATGCCTGTGCCAGCTGACTTGGGCTTGCATGGCTCAGGCTAAAGGGCTGGTTAATTGCAGTATAGATATTCGGGCTGGGACTGGAGCCTGGGCTCTGGGACCCTGCGAAAGGGTAGGGTCTTAGAGCTCAGGCTTCAGCCCGAGCCTGAACATCTGCACCTCAATTAAACAGCCTGTTAGCCCAAGCCCTGCAAACCTGAGTCAGCTGGCACAGGCCAGCCCCAATGTATGCATACTCTTAGTCTCCTAGTCACTTAAATGCTTTTGAAAATTTCACCCGTAGTGTTAGATCGCTAGAATTGTTAGTTTTGGATGTTGTTGGCACGGATTTTCCTTTGTGGATGCTTAGGATTCTTTTTCCTGTTTGACAGATGCTTGTGACCACTCCAGAGAAATGGGATGTAGTGACAAGAAAGAGTGTTGGGGATGTAGCACTCTCTCAACTTGTAAAGCTCCTGATTCTTGATGAAGTGCATCTGTTGCATGAAGACAGAGGACCAGTGCTAGAGAGTTTAGTGGCACGCACCTTACGGCAGGTAAGAGAATCTTCACATTGACTTTCAGAAATAATTCAAGAATAAATAGAATTCAGAGGTAAGAAATCAAGTATTTTAAAATATTACCTCATGGTACTTTGGCAGCATGTAATTCTTTTAGTTGTAGTAAATACTACAATACGAAGGAAGCAGATGTATATTTCATTTTTGTCTAGCAACGTGTCATATTAATTGACTGGTAAGGGATGTCAAAAATTATATCATGTAAATTTTATTTGTACTACTTTTGGCTACCAGTGTAAGGGGAAAATCAGAGTGTTTTTCATAATTAAATAAATATTATATGTGAATAACATTTTTAGAATTAATGCTTCATTAATGAATTATTAGTGTCCAAGTTTAGCCAGAACTATGAATGGAAACTTACATTTTACTGGGATTTTTCAATACGAAGCGAAATCTGCTGATATGATACTGTTTGTGGCAAAGCATGAATGCAAAGTAGTAGATTGAAACTAAGAAGATTTATAGTGCTGCTGGAAAAGCATTCTCTAAAGGAGTAGTAGAAACAAAATATTATGTGATACTCTGGTATTTTCTAAATATCAGAGGGGTGTATAGCAGAGGGGAGAAGGAGGGAATGGAGAGCATAGAAAAATACCAGATTCTCATGATCCATTACAAACAGAAGAGGTTCAGAGATGGACAACGAATATGATTAGAGCCATGGGATAGGATTCCATATGAAGAGAGATTTGAAATTTAGGACTGTTCAATTTAGAGAGGAAGTGAATAAGAAGGACATGATAAAGTAATGAATGATATAAAGACGATAAAATGGAGTTCCTATTTATCCTTTTTATAATACAAGAACAAGGGTACCTACAATGAAATTATCTGGCAAAACAATTAAAATAGATAAAAGGAAATATTGTTGTGCTCAACACATTGATCTGTGGGGTCAAAAAAGGATTAGACATTTCTTTGAACAATTAGCGCATCCACAAGCACATTGTATAGGACAACTGTTTTAGAAGGGCTTATAAACTCTCACGCTTCGTGGCTGAAGTCAACCATTAACCAGCAGGGGCTAAAAAGAAACTTCCTTATAGGCAGGTTATTCCATAAGAGCCAACTGAAGGTTGCTTGTATGTTCTTTTGAAATATCTGTTTCTGCTCACTGAGGGACAGGATACTGGACAAAATGGACCACTGGTTAGATCTAATGTGGTAATACTGATATCCCTGTGTAAATGCAATATAATTATTACCATTGCTACTGCTGCTACAAAATGTTGGAAAACTCTACTTTGTGCTAAGATCCCTTGTCTCAATACAGCTTTAACCTTCCAAATAAGTGGATTTTTGATGAGTTCTGTGCAATTTTGTGTACAGTGTTTTTTTCTTTTGAGGGAGGTATTGTTTGTTATCCCAGATGTCTTATGAAAAGGACCAGATATTCTAGTGTTGATTTCTCTATTTCTACTGTAGAAGATCACCATCTACATACTCTTTTTTGTTCCTATGAGATTTGCAGCATCATTTTTTCAAAGCACAAAGATATTTTGTTTCAAATTGATATCACTGGAATTTTAAGACCATCAAAACTGAACTTGAATCACTGTTGGACTTCAGCTCATTTTGTGTCCAGTAAATATGCAATTAAATAACCCTCCCGCCTCCCCCCCCCCCCCCCGCCCAAAAAACAAACAAACAGAAAGGAAAAATCTTAAACCAAAAACAAACAGAACAACACACCACCAACCACCATAGTTCAGCAGAAATTGTAGCATGAGAAATGGAGCCCTCGTGAATTGCCACTTGCTTTCATAATGGCAAGAAGAAGGAAAAAATGGAGAGTACTGCAAATCTTTATAACAGAATTTGCAAAATTGTGGGGAAGGGAAGATAAATTAATATCAAAATATTGAGATAGAAGGAAACATCACTATGATAGACACATTCCAGAAGAGAAGGATAATCAACAGAGAAAACTAAACTCTGTAAACAGAACTGTTTTTAAAAGATTGGAAGGTAAGCGGTAGAACCAAAAAAAGATCAAAACGTTTAAGAATAATGAGCCCTCCAGAGGTGAAGGGCAAACAAGCTGCATCTGTTTTGAACAATAGCTGCCTAATATTCTTAAAATGGAAGCAAAAATTTGTGAGTTTGCAATCTGCTTTTTATAAAATAAAGAGTTCATTGCTGCATGAGGAGCTACAAAGGAAGAAATGCCTATTGTTTCCATTTATACTTTGCTTTAGACACATTAAAGCAGGTTGCTGCCATTGACTTCCTTTTGGTCAGGATTTCACCCTAAAAATTATAGAATAGTTGTCTCAAGACAATCCTATATCTCTTATGCCAAAACTCTGTTTTATTTAAAACAAACATAAAAAAGACTGGCTTTTTAAGAAAGAGAGACTGATGTGGACTTGAAAACAATGAGACAAGAAGCCAATATGGAACCTGCAACTTTATTAACTATCAGGGACTATTCTCTTCCCCACAACACATGCACAAACACACACACACTCTGTCTCTGTCTGTCTCTCTCAGATTACCAGCAGGGCCATTCCAGTGCAGGTCACTAAAGACCCAGGGTTCTACAAACTTGTGCATGATATGAGGGCAGTGCCTCCTCTACACCTCCAGACCTGGGACCCAGAGTACCAGCCCTACTTTCCTTCACGCAGGAAGTAAGAGAGATGAGATGACAGGAGCCATGTGCTGTGTGACAGATGGATGCATGCCTCCTCACTATGCAATGTCATGCTCTGGGCCCATGCCCACACAGCATATTGGAGAAATATAGTCTAGACGAACTGTGACTGAAAACATCCCTGTATTCATACCCTAGACGCTGTTGTACTGATCCTTATACAAAATATGCCTTGTAAGGTATAATTTGAAAATTAAGAACTCACTGGTCAATAATATCATGGTGAAATGTATGTAGCAACATTATATGTAAAGTTATTAAATCCCCTTGTATGACGATCTTATCACATGTTCAAAACCTCACAGCCCTGCCCAGGCAGAAGTGTCCTGAATGAAGAAATCTGTGTTTACCTCAATTTTACACATAAGCAATAAACAGGGTTCTCATGACAGCAGGGAGAGGAGATGTCAGGAGACAAAGCAAATTTGCATTTCATCAAACACAAGTGAGAAGAACAAACATGGAGCCTCCTTCTCAACCAGACTCCATTTCACCTTCCTTACTGTGGGGAAAAAAACTGCTTTGAGCTGTAATTCTTGGGAGAATCCACTTCAAAGTTAACTGGACTATAAAAGAAAAGGGCAGAAAACCCCAAATTCATGCTCTTTCTTTGACATAAGAAGACAAAGGAACCAGCCCTTTAACTTCAGGGGGCCATTCTGGTCTGAGAATTTGGTTAGACATGTTGCTGGGTACATGTGGTAAGGATTTTACCTTGAACAAAGTCTATCTTAAGTTTTAGCTACCAGAAAGCATTTTATCTTTTTTTCTCATGTAATCATTTCTGACTTTAATTCTGATACTTCAGTTTGCTTAAAATCCTATCTTCTTTTGTTGTTAAACTTATAGCTCACCATTGAGCTGGAAAGGCACATCAAGTGGGGTCTTTCCGAGATCTTCCTTGGGTCCAGTTCTATTTGATATTCTCATGGATTATGAGATAGAGAATACACTTACGAAGTTTGCAGATGATACCAAGCTTGGAGGGGTTGCAAGTGTTTACAGGATTAAAATTTAAAATGATCTTGACAAAACAGAGAAATGGTCTGACAAATCCTAAGCACTACACTTAGGAAGGAATAATCAGTTGCACAAATACAAAATGAGAAATGACTGCCTAGGAAGGAGTACTGCAGAAAAGGATCTGGGAGTTATAGTGGATTACAAACAAAATATGGGTCAACAGTATAATACTGTTTGGGGGAAGAAAGCAAACATAATTCTGGGATGTATTAGCAATACACACAAGTAATTCCTCCACTCTACTCAGCAGTGGAGTATTGTGTCCAGTTTGGGCACTACACTTCAGGAAAGATATGGACAAATTGGAGAAAGTTCAGAGGAGAGTAAATGATTAAAGATCTAGCAAATATGACCTAAGAGGAAAGATTGAAAAAAATGGGTTTGTTTAGTCTGGAGAAGAGAAGACTGAGGGGGGACATAACAGTCTTCAAGTACATAAACGTTTGTTATAAAGAAAAGGGTGATAAATTGTTCTCCTTAACCAATGGGGACAGGGCAAGAAGTAATGGAATTAAATTGCAGCAAGGGAGATATAGATTAGACATTTGGAAAAACATCCTAAATGTAAGGGTAATTAAGCACTGGAACAAATTGCCTAGGGAGGTTGTGGAATCTCCATCAGTGGAGGTTTAAAAGAACAGGTTAGATAAACACCAGTCAGGATCGCCTAGATGATATTTAGTCCCACCTCAGAGCAGGGGACTGGGCTAGATAATCTACTGATGTTCTTTCCAGTCCTACTGTTGTATGATTACAAGGACCTCCAATTGGTCCCTTTTTGACCTCCCAACTGCACTGGAACCTGCCACCAAGGAACAGTAATCAGCTTACACATCTACCTGAATCCTGCCAGGCAGCTAGAAAGGCATCCACTTGCTGCCTGAGGTCTTTTTTGTTTGTTTTTAATCACCCCATGTTGGATAGCTGTACTCCATCCTGTCAAAACAGTTCTTCATCTTCATCACTCAAGGTTTGCAAGCATGGCAAACCATTCTGTACTAGCCTCTGCTAATCTCTGAATGAATTGTCCTTTTGATCCACCCAGGATACCACATCATCCATCCATGATCTTCTTTCTCTGCCTCATGTTCGTCCATCGGTTTTCCCTTCTAGTGCTTGTGTTTAGGGGCTGCCTGCTGAACTTCTTAAATTGTATTCCATAAATAGAATCTTTGATTTAGTAAAATCTTTGACTAGTGTTTGCAGAGTTCCAGTCATTTCCAGTACTTTTTCGTTGGGAATATGACCTATCCATGACACTTTCAGAACTCCTCTATATCACCATAATTTGAGGGATTGTAATTTATTGATTGTTTGAATGTCCTTGTTTCGCAGCCATCATTTAACACAGACCAAATGTAAGTTTTTCAGAGCTAGACTTTATTCTTCAGATTTATCTCTCTTCTCATCAGATGTTTATTTTTGCAGAATGTCTCTTTAGCTCTTTCTATTCTGGTGCAGACTTCAGTATCTGATCTTCAAGTATCTTCTCTAATGATGAGTATCAGTAGCTTTTCAACTGATGTACGGCTGTGTCACTCACTGGAACCTTGCATGCCATCATAATTTGTCTTGCCACGTTCAATTCTAGAACATATTCTTTGCCATATTCATGTATAATTTTCCACTAACTTAATCAGATCTTCTTCTGAATCAGCGAACCACACTGTCATCTGCATGGTGAATGTTCACCTGTTTTCCATTTATCTGAATATCTTCTTCTGTTTCTTCAGGCTGGGATGATTTAGTTGGTGTTGGTCCTGCTTTGAGCAGGGGGTTGGACTAGATGACCTCCTGAGATCCCTTCCAACCCTGATATTCTATGATTCAGTTAATATAATCAAACTATAAATGTTGAATAAAGTCGGTGGCAATATACAACTTTGTCTTGCTTACTTTATTAAGGCTTACTTTATTAATCTCTGATTGAGGGTTTTTCAGGGCTATCATCACCATATAGTTCTTTGATGTTGTCTCACTGTCTCTCATTCGTACCTTTTAGGGTCTTTAAAATACTGTCAATTTTTGTCCTAATGGGTCATATAGTCACCTTTCTTCTGTAACCGAAGGCTCTTATCTTTCGATACATCTCACTTAATTTGTTTTTTGTCCATCTGTTCAACTTCTTTGCATTCTAATTCAACCATTCAGATTTCACAAATCTCCATTTATTCTTAATCATTTTATTAATCTTCAGTATTCCTCTTTTTCTGTTCTCAATCTGTGCTTTTACTTTCTTTGTTTCATCCATAAGAGCAATGATTAATTTGTCATCCATGGGCTTTTCTTAGTTATTTACTTCTTTCTTATATATTTATCTGAAGCTTCTTTGATAGCATCTTTCAAATGTTCCCAAGTCAATTTATCTTTATTTTCATTAATGATCCATGACACTTCTTGTGAGTTTGTATCTCATGATTCCTCAGAGCTTCAGTGTTCCATCTTAGTAGCATTTGGGTTTCTGTAACTTTTTCAGTTTGATATTCAGTCTTATTAATACCAGTCTATTTTCTGATCTATAATGTGCACTTGGCATAACTTTAACTTTCCTAACACCATATCTGTATCTAAGGTACATTGTGATTTAAAAAAGAATATTTGCTTTTTACATCCCTCTTGCTGATTTTCATGTATGCCTGATGCTTTTTTGTTGAAAACAAATATTGCAAATGAGGTCATATTTCTTACAAAATTATATGAATATTTCTCCTCTGTCATTTCTTTCACCTAGGCCAAATGGGCCAACTGCCACAGATAGTTTTTACCTTCCTACTTTTGTGTTCCAGTCTCCCATAAGATTTACCACTCTTTCTTTCTTTTCACCACTGATTTCCATTACTACTTCAATGTTTTTATAGAATTTGTCAACAGTTCTGGGGAGATAAATTTACTCTCCATATGAGAAATCACTGTACCCCCTTTTGTTGTAATATACTTCCCAGTTTCCCAATTCACTTCCAACCTTGCCTGGTTGATCTTGGCAGGTCTGGCAATTCCTCACCAAACCCATCTTGGAAGCATCTCTAAACAAAGACAAATCCAGGGAAAAGAGCTGAAATGAGGCTGACATCTCTCTTTATTCTGATGACCAAATTAACCCTATTCCTATGTCTAAATCATTCTCCCCCAGGTGAATAATGAGGAATGAGTAGAGTGCCATAGAGTGAAGGGTCACTCACTGTTCCCACAGTCTGTCCCTCCTTCCCTGTCCTCTCAGGCAGCCAAATCGGGGAAGCCTAGCTGGAGGTCCCTCACATTTGTCAAATGCCCTTTTGTGAACCCAGTGAATAATACTAAGACCACATATCCAGATAGCTATAGGTCAGGCTTTTCTGCTGGATCCTGAAGAAGAACAAACAGTAGCATGTTCAGCTGTGAAAGTTCCAGTTCAAATATTATTACCTTGAGGAGGCTGAATCTAAGACCTAAAGACTTGCTAGCACCGTGTCAGCAATGTCTGACTCATTGTTCTTTGATTCAGAAACTAGAAGCCCTACCCTAAAATCCTCCCAGAAGACCATTGGGAATAATGCCTTAAAGAAGAGTGTCTTGCTGTCACTCCTACAAATCTAAATAGTGACTGGTTCTTCTTTGAGTACTGATCCCCATCTGTGTTCCACATGTGGATATGCATGGGCACCATGCGCCTGAAATTGGACATTTCTATCAATTAGTGTCTGTTGTTCCATGCCTACATAGTTCCTTTCCTTGTGCTCCAAACTGAGGATATAAGGGACAGTAGACACCAGCAATTCTGCCTTAAACAGGACGGCTTTGCTGCCACTACTACAAATTTGAATAGTGACTGGTATTCTGGAATCTACTATAAGGCCCTTTGAACATGACCAGCCTTGAACATGAACTAAAACCCTGAAGCCTGGCTCAAGAAATGCCTCCACCTTTGCACAAAAATAAATGTCTGCTAGTCTACCTGCAGTTGCTGATGTCAAACTTGATGAATTAAGCCTATCATAAATTAGAATACTGGAGATTCTAGCATAGATCATACGTGGGAAGGCCCAACATTTCTTATACAAAAATTACTGACAAAAAGCTCTTTTGGGGACTTAAAGTTATTCACTTGCTATATCAAAGGATTTTTTTTTTTAAAGATTATGCCTCTTTTAAAAAAAAGACATTTTAGCAATCACCTCATTTATATTTATAAACAAGCTACATTACAAAAATAACTGGATGGGACGTGTTTGCCCATTACTCATATAGTAATTTAAAGGTGGCAGAATCTGGCCCTTTGTCATGTTGTCTCATTGAGCAAGATGCTGCTCAACATGACTAAAGATGGTAGACTAAAATGAATCTATAGGATAAATTTTTAGACTGCATACATGATGAAACATATTGGTTAGATGGCTTGTGATAAAAGAAAAGCTAGGGGGTATTACTTAACATTAGGTAACATTTATGCCCTTAATGGGTATCAAAAGCATTATGCAATATGATGGCTGCTGGTGAGTTTAATTATTAACTAAATGGGTAGACAGACCATCTCTTCCTCAGCTAACTCTAAAGAATTGAAAGATACCTTAAAATGTTTTAATTGGAGTAATATATTTAGGGATTCCCCAACATATAAAGATAGAGTTCCATTCCAGCCCTTCTCAAACTAAGTCTGGAATGGATATTTCTTTTCATCTTAGACTGTTTAAACAATGTAATCTCTACAAACATAGCATTCATAATCATATCTAATCATGCACCAATGTTTTGAGGGATTAATAGCAGTGCTACACACACATGATAAGAATGGAAAGTTCAACACTGTTATTAAAATACATTCATTTTACACATGCAGATGATAAATCTGCTATCCTTATTGTTGAAACAATAACTAGTCATGGAACAAATCACACATTGCTTCCTATAAAATAAGGAAAATCTTGCAGATAAATAGCCCTGTATATTGGGTTAATGAATCAGAATATTGATTACTATTTACCAATTCCTACTGAAACCTGCTTTAAAATATTTAATAATATGGTTATATATATTTTCCTTCTTAATGATTTTACACTGAGGTCTTAAGGAAGAAAATGTGTATTCTAGAATTTCCTGCCTAGTCATACTGTCATATGTATTACCTATTTTGTATACTACTTTTGTAGCTATAACCAAGTTTCAAAAATAGGCGGGGGTTTTGCTGTGGGAGGCACGCACGGGAGGCAGCAAGACATTCTCAGTGCATAGACATCAAGGAAGAAGTTTTCAAAATTGTTCACTGATTTTGTTGCCAAACTTGAGACAATTTGGACCTAAGGTTCAGAGGCAGCTTCTATTGACTTAACTTGGAAATGTAAGTGTCTGAAGTTGGGTACCCAGGAATTGGGGATTGAGGTGTGAACAAAATTAGAGGGCACTTGAAAATTTGGACTCTAATGTGTGTAGAGGTAGAAAGAGGAGAGGAAGGGATGTTAACTGTAATTTAGAAATAGCTAATGGATTTTTCTTTTGAAGTTTTACACATTAGGCCATATCCCTTTCCCTGCTAGAGGTACTTTGTGCCAGTCCATCAGCGTAGAACATCTGCAAAGCTGACTTGCCAGGCTATCGAAAGATGGTGTTGGTGTGGGGGAATCCCCAGGTGGGGTACACTGGAGAGTAACAGCTGTGCCCTAAGTTACACCTAAGGCTAGAGAGGGTGTAGAAGAGGCTTGTGGCCAAGTTTGGGGGCCCCTCCTTACCTGGTGCGCTGGGTACCAAACCTGTGACACTGAAACACCTGAGAAAAGATAGGTATAATAGAATTGCTGACATAATCTTAGCTCTAGTAGAGTGAACAGCTCATTAATGCACATTTTGCACTTTTCAATTTTTGAAGAATGTTTTTGCAAGTGATTTAAATTGACTTTACTAAACTTTTTTTAGTGGAAAAATTGCTTTGAGCTCTGCTGATATACTCTGGATATAACATCAAAAGAGTTCTTTTAAACTAATTTGTAGCTTTGATGTTTAAAGTTATGTAGTCTTGAGCATAACACAGATGTAAAATCAAAACGTTTAAACCTTTTTAATCAAAATTTCTACAGCAATGTAATATCTATTTAGCATATTGGTTTAAAAGACCAGTTGAACTGTTTTCTGAATTAGTGATGCATATTCTGAAATGTCATCATTAGCCAGAGATGTTGATGGTGTTTTGACACTTTTGCTACTTAGGGAGGTAGCTCCCTCACAAAAGACATACTGGATATTACACTAGTTCTTAGCTAAACAGTGGGAATAGCATTTGAGTTTTTGTGATTCTCCCTCCTTCCCCAATGAATCACAAATTAAACAACTAAAATTAAATCAGTTATAAAATTCTGTCAATAATTGAATGAAACTGAACACAAAGTACCTAGAATTGGTCAAAACAGTTTTGTGAAAGAAACTTGCCCCCTTTTTTGACCCCCTCCCCCCAAAAAAAGAAGTTTAGAAATTTTTCAGCCAGCTTTAATACAATGGAAGACAAATACAAATCTCTTTAGGCAGTTTACTCTATTTATAACTATTAGGTCACAATCATCGGTTGAGACAACTGGAATAGACAGTATTTGTGATTTTAGTTGTAGTAAAGGAAAATGTCAAAGATGATGCTTTTGGGTGAACATTATTCTACCCATGATATCACATCTGTATTATATTCATTTAGAACATTTATTTTCTAACATTTATTAGGAGTTTACTAATTTATTAGGAGTTGGTCCTCAGGCCAGTTTTGTTCAATATCTTCATTAATGATCTGGAGGATGGCGTGGACTGCACCCTCAGCAAGTTTGCAGATGACACTAAAGTAGGAGGAGTGGTAGATACGCTGGAGGGTAGGGATAGGATACAGAGGGACCTAGACAAATTAGAGGATTGGGCCAAAAGAAATCTGATGAGGTTCAACAAGGACAAGTGCAGAGTCCTGCACTTAGGACGGAAGAATCCCATGCACTACTACAGACAAGGAACCAAATGACTAGGCAGCAGTTCTGCAGAAAAGGACCTAGGGGTTACGGTCAACGAGAAGCTGGACATGAGTTGACAGTGTGCCCTTGTTGCCAAGAAGGCTAACGACATATTGGGCTGTATAAGTAGGGGCATTGCCAGCAGATCAAAGGATGTGATCATTCCCCTCTATTCCACATTGGTGAGGCCTCATCTGGAGTACTGTGTCCAGTTTTGAGACCCACACTACAAGAAGGATGTGGAAAAATTGGAAAGAGTGCAGAGGAGGGCAACAAAAATGATTAGGGGGCTGGAGCACATGACTTATGAGGAGAGGCTGAGGGAACCGGGATTGTTTAATCTGCAGAAGAGAAGAGTGAGGGGGGATTTGATAGCTGCTTTCAACTACCTCAAAGGGGGCTCCAAAGAGGATGGATCTAGACTGTTCTCAGTGGTAGCAGATGACAGAACAAGGAGTAGCGGTCTCAAGTTGCAGTGGGGGAGTGCTACTAGGAAAAACTTTTTCACTAGGGGGGTGGTGAAGCACTGGAATGGGTTACCTAGGGAGGTGGCGGAATCTCCTTCCTTGGAGGTTTTTAAGGTCAGGCTTTACAAAGCCCTGACTGGGATGATTTAGTTGGGAATTGGTCCTGCTTTGAGCAGGGGGTTGGACTAGATGACCTCCTGAGGTCCCTTCCAACCCTGATATTCTATGATTCTATAACAGGCAGGCAGGCTCCCTATTTGACTCCCTTGACTCTCAGGAGCACTTGTGATTTTTAGATGTTAGGCAGTACTTGCTATGTTTTTTTCCCCACAGGAAAAAGGGAAATAAGCATTCCCAAATCCTCCAGAGTGAGCATATCCTTAAAACGTAAATTTCCTAGGTTTCTAATAAAGCCAACTGAACCCCTTCCCACCAAAATTCTATTATGTGGCATCATATTTATACCCATCTGGGCTATCAGCAAGGCTGGAACCTTGAGATTCACCACTCAGAACACTGCTATTTGAGTTAATGAAGTAACTGATAGCATTAGTAAGTTATGTTTGTGTGGACCATCGTTAGAGTAGGATGAGACACATTGCCCATGGGTTTCACTAATATTTACTGAGATTAGAAGAATGGTGATGCACAGCAATCTCTGGTTCTGGAGGGGAGTGTGTTATAATGGTCACAGACCTTTCTGCCTGTATCCCATAAGTTTGACCCATTTTGTCCTATTCTCTCCAATCTGTCCTTGTCCTAGTCTCTCTCCTCCACCACTTGCTCATCTTATCCCAGTTACCCCTTCTTCCTGTGCCATTTTTTTTCATCCCAAACCCAGTCTCTTTGCCCACAATTAATATAAGGCCACTCAGCCTGGGAAATCCTCCTTTCCCTTTTTGAATATTGGCCCATTAGCAATCTTCCAGTCTTCTGGAATATTCCTGCTATTCTAAGGAAAGAAGGAACACTAGCTAGAATAGGGAAAGAACAGAATAAAGAATGTTTAGATAAATTAGAGGTATTCAAGTCAGCAGGACCTAATGAAATTCACCATAGAGTACTTAAAGAGCTAGCTGAAGCAATCATGGAAACATTAGCAATTATCTTTGAGAACTCATGGAGGACAAGTGAAGTTGTAGAGGACTGAAGAAGGGCAAACATGACACCTGCCTTTAAAAAGGGGAACAAAGAGGACTCAGGGAATTATGGACCAGTCAGCCCAACTTTGATACCAGAAAAAATATTGGAACAAATGATTAAACAGTCAGTTTGTAAGCGAATAGTAGGGTATTAAGGAATAGCTAACATGGATTTGTCAAAAGCAAATCATGCAAAACCAACCTAATTTCCTCCTTTCACAGGGTACAAGCTTAATGGAAGGGGGCAATCTATAGATGTGATATATCTTTATTTTAGTAAGGCTGTTGACACAGTCCCATGTGACATTCTCATAAGCAAACCAGGAAAATGTGGCCTAGATGAAATTACTGTAATGTGTGTGCACTACTGGATGAAAAACCATACTCAGAATAGTTATCACTGGTTCGCTGTCAAACTGGGAAGATGTATCTAGTGGAGTCCTGTGGGAGTCTGTCCTGGGTCTGTTAGAAGTCAGTATTTTCATTAATGACTTGAATAATGGTGTAGGAAAGTATCAGAGGGGTAGCCGTGTTAGTCTGGATCTGTAAAAGCAGCGAAGAGTCCTGTGGTACCTTATAGACTAACAGACATATTGGAGCATGAACTTTCGTGGGGGAATACCCTCTTCGTCGGATGCATCCGACGAAGTTGGTATTCAGCCACGAAAGCTCATGCTCCAATACGTCTGTTAGTCTATAAGGTGCCTCAGGACTCTTTGCTGCTTTTCCAGTGTAGGAAAGCATGCTTATAAAATTTGTGGATGACACCAAGGTGGGAGGGGTTGCTAGCTGTTTGAAAGACAGGATTAGATTTAAAAATGACCTTGAGAAACTGGAGAATTGGTCTGAAATCAGTAAGATGAAATTCAATAAAGACAAGTAAGAAGTAGTACAATTAGTGGATCACAAATTGCATATTTGCCAACAATATGATGCACTTGCAAAAAAAAAAAAAAAAAAAAAAAGGCTAATATCACTCTTAGGTAAGTAAGTCACTTACTCTTAGTAAGTCACTGGAGGTAATTGTCCCACTCTAGTTGGCATTGGGGGGCTTCAGCTGGAGTACTGTGTCCAGTTCTGGATGCCACATTTTAAGAAAGATGTAGTTTAAAAAAAAACAAAAACAAAAAAACCTCAGCATGTGTAGTCTTGAGAAAAGAAGACTGAGTGGGTACCTGTATATAGTCTTCAGATATGTTAAGGGATGTTATAAAGTGATCAGTTGTTCTCCAACTCCATTGAAGGTATGCTTAATCTGCAACAAGGCAGGTGATAGGAAAATCTTTCCAACTATAAGGATAGTTAAGCACTGGAACAGGCTTCCAAGAGAGGTTGTGGAATCCCTGTCCTTGTAAGCTTTTAAGAACAGGTTAGAAAAACATGTGTCAGGGATTGTCTAGGTAAACTTGGTTCTGCTCAGTGCAGGGGGATGGACTTTATGACCTCTCAAGATCTCTTTCAGCTCTACAGTCTTATGATTCTAAGATGTATTAAAAATTAAAATCCAGATCCTGATTAGGTTATGTGGTTTTTGAGAAGACCAATATATTAGACAGTATTTTGCTACTTATAAAAATGAGTCTGAGACACTGGGGTTGCATTGCATCACAGAGTCCATTGTTCCTTTTTGTTCACAAGTTAAGGAACATACTCCGTCTGGTAGGGGAAGAAGCAGCTAAAATAGGAACTGCTGTAGTGGAAACCCCCCCCCCCCCTTCCAGCACCACTCAGACCCAGAATTTTGCAGAAGAGATACCCTCAACGCTCAGGGTACTAGGATCAGTTGGTAGCCAGAGAGGAACCAGACAGAGGTCTTACCTACATAGTGGTCTAATCAATGCTCTCTACGGGGGTGTGATTTCTAAGTGCATTAATATGCTGCACATTAATTGGTCTGAGCTATGTTAAAGCACACTAGGGAACCCTTTAATGTGCACCAGCAAGATTTACACAGATCAATTTATGTACAGCCTGTAAGTGCACTTCAGAAATCACACCCCTGAAAGCATATTACCTTATCGTGAAGACAAGCCCAGAAACTGCAGCCAGTAGGGGCAGAAGCAGCAAAGGAAAGTATTTTTGGAAATGTAGAGAATTTTCCACAGTTTGACTAGACATTCTCTCTCCTCTGGTCCTGGTGAGGGATCCAAACCTCCTGCTGCCTCTCCTTGACTGGGCCTGTTTATATGAACATTTAGTTTGCGGCAAGCTAGGGTGTAAATCTACCCCTCACTAGCCTGCTGCATACTAAGTGTCCATGTGGAACCTGCTGATGTGCCCCAACAGTTCCGTAATGTGTTTGATCTATCCAACTTTGAAAACAGGAGTTAATCTAAATGCACTAGGGTGGTGGTTATGAAATGTATTTAATCTGGCCCCCCTTCCTTGTGCCTGTAATCATTTAATCCCGCCTTCCCGAGTATATTTACTGCCACCCAGCTCTGAAGGCCACGCTGCGGCAGACTTAGTGCCCCAATGCCACTCTTACTTCTCTGCTGCTGCTGCCACCCTATGGCTAACTGTTGGAGCCCTGCCACCACCAGGTGGGGGGTTGGGGGTGGGGGAAGGAGAGACCAAGCCCATGCTGGCCTTCTGGTGAGGGATTGGGGTAGGAGGAGGAGAACCCAGATGGCGGTGCTCCAGGTGTCACTTCCGGGTCAGTGGGGCTCCAGTTGTCTCCTGGATGTGCACAGCCCTTCTGCATGAGCAGCCACCTGAGCTCTTAAAAATAAAAAAAAAAATAAAAGGGGGGGGCACACAGCTCACGCCTTCCTTGACACATTCCCATGCCTCCCTTGGGAGACTCGTCCCACAGTTTGAGAACCGCTGCACTAGTGAACTGTTAATGTTTGTCAGCAGGGTCCAAGTGTATGGCAGGTTAGTGCTGGGTAGATTTACACCGTAGCTTGCCACAAAGTAAGTGTTTGTGTAGACAAGCCCACAGTCTCTTCACCTTAACTTCACTCCACACCTGACCCTCTTTTCCACTCCCTCCCCCAATCCCCTTTCCTTTTCTTTCCATTAATTGATACCCTCCTAAGTAAACCCATCCAAAAACCAAAACAATGTGGAACTAAAGTGACATTTGCTGCCATCACATTGTTCTGTGTGTGTTATACCTCTTCCCCATCTTGTGTTTGTCATGTCTATTTAGATTGTAATCTCTTTGGGATGGGAACCGTAGACTACTGTAGACTACTGTGTGAACAATGCCTAGCATAATGGGGCCCTCACTTTTGGTTGGTCCATGGGCACTTCCATAATAAACATGTTAAGGAACTTACCATGTGTTTTGCAACTTTGTCATTCGGGAGTATTAGGGTTACCATTCGTCCGGATTTACCCGCACATGTCCTCCTTTTTGTGCTAAAAATAGCGTCCGGGGGGAATTTGTAAATCACTCAAAATGTCCGGGATTTCCCCCCCGCAGAGCAGAGCGAGCGGCTGGGAGGGCTGCAGGGAAGTCCCGGGCTGGACTCAGGAGCAGCTGTGGAGGAGCCGGATCCGCCCTGCATTCTGAGCCGGCAGCTCCCTTGCAGCCCAGTCCGGCAGCACTGTGCAGGGCCAGACCGGGTTTTGTTGTGCAGGGCCAGGGACCGGGTTTTGTTGTGCTGGGGAGCTCAGCCACGTGTCCGGCTCGGCTGCACAGAGCCCAACACCCTGTTCTGAGCAGCAGGGTAAGGAGGTCAGGGGGCAGGAAGGTTCTGGAGGTGGCAGTCAAGAAATGGGGGGGGGCTTTTTGGGGGGAGTGGAGAAAGTTTTGGGCAGTCAGGGTACAGGTAGGGGGTAGGGTCCTGGGGGGCAGTTGGGGGGGGTCTTAGGAGGGGGCAGTTAGGGGACAAGGAACAGGGAGTCTTAGGTAGGGGGTGGGGTTCTGGAGGGCAGTTAGGAGCAGGGGTCCCAGGAGGGGGCAGTCAGGGGACAAGGAACAGGGGGGGAGTGTTTGGGAGTTCTGGGGGGGGCTGTCAGGTGGCAGGGGTGGGGAGATGGATCGGAGCAGTCAGGGGACAGGGAGCAGAGGGGTTTAGATGGGTTGGGAGTTCTGGGGGGGGGCTGTCAGGGGGTGGGGAGTGATTGGATGGGGCGTGGGAGTCCCAGGGGTCTGTCTGGGGTTGGGGGTGTGGATAAGGGTTGGGGCAGTCAGGGGACAAGAGGCAGGGAGGCTTAGATAGGGAGTGGAGTCCTGGGGGGCAGTTAGGGGCAGGGGTCCCAGGAGGGGGAAGTCAGGGGACAAGGAACGGGGGGAGGGTTGCGGGTTCTGGGGGGGCGGGAAGTGGGAGGGGCAGGGGCGGGGCTAGGGCGGGGCTCCTCCCGTCCTCTTTTTTTCTTGCTGAAATATGGTAACCCTAGGGAGTATTAACATGGGGTTGCAGAGGACAGTGATACTTCTCTAATAAATCTTGAATATTAAAGCCTTTGAGAGGCAACATAACACATACTTCACATCCTGGCTGAGGGAAAATTATCATGGCTCCTAAACCATGGCAAGATAGTATGAAAACATCGTTCTTCATTTTTTTTTTAGCATAATTCTTGATTTTTGGAAAATTGCTGTAAGTAGAGAATGGTGAGATCAGAGTATTTTAAGCCCTTGGAGTCAGCGGTGGCAGAATTAAACTCATTTATAAAATTACTCAACCAGGTGGTTGCCTAGTAACAAATGCATTCTGTTCTGAATACTTAAGGGGCATAGATTTTTAAACTGAATCCTACATAAGACTGATCTTTTTAAAAAAGTTTTTATAGTAATATGCTTTTTGATTTTGCAGTTGTAACATTTTCTTTTTTGCTCTCCCATTTATGTTTATTAAAGACAAGAAATTATATACATAGACTGATTCATTGTAATGTTACTAACCTTTAATGGAACCATAATATATATTATTTCCTATTGTTTAGTAATGGTGAAAAGGAAACTGTTGCTAACAAAATGGAAGCTTTGTACTGAAACTTTTAACTCCTTTAATGTATGGCTTGGGGTGTTTTGTTAAAAATTACTCCTAAAAGATTTTCATGACTCAATAGTTAATTATTTTTTTAAGTTTCCATTATAAACCTACTGTTGATCTCCTCCCCACCCATCTTTAAAACCAAACAAAAACAAAGCAACTAACCAAAGGAAAAAAAAAAAGACTATTCTTAAGCTAGGTTCCAAGGGAATTTTTTATAAGAGATTTGATGTTAATTAGATGATATGCTCTGAGACAAGAATTAGGGGGAAAAAGTTAAATTATTTTTTGAAAAATTCCCACCCTTTTCTGTAATATCACAAGGGTGGCGGGGGGGAGCAACTTGGTCTTAAAAACTCCAAAAATGTTTTTCTCAATGAGAAATAATTAAAAATATTTTTTGCAAGTTACAGTGATTAATTTGGGAGTTTTGAATTCCATAGTGAATAACCATTGATAGGTCTTTGAGGAGTAGATATACATCTAGGTAAGTCATGCAGAATTACAAGCTTTAAAAATTTCACAGACCAAGCCTAAATTCTTTAGAAGTTCCTCCTCCACCTCTCCCCCCCCCAGTAAAAAGTAAATGTGAGAGTTCATGAATTGGGATTGATGCTATTACCTGGTGACCAAAGTAGAATGATAAGGCCTGACTGCGAGAGCACTAATGTTGGTAATAGACATGAACAGAAAAGAGATTAAGACGTGAACAGTATAAACCAATGTAAATAGCCAATAGCCAGGAAGACGTGGAAAAGGAGAAACATATGTACATCCGAAGAAGTGGGCTGTAGCCCACGAAAGCTTATGCTCAAATAAATTTGTTAGTCTCTAAGGTGCCACAAGTACTCCTGTTCTTATATGTAGTGCAGTCACTGTATAGGAAAGTACAGAAATACTGCCCATCACCGTGACCAACCCAGCGGAGTTGGTGTTTCATGACCTGTGCTTCTACACTGCTGATGTTCGCTGCAGAGAGAACGCTGTTGTTATTACTTTAACACCTGCTTCGGTTCCTGTGTTTCTTGGCATTCAATGGGGGTTTCATTGGGCCTGTGTCAGTATTTCTGGTACTCCAATACCAGATTGTTTTGACCTTTCTTTCTTTCTTTCTTTTTTTTTTGCATCTGGGATCCCTGCTTGAATCTTGAGGCCTGTGTCTATAGCAGTTCTGATGATTCACCTCAGCACTTTGTGTTCATAGGATGCCAAGCTGATCAACACCTAAGAAGGATGGAGAACTGTTCTGTAGCTTACAAACCATGTCCTTGTGGCTGGTTTATGTTGGTGGCAGACAACCATCTCTGTTGCATCATTTGCTGGGGAGTTGGCTGAAAATTCAAGGGAGGCTATAGTTACTTGCAGATGTCACTCAGGATTCAATGGGAATGGCTCTCAAGTCATCCTTCAGACATCCCAAAGAGACTCCTCTGCTCAGATGTGAGAGTGGCCTGTAGTGTTTCTAAGGATAAACCCTTGAAGCAGAAGCATGAGTCAGCTGAGGAGAGTGAACTCTGAGGCAGTGTTGTTTCCACTTATGTAGGCACAAATTTATCTCCTACTCTGCTACCTTTACAATGAAGAGCTCTGTCAAGTATCTACTCCTTGACACAGTTGGGATCCCAGTGCTTCAAATCTGTTGTACTGAACGCTGGCTTATCTGATGAGACAGAATCTCCGCAGAAAGTGTTGAGCCATTGAAAGAGAGCCAGCAACTCATTGTCGCAGATTTCTCCCTTCTGCGTTCCATGTTTTTGCAGCAGAGATGAAGGCAGTTATTCCAGTATATACTGGGTTACCTGCTCATCACATTGTGTCCTCTCTGAGGCGTCTATTAAGTCGTCAGTGCTAAATTTGAAGCATTCATCTAACTGACTGAGGAGTGGTTGGAGGTTTTTTGGCACAGAAATTAGCGCTCACATCTAGATAGTGGTAGTAGAGGCAACAATGGCTAGAAGGAACAGTTGCTGCTCACATGGTAATGATCTGTAGTGTTGGGTTTCTTTGGTGCATTGTGTTATCAATCCGCAACTGCCACCTTTAATAATAGATAATTAGGCTTTTATGTCCAAGGGGATTAAATGATCTTAAAGAAGAACACCTACCTTGGTCAAATCTCTATCCAACAATAAATGTCAGGAACTTAGAAACTTGGTGGACAAAAGTGTAGGTCTGGTCTGGTATCAGATATATATAGGTTTTGATGCAGATGATACAGCAGCAAAAGCTAGTGCCTTGGGATTAGGCTCCCATAGGTCTGCTTGGTTGCAGCCTTCCTTGTTCTTCTGTTAGATCCAGAGAGAGCTTAAAGAGCTTCCTTACACAAGAAACATCTTGTTTGGGAAGCAGGTGAAGGCTCCATTGCGAAAGACTAAGTCCATGATGAGTTCTCCTGGGCCACTGTGTCATCACTTGGACCCTTTCCACAAAGGAAAGCAGTCCTCTTCATAAGTGGACTTTCACATCAGCCACTGGCTTCAGGGTGACACCACACATGATTGGATGGTCTGAAATTCTGCTGCTCTGAAGAACTTAAGACACTCATCCACACCTCCTTTCAGCGTCTGGATGTTACTTTTTGTGATGTTTGATTTTTGGCACATGACTTTTTGGCATATTTTTAAATAATTTAAATTTAAATTACCTTTGGAATCTTTGCCTTCTGTGCAATCTATATTTAACTGGAAGTCCAGCAGTTAACTTGAGCAGATAGCATATGATTGGTAATAGAGGGAGGGTCAGAGGCTTACATTCCATTCTGCTGCTGCCACCTTTTTGGGTATACATTTTCAAAAGCACATGGAGTTCTCACTGTTTTCATGCTAGGGAGCGGACATCTAGGACTGAGAGTCCCATCAGAATCATAGAATCATAGAATCTCAGAGTTGGAAGGGACCTCAAGAGGTCATCTAGTCCAACCCCCTGCTCAAAGCAGGACCAATCCCCAGCTAAATCATCCCAGCCAGGGCTTTGTCAAGCCGGGCCTTAAAAACCTCCAAGGAAGGAGACTCCACCACCTCCCTAGGTAACGCATTCCAGTGTTTCACCACCCTCCTAGTGAAATAGTTTTTCCTGATATCCAACCTGGACCTCCCCCACCGCAACTTGAGACCATTGCTCCTTGTTCTGTCATCTGCCACCACTGAGAACAGCCGAGCTCCATCCTCTTTGGAACCCCCTTTCAGGTAGTTGAAGGCTGCTATCAAATCCCCCCTCATTCTTCTCTTCTGGAGACTAAACAATCCCAGTTCTCTCAGCCTCTCCTCATAAGTCATGTGCTCCAGAATGATAACAGGTCAGTAATTTCTCCATGCCTCTGCTACATTTGGAATTTACTGATATGCCAACATGTTTCTCACAAGATGGACTTTCATTTTCAGTTTTTTTTTTTTTAACCTGTAGAATCAAAAACTGAACTCTGCAAAATTTTAGTTTTAAATTTGCTTGTAATAAAAATTTGCATCTGGGTCTATAATGGTTAAAAGTACTGTTGCAATGCACACTGTGGTAAAACATTCTTATGTTGTGCTTCAATCTATAACTTAAAACATGTCTGGAGAAAACAACTGATGAGTAAAATGATGTCTGCAGAGGTAATTTTTATGGTAGAGAAATAAACTTTAAATCAAAATCCCCAAATAAAGAATATAAATCAGAAAGATAATCAAGGAATCATTAAACTAGTGATAACTAGATGGGCTAGATTCACAAAAGGACTTAGCTGCCTACATCCCAGAATCCCCACTGGGATTCAGAAAGCTGCTGGTCATTGACCCCCAAACCCTGAAGTGCCTAAACCTGCCCAATGCCTAAATTTTTGCAGCAAAAGTTCCCTAAGTGCCTGTTTCTACCTCTAAGCTTCTGCACTGCAGTCCCATGTCAGGCAGCTAGACTCCTAAGCCTCAGTGCAATGCACAAACCAGAGGAAGATAGGCAATCCTTCACCTAACTTGCCTGTGGGGCCTGATCCAGTAAGTGTGTTCAGACCTCACCTGCTGGATTGAGCCCATATACACAAACTTACGTGAAACACTAGAAATGTAGTGGGGGTGTCAGAACTTCCTCCATAACTTTTAGCCAAGTGGTTAGGGTACTCACCTGGGATGTGGGAGACCCCCAGTTCAAACCCTCCCCCTCTACCTGAGGGGGAGAGGGGATTTGAACTGGGATCTGCCACCTCTCAGGTGAGTGCCCTAAGCACTCTGCAATAGGAGATATTGATGTGGGGCTCCTTCAGTCTCTCCTGTTGAAGCTGTTCATAGTGGATAAATGATTTTAAAAAGTAACTGGAATAGTGGGACTGGATTCTGGGCCTTCCACCTTCCTGTTGAGTGCTCTAACCATCAGGCTACTGAGTCATTCTGTTTGCCCTCTGGCCTAATGATTCCTTTATTATTTATCCACAGTGCAACAGCTTCAACAACATTGGGCCAGAGCGAGCAAGCAAGCCCCATCCTCCCTCTCTGCCCGCACCTCTTGCTAACATGGTTTAGTGTAGCCTTTAGACCTACCCCTCAATTTGGCAACTCCTCTTGGCTTTCTGTAGTCCGGCGTCTCCTACAGTTCTGAACATCTGGGCTGCTCTCCTCTCTGCAGCTCATGGAGGCAGAACAGTGTTTTGGCATCCATGGTCTGGCCAGGTCTGCTCCTATTGCCAGCGGATTCTTTGTCTCCACAGCAGCAGACAGTGGCAGTTTCTTTTGCTCCTGCCCTTACACCTCTATTTTAACTTTTCAGCCCAGTTTTTTGGTCAGTGTTCTCCCCCCTCAGTATTCCTCCTCATCCCTGGGTTGGTTAGCCCCTCAGCGGTTTAACCCTTCTTGAGTCTTGGCTGCAGTCTCTCCCTGCTGGCTCCTCTGCCCCTTACAGGGATGGCAGAGCAGTCAAGAAAGCAGTAGGTCAAATCCAAGCTCTGCATGTGGGGCAGCCTTCCCAGACTTGGCAGATGGTAAGTTGTGCCAGTCTGCACCTAGCCTACTGTCCTCAACTCCGTTAGGTCCCAGGGCTGCGAGTCAGATGGGCGGGTAGGTTCCTCTACACTCTGAAGTAGCCACGATTCCAGTGGGGAGAAAATAGACAAGGAACTTCAGTGCAGAGCAGGGAGATATTCCAAATTTAAGGAGAACTCATACCACTCAATTTGGGAAGTAAGTCCCAGGGGATTCTGGAAGATCAGAAGGGAGAATTATAGAGTCACAAATCCATGTGCCCCCCCCGCCCCCCCCGCACACACACAGCGGGTCCTGAGGGCCCTGGAAAAAGAAGCAGGGCTTCTAATTAGTCTCCTCCAACCCTCCTTTGCAAGCCAACTAGGAAGGCTCTGGTAATAATTTACCCTCACCCCCATCCCAAGGGGAATGGGACCCATTGGAAGGATTCTAAGACAGATCTCTCAAGAGGGATCCAGGCCCTAAGGAAGGCTAGTCACAAAAGGCCGCAGCAGAGCTTCTACACTCCCAAAGCGCTCAAAAAATGTTAAAAAATCTAAAAGGAAAAGAGAAAGGACAAATATTCCAGAAGATATGAATTTCCTCCTCCTCCACTGAGGAATGTGAGCTGTCTGGCTCTGAAACCGGAGCAGCCTCCTGTGAGTAAGCCTCAGAGTAAATTTCTCCCTTCAAAATCCTCCCGAGTCTGCAGTTCTCCTTCATGCTTCCTTCGAGGAAGTGACTTGAGTTGAATGGAACAAGCCTGTTAAGGACAAGCACATTAACAAGAGCAACCTTAAGCTTTATAACAGTCAAGAACCAAAGAGCTCTATTGCTGAAACATCAAAAGTTGATGCCACTGTAGCGTCCCTCTCCAAGGGATATGGTTATCCCCTCAAAGGGGGAGTTCTACCCTAAGGAAACCGTGGATAGCAGGATGGCGGCCTCTCTCAAAAAGAGCTTTGAAGTCGCCTACACCACTCTCTGAGTGTCTCTGGCAACTAACTGCTATTCAGGAGCATCTCCTTCCTGGCTAGGAGACCTCAAAGCCCTTAAGGATAGAGATCACCCTTTGGATCATGACTTTGGCTACATTTAAAAAAAACAGCATTTGTAGCTGATGCCTCAGTGAATGCAGTGATGTTCTGAGCCTAAGCCATGACTTCCAACTCATTAGCCAGGTGCCACCTATGGCTCTGACCCTGGAAGGTGGATACTCACTGTAAGAGGTCATATGCGCAGCAAAGTTTACAGGCTCCCTCCTTTTTGGAGAACAGCTGGATGAGATGGTGGCTGACAACATGCCAAAATCCAAACAGTCTCTCCCTGCCTCACTAAGGGCGCTCACTAAGAATAAAGTCTGGCATTCAGAGAGGGGCACTCCTTTTGATCTTTCTCCTCAGAGATACAAGTGAAGAGACAATGGATTCCACCGTGAAATGGAGGTCTTGTAGGACAGTTCAGAATTTCCTTAGCCCTTTCGCGCCCCCTACCTGTCCCAAAATCTTTGACAAAGATCACATAGAACTCCATCCAGGGCTGAAACGAGGGGGCAGGATTTCCCATTTCCTGAAGGAATGTTTTTTTATCTATCACAAACAAGTGGGTCAGGGAAATAGTGAACCAGGGAGACTCCCTCGAGCTAAGGGCTCCCACCCCATCCATACTTCATCCAGTCATCCAGCTCCAACAACCCTGTAAAACACAATTTGATCTAGAAAGAAATATCTCATCTTCTGGATATGGGATTGAAAGAGAGTATTCCCTCAGAAGAAAGGCTCTATGGGTTCTACTCCATCTTCTTCCTTGTATTGAAACAGGTGGGTGGTTTCAGAGCCATTCTTAATCTCAAAAGACTCATAAAATAGGTGAAGAAAACAACCTTTTGGATGGAAACCCTGGCCTTTACAGTGTCATTCCTGTCTTGGCTGCACTTCTTGACTTCAGCAGATCTAAGAGATGCATATATCCATATCCCCATCAGACCGTACCAACACAGACTTTTGAGATTTGCCCATGGCAGGAAGCATCATCAGTATTGAACGCTCCTGTTTGGCCTGTCCTTGACCCCCCAGGATTTTTATAAAGATGTCAGTGGTGATTAATAGCCAGACTCAGGTTGCAGGGAAGGGTACCCCTTCTTGGATTACATCCTTATCAGAGCTTCATCGCAGTCAGCAGCACATAGGCCGCATCTCAGATGTTGAATCTTCTCCAGGTGCATGGCTTCATCATCGGTGCCAAGAGAAGTTCTCTGGTTCCAGCTAGGGCTTTATTTTCTTGCTCCAGAGCCACAGGAGGCCTACCATTGCACTATGTCTCCAAATGCTAGGACTCCCGGTCATGTATAGGAATCATTCCATGGGCACCATCCTGCATCAGAAGTCTTTAAATCTTCATACTAAACGTGTGGGACCACTCTCTGGAACATGTGAAAGATCAAGTAAAGGTTCCAACATAGGTGTTCAACTCCTTACAGTGGTGCTCAGCCCATGACAATGACCACAAAAGCATGCCTATCTTCCTTCCAGATCACTTAGTCTTCATAATTGATGCCAGCCTTGAGTGAGGAAGAAAATGTTTACAGCATAAACCTTCTAGTTGAGAGTAGTCAAGCTAACTCTGCAAAGGTTCCAGTCCTACTTAAGGGGGAACCACATCCTGATATAATCAGACAATACAACCATGGTCACATATTTAAACAGCCAAGGGGGAACAAGGAGTCCAGCACTACACATGGAAGCAATGCAAATAATGAGATGGGCAGAACCGCTTCCCCTTTCCCTCAGAGTGAGTGATCCACACCAAAGGGTCCGGAAGTAAAAAGCAGACTGGTGCAGCATGCTCAGGGTCAGCAACTGAGTGTTGCCTGCATTAGGAGGTTTTCTTGTTCATACATTCGGCCTCCCTTCAACCAGCCTATTCATGAATCATACTAATGCAAAGTGGCCAAAATACTTCACAAGGGAGGCAAACCCCAGATCCATGGGGACACGTGTCTTATCACACAATTGGTCACAGGGCCTCTTTTATGTGTTTCAACCCTTTCCACTATTGGGGAAGATGGTCCAACAAATAAAATGAGAAAAATAATACTGATAACTCCTTGTTGGCTGAGGAGACGTTGGTTATCAGATCTGATAGAGCTGACACTGGAGCCACCACTCCAGCTTCTGAGAAGACTGGACATCCCCTCACAAAGGTCCTCTTCTTCATCCAGACCTAAAACGGATTCAACTAACAGCCTGGCTATTGAGAGAAAGCACTAGAAGGTCTTAGTCTATCCTCCATTGTCATTAAGACATTGCTTTTGTGTAGGTGAGCATCAACATTGAAAACATATGGCTCATCTGCTCCAGATTCAACAACTGATGCCAAGAGCACAATGAAAATCCAGAAGTTCCAACCATTCTGGATTTTTTCCAAGAAGGCATAGACAAAGGTCTTCAGCCCAGTATCATGGTGCATCAGGTGTGTCTTAATAGCATGTTATTTGCAGGATTCTTAGGCTTTCTGACAGACAATCCACAGGTAGTCAGACTCCGAGCATTCGGATTAGCCAGATTGGTGGTCAGGCTGTTTTTCCTAAAATGGGACCTTCCACTAGTTTTGAGAGCCCTGACAAAGTCATCCCTTTGAACCTCTGACTTCAGTGTTCGCCTTTTATCTATGTATTAAGACGTGTTTCTCAAGGAGCTGTCACGTCTGCCCGGGAAGTGTCAGAACTGGCGGCCTTAGCTGTACGGAAGCAGTACTGCATGTTTCCCAAGAACAAGGTGGTGCTCAGGACACTAGAATCCTTTCTTCCTTAGGTAAATTCCTTCTTCAAGATTTCCCAAGAAGTGGTGCTTCCTTTGTTCTGTCGAAAACTGCAACACATAATTGAAAAGGTATGGCAAACCGTAGATGTCAGACGAGTATTGAAAATCTATCTTAAGTGTACAGAATCGACTCCCTATTCCTGTCCTTCCATCTGAAATTCAAGGGACTCAGACTTCTAAGTCTTCCATCGCTAAGTGGTTTAGACTATGTATTGTGGAAACCTACAAATCCTTAGAGGCTCCTGTCCCAGAAGGATTCAAGATGCATTCCACAAGATCCTTAGCAACTTCATGGTTGGAATGACCCAGTCCGTTCACTTAGGAAATTTGCAAAGTTGGCGGTTGACCAACACCTTTATTAAGCACTACAAGGTGGACCTTCTGTCTTCTTCAGAGGACTATTTGGTAGGAAAGTGCTGCAGGTGATATCTCAGAAATAATAGACTTTTGAGCAAGCCCACGAGCTTTTGTTTCATACCTCTCCCTATATCTGTTCACTGCTCGCTTTTTCCCAAACATCCAGAATTGTGGGAGATGCTGGGCTGTAGAATGGAAAATTTCTTACCCATTTTCATTCTGCTAGCACAGAAAGTGTCTCCACATCATGCATCACATGTCAAATATTAAGAGGAATTCTTACCTGTCTGACTGTCTTCCTCGGTCTAATGTGCATAGTGAATTAGAATATTTTTAATAATGATGTTATGTACGTTTTACAATTTGGTAATAACTCCTTTTGTAGCAATCAGAAGCTGGGGTTGGGGGGTGTCATGGGCAAACTGAGCAGCACCAAAACCCAGACATCCAGAATTGTGGGAGGTGCTGCCAGCAGAAAGGAAATGATCAGTAAGACTGATGTTAGGACAGGCACACACACCTGATGTGCTGGCTTTTTAGAATCCCCTTCTGAGGCACCTATCTTTCCCCATCATATCCTTTGTGAATCTCAATGATTTTTCTAGGCAACTAAAAGTTAGGCGTGGGTGACGGTCAGCGTTACCACCTTTGGTTTCTTTGTGAGTCTAGTGCACAGCTGACCTATGTAATTGCGTGATCATCTTATTTTTACTCTTGTTCTCCCCCTCCTGTGCTGTTCATTACACCTTGTCTCAGTTAGATTTCAGGGAAGAGATCAAGTCTCCCAGTGTGTGTGTGTGTGTGCGTGCGTGCAACACCAAGTGCCACAAAGCCTGATTCTCACTGGGACCTTTGGTGCTACCGCAATTTAAATAAATAATTATAAAGACAAGACATTAAATAAAAAGGAAGTTAAAATGGAAAACAAGAAAGAAGTTTAGTGATCTTTCTTTTTAAAAGTTTGAGTTCAGTAAACAATGTTAAGGTTTGCACAAAATTTATTTCTTGTGACTATTCTGTTAATGTTAAAAAAGATGCTGTATTTCCTAATAGCCTCTGGGTTATGAGTTAATTAGTTTTAGCAATCCAATAATATTTCATGTGCACAACTATAAATGTAGCTAACACGACTATTTCAACAAAATAACATACTACAGTGTATTTTTTTTGATTAAAATGATAAGAATGAGTCTAATGTTCAAGTCAACCTAATAAAACTGGGACTTGATTCATGTGGCCCACTTAGGTTATTTGATTTTGGAAGAAAACATGTTTTTCTATATTAACTTCAAAATAGTTTTGTGGTGTTTTTAGAGTCTCACTGAAGTTTTTTTACATATTCCTGGGCATCTTTTCTTATTCTCAATATTTCATCCAAATAAGACATGATTTAATCTTGGCAATACTTGATCCTTTATTTTCTGAAACACTGCAGGTATACTGGATGTGCATAGCAGTAACCTTTCCCATATGAACAGCCCTTTGTGTGTGTTCACAGTAAGGATTTTTTTTTTAAATGTGGCTCTAATGCCATTTCCTAACATGTTTGACTAATCAAGATTGATACATTTCCTCCCTCCTGCCATATAAGCAGAAAAGTCTCGAGGTTTTGGAAGTAGATACTTATCCATCTCCATTCGTATGTTTATAGTGTCTTTTGTGATGTCCATTAATATTTTCACTGCTATCATTTATTGGAAATCATATGCAACTGATGCAGCCTATCCATTGAGTGTCACAGATAAAGTTATTCATTCCAGCTTTTCTAACTGCAGAGTTTAATGCATACAAAGAGACTAAAAATTAAGCATGTTGTCTTCAAAAACACACAGTTTTGCTGTTGCATCTTCTACTACCTCCATGCCTGTTATAAGACAGATACATATTTTTCTTTTAATTCCCCCATTGTATGCAATGCAGTACTACAATAAAGATTAAACAATTGGTCAATTTCTGCAAGTCAGTGAAGGCCCACTTTCTTTAGTCACTATTGGCTGCAGTGATAGGGAGGTACTTCTATTAATTTACAATAACTTAAGGCATCCTAGTAATATTTTCACTCCCTAATTAGAGTTTTTCAAAACTACATCAGTTTCTCTGTGGTATATTGGATAATTTTGTTCCAGAAATCAAAGCTACTACTCTGCCTATACCAATTTTCATTCTCATTTTACATCTTTTATATATACAGTAATCCAGTATTCATCATTTGAGTCCTGTTTATTTTATGCCACATATAATTCTTAGAAATGATCTGATTCATAAGCTGTATTGTCATGGGAATGTTCAGTTTCCGAGACTGGACCCTCCTTTGTCAAAGTGAGCTGATACATGTTAAAATATTGAAAACAAATAAGATTTCTAATTTTCTGTGCTAGAAATAATAAAAATTGGAACATTGCTTGACAGTCACTTGCTAAGATTATAGTGAAGCTTGATAAAGCCCTGCCTCCTTTTACTTGAGTTTTATAACATATGTTTTTCCCTTGCTTCACCTGACTGGGGCCTGGCATCTGAAGGAGTTTTCGCTCTGAGGCTTCTGGTGAAACAGCTTTCTGGCTGGTGGTAGTGTTACCCGCACAATCTAAAGCACCCCACCTTTACCCTACCATGGGTTCAAGGCATAAACTGGTTAATTTAGGCACCCCGCCCTTGCTTGTCCTGGGCTCAGGGCATAACTTTCTGTGGGTTTGCGGGATCTTTTCCCAGAGAAAGAACATTGCACAGTAATATCCTTAACCTATATTTATTAACAATTGATCAACAGAATACACACACTAAGCATACGATGCTCACCACTCCCAATAAGGCCAATCAGGATCAGGTCGTCTGGGGCTCCAGCTTCTGCACGGTATGGTCTGCAGGGTGTGATGGTTTTGGCAGCTCTGATCTTGGGCTGTGTACTGGAGTTAGGTTCCAAAGAACTTCCTTTTGAATCCCAGTTTATATAGTTAAAACTTGGGTCCTACCTAGCCATACCTTAAACAAAGCACTACCAAACAATGTTTTTCACCAATCCTAGGCCATTACAAAACAATTCTTTAATCCATCCTCGCACATTACCCCCTATATACAAGAGTCAATTCAATTTGTAGTGAAACCAGTTTACACAGCAGACAGAAATAATTAAAAATCAGACTGGATCATACAGATAAACAATAGAGAAGTATAGATTTCACAATAACAACTGTTGAGAAGTGATTTCTTGCCAGACAGAATGTTATCAAAGTTTTCTTCAAACACCTTAAGATCTGTTTCTTTATCTGGTGATGGTGGGTACTGTTAGGACAGGAGCAACTTCTTAACAGCCTGTTTTGATGTAATTTAAATGGAACACAAGGATGTGATTTTCTCAGCAACTTAGCTCTCTGTTGTTTTCATTGCAGGAAAAATGCCTCAGACCTTACAGTAGGACAATTTTCTGGATGGAGATTGTATTATTGAAACACAGTAAAATCATGCAATAAACCTACTGTCTTAACATCAGGTACAGAATAAATACAAACACAGGTGCTGACATAATTGCAGACTATAATATTTGAGGGACTTCTGCAATGTAACTGCATTCTGCAAATCATTTTTTAGTCTCCTCCCATTGCCAAGAGAAATGATGTGGAGTTGTCTGACTACACTATGCTTTAGAAGTGTTTACTGATAGTGCTGCTCCTAAAGGCTCACTAGCATAGGAAATTTATCAGTTGTATTATGATCTGATCAATTCTCTGCTCTTGTCTGTGGCCTTGTCCACACAAGAAATCAGTTTCAGTGTAATCAAAGATATGAATTTATACAATATGATTATACTGCTGTAGCCCTCGTGCAGACCTTCTTATTCCAGTATGAGTGCCTTCCCCACCCCAGTTTATGTTGCTTGGGAAGAGGTTTAAGCTACACCAAAAAAAAAATAAAAAATAAAATCCCACTTATACTTGAATAAGATGGGGGAATTATACCTGTATAATTATATCAATATAACTAGTAAAACTGTCCCATGTAGACAAGCCTTCTAGCTAATCTAGGCATTTGTATGGACCGTATTACTGCATTGTCAGAGTGCCATAAACACTAGCTGAAACAAACGAGAGTGTTTTGGTTACAGCATTAATACCTATGGGACTTCTTACAGGTAGGAGTCCAGCTAAAGATTTTGCACCTATGCACTTTGTGTCTTGGGTGTTCATTAATATCTTCAGTTTTCATGGTAAGGGAATGCTTTATAGATGCATAACTGAGCTGCCCAGGACAGAAGCCTGTATGAGGAATGACAAAGTCAGAGGCATTTAAAACCAGATTAGATGTCTGTCTAGCAAGCCTCAATTACTGTAGTATTTGAGCAGCTCATAAGCTTTAATGTATTTATTCTCACAACTCCCCTGTGTGGTAGGAAAGTACCATTCCCATTGTACAGACAGGGAACTGAGGCATAGAGAAATTAAGTAACTTGTCCAAGGTCACCCTGGAAGTGTGTGGCAGAGCAGTGAGATGAACTCAGCTCTCCTAAGTCCCAGGTTAGCATCCTAACCATACTTCAAAGATTAGTTTGTAGAAAGTGTAGTGATGTCTGTCTTGTTTAATTCAATGACAACATTAATTGACCCACAAGAGGTGCATTCTATTTTTATCAATATTGATTCTAGGAATACAGTGTCTTAGTAGGTGGAAACAGGAAACTTGCTAAGAACATGACGTCTAGTGAGAAGTTTGGAAGGCAGATAAAATGAGTCTTTCTGAAGACTTTTCATAGTCTCACAGGATGTTGTTTGTCTACTTAAATTGTAAGCTTCTTAAGGGTTCAAAAAAGAACTAAATAAATTCATGGAGGATAGGTCCATCAATGACTGTTGGCAGGGATGGTGTCCCCAGCCTCTGTTTGCCAGAAGCTGGGAATGGGTGACAGGTTATGGATCACTTGATGATTACCTATTCTGTTCATTCCCTCTGGGGCACCTGGCATTGGCCACTGTCAGAAGATAGGATACTGGGCTAGATGGACCTTTGGTCTGACCCAGTATGGCTGTTTTTATGTTCAGGGACCTTCTTTTTATTCTGTGTTTGTACAGTGCCTAGCACAATGGAGTTCTGGTCCATGAATAGAGCTCTTGGGCACTATAGGAATACAAATAATAATATGTGATGTTGATTTAAAGACACAATAAGAAAGACATGTCTACTCTGAGTAATCTACAATTTAAAGTACATATCAGTTATAAAGGATCAAGTGTGAACATAAGAGCAGATAGTGCTGGAAAAGGGTGCTCAGCAATGGGTGACAAATATTTACCTCTCTTTTTATATAAGTGTAGTGTGTCATACACTTATAAAAAGATACAGTGTCGGAATCTGGGGGGAGCATTGGCCATTATAGCAGGGATAAAGGAGGGACAAGAGAGCATGTGGGGGGGGGGGGGATCAAATCAGTATCTTAGAGATCTGTATACCAATGCAAGAAGTATGGGAAACAAGCAGGAAGAACTTGAAATACCAATTAATAAACATAACTATGACATAGTTGCAAACAGAACTTGGTGGGATAATATGCATGGAATTGGAATATGGGTATAGAAAGGTACAGCTTGCTCAGGAAAGACAGGTAGGGAAAAAAGGGAAGAGGTTTTGCCTTATATTAAAAATGTATGTACTTGGACCAAGATTAGGATGGAGATAAGAGACAGACTTGTTGGAAGTCTCTGGGTAAGCATAAGAGGGGTAACAAGACAAGGGTGATGTCATGGTAGGGGGTCTACTACAGACCACCAACCAGGAAGAAGAGGTGGATGAGGCTTTTTTTAAACAGCTAACAATATCATCCAAAGCACAGGACTTGGTGGTGATGGGGGACTTCAACTACTCCGACATCTGTTGGGAAAATAATACAGCAGGGCACAGATTATCCAACAAGTTCTTGAAATGTATTGGAAACAATTTTTTAGTTCAGTAGGTGGAGAAAGCTACTATGGGAGATGCTGTTCTAGATTTGATTTTGACAAATAGGAAGGAAGTGGTTGAGAAACTGGAAGGCAACTTGGGTGAAAGTGATAATGAAATGGTAGAGTTCATAATTCTAAGGAATGGTAGAAGGGAAAACAGCACAATAAAAACCATGAATTTCAAGAAGGCAGACTTTAGCAAACTCAGGGAGTTGGTAGATCCTCTGGGAAGTAAGTCTAAGTTGGCAGTTTTTCAGAGAGACATAATTAAGGGCATAAGAGCAAGCTATCCCACTGCAAAAAAATATATAGGAAGAGACCCCCAAGAGACCATAGTGGCTTAACCAGGAGATCTTCACTGATCTGAAACTCAAAAAAGAGTCTTACAGAAAATGGAAACTCGTCAAATTACAAAGGATGAATATAAAAAACCCCCACAAGTAAACAAGGACAAAATAAAAAAAGACCAAGGCACAAAATGAGATTAAACTAGCTAGAGATATAAAGGGTAACAAGAAAACATTCTATAAATACATTAGAAGCAAGAGGAAGACCAAGGACAGGGTAGGCCCTTACTCTGTGGGGGGGGGGGGGGGGAGGGACAATAATAGAAAATGTGGAAATGGCAGAAGTGTTAAATGACTTTTGTTTTTTCACCAAAAAAGTTAGTAGCAATTGGGTATCTAACATAGTGAATGCCAGTGAAAATGAGGTAGTATCAAAGGCTAAAATAGAGAAGGAACAAGTTAAAAATTACTTAGGGGAGTTAGATGTCTTCACGTCACCAGGGCCTGATGACATACATCCTAGAATACTCAAGGAGCTGACTGAAGAGAAATCTGAGCTATTGTTGATTATCTTCGAAAGCTCATGGAAGACAGAAGAGAGTCCAGAGGACTGGAAGAGGGTAAATATAGTGCCAATTTATAAAAAGGGGAAGGACAACCCAGGGAATTAGGCCAGTCACTTTAACTTCAGTACCAGGAAAGATAATGGTACAAATAATCAAGCAATCAATTTGCAAATACCTAGAAGATAAGGTGATAAGTAACAGTCAGCATGGATTTGTCGAGAACAAATCATGTCAAACCAACATAATAGCTTTCTTTGACAGGGTAACAAATCTTGTGGATAGTGGGGAAGCAGTATATTTGGTATATCTTGGCTTTTGATACTGTCTCATCTGACCTTCTCATAAACAAACAAGGGAAATATAACCTAGGTGAAATTACTATAAAGTGTGGGCATAACTGGTTGGAAAACCATTCCCATAGAGTAATCATCAATGATTAGCAGTCAAGTTGGAATGGCACATAGAATTGGGTCCCGCAGGGATCAGTTCTGGGTCCAGTTCTGTTGAACATCTTCATCAGTGATTTAGATAATGGCATCAAGAGTACACTTATAAACTTTGTGAACAATACCAAGCTGGGAGGGGTTGCGAGTGCTTTGGAGGTTAGGATTATGATCTGGACAAACTGGAGAAATGGTCTGAAGAAAATAAGATGAAATTCAATAAAGACAAATGCAAAGTACTCCACTTAAGAAGGAACAATCAGTTGCACAAATACAAAATGGGAAATGACTGCCTAGCAAGGAGTACTGCAGAAGGGGATCTGGAAGTTATAGTGGATCACAAGCTAAATATGAGTGAACAGTGTAACACTGTTGCAACAAAAGCAAACATTCTGAGATGTATTAGCAGGAGTGTTTTAACCAAGAAACAAGAAGTAATTCTTCTGCTCTACTCTGTGCTGATCAGGCCTCAACTAGAGAATTGTGTCCTATTCTGGGAGCCATATTTCAGGAAAGATGTGGACAAATGGGAGAAAGTACAGAGAAGAGCAACAAAAATTATTAAATCTCCATTATTGGAGATTTTTAAGAATCTAGAAAACATTGCCTGTGAGGGAAAATTGGGGGGGGGGGGAGGAGAGTTTGTTTAGTCTGGAGAAGAGAAGACTGAGAGGGGACCTGATAACAGTTTTCAAGTACATAAAAGGTTGTTACAATGAGGAGGGAGAAAAAATGTTCTCCTTAGTCTCTGAGAGGACAAGAAGCAGTGGGCTTAAATTGCAGCAAGTGTGTGTGACGTTCCCTTGGTGGCATCTGGACCGGTGATCTGCTAGGTCACTCCAATCCTCGACTCTGGGAGCCAGCCTTACCCTGCTCTGCTGTGAGAACTCCCACTTCCGGGTTGTTCACGCTCAGCCTCTAGCATTTCTTAACTGCAAAGATAGATTTTAAGTGATTATAAGTCAAAGCACAAGAAATCAGATTTGGTCAATTTCAGTCTAAGCTGATCTTTACACTCTTAGTACCCTTACAAATTTAAATGCTTCTCACCGCAGGCTGGCTGGTTGCCGTTCAGCCAGGCTCTCCCCTTTGATCAGTGCTTCAGTCGCTTGGTGGTGGTGTCTGTAGATGGAGATGGAAGAGCAAGAGCATGGCAAACGTCTCTCTCCCTTTTATCATGTTCTTTCTTCCCTCTTGGCTTTGCACCCCCCCCCCCTTCAGAGTCAGGTGAGCATTACCTCATCGTAGTCCTAAACTGACCAAGGGAAGGGGAGGTGACTCACTCGAGAGTCCAACAGATCCTTTGTTGCTGCCTAGACCAGTGTCCTTTGTTTCTGAGGTTGGGCTGAGTTTGTCCCATACATGCCCTGATGAGGTGTGAACTGTCCCTCTGCTCCTAGAGAGTTTTGCCTGGGCTTGTTTTAAGCCATGAGGAAATATTTTCAGCCTCATAACTATATACATGAAATTGCAACCTATAACATTACTATAACAACAATGCTCAGTGCATTATCAGCCTTCTGAAGACACCCGGCATGACAAACTTTACATTGGATACCACACAATCATATTATAAGGATGAACATGGGGGTACTGGGTGTTTCCCTGAAGTACAAAGTGTCACAGGGTGGTTTAGGTTGGACATTAGGAAAAAATTCCTAAGTGTCAGGGTAGTTAAGCACTGGAATAAATTGCCTAGGGAGGTTGTGGAATCTCCATTATTGGAGATTTTTAAGAGCAGGTTAAACACCTATCAAGGGTGGTCTAGATAATACTTAGTCCTGCCATGAGTGCAGGAGACTGTACTAGATGACCTCTCGAGGTCCCTTCCAGTTCTGTGATTCTATGACAATATTGAATAAACGAAGAAAAGATTGCTATTTATTCCTCAAAAGGAAATTTTGTAACTGTTGAGGTTTTATTGCAGATTTTTCTTACATGAGATCTTTAGCCCAAGATTATGGAAGACATCCTCCATCTAAACCCCAAGATTAAACTCTTCAAGGACATGTTTCAGTAGATGAAGAACACAGCTAAAGTGAATACCAAGGACAACTGGTTTAGATTCAAAATTGGAAACTGTTTCGTTATTTTTAGAAATGTTTAGATTTTATGACACTCAAGTAATTTCAGTAGTACAGGTGTGTACAGTGCTTAGTACAGTGGGACCAGAGTCTCTTTCTAGGCACAACTGTAATAAAAATAACGAGGAATGACACAGGAAACACCAAAATATGAATTTTTATGCAGCGTATGTATATAAAGTATGCAAATAGGCATTAAGACAGACTTTTATAAACATGCATAGGCAAATATGAACACAAATTAACACTTGCAGAGATTACAAACGAAGACACAGTACACAAAATATACAATCTTTTGATTCCCACATTCTAAAAATCTATCTAAATCATTAGAAAAAAATAAAGTTCACATCTGGATATAAATCACTGAAAGGCTAAACTATAATTACAGCAGAAAAAGTGGGAGGAGAGGAGGAGAAAAGGATATACAGTTAACTTTCTTTCTCTGGCCTTTTAAGATGACCATATCAGCATTAGCTTGGCTACACTGTATCTCCTGGGTAGTAATAGTGTATTTTATTTATACCGAACTATAAGCATGTATGAGACTTTACCAATAGCCTATGACCCAAATAACCTTCAATTCAAATTACATATACAAGCACAAAGTAGTTGAGAAAGGAGAGCGATGACTGTCAAGCAATTTGGATCTGACGAAGTAGGCATTCACCCACGAAAGCTTATGCCCCAATACATCTGTTAGTCTTAAAGGTGCCACAGGACTCTCTGAAGCAATTTGGCTTGTTTAGGTTGAGCAGACTTCTTGTTGCTCCCTGGTTCTTTAATTATTAAAAAAAAGTTTGTAATATTTTGAAGGAATAGAAGGGCAGAGTGGTGGAAGGCAAGTGGACCAAAGTGAGTTTTTAGGAAAGAGTTGGAGGTGAGCAAAGAATCTCGGTACATGGTCAAAGAGGGATTCCAGGGCACAGTGTTAAATATAGGGACAGGAGTGGAAGAAAGGAAACAATGAGTCATATTTTATAGTATTGCTGATTTGACATCAAAGTTTTGGTACAGTGGCAGTTATTAAAAAGTCAGCATTTTCCATCAGTTGCCACACAGTGTTTTCTGACATTCCTATGGCTGGCAAATATTAACTTTTCTAATTACTTTTACTATACTGTAGAGCAACAGCTTCCATAGTTAAGGTACTTTTAATTAATAAGCCTTATGTTGATAATCTCTAAATTCATTTTGGTAGAAGAAGGATTAGTTTCTGTTGAAGAGCTCACATTAAGACCTCTTTGCACCTGGGAATGTTTTGTGTAAATTTGATGTTAATCTGCCAAGATTTTTTTGAGATACGTGTGTTTTGTACACCCCCCTCCCCCTTTTTATTTTTAAAAGCACTCCTAGTTCTGGTCCTGACTTTGAGTGCTGAGAACACTTTTTGGGGAGGAATCTGGTGTGGTGTGTGTTTCGTTTTGGGATGGTTAGGTTTTTTTTTGTACCCAGTGCTTATACAGTTCTCTCTCACCTATTTTCCTTCTTTTAGATCAGGATTTAGGTTACTTTTTCTTGGGAAAGCCCAGTAGTGATTAGCTTTAATGTAGCAGTTCATACAATATACCACATCATTGCCAATAACAAAGATGTGAACTCACCCACCCCAACCCTGAAAAATAATCTTGATGACCTAACAAACTCCATGAAGCCAATGAAATTCCTAGTCGAGGCTCCTATTCTAATGTGTCTGCTTTAAATATGTTGACAATACAGAAAAATCAGAGAAATCTGATTGAACATATTGTGATGCATGGTATTGGAGAACACTGACATACTGAGGGATGATTTTAAATAACATCAGATTTAATGTTGAATATTCTGTCACTTGTGGCTTTAAACTAGATTATTAACAATATTTCAATGACTATTTTGTTTATATTTAAACAAAAAAAAAACCCCCAAAACCTGTGAATTTATTTGAGAACTTTCAAATATTTTTATGGGTTAATGTACATGAAACAGAAGAATCGTGCTAATAACTTTAACTTACAGATATTTTAAACATTCTTTTATGTAGAAAAGGAAATTCCATTACTGATGTTTGATACTTTGAGTTATGCTTGCATCAATGTTAACCCTCCCATTTTAGATTCATAAGGAGTTAGAATTCAGGACAGATTTTTTTTCCTTCTAATTAGAGATCAAACTAACTCATTTGCCAGATGAATAAATTTACGATGGTGTCACCAGTGAAGCCTTGCAAATTGCAACTGGTATTTTCAAACTAAAATGGCATCGTTTGAAGACATGGATTTACTGGTCTATATAGCACATAGCTATATTTGATGTGCAAGACAGTACATTGTTCCAGACTTAACATGCAGTGTTTTTGTTAAATGCTTGGTGTAGTTTTACTGTGTGTTGAATAAAAGGAATCCACAACTGCATTTTGAAGCTAATATTTTCTTACTTTAAAGGCCATATGAAAATTAATAGATAGTATTTACTTGTCTAAATCTCAGTTTTTTTATGGATTAGAAGAAAAGACTTCCAGATTAACATGATGATGTCACCTTGCTGGTACCTGTGAACAAGCAGCAGAACTAATATATCAGCAAATGCCTACTGGTCTTACAGTTTCAAGACCAAGAGAGTTGTTTAAATAGAGAAAAATGGAATTGATTTGAAATCAGTTCACATTTTATGCTTCTGAGGAGTTGTTAGTAGCAGGCATAGCCAGTGCAGGTTTTTAAACTATAATTTGTTCCCTGTGATGGGGCATTCACCTCTTGTGGACACCTTCTGTCAGCTAGATGCAAGGCTGCTATCTTTCTTGGGTCTGGCACCTCCTGTCGGCTGCTGATCTCACTAGTCAGGTCTTCAGTGGCTCAGCTGTCCAGCCAAGCCCCACACAGTTAATATGCATGAATAAACCCCTTCCTGGGTAAAAAAGATCCATCAAGGACTATCACTGTGCCCCTGTTAGTGTCTTCATTCCTGTCTGTGGGCTCTTGTCTTCACTGGTTCTCACTACCTCAGAGTTCTCCAGCTAGGTCCTCTCTCAAGCTCAGGGGAGAGGGGTAACCAAGAGTTCACCAGACTATCTAGCTGCTGTTACCAGGGTCTTCAGCCCCGTCCCTGAGTCCTTTAAATTCCAGCCCTTTGCTTGGACTTCCAAATGAGCCTTGTCCCCTTCTCGGGGATTAGGCCACTTCCCAGTGGGGGGAACCTGGGCCTATTCACTACTCCAGGTCCCAACCTAGGGACCCCATATTTTTCTTGGTCTTCTTCCCACCGGATCTCTGCCCTGTCACCCATTCTCTTGGGGTTACAGTTCTCAAATCTACTCTATCTTTGCAGAAAGCAAAATGCAACCAGAACTCCATTTCTGGTTCTCTTGAGCTTCTGTGGCCAGAGTGGAGCACCCTTCATTATTGCCCCAGTCCCAGCCAGGAACTCAACTACTAATGCCCCTGAAGCTCTTTTAACTGAGACTGCTGGGCTCTTATTGGCTGCTTCTTATGAAGCCTCTCTTGAAAGGCATGAAGGACCCACCTTCGCTGCAGTAGGGTCATGGGGCCTCCAGCAGGGGACCTCAAAGGACCTGGTACACCCTTTCACATACCTCTTCCTGCAGAGAGGATGGGGAGGGGGTGCTCTATTGAGGATAACATCCCTTCCTATACAGTCTTTACCCTGCTTGCTCAGGGTCTCCTCTCCTAGGCTTCTCTTGGTGCAAGACTTCTGAATGTAAAATCTCCCTTTTCACAAGGTGATTGGTCCTTGAGGAGGAAATGGGTCCAGCCTTAGGTGTGACCCAATTAGCTCTTCTCCACAGGTACAGAAAATAAGCAGAGCCACATAACAAGCAGATGTGTGGCTAAATCAGGCATGGAGTGTAGATAAGAGATAAGCCTGTACAGTCAAAGGGGAGAGAGGGAAACTCTGGGTACGAAGTCCTGGAAGTTGAGAGACTCCAGGGAGCAGGAGCATTGCATGAAATATTCTACATAATGACTCTTCCTGGCTCTTAGTCAGAGGGCTGGGGATGCAAGTCTGCAGGGAGCAGGAGCCAGCTAGGAAGACTGTAGTGTGGAGAGCAAATCTGCTAGAAGAAAGCAGCAGGGATGGAACTAAGAACCCTACATAAAGGGTTGTGAACCAGCTTGGAAGGCTGGGTGGGAGTTCTTGTGTTTCCTTTTAAACTTTGTTAGTAAACCTAGGCCCCCAAGGAGAGGTGTTACTCAATACATGAAAGTCTATGTCAAAGTTATTGAGGTGCCTAAAAATGGGAACCCGAGGCAGTGGGTGGGCAGTGCTGCTATAGGCCTGAACTACCAAGCCCTTATTCTGGAGATTTTTTGTGTGACCTCTAATAAAGGTCAAAAGAATTAAAATAAGTGTGAATTCTCCCTGTGCACATCTGCAAGTCTCTGTTCTTCGTGCTTTATAGTGTTCTATGAGAACCAATCAGTTAGCTAATGTTACTGTATTCCTATGCTATTGAGTGGATCACATCCACTGTCTAATCATCCAAGTTGTGATCACTGCACTCGCATTACCATACCACTTTTGAAGTACACTTTGATCACTTGACAGCTATTTCTCCTTATGCATGTTCGTATTTTTTATGGTCTGTTACTGTGCTTATTGTAACGGTCTCTGCACACAGGTTTTCAAGTTTGGGTTCTCTGTGCATCAGGAATTGTTCCTCTTCATGTCCCCTGAGAAGCTTGTCCTCTCTTTTTTTCTCAAGAACATTTAATCCTTCCACATTCAAGACATCACACTTTCTTTGCTTTGTCTTTATGTAAAGCACCCTATGATTGAGTCCTTTACTCTCCTGATATTCAAGACATATTTGATGCTCCTTTGAATAGGACATAATCAGGCAGAAAATCAGGCGCTTTGTTCATCCTTCATGCATTTCAGAGAGACTAAGTAGGTATCTAGTGTGAGACTTCCACTCTACTGCACCAATATCCTTAGATTAAATCTATGTCAGTTATTTGGAATTAAAGCCACACTAGCAAAGCAGTTGTGGTTCAGACCACAATGATCTTGTTATCAATGGTTTACAACTTTTTAAAATGAAAACATTTTGGGATGAAATCTCTCATATTTCCAGGTCCCAAGTACTGGGTTTGGGGGTGCGTGTGTGTGTGTGTGTGTGTGTGTGTGTGTTGGAAATTTGAAGGAAAGCTAGTGAGTTGTTATACGTCAGGGAGTGTTTTTCAGTTGGTGGGCCGGGGGGACCAAAACAAAACTACTTCTGCAGTTGAACATTTATATGGTGGTCAGATAACTTAAAAATATAGTTTCAGTTTAAGATACTACACTTGGCATAATACAAAGACTTCAAGAAACAAATCTGTTTGAGAAATAAAAGTTATTAATGAGTGAAAACGATATGCTGCTTGAGTAATGTTCTTTCTTTGACTTAAATGCACACAAAATGAATTATCAAAATATACAGTATAAATTCTGTAAACATACAAAATAAGCTGCCTAAACTGGACTAAATGGGCAATAGAGGCTGTTTTGGAGGAATACATTAAAGTGCAATGAAATCATCTTACTGTTCACAAATAATTATTTTTAATATGTTCTTTGTTCATTATTTGCTTGTAGTATACTTCTCATATTATTTTTAACAAATTTTGCTTCCACACATTTGCACGATGATTGTGTTAATAAAAGAGGACTCATTTCCTGGGAAGCTGAAAAAATGTCTTGCTTAAAGGCAGTCTTGCCTGTATATTATTTCTTGTTTAGTCTCTTGTCTTTTTTACTAGAAACCAGACTCTGGTACTTGTCATTTCATCTGTTTCTATTAATTAGTCCCTGCCTGGATATACAATCCTGTTTTCTGACACTGTCATCATCTCTAGACCAATGCATTTGATGTAATGAACAGGTATGATCCCATTTAAGGCATAAGCAACAGGACCAAGTTGGCTCATTAGAGACAAAAGTCTAGTTTTCATATAAGGTGCCACAAGTAGTTTGGAACATGGGAATTTGAGGTAAACCCAGGGATCCATCACTTACCGTGTGATGTCCCTGACTTTGGCCAATGTCCAGGAGCTTCATGTGTGTGTGTGTGTGTGTGTGTGTGTGTGTGTGGACAATGAAAGAACACTCTGGATATTAGAAATTTTCTTCTTAACCCCAGGCATTTTAGTGATTGGATTATGCCCTGAAGTATGAGTGATTTACATTACTTAGGGGACAGGTCCTCTGTGTGTGTGTGTGTGTGTGTAATTTTCCATAAACAATCATTTTATATATATGTGTGTGTACATATACATGCATATTGTGTGTATAGATACACACGTGTATATACGCATCTGTTATTTATGGGAAATGTGTGTGTGCATGCATATATATATATACATGTGTGTATGTACACACACATATATATACAAACACATGCATAAAGTATTCGTGTGTATACATTTTCCATAAACAACTTTATTCAAAAGGATTTAAGGTTGTCTGTGTGACATTTCTCCCATGCAAACTCTAAAAAGCAAGGAAATACCAAATTATGGGACATCTCTTCATTGACTCTTAATGCTCACACGGTATATTGTCACTGTCAGTGACAGACTCCTCACATTTTTACAAAGAACTTTTTTCTTCCTCCAACAAATAAGGAAACATGCTACACCCAACACATTAATCTCCTTCATACTATAATGCAAAACTGAGTGCAGCCTGAGTTACATCATCAAATAGTCAGGTTTGACATATCCCAAGTTAACTGTATTGCATGTTATGTGTTTATGGCGGAAGCATGAGACTGGTGGGATAGAGAAGTGAAGAGAGCTATTAGTGAGGCTAGAGAAGGAAGAATAGAGGAGGTAGGAATGCATAATGGTTACTTTCACTAGGAAATAGTAAAAAATGATAAAGGACAAAATGAAAACTTGGCAAAGCACATGGAGCGTCTGCCAGCTTAACAGATTGTGGTCCTGAGAGTCGGAGCAGAGTTTAAGTTAAAACCTGGGATGGGTGCAGATGAAGACAGTCACCTGGAACATGTTGAAAGCTTGTGATGATGAGACCACTGATTAAAATTATTGAACTTTTCAATAAAGTATGGGACCAAGAAAAGCCTCCAGAACAATGGAAAAATGGCACTGTGATCAAAATACCAAAAGAAAGGTGACCTAAGTAATTATATTAAATGGAAAAGTGTTACATTCCTTTCAGTGATAGACAAAGTCTTCTGCATATCATCTTCTGTAGAATAAAAGAAGCAGTTGTAGCAAAGCTAAGGGAAGAGCAGGCTGAGTTTAGAATGAAAAAAAATTGTGTAAATCAGATTTTCACTCTGACTAGTCATTGAAGAGAGCATCAAATAACAAAAACCATTTATTGTAAACTTCAGAGGCATTCAGAAAGCGTTTGATGGCCTCCATCACAATTCACTCTGGAATATCTTGAAATGTTATAGTCTACTAATAACAATAATTGTCATCTAGGCTTTCTATCTTCTTTTGCTGTGTAGAGTTACCTAACATCTGCCATGGCAAGTGTGCCATTGGGCAGCTGGAAGAAGACCTAAAAGGTACCGACTGAAAGAATCCCTCCATGAAATGGTACTTAGGGTATGTGTACACTACAGTGGCTATAGCAGCATAGCTATGGCGCTGCCACTGTGCCACTATAGTGCTATAATGTCGATGCTTCCTATGTCGACCAAAGGTTTTTTTCCATCAATGTATTTAGTGCACCTCTCCAAGAAGCGGTAGCTAGGTCAATGGAAGAATTCTTCTGTTGATCTGTGTTTACAGTGGTGTTAGGTCAACCTAACTAGGTTGCACAGAATGTGAAATTTTTCCCCACCCTGACCCATGTAGCTGGGTTGATCTACTTTTTTAGGTGTAGACCAGGCCATAGAGGAGGAAAGGTTTTGAGACTTACAACACCGAGGACAGGCAAAGAGTGGCCCAAGATAGACAGGTATGACTGAGCCTTTTTCTTGCCCTAAGTGACATCTGACAGTGCGGAAAGGATCAGATTCTGTCAGAACAACTAACAAAGTTGACAAAAGAGATAGGAAAGGTGTCAAATTCAATTTCGAAGAGCGAGAGTTTCAAATGGAGACTGGACATCCAAAAAGAGATGACGGTGGGATATATTCAGATGAAAGATTGGAAGTGGAGAGATATTATTACTGTTTAACTATTATTTAACTCCCCCAAAGTGTGCTATATGCTTCAGAGACATGCAAATGACAAGTGGCATGTTTTGAAGAGTTTGTGTTTTGTTTAATTACAACATGTAATATGATGAGTGATAGCAAACAAGTTGGAATGGGAAGATGCCAATAATATTAGCATTACGTTTGCCAAGTGCATATCTATATTTAGGAATGCAGGAATTACCATACTTAATCAGACCCAAGGTCCATTTATACCAATATATTATGTTTCTGATAATTCCAGAACCAGATACACCAGAGGAAGATGTAAGAACCCAGAAGTAGGGAGACGTGGGATAATCTGTCCTCTATATAGGTCTCATTCTAGACTCTAGTAGTTAGAGATTGATCTGTGCCCCAAAACACAGAATTTTTGTCATGAATTATATTATTATAACTCCTGGATATTCTTGATATCCTTAAAAATATCCAATCTCTGTTTGAATCCTGTTAAGTTCTTGTCTTCAGTGACTTCCTATGGCAACAAGGTCTTCATTTTAATCACATGTTGTGTGAAAAAGTATTTCCTTTTATTGGTTTTGAATTTCCCAACTTTTAATTTAATTGAATGTTCCTTTATTCTTGTGTTAAAAAACTGGGAACTTCCATTCTGCCTGTCAACCTTTTCCGTCTCATTCTTTATTTTATACACTTTTTTATCATGTTCCAGTCTTGATTGTCTTCTTTCTATTTATTAGTGTACTTTTTAAAAAAAAAAATCAGGTTAATTTCTTAAATATCTTTTTTTATTATGGAGCAACTGGAGGGTAAAGGAGACTAGCTGGAATGTGACAGAATGAATGTGAAAAGATGAAGGGGAAAGGTGAAGAGGTAGGAGGGATGAGGAGAGGAAGATGATGGAGAATGTTGAAAATTCTCTCCCACTCTGGTTTCTCAAAGGCCTTGGTTTCTCGAATGCACTCTCTCATGAGAGGAACTTTAACATACCTTGTCTTTGAAAAATGGGGAAGTCGTCATGTGTCTGCTGCATTGAATCTCTGGCAAATTTGTCTCAATTTGCCATGGAAGATTGAATTAGAGATTTCTCCTTAGGTTGGATTTCCTCAACAGAATAATGCATGTAATTGTATTATTCTGCACCAATTTTACTCTTACAAAAATCATAAAATCTCCACTGTGTACAGGGAAGAAAATCAATTTATGTATCAAAAAGAAATCATAATGCAAAGGAGATGATACAAATTACACAATTAAAAAGTGATTATTTTACAGTGATTTGGTACTCTAAAGATTGCCTTGAGGTTTATGCAAACTAAACTAGAATAATAAGAAAAATTATATTTGAAAATGGTTTCTATCTACAAGTACAGGTAACATACAAACTCTTACGTGAAAAGAAATATCTCATTGCAACAAAAGCTTATCTGAGTGTATCTGATCAAGACATTTCATACATGTCATCATTACATTAAAACGTTGTTATATAGTCATAAGTAGACTTTTTTTTCCAGTAGAGACTGAATATCAGTACAGAGGGCAGACGGCAATGTTAAAAATGAATTAACCTAATTATACCATTTAAATAGCTATCTCGGTATTGTCTTCAGCTTCATCAACCTCATATTTGTGGTCTGAATTAGAGTGAGGGAGCCTAATTATCTCTTTCTTAACTAGACCCTGTAATTGACCTTTTAAAAGGTGGCTGTTATTACAGATTCAACTTTTTTATGCCAATACAAAACTATTAACTTTATTGGGTGAAGTAAAATATTTTAAGAAGAGGAGGTATTAGAATGTTTTAATGGAGATGAGTGAAGAATAGACAGGAACCATCAGTCTCCTTCTTTATGTTTAAACTATTAACTGTTTGTATCACATTATTGTCTTGCGCTTATTTTATAAGATATGTTTTAATCCTTTTCTGTATCTGATTTATAAAACTCAGATTATTTACTCATATCTAAGTCATTTTTTTAACTTTTTGATAGGTTGAATCTACACAGAGCATGATCAGGATTTTGGGCCTTTCGGCTACATTACCCAATTACCTTGATGTTGCCACATTTCTACATGTTAATCCCTACATTGGACTATTCTATTTCGATGGCCGTTTTCGACCTGTACCACTTGGGCAGACATTTATAGGAATTAAAACAACAAATAAGGTAAATGACTATGGAAAATCTGAAAGATTTTTTTGGACATTTATACACAGTTATGGATTCCAGCATGTGTGTTTATAAATGCCTTCCTACCTATCTGGGCAGTGGCGGATACTCCAGATTATATTATTCTTTAGTGCAGGAGCCTCCTGCATCGTAAGTAGATCTCTTCTCAAACACACAGGCTCAGAAGTTACTTTCAAATTTTCAGAATAATACCATCTTGTATAACTTAGACTGGAACTTAGAATTTTCGCTGTGGTTAAACACCATTTTATCTCCTTTGTACTCTCCCCATTAAGCACAGTGTTTGATAACAGGATGGATCTAGACTGTTCTCAGTGGTAGCAGATGACCGAACAAGGAGTAGCGGTCTCAAGTTGCAGTGGGGGAGTGCTACTAGGAAAAACTTTTTCACTAGGGGGGTGGTGAAGCACTGGAATGGGTTACCTAGGGAGGTGGTGGAATCTCCTTCCTTGGAGGTTTTTAAGGTCAGGCTTTACAAAGCCCTGACTGGGATGATTTAGTTGGGAATTGGTCCTGCTTTGAGCAGGGGGTTGGACTAGATGACCTCCTGAGGTCCCTTCCAACCCTGATATTCTATGATTCTATAACAAAGCTCTATCCTGATTAAACACAGTGATTGTCATCAGTTGGTGAGTTTCCTTACCAAGTCTTGTTGTGAAGTGTGTTTTCAAATCAGATTGTTCTGACCAGTTCTCTCATTTCAGTCCTTATCTTTGGTGGAAATTATGGAATTAGATTTGTTTTGCTGTTAGGATACGTGAGAAGTAACAGCACTCAACTTGGTGGAAAGTACTCAAACGGTTTGGACATAAACGTTAAAAATACGATTTGATGTTTGGGTGACCAGGCAGCAATTGGGAAAAATTGGGACAGGGGGACATTGGGGGTAATAGGAGCCTATATAAGAAAAAAGACACAAAAATCGGGACTGTCCCTATAAAATCGGGACATCTGGTCATCCTATCTGATGTACTGAATGCCATATGAGTAATTATGATCAAAATCTGTCATAGGACAGCTATCAGCTTTGATGCATGCAGTTTGATAGCAAGAGACATGAAGGTAGTCTTTAACCCAGTCTTTCATATTCTTTTCCAAAATGAGAAATAGAGAGAAAATATAACCAAGGTATACACATCATGTAAAGTTAACTATATTTGTATTAGAATTCATACTGCATATTAAATCAGTCTGAGATAAATGTACTTGACACTTAAAACAAATACTAATTCTGCAGTTAAATACAAGTTAAATATACATCTTTCAGTGATTTTGCTTAGAAATAATTCCTCTATGTTTTACTCTCTGATTGCTAAAGCAAAGTAAGATAAATCATATTTTATAGCCCAACTTGTGATACTACCTTAGAATATACTACTAGTCTGTATGTTGCCTATTATTTTTAAATTGCATTTTCAACCAAAAGTTAGTTTCAGAGCTCCATCGATAATATGGTATGTTTTTAAAACAGTGAAAAATGACTTTCTCATTAGGTTCTTTAAATAATTCACTCCATCCGCAATGCAGAAAAGAAAGGTGCCTTAAAACCATAGGGGAGCCATTTCACGTCTGTGCACACAGGGATAAGTTTACCATATGGTACTTATTATGATGTGCATATTTTAACCTTCATTAATTGTTTCAAGTACCTTCAATAATATTTGCTGTTGCCTTTCTTTAATCATTTCTTAATACTTCATTTGAATTTTTAGTTTATTCGTACTGTATCGTTAGAAAAAGGCAAAGATGTAGTTTCCTAATAGCAACTTTGGAATAAGCTTTATAACTTTTAAATTAAAGGAAACAACTATTTCAGGTATGTCACAAAGTATTGTTGAAATGACCATGAAATAACTAGTTCTTCTCCCTCCCTTTCTGCCTCCTCCCCCCCCCAAAAAATGCTAACAAGGAAGTGAAATGATCAATGAATTACCCCTCCTCAGATGAAAAAAAAGGTAGACCGATGAGATGCTTCCATTAATACCATAGGCTATGAAAAAGTCCTTGTATTGCTAAGAAGAATGTCATCAGAAATTTGAGATAGAAAAAACATTGTGGAGTCAATTGAATGTGCCTTACAGCAGCTGGCATCTTCAATGAAGAATGCAGAGTATTGAATCTCCAAGTCAGAAGATTACTTCCAGGACAATATAGGAACCGAACCTACCCAAACACAGTGTGAGACCTTGCAGAACCAGGTCTCTTTCTACACTCTCCCATCTCTCCCATGACCAAGGAGACAGCACAAATGTGTTTGTGGGGCCAACAAGCAACTCTTGACACAACCCACTAAAGCAGTTGTTAGGTCTAATACTAGCATTGTTATTCCTTGGTAGAAGGAGATCATCAGCCAACACAACGCAGTGTTCATAGCTGGTCTGGCAAATATCAAGGAGCTGTGAGGCAGCTAGATACTGTGAGAGTTGCCTTGCCACAACTTTCTCAGTAACCTTATCCGAAAAAGTGAAGATTGGCCAATTAGCAATCTGTTTCCAGATTGTGTCCATAGACTGCTCACAAGGCCCCTTCAAAACAGACAGCATCTTCCTCTCTTTAGTAGAAGCAGCCATAATAACGAACCATAAGGGGCCCTATCATTTCCCCACATACTTTCAGGAGCTAGGAGGCACATGGGTCTAAGGCAGGGGTTCTCAAACTGGGGGTCAGAACCCCTCAGGGGGTCACGAGGTTATTAAACGGGGGGGTCGCAAGCTGTCAACCTCCATCCCAAACCCCGTTTTGCCTCCAGTATTTATAATGGTGTTAAATATATATTAAAATGTTTTTAATTTATAAGGGGGGAGGGGGTCACACTCAGAGGCTTGCTATGTGAAAGGGGTCACCAGTAAAAAAGTTTGAGAGCCACTGGTCTAAGGCATTGGTCTGATGTTTTTCAAACACCTCTCCTACCTCAGTGAGTAATGAATGCCAAAACTTAAACAGAAAACACCTTTGCATTTGTCCCCCTCTAGTTATTGTTCTGTTCAAAAGGGCAGATACATCTCAGCCCAGATCGGAAGGTTCTCCCTCTCTTCTTCCCCCCTCCCACCCACGCCGAAAAATACCTAATGGTTGGATTGGAAAAGCTTAGCTAAAGTACTTCCTTGTTGGCTGGAATTGTTTTTCACTTAACATTATCTCAGTTAAGTAGGATTTGTCCAAAAGAGCTATAGAATAGGAAACATGCATCAGCTTATACGAAAAAGTAATATCCAGTGCCAAGAATGTCTCGATCCACTATTAGTCATTTTAATTAGGTGCTGAAAGTTTGACAAACTGGATGGGGTTTTCTCATTTGCAACATAAAACAAACTGGTTTTGTGTCCCTAGTGTAGAAAGTGGATAAAATTCTTAGGTACATGAGTTAATGCATATTTGTTTCTTTGCTGTTCTTAAGTCCGGACACTAGATCAGGGTTAGGCAACCTATGGCATGCATGCCAAAGGTGGCACGTGAGCTGATTTTCAGTGGCACTCACACTGCCCGGGTCCTGGCCACCGGTCCGGGGGGGCTCTGCATTTTAATTTAATTTTAAATGAAGCTTCTTAAACATTTTTAAAAACCTTATTTACTTTACATACAACAATAGTTTAGTTATATATTATAGACTTATTAAAAGAGACCTTCTAAAAACGTTAAAATGTATTACTGGCTCGTGAAACCTTAAATTGGAGTGAATAAATGAAGACTCGGCACACCACTTCTGAAAGGTTGCTGACCCCCGCACTAGATAATGATAGTGCTTTTTTTCCTCTGTTTTATTTGATATGGTTAGAGAACCATTAGCCACAGTGTACAACCTGGCCTGCACAAAATTAAAATTGGCCAAAGAAAGTACAAAATAATTCTCTCCTGTTTAAGTGAAAACAGATCACACAATTTCAAAACTTACTGACATTTGTACAAAAGTTTTGTTCCATACCAGTGTTGAACATCAATTAGGCAGAAATTCCAGTCAGAGATTCTTTCCATCTCCTAACGTGGCCTGAAGCACAATTTTGCTTGATATGACTTTAAATGTAGTATATGGTTAAAAGAAAGATTGAGACCATAATAAAATCAGTTTATGTGAACAAATGACTCTTCGACAAATTTGAGATAAAAATAATAAGATCGATTGGATATTGTGAATTTACAGTATGGTTTGAGCTCACTAGCCTTATACATGCCACCACTTTTTCCTTTTCTTTTTACTGATAGTATGTTTAAAACATTTCTGTAGGGAGAAGATAATGGTGTGCAAATCCCACTAACAATTTTTCGATCAATAAATGAGAATTTCCTTCTCAACCCTCAAATTGTGCTTAGATTTTTCTTGTTTTTGTTTGTTAGTTTTACAAGCTTTACTGTGGCACCAAGAAATAATAGAGAGTCCCCCAGCTTGGCTACACATATAAAGGGAACTCTTTCAATCTTTCCCAAGTTTGTTGTTTATGTTGATGTATTTAAGTACCTATGAGACAAATCTGTAATTGATGCTGCTAGGAAGGCTTGGTTGAGATTAGCAGCACATCTAAAATGTCACCAACTGTTGCATAAAGATTTTTGTCTTTTAAGGAAACTGTAATAGATGGAAAACTGCTAATTTGAATACACTGATTAGGGAATATATATTCTGTCCCAACTAATACAAAAGGATCGTTTAAAAACTCATCTGTCAAATGTCTTTTTTTCCCCCCTTAAATGAACAAAATGAGCTATCGACTGAGTGTCAGCTCTGACTTTGAATTTCCTTGTTTCATTTTGTCACAACCTTAATGTTATATAACCTTTGTTTGAATGTAAGCAGTGATATTGAGAGAGTCAGACAAATATGTGCATGTTTATCTAAATTGCATAGATCTTCAGTTTGCAATGGTTATATTTAAATGAAGGACTCATCCCCAATAGTCTGTAATACTCTCCTACAAGAGCTAATAAGATATGGACAAAGTTACTGGCATAATACCTTAAATGTTTTTAACTAAAGCCACATTTAGTGATTGAGAGTCACTTGATAATCTTATTTTAATGTTACTCTTTACATCCTTGCACAGCACTGTCTTCTCTCACTTGCATCATGTCAAAAATTTTGATACTAAGATCTTGGTACGGAATTACTGATAAATAATAACATGATGGATTAATAGAACACTGTGTAAAAAGGGTCTGCTACTCTGCAAAATTGTTTCCACTTCCCATGACATTACATACACCTATAGAGAATCCTTTTAATACTAGCTGGAATTATTTGAATTTATGTGGGGGAAATGAACAATGACTTAGAAAGCTGATTTTATATCTGTGGATGTTACTATATGGATAGCAAATAAATTTTGCTTTATTAACCAATTCTTAGATGTGGTTGATATTCAAACACTTGTATTTAATTTTGTTAGACCCACTATGCTTTGTGCATATGCTAGTAGGACTTCGGTATGACAGGAAAAAAACTAGGTGTTTTTATATTGTATTTTTTATTAGATGTTAATGTTTGTTTCTAATAAGTATTTGGGTGGATTCCTTTAAATTGATTTAATATAAAGTATGTTTCAACTAGAATGAAAGACTGCCTTTTACTTTCAGTTGGTAATGTGTCACTTATTACTATCCAGGTGCAGCAGATGAATAATATGGACGAAGTATGTTATGAAAATGTTTTGAAGCAAATAACAGCTGGACACCAGGTATATTTATTTTTTTATTGTGTTTTTACTCAGAATCTGTTTCTTGAAAAAAATCTGAACAAGAATATTTAGTTTGTATTTTAAAGAAATGCTTTATTTTCCTCTTCTGTGTTCTAAGACGATTAACTCAGAGGCTTGATTTCTGAGTTCTTCTAAGCAGTAAAGTATTTTAATGAGAAATATTATCATGCATGAAAACTTACAGACTAAATGTTAACTTTTAACTAAGAAGCATAAGGCTGGAAAATACCTAGTATTTTGGTATAGCACTTTAAAACAACTGTTGTTGTTATTATATCAAATGATTATAATTGGTTTTGAATCATAATGCATGGCAGGTCTAGATTTTAGACTTATTACATTTTATAATAAAAATAAAATAGAAGTTATAGAACTCATCATGAAATTGTTTCTGAACAGATTCCCCATACCAACTGAACAACCTGCTTTTACTAGGGTTTGATGTATCAATAAATCAGCCATAGACAATTGGGGGATGTGTAAATATATTTGCTCTTATAATGGTAGTAATGCAGTTCATTACTGAGAAGTCCATCTCTTTAACAGATTTCACTTCTTCCTTTCCATTTACCTAGGAGGTCATTAAACCAATAGTCTCTCAATGATGCTGTTCAAAGTTTGCTGTAAATTGTCACTCAGGAAAGAGATAAACTATTCTAAAGTATAGTTTTAAATGTAGCTAAGTGTAACTTTAGTGATCAGAATTTCTTTCAGTCTCTGGCCTACTTCCTAATCCCACCTACATTTTTAAGAGGTGTACTATCTGAGATTAATATGTACATCACGTGCAAAGAATTCATTGTTTTTTACATGTTTAGCCGAGCATCTCCTATCTCTTGCTCTTTGAAGTGTCCCATCTAAAAATCACAATTAGTCCTCCAGTTCAGTCTGCAATGGAGGTTTCTGAAGTGCCTTTTTAGGTTTCATGCTGATGTCCAGTCAAGAAGCAGTTTGGGGTGTGGTTATTATCCACATGTCTGAATTGTTTATCACTCTTTTATTTCCTGCTTCTGGATCACCAGCTTTTAGAGCCTCATCTCCTCCTTGGTGCATCTAGGACAAGTCGCCATGGTCCTTATGGTGCATGGCCAGTGCAGCAACAAATGCTAGCACGTGCTCAATCCCTCCATGGTAACGCCAGTAAAAGATCTAGAGGTAAAAGAGATTTCAGTTCCCTTCCCAAAAACATCTTTGAGAGGGATTTCAAAGTATGGTCTGTTTCTCAGAAGAAATATTTGGTCAGGACTAGAGGAAGTGGATGTTGAAAATGAGAGAAATTACCTCAAAGGTCCTCAGTCTTCAAGGTCCCATAATGAGTCAGTGTCAACCTCCTATTCTCCTCCTCTTGATGATGTATTGTCAAGAAATGGCACCACAGTCCATATGGCCGAAGCATTAGAGAAATGACTTTCAGTCACAAGTAATGCACACAGAATCTCTGATCTCATCAAAGTTAAAGTAAAGGAGAGGAAACCCATTTGGTTGTTACAGGCAAGGTGGATTTTAACTCAGTGTTGCTCACAGTGTATCAGATGTAAGTAGCTTGAAGGATATCTCAAAAAAACAGATGTGATTGAAAAAACAATCTTACAGAAAATGGTAAAATGCATATTGAAATTACCAACACATTTTCATTTTTCTTTTTAGTTTGAAGATTTAAAATATGCTTGTTTCTATATTAAGTACTATATAAAACTATATGGAACAGGCTGATTGTCTGTGTAGTCTGGCATCCTGCCCCCGACAATGCAGAATGCTTCAAAAGAATCATAAACCTGCCCATAATCCACATGACATTGCAATAGATTATGATCGCTTGAAGATGAAGGAATTTTTTTAACGACTCTAGCAGGTGATTGGTGTGTTCTTTCTTTTTATCCTAGCCTGGTGTAACTGCAGAGTCTATTCTCTGAATATGTAGTCTTTTATACTTCTTACTAATCCATTTGCTGTCATACTACTCTGCAGCAGTGAGTGCTGTAGATTAATATGAACCATGTTGGGCAAATTAGTCACTCTTGCTATCCAACATTATATAAAAATGTGTAGCAAAAAGGTAGACATTAATGTGTCTCTGAATCCTCTGCTCCCAGGTGGGAGGAGAGAGAGCACCCCTGGAAGGAATTTTTGAATCCTTTGAGAGTAGCATTTGTTTTTCTAGAATTGTCATTCAGTGACAATGTTTTACTCCTTGTTTTACAAATGTTTTTGCATCCAGGTTGGGCATGAGCCTGTTTCTTTAATATTACCTATTATGTTTTGCCATTCTATATTTTTAGATATGTCTCAAGCTACTTACTTCCTGAGAGTGTGAATTATGTGCACATCGTATCTGCAAATCGGTTCCTCTCCTTTACATGTAAATCTGCTTCCTTGTAAAATATTTTAGAGGATTATTTCACCTAGCTAAGGGTCATGCTTTTTGGAATATTTCTTTACATCCTTTAGGCTGTCTATGTGCAATTTAGTAACTAGCTGGAAGGTTCTAGGTGCTGAGGTGATAGTGTATGACTGTCAGAAGAGGGATATCTCATGTTAGTCTCTACTTACAGGAGTTGGCAACCTTTCAGAAGTGGTGTGCTGAGTCTTCATTTATTCACTCGAATTTAAGGTTTCGCGTGCCAGTAATACATTTTAACTTTTTAGAAGGTCTCTTTCTATAAGTCTATAATATATAACTAAACTATTGTTGTATGTAAAGTAAATAAAGTTTTTAAAATTAAATTAAAATGCAGAGACTCCTCCCCCCCCCCCCCCCCCGGGACTGGTGGCCAGGACCTGTCCAGCAAGAGTGCTATTGAAAATCAGCTCGTGTGCCGCCTTTGGCATGCGTGCCATAGGTTGCCTACCCTGCTCTACTATCACTACTTCAGATGACCAAAAAGCTGTATGCTGTGTCTCACACTGGAACACAGGACACAATAATGAGAATCCTGTGTGACAGAAGCAGAATTAGAGGGAAAATAACTATCCTTTTTTAAAATCCAGAACAGGAATTAGTACTTCCCTTCTGTGCTTATCAAGTTTCCTCAGTATGGTCTTGTGAGAGTCTTTACCAAAAATGTTGCTAGTTGGAAAGTCTTAGGGCTGGTCTACACTACTGCGGGTAAGTCTATCTAACTTACGCAGCTTCGGTTACGTTAATAACACAACGGAAGTTGACGTAGTTAGATCCCCTTACCACGGTGGCCACACTGCGCTGTGTTTACTTATTTTATTTACTCAGACTGAAGTCATGCTGGTTTGTCTGAATCACATTATTATACTACGGTTTGCAGTGTGATATTCAGCTGAAGTTGTATGTTCCTGTGTTTAATGGATGCAATGTGCATTTTCATTTTTAAAGAGTAAGCACAGTAGGAGGTAGTTTATTCTACATAGGCATGTGTTATGACAGATGGAGAAAATCTTTTCATGTTGATTTTTCAACAGTCATACTCTGCAAGACTTCAAGCTCTTCCTGGCTACTGGGAAATTAAAAGTTGGTGATTCAGCCTTTAATTTTGATCCATCTGCTCAAACTAATGAGACGTCTCATTTGTAGGCTTCACTTTGAATTACCAAATGCAAGTTGAGCTATATAGTTCCTCTGAGTGACCTCTTCCCCTCTCTTGTGGAAAACGATAATAATGGATGACTTAGGCCTACCATGTTTTGTTCCTGTTATGTAAACTTTCTTACAGCTACTAAGAAAACAGCGATTAGAAAATGGCTCAAAAGTTGCTATGTGCTTTTTAAGTTAAACTGCTCTTTCTGTAGTTGACTAAAAATGTAGATTTCCATCACAAGATTTTTTTTATCAAAATACCCCCCCCTTAAGATTTCAAGTGACAACTCTTGAAGCCATTAAAATTGAAACATAATAAAGGTTTTCTGAAAACGTTGATACATGCTTAGCATCAGCTGTTGTATCTTTGTTCCCCATGCACACACCAAACTTACTCTGTTCTCATTTTTGTATTGTTTTTCCCATATCCACCTGTTGGTTAGATCTTCCTGGCATATTTTCTTTGTTTTTAATAAATGATTGATTCTTTTAAGAAAAAACATTTGATAATACACAGATGGAGATAGAGTATAGGCTGTAGCATCAGAGAGGGAAACGGCAATCCTACTAACAGCGATTACCTTCTCAGCCAGTGTTGGTGGGATTTCATGAGAATGGCACGCAGTTGCTTTGTTCCCAAAATGTAAACCAGGCACAAATGATCCTAAAATTGGATGAAGTAATTGAATTCAACTACAGTGATGTAAGTCTTAATATGTGTTACAACTGAAGTGAGAAACCACGTACATTTGTTTTTTCTAGTTTACTTTTAACAACACAAATTCTGCTTTTCTTATCTTTGCAACTTAGCAAATCTTTCTATTTCAAAACAAGTTTTATGTTTCTCAGTGTTTCATCTGGAAGCTTCTAGTTACTTTACACATGCCGTTACTTACGTCTTCTAGAAGAAATCCCACACATTATCAATCATCTGCCTTTGCAGAAATCTCTCAGCTGCTCAAGCAATCAAACTGGTGTTTTACCATACCTTCCCTCCTTCCCATCGCCCTTCCTGTGCCCAAGAGCTGATCATTTCTGAAGTCCCTGCTTAATATCGTAGGAAGCCATTTCAGTGCTGTTGTTATAGATTATTTAATATATTACCAATTGAATGGACAATAAGGTTGCTTTCACATTTCTTTTTTCATTATTCTCTTTGTAGTCACAATTTTTCACCATAACTACATTTTCAGTTTCATAACTTCACAAGCAGTGCATAGTTGCATACTAAACAGAACCAAATAAAAAAATGAGGAGGACTTGTTGCATCATATCCTTACGTTTTTTACATTGTTGGACAGATGTCAATCTCTCTGTTGTTATTACATGGATTTTGTTTTAATGAAGATATTCTGCTCCATTTCCATTCTCCTACAAATGATCTTTTTGAATCAATTTCACCCATGATATATTTACAAGATACAATGAATAGAACAGTTTTTGTGAAGTTACACAGGATATATAAAAACAGGCGGAGTGTCATATCAGGCTGTATGACATCCTTAAGACTGTGACAGATGTTGCAACTCCATGCAGTATCTTTGGAAGAAAATACTGTATTACGTTTATAAATGGTTTTAATGGGCCAGGGAGTACCTGCAACTCCAGAAGGGGAGGGTTGCCACAGCTCCTCTAGGAACTAAAAACTATGAGGCTAGGGGGTGATTGAGGTGACTCACTCAGGTTGTAGCTACCTCCAGAGAGAGAGCACCTTTTGGAAGGCTTGAATATACTGGTTCAAAGTGAGTTTTCCAGAGACAATTGAAAAAGAAAGGCTTTTAGCATAAAGCCCAACCCTTCTGGATCAGTCTGGGTCAGAAAGACTTTGGTCTATTAGGGCCCCATAAGATTGATGGGAGACCTCTGGTAAGCTTTTAACATGTATATAGGAATGCTTATTTTGTTTTATTTTATTTTATTTTATTTTATTTATATATGTAGTGTGTGTTTTCTCTAATGCTTTTACCTTAAGAATAAATGTGCTTGCTTAGAAGGAGCTGAATGGTAACTTGTAACTGCTAATTTTCGTCAGTCTTTTAGATAGAAGTTTGGGTATACAAATAAAAAAAATCTTTTGTGAAAAGTGTTTGCTTTCCTAAAGAATCTTTGATTGATTTTTTTTTTCTGTTCCGATTTTCACTTGCCAAAACTGGGTGGGGTGGGATCAGTTTTCAGGTTTTCAATGAAAAGTTGAAAGTTTCTGCCAAAAAAATAACACTTTCTGACCAGCTCTATCTCTGGGTTTCACTGGATGACGATGAGAGAATGTGTGGCATAACTGGGCATGGAATATGTGGACACTTACAGTCTGTGGAGAGCTCTTTTGCCTGGAAAAATGTGTTCTTGCACACTGATCAGGTTCGGATGTCTAAGTAACTTCGTTCCCAACTCCTTTCCACTCAGATCCCATTTATTTTTTGTGTGGCCTTCTTTTCTGTCTCATGCCATTGTTGGCCTCTTGCTATTTTATCTCCTTGTCTCTGTACTGAGCAAGAGCTGATCTCAGATTGTCCCCATCAGCTCTGAAAAGGCTTGCTGCTGAGAATTTCAGTCATATTGTCACTTAAATACATAGGTGATTTGTGGTTGACAGGACTTCCTTGGTAAAGATTGTATACAAAAAACTAACAGAAAATTTAAGTTTCCTGCACCAAAACATTGCCTATAAATAGTTTATAAAATATGAAATAATGGCATCCTTTTTTATCAAGGTCTTTTGAGAAAATAATGCTTTCCCCAAGTTGCACTTGTGACCCTTTCTAGCTTTTTTCTGAAGTTCCCCTGACAGCTTGAAGGACCCCTCTGTTCCTGCAGCCTTTTTTGTTGCACAGGTGATGCTTTCTCTTATGTTACTTAAGTAGGATTAACATCCGTCAGTATTTCCCCGGACATGTCCTGCTTTTGCGTCTTTAAATAGCTGTCCGGGAGGAATTGGTAAGAAGGTTAAAAAGTCTGGGATTTTCCCCCCTCCTCTCCCTCCCTCCCTCCCTTCCATGCAGAGTGCGGCGCGGCTGATTGGGCAGCTGGGCCTGATTGAACCGCTCTCATTGGCCTCCAGCAGCCAGAGCCCCTCCCCTGCTCCCCCCTGCTGCCTGCAGCCCGGTGTAACGACACAAACAGCCCCACCGGCAGCGTGTTTTGCCTACATGTGGAGCCAGCATCTGACCGGCATGGGCATGGTAAGGGGAGTCCCGGGGGGCAGTCAGGGAGCAGGGGGAAGGTTGGATGGGTCCCCGTCCTCCACCTGCCACCCCCCCTCCGCGTGTCCGCCCCCCCTCCCGGCAGCAACTGCTTTCTGCTGCCCCAGGGTCCTAATGCTCCCCATCCACTAATGGCAAGGCAGGCTGCCCTTACCCTGCCTTTCCACCCTAGCCCTGAGCCTCTCCAATGCCCCAAACCCCTCATCCCCAGCCCTCATCCCCCCACACCGTAATCCTCTGCCCCAGCCCTGAGCCCCCTCCTGCATCATGAACCCCTCATCCTCAAACCCACAGCCCTCACACCTGCACCCCCTCCTATCCCCAAACTCCCTCCCAAACCCCCTCCCCCTTCCCACACACCCCCTCCTGTCCTCAAACTCCCTCCCAAAGCCTGCACCCCCACCCTTTGTACCGCCTCCCACCCCCAAACTCCATCCCAGAGCCCGCACCCCTCACCCCCTCCTGCACATCCACCCCCTGCCCCAGCCCGGAGCCTGCACCCAGCACCCAAACTCTATCCCAGAGCTTGCACCCCTCCTGCACCCTAATCCCCAGCCCAGGACCAGTACCCCAGACCTCCTCCCTCCCAGTCCTCTGTTCCCCATGCCTCATATACTGTTTCAACAGGCCTCTGATATCTACTTCTCTGCATTATACTCTATTGTTTTCTGACTCTTACTGAACTTTGTAATGTTTTCTATTACTTCCCAACCATAGGGATTCTGTTGCTAGCTTTTCTGTTCCTTAGCCACTACTGTTTAATCCTTTGCCATTTGACTGTTTCATAGGTCCTAACCTGGGCTATCTGAAATTCTGCCTTAGGTGCTCTCTTCTCTTCTCAAGTCCGTCCTTTCTTTTGAAAAACTTTTAAGAAACATCTTGCCCCAGTTCCTGCCCACAACCTTGTGAATGTTTTTCATGCAGCTCTGAAGTTGCTGAGTCTGCTGCTCTTTTGTATTACAATTTTTCTCCCCCAAGCTCTGCTACCCCTAGGCACCATTGGCCTTTCCTACAGTATAGAATTGCACTTACAATTCTACTGAAATGCTGTAATTTCTGATAATGCAGTTTGTTCTCACTAACTTTGGCTCATATAAAATTACACAGGATATCTACACTTAGCACCCACTGTCAAGGTTACAATACTGGTATATTATTGGTACCCATACCACAGTTCACAGCATAGGCCCGCAAAAAGGAGTATCAATTCCTAGTTGGAGAATTCCTGTACCAACATTTGTTTTAAATGTGAACTACATAAATTATGAGGAGTCCGGTGGTACCTTAAAGACTAACAGATGTATTTGGGCATAAGCTTTCTTGGGTAAAAAAAACCCCACTTCTTCAGATGCATGAAGTGAAAATTACAGAAACAGGCATAAATATACTGGCACATGAAGAGAAGAGAGTTACCTTACAAGTGAAGAACCAGTGTTGACAAGGCCAATTTAGTCAGGGTGGATGTGGTCCACTCCCAATAATTGATGAGGAGATGTCAATACCAAGAGAGGGAAAATTGCTTTTGTAGTGAGCCAGCCACTCCCAGTCCCTATTCAAGCCCAAATTATTGGTGTTAAGTTTGCAAATGAATTGTAAGCTCTGCAGTTCTCTTTGAAGTCTGTTTTTGAAGTTTTTTTGTTGAATGATGGCTACTTTTAAATCTGTTGTTGAATCTCGAGATTGAAGTGTTCTCCTACTGGCTTTTGTATGTTACCATTCCCGATGTCTGATTTGTGTCCATTTATCCTTTTACGTAGAGACTGTCCGGTTTGACCAATGTACATGGCAGAGGGGCATTGCTGGCACATGATGACGTATATCACATTAGTAGACGTGCAGGTGAATGAGCCCATGATGGTGTGGCTGATGTAATTGGGTCCTTTGATGGTGTCACTAGAGTAGATATGGGAACAGAGTAGGCAACGGGGCTTGTTACAGGGATTGGTTCCTGGGTTAGTGTTTCTGTGGTGTATAGTTGCTGGTGAGTATTTGCTTCAGGTTGGGGAGCTGTCTGTCCAGCTAGCCAGTATCCTGTCTTCCGACAGTGGCCAATGCCAGGTACTTCAGAGGCAATGAATAGAACAGGTAATCATCAAGTGATCCATCCCCTGTCACCCAGCAGAAACAAAACATTTGAGAGAGGATTTTAAAACAATAATCCACTCAGAAGCCTATCTTACCCAAAGGCTTACCATCCCTTGATGGTACTCTACGTAGGCCTAAATTCTTTGGACACTCTGGTGGGTACCTATGTGAGTGCCACAACAACTACTTCCCACTTGATAGAGAATTCCTTTAAATCCAGCCAAAGTTCCTTTGTTCATGTCAGTTTCTGTGCTTTGGCCCTGTTTGTCCAAACCATTTTGGTAGGTTCTGTAGGAGATTGAGGCAGACTCTTCAGAACCAATGGCTCAGTCATTTTGCTCTAACAACCTTCAAAGTTTACCATGGGATGACTTATCTTAAGACATTGTTTCTCTCCTACTTGCTTTTACTTATAGCCTTCTATAAAACTAAGCCAATATATTCTAGGGCTACTGAGTTTTTTTTAATTTAACCCTCCCTCCAAAAAAATAAACAAACCACTTATTAAAAACACCGCACTTAAAAACAAACAAATTGTTTATCCAGTAAAAAGAAGAAAAACAGCAGAAATGGTTATTTTTATCTTGTCTACACTGAGCAGTAAAGCCAACTATGGGAATGTAATTTCTAAAGTGCACTAACGTGTTGCACATTATTTGGTCCCAGTACACACACTGCTGATGCAAACTAAAGGTTTTCTAGTGCACTTTAACATAGTGATGATTGAAACAGTACTATGTTAAAGGGCACTAGGGAACATTACAAAGAGATTACTGTTTACGGTGTATACAAACAGGCTCAATCCCCCCTGATTTTTGGATATTACATAAAACTCAAAAATTGCTAGAAATAAACCTCACAAAATGAAATTAATAAACCCTGAAATACAGAAACCTTATATTTGTACAATAAGTATTCCAATAATCTGGTCACCATAACAATATGCATGAATTATTACAGAGCAGCACCATGTCCACCATATTCACTTTTATTGTTGCAAATAGAAGGGCAGTATTAAATAACCGAAGTAAGAAAGTAAAAATAGAAGACGGTGTTTATTGTATATTTAAAAACAGGATGAGGGAGCAAATGGGAACAGAAGGGAAAACTTAAATGTCTTGAACATGGCGATCATTGTAAGATTGTATATCTGCTGAGGATGTAGGGTGAACTGAGCAGGTTGATGGTTGAAAAAGACTTTGGCAAAGATTTTATTTATTTGTGACTGATAACACTGTGGGGAGGGTCAAGTGCAATTGAATAACTAGAAGGGGATAGAGGGAACAGGTTTTGAAATGATTGAAGACACATTGGCAAGCATAGCCTTTTAAAATTATTTATGTGGAATTTCAAGTGCAGAAGATAAGGATGAATAGTTGGGTTCTGGCACATGGAATTGAAGGAGAGAGATTGGTTATCTGTTCATGTTACTCACATTTTTGTTTGGATGCATGTATCATGAGAACACTAATATTAGAGAAGTCTATTTGTGGTTGGGCGTGAAACTGAGTGCAATTAAATACCTAGCAAAGCTTTTCATTTACTAGTTTAGCGTTAGACTTCTTTTTCACTGCTATGCATGTGATCTCCTGCTTGTTAAACATTACATTGACATTAATTTTGAAGGGCATAGAAATAATGATACTTACCAAAAACAAATAACTTCCATCATTGTCTTTCATCTTTATTGGTAACAATTAATGGGGTAATATTTCTACCTTCTATTTTATATTGCTGACTAGTCATCATTCAAAGAGATGAGAATGATCTAAAAGTGAGATGGGGCACAAGGGAGGGGATCAGAAAATGGAGTAAGAATCTCCTTTTGCAGTAGATTGTTTTAGGCACCTTCTTGGATCCCATTTTTACTGTCAGTGTCTGCAGAATAAGGAGTCTGGAAACTCTCCTCAACAGTAAACAGCTGCAACCACTGAAGAGCTCATCAGACATAAATTACTGAATTTTTCGCCATTTTTCCCTTCCAGTGATAAAAATGTGTGCATAGCTCACCCTGCATTTCACAATACTAGGAGATGCTTACAAACTTATTATTTAATATGTAGGGATTGCACTTTGAATCTGACATTGTTTCTGCATTATTGTTTTTATAAAAGTAATCCATATTTGGGTTGCTTAATAAAAAAAAAAGTTGAGATTTTTATAGCAGAGCTGGAGGCTAGAGCACTGAAACCTAACTTTATAAATTTCACAGAGGTTAGCTCTCTTGGGAAAGTAGATGTCAATGGGACTTTGGTCCTTTTGTAAATCCCACTACACACCTATCTATGTTTTAATGTGCCTAAATATCTTTTTAAATCTTGCCCTACATATCTAACAGCAGTTGAATATCCTCTTTTCTGCCATTGGTAGCTAGTTAATAATGTTTTTTGTTAATCTTTCACATACAAGATGAAACTCCACATTCTTGGATCTAAAATATCTTGAGAATCCACCCAGGACAGACCTTTCCCTATCAGAAGGAGTGCAGGATTATGAACACGTAACTGCAGAACCAATTATTCCAATGAATATATTGGCTCATGGTGTTGTGACCCGAAAGGTCACTGTGGTATCTCCAGTCGTCACTGAATCTCAAGCAAAACTGTGCAAGATCTTGAAATGAGATTGACTGGAAGAAACGAGGCCTTATTTTAAATGATTTAAAACAAATTCACACCAGTGACCCCCTAAAGTAACAGCAGAGATGCTGATAAAAATACATCAGTTTCTACACAAAACACAACTACAATGAACAAAAAATATGTAAGCAGAGTTAACATAAAAGGAAACAGTAAATAAATGCATGAAGGTGCAGTCTGAAAGTTTCAAATGCACAAACAAGAGTTAAGTGTAGAGCAGGGGTGGGCAAACTTTTTGGCCTGAGGGCCACATCGGGTTTTGTAAATTGTATAGAGGGGCGGTTAGGAGAGGGGGTCGTGGCACGGCCCCCACCACCTATCTGCCCCCTCCCAGACTCCTGCTCCATCCAATCCCCCCTGTTCCCTGACAGCCCCTCAGGAACCCCTGCCCCATCCACAGAGCCCCGCTCCCTGTCCCCTGACCGCCCCGGACTCCTGCCGCCCCATCCAACCCTTCCTCTCATTCCTGACGGCCCCCCGGGACCTCTGCCCCATCTAACCATCCCTTCTCCCTACCCCCTGCTGCCCCATCCAACCCCCCCTACTTCCTGACTGCCGCCCCGGGACCCCTGCCCCCATTCAACCACCCCGACCCCTATCCACACCACCACCCCGAACTCCCCTGCCCTCTAGCCAACCCCCTCTGCTCCCTGCCCCCTTACTGTGCTGCCTGGAGCACCGGTGGCTGGCGACGCTACAGCCGGGCCACGCCACCGCCACCACCACTCAGCACAGAGACCGGGGCAGGCCTGGCTCTGCAGCTGCGCTGCCCCAGGAGCTCACAGCCCCACCGCCCAGAGCACTGCGCCAGCAACAGAGCGAGCGAGCTGAGGCTGCGGGGGAGGAGGGACAGCAGGGGAGGGGCCGGGGGCTAGCCTCCTAGGCCAGGAGCTCAGGGGCCGGGCAGGACGGTCCCGCGGGCCGGATGTGGCCTGCAGGCCGTAGTTTGCCCGCCTCTGGTGTAGAGTTAAGATTAGTTCTAAAGTTTGATGTAGAAGAGCTTTAAAATGATGCACAGACAAAAATGCACATTCCTGTATGCTATATGTATCTAATCGGTTTTAATTTGTGTATTTTAATGTGCCTGGTGCAAATGGCAGGAAATACAACTTTAAGCTTCATCCTTACAGTATCAAGTCTATATTTTCTACCCCTTAGTGCACTTGTGTGCCGTAGGGCTCTCTTTTCTTTCAAGAGTGATATCCATTGAGAAGAAGACTCACCAGTCAATGTTGCTAGATTGTGAGGTATTTGACCGGTCCAAAAATAATTGGTCAGTTGACCAGTCAGATATTATCAAATAATAATAAAAATGGTCAAGTATTTTAAAATACTAATTTATTCGAATACTAACCAAAAAAAGTAATACTTTGTGGTCTCCAATGGGCTTAGCCTTTGGCAACATCTATACTGCACATGACTGATGGTAGTGGGTAGGGCATGTATAGCTGCACGCTGCAGTGAAAAGCAGGCTGTATCCACACTGGTGTGTGTAGCTACATGCATCAGTGAAAGGCTGTGGGATGGGAGGGGAAAGACAGCAGGAAAAGGCTCTGGAGGTAGGGAACTGCCGAAGACTTTCCCTGCTGCCTCCCCCTGCCAGAACCTTTCCCCGCTGCTGGAGTCTTTCACTGAAGCAGGGAAAGGCTCCAGCAGTGGGGAGCTATTGATTCCCATGCTTGGTCCTTCTCAGTGTTAATACCATTCTAAAGATTAAACTGCCCCAGTACAGTTGGAGCTCCTGAAAATATTGTGTCTCAGGGCTTATCTAGACAGTGTGGAAATGCGTGACAGTGGCGTGTGAATTCTAAAGTGCATCGACATGTTGCACATTAACTGACCTGAATAGACCCTGCTGGCATACCCTGAAAGTTCCCTAGTGTGCACATTGGTGCACTTTAGAATTCAACACCCTCCCCAAGTGAATTACTGCACTGTATAGACGAGCCCTCAGTAAAGCACAAGGTCTCCAAAAGCAGGTGATAATCACCACTGTGCTGTCCTTAAACTTGGTGCAGCATGCCTGCCTCCCCCCAGGGTAACTTCTGAAGTTCTGATTTTTTTAAATGCATTTATACTTATTATCTTTTTCAGTTATTTTCTACATTCAGTCGACAGTATGCAGTTTGCTTGCTGAGATTGGGCCTGCTGGATTATTTCATCAGAATTTACATACTTAATTACAATTTGCTACATTCCTATGCTCCTGTTCTGCATGCAGACTTTATATTAAAATGCTACAAATTAGTTTAATAATGCATTAGAAGAAGCAGAAGGTTTAGTTAAATTATCACGTGGCACTGATTTTAGTCCTTTATTCTGTCCTCAATCCTGGGGTTATCAGTGTCATGGACCAGGCCTACTTATCATAAAAGATTATATTTTAAATTCAAATATACAAAGCTCCTGTTTGTGTTACATATATTGTACATCTTGGATTAACTTAATATCTGTAATAGTTTTCTGTTTACCATAATTAACTTGAACGTGGCAGTACTTAGAAATTACTTCTTGTTTTTCTTACAACAGTTACCTTAGACCAGAAAAAGAAATCTAAGCAGCTATTTTAAACCTATTATATTAAATTGTCAGAAGTGAATTTGACAGATATTAATTTCATCTGTAAGAATGATGGATTGAATTTCTTTATTATCTGGTTTCCAGCTGTTATTTGGGCTCAGAAGCCATGGGAAGATAGAAGTTTAATAAGCTTAGTTACCACAAGCAACTGTTGACAACTTTTTTATAGCTGTGTCATTAGATAAGATTTAATAAACAATATTTTCCTAGGAGGTCTCTCTAGAATTTGGTGCCTTGAGGATTAAATTTTCTTCCAGGGAAGACTACTCTACTTTCTACTCACACTTGTGGCTACTTAATAATACTGAAAGATTACCTGATTATTCAAATTTATATTTTCTGTTCTGGAGTTATCATCAAGACTCTCATTCCATAACCATAGCTAGAGGGCTCATATCAATCTGTCCTTCTTTTTGCTTTCTTGTCCTCTTACATTATTTCTACATTGCTTCAGTTTCATTTTATTGTGCAAATAATTTGTGACACTCTGCTGGGGTTACCAGAATTGGGTTACTGTGTTATCCCTCTCAGCATCAACAAGTGAGAGCTGCTGCTAAACTATGTGTTAACTCCCTGACACATCATCTTGTCTGCCTTTCCAGCAATCTCTTCAGGACTCTGCTAGTCCCAACCTTGCCTAGCAGGTACAATCAGTTGAACGCCATTTGCTCCTAGAGACAGCACACAGCAGCTTATTGCCTTAACTGGGGTAAACAAACACTCTGTTTCAATCAAAGCACTGAACTGGCTTGTAGTAAAAGTAAAATAATTTTATTAATGAAAGGATATAGGTTTAAGTTATATCAACTATAAGGAAATAAAGATAGAAATAGTTATAAACAAACAGGTAAAAATATGGTCCTAAGACTTCAATCTAATTTAACAAACTAGATAGGGCCAGGGGACGATCGAGGCATGTAAGGAGCACTCAAAGAAGATAAGGCCGTTGCAGAGCTAGTAAATGAATTCTTTGCATCAGTCTTCACTGCAAATGATGTTCGGTGACAAATCTGAGGAACAGTCCCAGATAGAGGTGTTAATAGAAGAGGGGTTTGGAACGAATTGATAAACTAAACAGCAGTGAGTCACCAGGACCAGATGGTATTCACCCAAGAGTTTTGAAGGAACTCAAAAATGAAATTGCAGAACTATTAACAGTGGTATGTAACCCATTGCTTATATCAGCCTTTGTACCAGTTGTCTGGAGGGTAGCTAATGTAACAGTGATTTAAAAAAAAAGCTTCAGAGGTGATCCTAGCAATTACAGGCCAGTAAGCCTAACTTCAGTACCAGGCAAATTGTTTTAAACTGAAGTAAATAACAGAAGTATGAGAACAGATGAACACGATATGTCAGGGAACAGTCAACCTGGCTTTTGTAAAGGGATATCATGCCTCACCAATTTATTAGAATTCTCGGAGAGTGTCAACAAACACATGGACAAGGGTAAACAAGTTGGTATACTTTACTTGGACTTTCAGGAAGCCAAAGGGTCTAAAGCAAATTACGCAGTCATGGGATAAGTGGGAAGGTCCTCTAATGGATAAGTAACTGATTAAAAGATAAGAAATAATTTTACTTATTAGAAAAGCAACTTCTAACCAAAAGAACTCATGGTCATAGACACCCAGATTTCCACACTTTCTTTGATTTTTACTAATATGTTATGTTATTTCTTTTTATTAGAAACATTGTAGCTGTTCAGATATTTTGTCAGCTAAAGCAAAGGCGTAATTATTCCTGACTACGTGGTGTTCTCGCTTTCAGCTAAGGTGGCTGGGTACACAAAATGGCTGAGGTTATGTCAATTCCAGTTTTCTTGTAACACCATGAGACCTATGCTGTTCAACTTATTCATAAAGAATTTGAAAAGGGGGGGGGGGGTAAAGTTTGAAGACAATATTAAATTACTCAGGGTAGTTAAGTCCAAAGGTGACTGCAAAGAGTTATAAAGGGATTTCACAAAACTTGGATGACTGGGCAACGAAATAACAGATGAAATTCATTGTTAAGTGCAAAGTAATTCATGTTGGGAAAAAATAACCCCAACTATATGTACAAAATGAAGGGGTCTAAATTAGCTGTTTCAACTCAAGAAAGAGATCTTTAAGTCATTGTGGATAGTTCTCTGAAAACATCTGCTCAATGTGCAGTGGCAGTCAGAAAGGTAAACAATGTTAGGAACCATTAAGAAAGGGATAGATAAAAAGGCAGAAAATAGCAGCATGCCACTACAAAACTCCATGGTACGCCAACATCTTGTATACTGGGTGCAGTTCTGGTATCCTCATCTCAAAAAAGATATATATTAAAATTGGAAAAGGTACCAAGAAGGGCAACTGAAATGATTAAGATATGGAACAGTTTCCATACAAGGAGAAATTAAAAAGACAGGGACTATTGAGCTTAGAAAAGAGATGACTAAGGGAGGGATATGATGGGGTCTATAAAATCATAAATGGTGTGGAGAAAGTGAATAGGGAAGTGTTATTCATCCCCTTCACATAACACAAGAACCAGGGGTCACCCAATGATATTAATAGGCAGCAGGTTTAAAACAAACATAAGGAAGTATTTCTTCACACAATGCCCAGTCAGCCAGTGGAACTCATTGCCTGGGAATGTTGTGAAGACCAAAAGTATAACTGGGTTTAAAAAAGAGCTAGATACGTTCATGGAAGATAGGTCCATCAATGGCTGTTAGCCAAGATGGTCAGGGACACAACCCTGTGTACCAATTGTCCCTAAACTTCTGACTGCCAGAAGCTGTAACTGGTTGATGGGATGTTTCACTCTTTAATTGCCCTATTCAGTTCATTCCCTCTGAAACATCTGGCATTGGCCACTGTTAGAAGACAGGTTATGGACCATTGATCTGACCTAGCATGGCCATTCTGATGTTCTTATGTTAAGACATTTTTCTCACCAGTCTTTCTTCCAGCATGGATGACCAGGCCCCTTAACCCTTCTCCGAGCTCAAAATGCTCAGTTTCTTTGTCTCCTCAGGTAAAGGATAAATTAGGGGTTTGCTCTCCCTCTCTTTATAGTCCAGTGAACCTTTGAAAATGTGTCCCCAGATAAAGTTCCTTTTCACTGCTGGGAGGGACATCATGCTGTCTGGTATAGCCTCTATGCTGGTTCCTTCCAGCTGGTGATTCTTTTCAATGTAAATGATCTCTTCCTGTAACCTCTGATACAAATGAATAGCCCATTGAATTTCACCACACCTGGTTTGAGGTGTCAGCTTCTTTCCTTTGTCTGGAGAAAACCGGTAGATCAACGCCCCCTACTATGCCTGGTTAAACACATTTGTCACATATTTCTAGCACATCTGTAAAATTCTTTGTGGGTTAACTGTACATACAGCACACAAGAATATTGATAATCAGTGAGTTACTAGTTTTCCAGGGATAGATTACGTGCCACGTTTTGGGTAAATATAATGACAACAATGGTCCATCTGGCCTTGGGGTGCTCGTAGGATTGTAATATTATATTGCAGTTTAGAAGTAAAAATACAAAACTGAGAAAAAGCAGCTTGTAGCCAGCTCTAGCTTATAGTGTAGGTCAGGCCATACCCCCTGAATGGCATTGCAGGGCCTGCTAGCTAATTACAGCTGCACTTACTATGAATTGCTATTGATAAGTTTTGCTATTTTCAATAATTTTTCGAGAAATTAAGTAGTCAGTTTCAGAGACACATTTTTATTTCAATTTTTAAACATGGTATTCTCACCAAATCCTAGACAATATTATCTAATTATGATATAGGGCTCCTAATTATCCATTATCCATAATAGATCCTTGATACAATTTTAAATATAGTTATGGTAGGTAACAGAATTTTCTGTCTAAAATAACCCAAGGTTGGTATCTGCCTTAGGGTATGTCTACACTATGAAATTAGGTCAATTTTATAGAAGTCAATTTTTAGAAATCAATTTTATACAGTTGATTACATATATCCACACTAAGCGCATTAAGTCGGCGGAGTACATCCTCACTGCCGTGGCTAGCATCCACTTACAGAGCAGTGCACTGTGGGTAGCTATCTCACAGTTCCCGCACTCTCCACCGCCCATTGGAATTCTGGGTTAAGCTCCCAATGCCTGATGGGGCAAAAACATTGTCATGGGTGGTTTTGGGTACATGTCATCAGTCGCCCCTCCCTCCGTGAAAGCAACAGCAGACAATTGTTTTGTGCCTTTTTTTCCTGGGTTACCCGTGCAGATGCCATACCACAGCAAGCATGGAACCCGCTCAGCTCACCATCACCGCTGCTGTTGTGGGCAAGTCTACTGTGGGGGCTGCTGTGATCCAAGTAGCCAATGCAGTCAATCATTGACATTCTGTTATCAAGGGTAGTGACTCTGGGAAATGTGCGGGCCTTTTTAGATTTTAGGTGCATCATATTCCTGACCTTTGTCCTGGTGAAGAAGTCTTGCAGCCGTACATTCCAGTCCGGTCGGCGCTGTAACACCCCATAGCACTTCTATGGTTGACACATGTAACAGCTCCAGGGCTCTTGCTCTTTTGCCTTGGCCAAGGTACCTTGCCCTACCTCCAAGCATTTGACACCGAAGCACCTTCAGCAGCTATCATTGCTACACAGCAGCAGCTCCTTGCCTTCGCAGCAGACGGTGCTAACCATCCTTAACGGACATGTAGCTTGGCTGGGGGTTCTGGGATCGTCTTCCCTGCCCAGCTCCTAGCAACCTCCAGGGCATGGTGTACAACACCACCGCTTCCGCTGCAACTCTGCTCTCCTGCTCCCCAGTGACGAGCTCGGGGGATCCGTTCTGGTCCTCCTGGGTGCTTCTGGCAGCAGACGGTGCAGTAGGACTGCTAACCGTCCTCATCCACCACTTCCGCTGCAACTCTGCTCTCCTGCTTGGGGGTTCCGTTCATGAAGCCTGGACAGTAGTAAGGAGCAGTTCAACTATAGGCTGAGCAAGTGCAGAATGGTGGTAGAATGTGCCTTTGGACGTTTAAAAGCTCGCTGGCGCTGTTGGTCAGTCCTCAGAGCCAACATTCCCATTGTTGTTGCTGCTTGCTGTGTGCTCCATAATATCTGAGAGAGTAAGGGGGAGATGTTTATGGAGGGGTGAGAGGTTGAGGCAAATTGCTAGGCATCCGATTTTGAGCAGCCAGACACCAGGGCGATTAGAAGAGCACAGCAAGGCGTGCTGCACATCAGAGAGGCTTTGACAACCAGTTTCGTGACTGGCCAGGCTTTGGTGTGACAGTTGTGTGTTTTTCTCCTTGATGCAAACCCACCCACTTTGTTGATTTTAATTCCCTGTAAGCCAACCACCCTCCCCCCTTTGAAATAAAGTAACTATTGTTTTGAAACCATGCATTCTTTCTTTATTAATTAAAAATAAAATGAGATAATGGACAAGGTAGCCTTGGTGGAGTGGGGGAGGAGGGAAGCACAAGGCCACATTGCTTATTGTAGCCACACTAGAAATCAAACGGTTTGAATGACAGCCTTCTGTTGCTTGGGCCATCCTCTGCAGTGGAGTGGCTGGGTGCCGAGAGTCTCCCCCAACCTCGTTCTTGGGCATCTGGGTGAGGAGGCTATGGAACATGGGGAGGAGGATAGGTGGTTATACGGTGGATGCAGCAGGGGTCTATGCTCTTGGCTTTCCTGCAGCTCCAACGGACACTTCATCATGTCCATTTGCTCCCCCATTAGCCTCAGCATCGCATCCTGCCTCCGCTCTTCGCGCTCACTTAATTTTTTCCTGGTTCTGCCACTGAATGCCTACATGCATTAAACTGTGCCCTATCAGTGCGGGAGAACTGCATGAGCTCAGAAAACATGTCATCGTGAGTGTATTTTTTTCGCCTTCTAATCTGCGATAACCTCAGGGACGGAGACGATAGGGGGAACCTAGAAACATTCTACACTCAAGGATTCTGGGGGGACTGCATGGTCACTTGTGCTGCTGAGTTTGCCACACTGACTAGAGCGGTCACAATGGAGCACTCTGGGATGGAGCTCCCGGAGGCCAATACCATCGATTTGCGTCCCCACTATCCCAAATTCAACCCAGCAAAGTCGATTTTAGCGCTACTCCCCTCGTCAGGGAGGAGTACAGAAGTCAATTTTAAGAGCCCTTTAGGTCGACGGAACGGGTATGGTTGTGTGGACGCAGTCATTTTTAAATCGACCTAACACAGCTAAATTCAAGCTAACCCCGTAGTGTAGACCAGGCCTCAGAAGAAATATTTATTGTAATTAAAAAAAAAAAAAAGAATCCATACCAATATATCAGCTGTGTAGTCAATATCATTCAAAAACTATATTTAATATATATTAATGATTCAAAGAAGCTACAGGGGAGGGGTAATGATATACAAATACTATTTTTCACTAGCTCTCCTTTCAAATCTAGTACAAGTTTATGCTGACTGAGAGTCAGGGACAATTCATGCCTGCTGATAGTGGGCAGGTGGAATAAGGGCAGCCTGCTTCAGCAGTGTTATTGAGCATGCTCAGTCTGTGTAAGCATGCTCAGTACAAGCCAAGCAGCAAATCTGGAGTGGTGGGGGCATGTGACCCTGCATATCACTTCTGCTGAGAGTTATTACTATCTGAGATGTGGTTTTGTTTTCTTAATACAAAGTTGTAGCATGTTGGTGGAAAGGAACAGGGGAAGCCTGAGTTCATTCTGAACTTAATAAATACCAGGACTATCAATTTTAAACATTGAAATAATGTATTGGGGTGGTGTCCTATGGTCTTATTTAGGTATGCAATAATTTCTTCGTTGGAAATGTTAGTGCTTGAAAGAGTAGTTTCACACAGTAGGAACTGTTCTGCTCTTATGCACACCACACAGAAATCTCTTTTAAAATCCTCATCATTAATTTAATTAGGTTCAGAATTAACAATCACTGTCATCTTCCTCTATGTGCACATTTGTGAAATATCAGAAATATTTGCTCTGTGGCTGGCTGCTAGGCCACCTCTAGACATGTTTAAATTTTCAAATGTATGGCTCTAGACCAGTGGTGCTCAATCTTTTCTATAAGGGGGTATCCTTACCCCTCCCCCCAAAACAGCCCTCCCATTCATCCAGGACTTCCTCACATTTAGCCATAGAGTAGGGGAAGGACAGCATGACCCCAGTCTTCCTTCCTGACCTTTGAGGTTTTGCAACCTCCAGATTAAGAACCTATGCTCTAGACCAGTGGTTCCCAAACTGGAGTTCGCGAAATGTTACAGGGGGTTCTCGGGGAAAAAATTCCCTAATGGTCGACAGAGCTGTTACTAGGGACCCGGACCCCAGGTACCATGGGGCCAGCAGCCCGGAGCCCCTGGACTTCCAAGAGCTAAGCAGATCAAAGCAAGCCTATCTATCACACTGAGGAGATTTAAACTTCAAGACTCCTTATAAGAAATGGAAAGGGAGGTGGATATTTTTTGCTGTTTTTAAAATAAAATAGGCAGCTAGTATAGTTTTTAAAATTATTATGGAGAACAAGTTTAAGCTTTGTTGTAACGTGCATTATTTGCCTGGACTGCTCAAGACCTGAATGCTTGTGTAGGAGGAACTCTTTAAGTTGGCTTCTTAAATACCTTCATGCTGGTTTCACATCTGATACTCCTTGATGAAACATAGCAGCCTTGTCTTATAACAGGCTTATTCAAAGTGATACAAGCTACAAAAGTGAGATCTTGGAAGAGTGTTGCTGTTTTCATAACGTAATAAAAATGCTGTAATGATAAATAATAATGATAAATAGTGTGTAATAAGCATGTCATCAAAACAAATTTTATATTTCCAAGATCACTGCTTTTATAATTTATACTCAGGTAAAGGAGAAAATCCTTGGAAATATTCATTTTTAGGAGGGGGTTCACAAGATTTGACATTTTAGTGAAAGGGGTTCACAGGTTGTTAAAGTTTGGGAACCACTACTCTAGACCATGTTCCAAAGCTCCTGTAGCCATGGAAGAAATATAATTACCATATATACTCGTTCATAAGCCAAATTTTTTTAGTAAAAAAGGGAAGCACCAGAGAAGGGGGTATAGAGAGGGAGAGGTGGGACACAGCCCCGCCCCCAAACAGAGGGAGCAAGGAGAGGCAGCAGAGCCAGAAGGGAAGAGATGGGGCCAGAGTATCTCCTCTTCTGGCCATGCTGCTCTCCCCCCAGCCTCCGAATCAGCTGCAGCTCTGGGGCTGGCAGGCTGCAGCCGTGCCGCTCGGCCCCACCCCGCAGAGCAGGCTGTGGCCGCGCTGCCGAGCCTCCTGGAGCAGCTCCAGCCAGGCCAGAGACATCCTCCCCAGATAAGGTGGGAAGGGCTGGGATGGGGAGAGTGTGGGGGTCCCGGGCTAGGGCTGGGGTCATGTCGGGGGTGGTCACAGTGGTTACTCTCCTGACCCCCAGGTTCCAACCTCCCCCCCTCCCCCAAAATTTCCCCACCAATTGCTGTCATGGTCCGTCAGGGTAAGCAGCTGGCGCACCAGAACACTTTGTTTACTTAGGTTTACCTCCGTGCCTGTGGACGCTCGAGGTAAACAAACCATCTCGGCCCGCCAGCAGCTTATCCTGATGGCCTGGGAGCCAAAGTTTGCTGACCCCTGAATTATAGGGTCAGCTTATGAACGGGTCATAAAAAATTTCCATTTTTACTTATCCATCTTGGGGGGGGGGGGGGGGGATCGGCTTATAAACAAACCGGCTTATGATCGAGTATATACGGTATGTATGAAATTGTTCCTTTAGATATTGGTGAATGTGCGTCAGCAGATAAGCTTGTAGGACCATTATCAAACCTCATGCAAACTTTTAAAAATAGTCAACCTTCCATTTTGAAGGAACAGATGGTGATGTCTTCCAAAATCCTATCCTCAAATAAGTATAATCAAATGATCCAGATACGATGATGGTTTTGAATTGGAAACTATACGAGTTGACAGAATTTTGTAAAAACAGCAGAGTCTGTCTGGAGAAGCCAGTGAGGCTGGGGAAGAAGAGATCCCTTTTGGGATGCAAGAATGTGTCAAGGAGTGCCTTAGCACATTCTTTTGCATGGCTAAAGACCACTAAACTGAATAATGCCTTTGTATCTGCAGACAGTCTAAGCATCTATTTGTGTAGAAGCAGACCACACTCTGTGCCCATTAGAGGCAGTTCCAGCTTCATATGCGTATTAGGATATGTGCCTTTTACCATGAACGTGCACGTAGGATAGGAAGACAGCCTCTTTCCTGGAGTGGGTATTGTAGGAGGCAGTCATCCCCTATTTATCCCCTTTTCTATGATTATAGGGTGAGTTGTTCACTGCTCAGATGGGGCATGGGGCATGCTTTCATCCTATACAATTCAGACTTCCTCCACTTCTAGTTGAGGAAACCTCCCTCCCACAAATTTCTGACAGTCCTCTTAATAACTAGGACAAGCAATTGATCACTGATTATCAGCTGCTGAAATCTTCCTAAAGTTCATCACTTTCAGTGGCCAAGTGTCTCACTATATAATCATTTTATATAGTCCAGCGTGATATTATGACTTCCATAGAATGCATACATGTTTGCAACTTTCCAGCTTGGGAAGATAGTCTGGATTTAAAGGAACAGAGGCTTGTATACCTGGTGGAGTCTTGGGTTTGTCAGGTGTTTTTTTTAATGGAAAATGTAGTAAAGATGAGACAAGAAATACACCAAAAACTGATCTTTTACTAATTAGCTGTATACTAACTTAAAAGCCTGACTCCCTGTGCTCAGAGAAGAAGGGCTGGCCTCACAACTGTGATGCCTTTTTCTGCTCATTGGAAGCTAAAGGGAAGAGGAGGGAAATGGGATCAGGATGGCTCCCGGTCCCACCCCTTCCCTTTCCCTTTCCAATGAGGTGAAGGTGGTAGTGTATTTGGGACCAGCCTACATAGCACAGCAAACCAGTACCTATGTTTACAAGCCAGGGGACCGTGGGGACCACAGCATGGGGCTGCAACCATTTTTAGAATCCGAAGAAGTGGGCTGTAGTCCACGAAAGCTTATGCTCTAATAAATTTGTTAGTATCTAAGGTGCCACAAGTACTCCTGTTCTTCTTTTTGCGGATACAGACTAACACGGCTGTTACTCTGAAACTTGTCACTGTAGAATGAAGACTGTCAAATACATAATTTATGAAAACATAGAAATGCATAGTGATTTTACTGTATTTAGTCAGAATGGCTAATGTCAGAAGAAAAGAAACACTTGAAATAAATTCTTGCATGTTCTCGTTTTGCAGAAATTAGATTCAGTCCACAGCTTCTTATAATGTTGAATAATAACTGTCCTTCAAGTCCATTGGCATCGCAGAGATGCAATTGTTAGTTGTCTAATAACTTATATTTGCATAGTAATAGAGAAGCTGCTCTTGCGTAATTTGCTGTACAAGAACAGACACCATTATTTCTATGCTGTCAATAACAATTCAGAGTAATTTCTACTACCTCTAGGAGTCAGTCAGGTATTAAGTATTTGTGTTCATCCTAGTAAAGAAGCTGCCTTCCTTGTTGACCTTCATTCTGTTCATACTACCTTTCAGTTCAATGAGGACAGCACCTCACGTTATTTTAGATTAGTACCTTTGGTGGGTTTGTTAGGTAAAAAGCAAGTCCTCACTTACCTTTCCAGCACCCGAGTTCGTGCGGAGTTGGTATGGGGCTCACAATCTGTCAGAGACCAGACACCAATTCGTTGATCAACGGGCTCACACTATTCTTAGCTTGAAAAGCTTCAGAGTAAGTGTGGCAAGTTTATTAGGGGTGAGCATCAATATTTATACACAGAAGTAAACAAAGTGATTAACAGATCATAATGGTCATGTATAATCAATCAAGATTCTACAGGATAAAACAGGTTAAAATGTAAATTCAGAAAGAGAAAAGGGGAGATGACTACTTAAGGGGAGGGGGGTGTCATGAGTAGTTCGCAGGTCAGAGCTTTGATTAAAAGTTCAGACAGACATCAAGTCTGGGTTAAGTTTAAGCTCATCAAAAGTTCAGACTCAACATTCCTCCATTTGTAGCTTTGGGATAACTATTTACCAAAAGCTACACCCCATTTTAAGGAGCCAAGGGCCGCTTGGCAATTTCAGCCTGGGCCAACTCGAAGAGAGTAAGGCCCTTGGCTGAAGTAGGAAAAGAATAAACTGACCCACATGAGTTTATGAGGGAGGGGACACACTGAATACAGCAACACAGTATTATAAGGATTACTATGGCCCCAACAATACCCACCAAGAGTTTTTTTAACCCACCCAAATTCAGGCAGCCAATTTTATAAGGCTCCCCACCAATTATAAGGTGGCTGGCCAGAGGAGTAGTTTTTAGCCATTTTCCTTAGATGTTTGGTACATTGAAAAGTGTCAGAGTAGGTGTTATTTACAAAAACACAGCATTCTTCATTTATGAGGGCACAAGTTCCTTCCTGGGCTGCTAACATTATGTTTAAAGCCATGTGGTTTTGCAAAGCTAACTGGCGCAGCTGGGACATTTTCCCGGCCTGATTTTCAAATAGGGTCGCAGTTTTATTGGTTAAAGATTCTAGTAGTTCCTGTTCTGCATTTACTGGAAATTGAGTACATACCCAGCAATTACTTTTATTTTCTAAAATACGAGTTTTAACCTCATGGGAATATTTAATAAAAGCATTATCTTCATAAGTAGAAAATAAACTAAAAAGGCATAATAAAAAACATACAGTTGTCAGAATAAAAGGTTCTTTCATTTTTGCCGAGTCAATTTAAGTCTGATGTCTGAAAGAGGTAAGCTGGTTCACTGGTCGGAGGCAGTGTCCTCAGTGGTGGCAAGAGCTGCTGGTCCGTCACTGTGGTCCACTACGGCTGGCTTGACGTGGGAGTGGTGGATCCAGGATTTGTGTCCTTCCAGGAACACTGCAGTCTGTGTTGTTAAAAGAACCTGGTGGGGTCCAGTAAACCTCGGCTGGAGGGTGTCGCCACGAACGAACTTTTTGGCCCAGACGAAGTTCCCTGGTTGGAACAGGTGGATCTGTTTTTCCAGCGGCACGGTCTGGGAAAACTGCGAGGCTTTCCAAAGGGTACGGAGGCGAGCCTGTAGGGAGAGAAACTGGCACGCGGTTATATGATCCCTTCCCAATAGTGAAACATCAGCACGTGGTAGCGCCCCGCCTTTGAAAGGGGGGTGTCCATAGAGCAGTTCAAAGGGGGATAATTTTAATACACGGGTTGGGCGAGTACGAAGGTGAAACAGGACCAAGGGAAGTACCTGAGGCCACTTTAACCCTGTTTCCTGACAGTATTTAGCCAATGTAAACTTAAGCTTCCTATTTATACGCTTAACTTTTCCTCTAGACTGGGGGTGGTAGGGTGTATGAAAGGAGTGTGAAATGCCCAGTCCTTGTTTTAAACGGCCAAGGACATGACCAGTAAAGTGAGGTCCGCGATCTGAGTCAAGCACGAGAGGGATGCCAAAACGGGGTACAATGTTTTTAAGGAGAATTTTCGCCACTGTGGCAGCAGTACAATTAGCAGTAGGAAAAGCTTTGACCCAGGAAGTCAGAGGGCAAACCAAAACAAGGAGGTGCTTTTTTCCAAAAGCCTTTGGCATATCTGCAAAGTTAATTTGAAGATGTTGAAATGGAGCAGCAGGCGGAGGTCTTCCACCCTTAATTTTGTTAAGAGGAGGAGCAGGTCCATTACGCTGACATGTGCTGCATGCTTTCACTATTGACAGGCAGTAGGGTTGAATGCCTGGAGCATACCAAAAGCGAGCGATGGTGTTCACAAGGGCGTGCGTGCCGTAGTGACCCCCCTTATTATGGTGCCAGTGAACTGCCACGGGGTATGTGGAGCGAGGGAGGCAGGCTTAGCCATTTGGCATAAGCCAGGTCCCTTATTTGTAAGATGCTATAAACTACTTCCAAACAGTCGTGCTGATCCTGGAGGACTGGCAGGTCAGGAAGCAAGGTAGCTGGATTAAGGGGCCCACACCTTTTAAAAATTAGGTTAGTGTCTTTTAAGAGTTTGGCCTCTAGCTGTTGCTGACGATGGGCCGAAAAGACTTGGGTTGTGCCCCTACGCAGAAGGGCTGACAAGGCATGAGAGGTTTAAACCGTGGTAAAATGACCCAGGGTCAGGCTCTTTGCCTTTGTGATCAGCAGGGCAGCTGCTGCCAGAGTCCGGGTGCAGGATGGAGTTCCCTGAGCAACAGGGTCGATCTGCTGAGAGTAAAAAGCAAGCGGGAAATGGTGGGGCCCGCTCAGCTGGGTAAGGACGCCACTAGCAATTCCGCCCCTCTCGTGGACAAAAAGGTGAAAGGGTTGCTGTAATTGGGGGGGGGGGGGACACATGGAGGAGGCCACACTGTCCTTGAGTAACTGAAAGGCTTGGATTGTGTCCGGGGACCACTGCAAAGGGTCAGGAGCAAGGTTAGCAGTGAGTTGGTGGAGCGGTTTGCTTAACTTCCCGCAGGACGGCAACCAGGGGTGACAGAAGCCAATTAATTTTAAGAAACCTTGAAGTTGTTTCTTGGTGTTTGGCAGAGGGCAGTTTTGGATAGTCTTTATGCGGACTGGGTCCATTTGTTTTCCCTCTGGGGTTAACAGGAAGCCCAGATATTGGACCTTTTGTGAGACCCACTGAATTTTGTTAGGGTCTATCTTGTGGCCTCTGGTGTGTAGGTATAATAAAAGTGCCTTACCATTGATGCGGAGGGCAGCTTTTTCGCGGTTACCTAATAGGATGTCATTTACGTATAGGACTAACGTGGATTCCTGTGGACTGGTGAAGCCTTCCAAGTCGTGGCGGAGGCATTGGCTGAAAATTATGGGGCTGTTTCTGTAGCCTTGAGGAAGTTGTTGCCAGACATAACTTTGTTCCTTCCAGGTGAAACCAAAGAGATACTGAGAGTCTGGGTGCACAGGAATGCTGAAAAAGGCTGATTTTAAGTTAATAACAGTGAACCACTTAGCATCCCAGGGGATTTGGCTGATGATAGTAGCTGGATCAGGAACTACTGCATGAAGAGGGACCACCTACTGATTAACAACCCGTAGATCCTGTACAAAGCGCCAACGAATAGGGTCTCCGTCCTTTTTAGGAGGCTTTTTGACAGGCAGTATAGGGGTGTTACAGGGAGTGCGCTGAGGGCGGACTAGCTTTTGTGCAATGAATTCCTCGATAATGGGGCGGATGCCCTCCCGGGCTTTCAGCGACAGGGGGTATTGAGGGACTGACGGGGGGGTTAAGGAGGGCTTTACTTGAATCCTTACTGGCTCTGCCGAAAGGAGCAGGCCAACATCAGTGTTAGAAATTCCCCAGAGGGTTAAAGGCAAGTCAGTGAGGTCAGGGGAGGGGGGGGGGTTCCCAATTACCCTGAGTTGGGGCCGAATCTCCTAACACTGTCATCAATAATCCTACCCCTTCAGGAGTGCAGGTTAAAGTAGCCTCAAGCTTACAGAGTAAATCCCGGCCCATCAAAGGGATCAGACAAGCTGGGGAAAAAAGAAAATGGTGAGAAAAACATTTATCAGCATAAATAACATTTAGAGGCAAAGTGAGTTCCAGAGACTGTGGGTTGCCCTTCACCCCACTTGCAGTTTTAACCTCAGAGGATAGCCAAGGAGAAAGGGGCATGATTTAAAAGAGAGAAAGTAGCTTCAGTATCATTGAGGAAGGAGACAGGCAGTCCCTGGACTGAAAGGGTTAGATGAGGCTCTTTGCTGGGAGGGGAGAAAGTGAGGAAGGAGCCGGCTAAAGACATTAAGGAAATAAGACCATCACATTGTTTGCCTTTGCCCCCGGGGTACCGTCATTGAGGAGGCTGAGTTTGCTGCAGCTGCTGCTGTTGCCCGTAGTTGATCCAGGCCTGGGGAACGGGCTGAGCTGGTGGTGCAGGGATGTATTCGTCCCTGGTGTAAGTATTTGCGGATGCGACCGGACCCTCTGGGCGTCCCCAGGGGAGGGGTATGCAACCTGCTGCATCTGCTTGATCTTTTGCCTAGTAATTACTTCTCCCAAGGTGTGCCCTTCCATTTCCCCCTTATCCCTCTGCAGAGATTCCGATCTGGAGTCCTGCAGATTCCCCTCTGCGCCCTGGAGAGAGTCCCCCTGCGGAGGAATAGGGGCAGGTGCAGTGGGGACCAACTGACGAGTCAAAACACGCCGTGGTTTACACCCTTCATCGAAATAACATGGAGGGGGGTTCACTCTCGGGAGAATACCTGACTGCCATAATTTTTAAAGATTTCCACAGCTCTGCTGCTGTGTCCCAACAAAACCAGTAACATAACTGTCCCGGATGGTCTTTTTCGATCTGGCTCCTTACTCCTCTTAAGGCAGCCTGTTCGAAAGAGCCATACGAAGGCCACCTCATCTCCGGGTCGGCCAATACCGCGGTATACCCAGTCCAATTTCTTACACACAGTGTGTACAACTTCCTCCTAGACATTCCTGTCTGTACTGGGAGTTTCCCTTCGTTCCATAACTTATTTACAATCCCCAACGGACTCTCAAGAGGCACGCTAGTCCCTTGACCCATGGTGTCTGACAGGAGCCCTTCAACTGGCGTTTACCCTGCTGTCCAGTACACGACCCCTCAATATTGAATTGGCTGGGAGAAATCTCCCGTGGCGCCTGCCAATTCGTATATGAGTGGTCTGACCACTGGACAGAGGCACCGCACCAGAAGGAAATCCCGAACGAGCCCCCAAATTGTTAGGTAAAAAGCAAGTCCTCACTTACCTTTCCAGCACCCGAGTTCGTGCGGAGTTGGTATGGGGCTCACAATCTGTCAGAGACCAGACACCAATTCGTTGATCAACGGGCTCACACTATTCTTAGCTTGAAAAGCTTCAGAGTAAGTGTGGCAAGTTTATTAGGGGTGAGCATCAATATTTATACACAGAAGTAAACAAAGTGATTAACAGATCATAATGGTCATGTATAATCAATCAAGATTCTACAGGATAAAACAGGTTAAAATGTAAATTCAGAAAGAGAAAAGGGGAGATGACTACTTAAGGGGAGGGGGGTGTCATGAGTAGTTCGCAGGTCAGAGCTTTGATTAAAAGTTCAGACAGACATCAAGTCTGGGTTAAGTTTAAGCTCATCAAAAGTTCAGACTCAACAGGTTCTTTTGAGGTTTTTTTTCCCTCATGCAGTTTTCTTAATCTATAATGAATGCTCTGACGTTTCCCTCTTATCTAGTTTCATTAGGAATATATATAATATCTCATGTTCTGCGTATGTCCTTTTTAGGGGTAAAATCAATGATCATGTACATCTAATAAAGTTACAACAAGATGTCAAAAACTATAACTCAGCATGGAAATAGTATTTTAATTTTATATGAATTTGTTTACAATTTAAATGTGGCTTACTAATGCTTCAAATTGAAAATAGCTAGCGTATATCTGCTTACCCTTTACTTAAGAAATAACTCCATTATAGTTACAGGTGCACAGAGGAATAAATGTAAGGGAGTGGGGGGTAGGCAGTCTGGCCTACCAGTCACAGCTGGGCTGGGGTCTGTACATCAGGGATGGTAGTCACTGAATGGGAGTTGGAGGAATCGCAAAGAGCTAGGTTCAGTAAGCAAGAGTCGAAGTCAGGCCGGGGTTGGAGATTGGAGAATAGTAGCAGGGTGTAGTCTGGAGGCAAGAGTCAGGATCAGAATCAGGCTGGGACTGGAGATTGGTGATCAGGAGACAAGGCAAAGTTTTGAGTGGCAGCAGGCCAAAGACTGTGTGGTTGCCCAGACAATGTCCCCAGGGCAACCTCCAGGGTAAAATAGGGCGCTTGGCTAATCAGAGGGCTGCAGGGTCCTATCACTCTGGCCCCCTTGGGTGGTACTTCCTGCAGTACCTATGCTACACAGTGCTACCTGGTTGTGGCTCTACATGGCCTCCTGGTGGCACTGTGGGAACATCAGGCTCTCCAGACCTAGGTTCTACTCCATAGATACTTACAATACCCATAGCCCACACTCATGCATTAGTTTATTTTAAAATTCACACAGTTTCCCTGTTGGGGTTATTTAAATTAGAATAAAACAAGAAAATAGGGATAAATTACTGTAAACATGAATTATTCTAATACCAATTAGAACTAGATGGCATAAACGTTATCACGTAAGCCAGTCAACAAATGATTAGTAAAAAGTATGTTAATTATTTCTATTATACAATTACAAAGGAGAAGTCATGGGGCTAATCATTGAAAATTTTACATATATAAATAATTAGGCATTTGGGACCTCCCATTGATTTTATTGCAGCTACCTGTGTGGGTATGGACTATACTCCTGAGTAAGGGTTTGTAGGCTCAAGTTGTATAACGGTAGTTCTGCATTCTTACAAACAAAAATTTCACATTTAGTAAAATGGTTTTATCTGTGGAAATTTAGGGTATGTTTGCACTGTAATTACACCCTCAGCTGGCCTGTGTCAGCTCACTTGGGCTAAGGGGCTGTTTAATTGTGGTGTAGATGCTTGGGCTGGAGCCTGAACTCTGGGACTCTGCGAGGGGGAAGAGTCCCAAAGCTCAGGCTCCATCCAGCCAAAGCCCAAATGTCTACACCACAATTAAACAGATCCTTACCGTGACACAGGCCAGCTGTGGGTGTCTAATTACAGTGTAGATAGATCCTGAGATCCTATCTTGGGGCCCAGTCCTGAGAGGGACTGAGCACTTTCTGGAAGCTGTGGTTCACCCTCACAGTTGAAGGTGTTCAGCACTTCATAGTGATTGTGGGAGAAATCTTGGCTTCATTGAACTCAAAGGGAGTTTTGTTACTGACTTTAGTGGGCCAGGATTTCACCACAAGCTCTCTGGGTTCTAAAAAATGTATTTTCCTTTATTCCATGTACTTATGTAATTTTTCACTTACAATAAATACAATATGCCTGTAATACTGTTTTATCTATTTGTGAAGACAATAGCTGCAAAACTAATATTTCTGTGGTTCTTAAAACATGCTTTTTTAATTATTTTGATTTTTGATTTTTGAGAATGGACATTAAGATAAATAAGACACTGACAAAAGTGACAGGGTAAAAGCCTGTTCTGGTCACATTTAAAGTTTACCAGAATATGACATTGTGTGCAGATCCTTCCTTATGTCTCGCTTCCTCCACAGGAAGTACTGTAAGAAAAGAGAAGTAAGAAAATAAACTTCCAGCAAAGCTATACTCTTTGCACTTCATCTCAAGTGTAAGATGCTTCCTGATCCCAAACAAAATCTGTGTATGTACATCTTGTATGTGGGAGGTGGAGGGGTTAAAACAGGATTTGTTTTGGTGTACAGTTTGACCTGATGTCTAGTGGAGATAGTCATAGATGTGAATCAGCTAGCTGAGGCTCAATACAGATAGGTAGAGCCCTACCAATTTCACAGTCCATGAAAAAAAATCACAGACCGTGAAATCAGCCTTTTCCCGTAAAATCTGATCTCCCCTGCTGTTGGGAGCTCAGGGCTCCTAGCTGCTAGTCCAGATACACTGGGGAGGGACAGGAGTTGTCCTTCCCCTGCATGGCCACTCTTGGTGGGGAGGCCAGACCCACTTCCAGAGGCAGTGCAGAAATGAGGGTGGTACACACTCACTTCTGCACTGCAGCAGTCCAGGAGCTGGGCTCCAGGCTTCCATTCCCTCTTCCCCCCTCGGCTCTGGGTTCCGAGCTCAGTGCTAGTTTCCCCCAGCAGCTCCTGCCAGGCTAGGGGCTTCTGCTCCCAGCAGCTGAGGCTGGGACAGCCTCAGCTCTGGGCTTCTGCCCCCCACTTTGTGGCTCCTACGCAGCTCCAGGCACCAAGCTCGAGGCTTCCTCCTCCGTTGGCTTCCGCCCTTCCCTCCACTCTAGCCGGGGCTCGAGGCAGCCCATGCTCGGGGTTTCCGCCCTTCCTCCCAGGCAAGGCATCCCAGGCTCTGGGCTTCTGCATCCCGCTGCTCTAGCTGGGATTTGGGGCAGCCCTGATTTGGGGCTTCTGCCTCCCCAGCTGGGACAGCCTGGGCTCAGAACTTGCCCCCAAGCCGGGGCTTTCGGCCGTCCAGGCTCGAGGCTGCCTGTGCTTGAGACTTCTTCTCCCAGGGCTTCTTCCGGGGCTCTGGTGACTCGGTCTGGGCTTCCACCCTGGGGTGGCTTCTGGAGCTGGGGCCCTCAGTTTGGCCGAGGGGCCTTTCCTTAATCTGTCACTGGCCTGGACTAGCAGTTAGGAGCCCCCTGCAGCAGCATAGAGGAGATCCTAGCCACTTCCACCAACTTCCTGTAACTGCAGGAAACTCGGAGTGAGGATGGAAATCTTGGAAACCCCCCCCCCCCCCCCCCGGTGCAAATCTCCTCTCCCCTTCCTTCCCCCCCACCCCGGATCACATTTTGGTTCGGGACCCCAAGGGTTACAACATCCTGAAATGACCAATTTTAAAACCTCTGACTGTGAAATTGACCAGAATGGACCTTGATTTTGGTAGGGCCCTGCAGATAGGACTGAGGTGGTGCTGTTAGGTTGGAGGAAAGAGCATGAAGATATGGCACAAATTATATCCACTACTTGAGTCTGGGAATGTGACTCTCATTTTTCACTGAAGTCCATAAACTAAGTTTTATGAGATGCACAACTGCTTATAGATGATTAGTTAACAGTGGTGACCAGGACTTTTTCCCCTTTGTGTCTGGTTGTAAGGCTGAGGCTTTCTTTTACATATTGATCATGTTATCTATGTCAAGAGAATATTATGCCAGAGCTAAACAGTCTGTATTAGCTTCCTTTTGGTTTTCTCATGGAATTTTTGGTGTTGGTTTTAACCTGTAACATCATAAATTATGTGAGACCTGTCGTTGTGAATATCACCTCTTCATATGCCATAATTCTGCATTTGTAATCAGTGAAGGAATCTGAATTGGAACCACTTTGGTTTGGGAGAAGGCTGATGACAGTATTTTCAGGGAAGGAATTCCCTGAATTTCTTTGGAATTCATTTCCTCTCTGTTTTTCCCACCACCACTTTAGTCTGAAATAGTCCAAATTTGTTGATCTACAGCAGTAGTTCCCAAACTTGTTCCACCGCTTGTGCAGGGAAAGCCCCTGGCAGGCCAGGCCAGTTTACCTGCCGCATCCGCAGGTTCGGCCGATCACAGCTCCCACTGGCCACGGTTCGCTGCTTCAGGCCAATGGGGGCTGCGGGAAGCGGTGGCCAATATGTCCCTCGGCCCGCGCTGCTCCTAGTAGCTCCCATTGGCCTGGAGCAGCGAACCACGGCCACTGGGAGCCACAATCGGCCGAACCTGCGGACGCGGCAGGTACACAAACCGGCCCGGCCTGCCAGGGGCTTTCCCTGCTCAAGCGGCAGAACAAGTTTGGGAACCACTGATCTACAGGGTTCATTACTAGGCACTTTCTTTGTAACAATTCAAAATAAATAGCACAAATAATTATTTTTTAAAAAATCTTGATGGTACCTTCTAGTAATTCATATACCTAACCGGAGTAATTGTGTATTCTTATTTGTTCTTCTTTACTTCATCTCCTCTTTAATGTTTTACCCCTGCTCAGCATGTAATGTCTAAAACAAGATTTTTAGGGCAAGGGCTTTGGCTAATACTTTCGAAAGTGACTACTGTTTTTTCAATGCCTCAATTATATTGGTGTTTAACTTGACACAGTTAAATGGGGCCTAATTTTCAGAGGGTGCATGCTCAGCACTGTCTGAAAATCAGACATTTTTAAGTTGTCTCAAGTTGAGCACTCAGAAATTGAGGCACTCAAAATTACTAGCCACTTTTGAAAATCTTGTCTTTTTGTTTCTTCTCTCACCCAAGGCTTGACTTTCTGTTTCTTCTGTCAAGGGCTATGGCTTGTTTTATTGCAGTATAATAATAATAGTTATTTTAATTGCCTTTGATGCAGTAGGCAGGATTCACTGTCTGGCTTTCACCAGTGAAGCACAGACTGAGAGTGCCTTGTGGTAGATGGTCTGACTGGAATAGGGCATATGTTGACCACTAACCTTGCTCTAGATAGCGACCATGCGCCAGCCAGCCCAGACTGCAAAGAGGCCAGGGAAGGGACAGGGACAGGGACTGGGCTGTCAGTTAATGTAGTGATTTACAGCACAACCTAGACAGCCTGCAGATCTGACTGGAGTTGAAAAATGCCCTCCTCTAGTAGAATTACCATCTACTCACCCTGCTACGGGTGAGTCCTCACTAGGACTCGGGAGTGCAACTGCTTCCATGAGGCCGAGTCAAGCCCAGATGTTTAAATATACATTATAACTGTTAAATATTTTATTTTCTCTTGACAGAGAATCTGAGAATTTAAATGAGCAGAAATTAGGTTAGTTGCTTGGTGCAATAGAACTGTTGCTTTGACTGGCTTTGCTTGCAAAATGTGCAAGAGCATTTCGTTTCTAAAAGAAGTAAAATGTCAGATGAAATCACATGATGTGAGCAAAGAAGAAAAAAGGAATTTAAAATTCGTCAAAAAAAGAAAAGCTTTATGTTTATGGAGAGATTATTGTCCAAAGCATGAAACTGTGGTAAATAAAACATACATTTCAGCGATTGTACTTTTATATAAGAACCTAATTATCAGAAGTGCTGAAATGCCTGATTTCTATACACTGTATAGAAATACTATACACTATTCAGACCCTGCTCTGAAGACAGACTTACTAATTTTCTCAGGGGCTTTTCTGTGGTACTCATCACTATAGTATCTGAGTGACTTTGCAGATATTATTGAATTTTCCTTCACAACACCCCTGTGATGGGAGGAGGTGGTATCCCTATTTCACAGATGAGGAACCGAGGCACAGAGGAATTAAATTCAAAAGTTTCCACCAAGTTTGGGTGCAGTAATTTTGCCACACACATTATTAAAGCTTGTTTTCTCTTTTTGTTTTTGCTTCCCTCCCACTCCCCCCCCCCCCCCCCCCCCACCAAACTCTTGCTGTTGTTTATCAGGTATTAGACCAAAGGCTTTGCTATGCTAGCATCCATCCTCTGTGCCTCTCATACCCCTAGAGCGGGGCGGGCAAACTTTTTGGCCTGAGGGCCGCATTGGGTTTCAGAAATTGTATGGAGGGTCGGTTAGGGGAGGCTGTGCCTGCCCAAACAGCCAGGCGTGGCCCAGCCCCCGCTCTGACCCCCCTCTGCTTCTCGCCACCTGACAGCACCCCCCCCGTACCCTTGCCCCATCCACCCCCCACTCCCATCCATCCCCCTTGCTCCCTGTCCCCTGCCACTCCAGCCAATGCCCCTCTCCTTTCTGTCCCCTGGGACCCCTACCCTATCCAACCACCCCTTCTCCCTGTTCCCTGACTGCCCACAGAACCCCTGCCCCTGACTGCCCCCCGTTGCCCCATCCAACCCCCCTCCTCCTTCCTGACTGCCCCCCTGGGATCCCTGCCACCATTCAACTCCCCTGTTCCTTGCCTCTGACCACCCTGAACCCTATCCACACTCCCGGCCCCCGACCAGCCCCCCGAACTCCCCTGCCCTCTATCCAACCCCCCTGTTCCCTGCCCCCTTACCGCACTGCCTGGAGCACCGGTGGCTGGCAGCGCTACAGCTGTGCCGCCCAGAGCACCAGGACAGGCAGCCGTGCTGCCCAGCTGGAGCCAGCCACACCACCGCGCAGCACAGAGCACCGGGTCAGGCTGCAGTTCTGCAGCTGCGCTGCCCCAGCAGCTTGCAGCCCCGCTGCCCAGAGCATTGTGCCAGCCTCGCAGTGAGCTGAGGCTGCAGGGGAGGGGGAACAGCAGGGGAGAGGCCGGGGGCTAGCCTCCCAGGCCAGGAGCAGGAGGGTCGGGGGCTAGCCTCCCAGGCCAGGAGCAGGGGGCCGAGCAGGAGGGTCCCGCGGGCCGGATGTGGCCCGTAGACTGTAGTTTGCCCACCTCTGCCCTAGAGTGTCCTTGGGGAAAGCCAAACCTCATTTTCCAAAGAAGAAAGTTCAGGAGGTGAAAGGGGATCCCTTAACACAGGGGTTCTCAAATTGGGGGGTCAGGACCCCCATGGATCATGAGGCTATTATATGGGGAGTCATGAGCTGTCAGCCTCCACCCCAAACCCTGCTTTGCCTCCAGCATTTATAATGGTGTTAAATATATAAAAATGTGGATTTAATTTATAAGGGGGGGGTCACACTCGGAGGCTTGCTATGTGAAAGGGGTCACCAGTAAAAAAGTTTGAGAATCACTGCCTTAGTAGATGGCGAGGGCAGGCTTTGAAAGAGGAAGTCTGCTATCTGGCCAGGTGGTCCTGAGGATGTGACAGCCAGAGGGGAAAGAGCCAAAAATAGCTGTGTTCAGGTGAGATACCCAGGCCTGTGACTGCTACCCTGGAAATGTCAGGTCCACCACTTCAGGAAACTCCTAAGTCACTTGAATCTTCAGGACAAGGAATGGACATCAGCTCTGACCAAGAAATCATCTAGCCCTGAGAAGAAAAGGGATCACATTACTTTCTACCCCTGAGAAGGGGCTGGAGGAAGCAAGAGCTCTGCAATACAGCTGTTCAACTCCCAAGTGACAAAGTTCTGCCTGACTTGTTCCTGGACTTGGCTCTGCTGCTGCCGAGAGTTCCCCCAAAGTGTAGGAGTCAGAGAATAACCTCAGCATCCTCGGTAACTAAGCATAGTAAACCAGCTCTTGCAGAGCCCAGACCTGAAGAAGAGCTCCTGAAGAGTATAGCTTAAAAGCTTGTCTCTTTCACCAACAGAAATTGATCTAATGAAAGAAATTACCTCACCCACTTTGTCTCTCTAAGAACCCATTGGCTATTTCTTCCCAATAAATTATTTGTATTGCTGTAGCACCTAGGAGCCATGATAAAGACTCCAGTGTGCAAAGCACTGTACAGATGCTTAACTGAAAGACAGTGCCCGTTCCAAAGAATTTACAATCTGAGTATAAAATGAGACACAACAGCTGGTTACAAGAAACAGATGGGGGGAACACGAGGTAACAATGAGACAATCAGGGAGAGTGTGATAAGCAACAGTTGCAGTTGCCAAGCCAAATAAGAGCTTTTCACAAAGATGCATTTGCATTATTGAAGTGGGGACAGTGTGATATCTCCCATCTGCACCTCTGAGAGAGGAAAGTGAAGTGTTCTAGATAAGTGGCACTCAACCTTTCCAGAGTATTCTTCTCCTCTCAGGATCTGGTTTGTCTTGCGTACCCCCAAGTTACACCTCACTTAAAAATTACTTGCGTACAACATCAGACATTAAAAAAGTGTCATAGCACACCATTACCGTAAAATTGCTTACTTTCTCATTTTTACCATATAATCACAAAAAAATAAATTAGAATATAAATATTGTATTTACATTTCTGTGTATAGTATATAGAGCAATATAAACAAGTGATTGTGTGTATGATATTTTACTTTGTACTGACTTCATAAGTGCTTTCTACGTAACCTGTTGTAAAACTAGGCAAATATCTAAATGAGTTGATGTACCCCCTGGGAGACCCCTGTGTACCCCCGGGCATATGCACACCCCTGGTTTAGAACCACTGTTTTAGATTTTTTAAAATATTAGTTATAGCATATAGTTATGAATTGGGACAAGCTTCTATTTGATATGTAAATTGTTTGTTACAGGCAAGTTCAGCCATATCTTCTAACCAACAGCCATTTAAAAATGTTCGGCACGAGGAGGTGTCAAGGATATAAATCATATAATATCAAGATGCTTGTCATTGACAGCTATCTTACGTCTTGTCAGCAGCATCAATTAGCCTTTGGTGCGTTGTGGCATGATCAAAGAATATACATGATACAAAACCCACTGTTCTCATACTGCTCTAATCAGTACTGGACCGTCATATTCTGGACCTAGTACATTGCAGAAGAGTCGAGCACATCTTATAAAATATTTAAACTATATTACATTTTTATCTCATTTGACTAAAAGCATTTGGGCAATTTTAAATCTTGACCAATGTTATAGATTCAATTTGTACTCCAAGTGTTTCGCTTTTTCCTCTTAAGGTTTTGAATTGCTTCCAAAGAGTAATTTACTTTTTGATAGATTTTTGTATTTGAAACTAGACATGATTGTTTCAGAATTCATTATGAAATTTACTAAGCTTTGAGTTGGTAACTGGAGCATCAGGGTAAGAGAATTGGGTATCTGTTTACATTTAGGTTCCTGAGAACATGGTAAGATGCATTTTTCTTCTAAGTTTTTGAAAGACAGTGATTCAGCCTCACTCTGTTGTGATGTCTGTACAATATGGTTCCTCTCCATAAGGTTTTCTAAGTCTGCATTTATATTAACACTTCTCCAGATAAAAAATTAACTAGATAATTGGCATGTTTTGTGGTGCAACCCAGACCAGTGAGAGATTGTCACCGCTTGTTCTGTCACCCTGTATGCCTTAAAATGCTCTGTGGTGTAGATCCCTGACTGGATTCTCCCAGCCAGCATACAAGCATGCACTGAGTGTCTGTATGGATAAACAGACCTAATTCAGCAACTTTTACTCCAACATGCTGCTTGTTACACCATGGCCACTTTGGTCTCCACCAGCCTTGGTTACTACTAGCCAAGTGTCCACAACACACCTCCAGTCCTAAATTTCCCCAAAACCATCTGCCCTGAAATGTCCAGCCGTATCCTGGAACATAAGGTCTGTTGCTCTTTTAAAAGGATAAAAACACAGCAGTTTGTTGCTTTAACTGGAGTTAACAATGACTTCAAATAGAGCACTGGGTTGGTTTAGATTAAAGGTAAAACAGGTTTATTAACAAAAAGGGAGAGGATTTTAAATGAGTTCAAGTGTAAGGTGTAAAGTCAGAAATGGTTACAAGCAAAGAAAAGTGAACAGCACTTTCTAGTGACTATCACTTAACAAAACTGCAGTCTTGGGTCAAGGTAAGTTTCTTACCACATCTCCTTTCAGCAAGATGGCTGACCTCCTGCAAAGTCCAAAGTGCATAGTTCCTCTGTTAACTTGGGGTTCTTTGCCCCCTCTCTTTTATAGTCCAGTGAACATTTGAAATGTATTCTTTTGAAGGGTTCCCCCAGATAAGTTCATGATGAGTAAAAGGAGCCATGAAGTCTGGAAGATAAGGGTTCCTTGTTGTTCCCTCCCCTACTGGTGGTTGCTACTGTGCAAATTCTCTCTCCCTGCTGCAATCTATACAAATTAATAGTCCATTGAATTTGAGCCATGCCTGATTTGAGGTGTCAGCCTCCTTTCTTTGTCTTGAGAAACCCTGTTTATCAACTCCCCCTGAGATGCCTGGTTTAAACTCCTTTTAGTCACAGATTTTAAAGCATGAAATTAGTGTGTATCCATAATTTCGCATGCGGCATTGATACATATAAAATACATTATTGACCAGTGTGTTACTAGTCTTCAAATGATACCTCGTTTTTTTTATATAAAAATTATTGCATTAGTGTGTAGGGTGTGAATACAGAGGTGCTTAGGGTGGTAACAGTTCTAGGATGTTTTTGGATATTGGATTTGAGTCCACATTATTTTATTGTATTTTAGAAATGAATTTTTCTGTCTGTTTACTGGGGCAAAGCTAACCTGTGTATTAGGCAGATAGCAAGTCATGACTAATGCTAATTTATTAATACATGCTTTTTCTACTGCTACCTCATCCTTCCTCCATTTGTTTGTTTTTGTTCAGGTGTTGTGTTCTGTAGTTAAATGGATCATAAGTTCTTTGGGGGCAGGGGCAGGCTTTTCATAAGTGTGTTTTGTACAGTGCTTAGCACAGTGAAATTCTAATCCTGAAAGTGGCCTTTATGAATTACAGTAAAGCAAATAGTTAATCTTTATGGACACTGTTTTCAAACTCAGGGTTGTACAAATATAAATTACATCAGGACAATGTAAAAGCTCTCTTTGGATTAGTAACTATGAAAATAAATGAATTCCACTGCTTACTGCATCTCATAAACTTTTTGTTAATACTTCAGTTGCTGATGTAAACAGATTTTTTTATTTATTTTTCATTTAGATTATTAAACTTCTATATGCTGTACATGCAGAATAACTTTACCCCTTTCCTTATCGTGTGTGTGTGTATATATATATATATATTTACTAGAAATGCCCCACCCAATGGATATGTTGCTACTCTTTGTAAAGGATGTTTTAACTGATGAAGAATTATAAATGAAAGAAAAATTCAAAATATATCAAATATCAATAGAAATAGGATTAAATAAATATCCGTTATGCTAACTATGAAGTGTGTTCAGTGGGTTCCCACGAGGATGGGCACACTTTCAAATCTAAATTCATTTTGTTTAAGCGGGAATGATCAGCAGTGGATTTTTTTTTAAACTATTGAGTCGACATTTGTGGGAGACAGCAGTGAATTATAAGATATGTGATATATAAGAATTAAAAATGGATTATAACATATCTGATAGGGCATTGTGGATTACTTTACTATTATTGATGGCTAATCTTTTCCTTTAAAATATGACTGCTGTTGCATACCTCTGTTCTACTTCAGCAAATCTTGGAGAGAGTTTTTCTTTAATTTACACATTTCTGTAAAGAGAGCTGTTGAGTGGTCAGAAAACTAAAAATCTTAAGTCAGTAAGACCATTTGAAGGAAGATTTCCATCTTTTAATTGGACATGAAGAGTAAGCGTAGCCTGCTTTTTAACTTGCGAAGATTTTATGCTCTGAAGACCAAGAAAATTGTATAGAATATATACCATTATCTCTAGCGTGTATGCTTGCTTGGCAATTCATCAATTTTCTAGATTTCTTTTAAAAATAGGAGCTTAATTCAAATTTAGTTTACAAGACATATTCCCTGAGGTATTTTAAATGTTAATAAAATGGTTGGAAAATGCATTTGGATTTTGGCATTTTCTTGTTGCTTAGGTAAGTTATAGAGCCTACTTCACTTCCCACCAACCTCCATATTCTTCTGTGTTTAAAGGGTTAAGACTTGACATTGAGTTTGATAAGTAAAAGACTGAAAGTCAAATAGAAAATGAGGATTAAGAAATAAATTCAAAAGGAGAAAGCTTCAGCACGTATCACAGATGGAATGAGACTGTGATTTGTTTCTGTTCCTTTAATGAATTTTTCAGTTCTAATCAGACCTTCATAAGTTACTACATTTTAGTAAGAATAAGAGAGGAAAGTGGGAGCCGCATTTTCCTTCAACTTTCCCACCAACTTCCCTTATCCTTCATTAAAACCTTCTTTGTTATAGCCCCACCCACATTTCCCAGTTTTTCACTTTGAAAACATGATCAACTTGTGGGGTAGGGAAGTGGGAATGTATACTGCACTTGCAGCCCCACCCCACATTTTTCAGCTTGGCTAGTTATGCCCAATAATAGAAGGCTGAAAATAAAGTTTCTTATTGGATAAAGTATGTGAATATATATAGTATAGGATTTTAGCATTTTGTGGAATCATCTTGTTCTTTTTGTTTCTGTCATTACATCAACCAGTATATAGTTTGAGATATTTATATTACGCGTATAATTTGTAGTTTAATGACTGAAATATAGTAACCAGTCCTGCAAACTTGCTCATGTGAGTAGTCCCACGCTTCGTAGTAATGATGTTCACTGTGTTATTTCTCACATACTGTGAATAATACACTTTTCAGTACTTTGGTAAAGTACTGCTACTTGTGATAGGGAAACTACAGCATGTACAATATAAGGTTTTTGAGGTTTAAGCATATATAATTGCCAAGTTTAAACAATCTTCAGTAAAAGTGGTTTGTGGGTTTTTTTCACATACTCAGTATAAAATTCTGCAGTATTAACCTAGGGACATTAGCTTTGTGCTTACTTTGTCATAGAAAAGAGCTACATGGACTCTCAGCACTAGACACCAGAGCTAGCTTTGTACTGCAGAGTACAGATCTAATTACCCAACTTGTAGCTGTGGAACCACTTCTCTATTCTAAATTACTTTCCCTAACTTATTTGCATAATTTAATGTGCAGAGGTTAGCCACTGAAATATAACATTCTCTGACATAGCTAGGACTATGTTCTATTTCCACAAAATAGTTGGTAAATGCTTACCCTGTTTGTTGAAGAAATACACATATTTAGTGAGGTCTTTGTATAGTGACCATTAATCAAAGCTGATTTTTACAATCACATTTGGTAATGTACAAGGATTAAAAGTAATCAGTTGTCAGCTCTAGCGTTAATCATAGTACTGTGAGCCTGTAGTTAGCTAATAAAGCTGTCCTATTTTTATTGCTCAAATTTGATGCCCATTCTACAGAAAAATAATGTGGAGATCTTATGTTCACTTTCAGCAATTGCACCAGCATCTTAAATTGCTTAAGAGTCTGGTCGTAGAATAGGCCATCATAAAATTCAAATGTGAATTATTTGATGAGCATGGATGGGAGGCGAATTTCATACAGAAAAGGTGATGCTTAGCAGCTAAATACATAAGTACTGTAGAAAGATTTCCGAACAAAGGGTAATTGTGCACATACTTGCTTTTCTTTTAATTATAGTTTGACCCAGTAAGGTCTCTTGAGTGAACGATTGCTGTAATATGATATCTCATATAATGTTGCTTCCAACAGAAACTGTACAGCAGCTATACAAAAATAGTTTCAAATGTGTTTCCAAGAAAATGAATCTAGTATGTTTGCCTCATTCAGTGCACAAGATGGACAGTGCTCACATAATGAGCAGCTATTGAATCTTTTGTTTTGGCCTTGTTCAGTGTTTGGCCCCATACATTATTTACTCCACACTATTCAAACCTTGATCTGAAGACAGAATTACTAATTTCCTCATGGGCTTTTCTATGATGCTCATCACGAGAGTACCTCAGTGCTTCACAAATATACATTAATTTATTTTCACAACATCCTGTGAAATGATGGAGCATTACTGGCAGCATTTTATAGATGGGAACCTGAAACACAGATTCATTAGGGTCAAAAGTTTCCACTAATTTTGGATACCCTAGTTGGAGAATTCCTAACATTATATAGCCGCTCAAAGTACAGCTCCCATTGACTTCAGTTGCAGCTTTGAATACTCAGCACTTCTGCAAATCAGACACCAGAGTCTCAAGTCAAGTGAGGAATTCACAATTAGTGACTACTTGTGAAAAGTTTGGTTTAATTTACTTGCCCAGCATCACGTGGGAATCCAGTTCTCCAGGGCCACATTTAACTGTCTTAAGTTTCTCTCTCTGCAATCCCCTGCCTTGTTCCTCAACAATCATAACCCTGATTCATCAGGTCTTCCATTCCAGGCTCTGGAGAGGAGTGGGCTCTAGCTGTCAGACCCCAACCTTGACCCCTACTGCCCCGTCCCCTCAAACCTGTTTCTGTCCAAGTCCTGCCTCTTTTCCAACCTTGGCTCCTCATCCCAGTCTCCTTGCCCCATAAATCCTACTATCTCCCCTCTAGTCCCTCCATCCTAGCCTATCCCCACTTCCACTCGTAGTCCCAGTCCTGCGTATATCTGGTTTCTTGTCCCCAGCCTCCTTATTCTCCCCCCCTCCCAGCTCTTTGTTCCATCTCAGGAGGTATGTCTTCCACTTCTTGTCCCAGTTTCTTTGTCCTGCCAACTTGGCTTCTCATCAGATGTCCCCCCTTCCCTCCTACCACCTTCTTGTCATCCCTTGGCTGCCACTCTTCTTCATCAGACAGTCTCGGTCATGCACTCCAGCTCCCAATCAGAGTTTCCCTTTCCCCACCCTATCAGCCTCAAGTTCCAGTCTCCCCCCACAAGTTCCTTTTCCCAATCTTACTCCACACCGCTTCCCCTCCACCTCACCCAGTCCAGTTTTTCTCCCCTCTGTATTCAAATCAAGCAGCCTCTTCTTCCATGCTGCCTAGGCCCAGTGAATGGGGGAAGGTGGGGTATAATCCAAGAGTCCAGGAGAGACAGGATCGCTTCAGTCATAACATCTTAAAGCTGCAGTGGCAGGGAAGAACCTGCTAAGCTCCAAATTGTATCATGCCCAGTACAGATTGAATCTTCTGGTGTTTTAGCTGTGAAGCTCTAGCAGGTTTTCAATCTGTGTTCTGTGGACCCCTGGGGATCCGCAGACTATGTCTAAGATTTCCAGAGGGGTCTGCACCTCCATTTGAAATTGGTTAGAGGTGCACAAATGAAGAAAGTAGAAAACCACTGCTCTAGCAAGTCTCTACTGAGAATGTGTACCACAATTTTTCCAGTTTTATTACTTGGCCAAATCTGGATGGATTTTCATGGCGATGGCAAAGGGCACATCGCTGATGCAAAGCCCACACCCTGCCAAATTTCAGTTCCCTGCTCCAAAGAATGGTAGCACTAGAACTTCACAGAGAAAATGCCACCAGAAATGTTTTTTAATATAGGCAAAGCAACTTATTTTTCCCTAGCTTTGTTTTTGGAAATGGCTAAACAGTTTTGGCTGGAGTTCTGAAAAAAATTAAGCCTGTGGCAGACACCCAGCATGGAAAATTTCAGCCCAAGTGGTTAAAGTTTGGTGAGGTTATAAGCGACTAAAAACAGGATCAAATAATCGAAGTGTCGGGTACCCTTAAAAATATACAGTATTATCAATCTCACTTGTAATAAGGGTTAAACTCCAAAAGCGTAAATTAGATTAATTTTACTAACCATAGCTATATATATATATATATATATATATATGTCTTTTAGTGTAAAGATAAAAATACTTTGCAACTTTAATAATCTGAACTGGTATATGCAAAAAGTTAAAAAAAATGATTCAAGGCCATGAGAATATTGTAAGCTACTGTAAGAGTGAGGAATACATGGATCCTGGCTTCTGCATCTTCCCAATATAAACATGGGGTGTAACTTTGTAATATTTCCTTGTTAGTAGTCAGTATTTTCCTTCCAATTTACATACGGTTAAACTATTTATCATTTGAGTTAAAATGAAAACATATGCAAGAAATGTTCAGAGTCATTTTGGATCGCAGGCTGGTTAGAATTTGTATGAGATGTGGAACAGGAATTAATATCACGGAAAAATGAATAACAAAAGCCAATGTCACAATATGTAAGGTTGTTGTTTTTTTTTTTTTAATGGGATTGTTTTGCCGAATTTTGCATTTCCATAATAACTCATCTGAGATTCTGGATAACATACACATGAGCCCATGTAGCATAGGTATTAAAGTACTGTATTGTCCATAAAGAGAGTCAGAAATAACTAGAGCAGTACAGGAAATAAGACCACTAAAGAAGTTAAATTGAAATTTCCTAGTAAGACATAAACTTTGATAGGGCTGCCAAAGGTCCTTGCAAAAGAGTCTAATTGGTGAAATAAAGTTATATAGTCTGATGTGTTGGGCAGGGAATTGATGCCCAATGAAATATGGATTGCACAATGACTGTAGTTAATATCCAAAAGGATATTCTGATAAAGCAGCAGGATTATTGTTATAAAATTGAAAACCATAAAGAAATTGTTTAAAGTGCTTGTTAAGAGAAGTGGAGCTTCCTTCCTTGCATTGGGGCTATGCATGCTGTGCATGGCAGAATCGTGCCAGGAAAAGAGTTTGGCAGACAAGGGTAATTCTTCCCCTCTCTTCATGGGAATAATGACGTCTGGGCCAGTCTCATGGGTGCCCTGATGCCAGAAGTCCTGGAGACTGAATGTCATTGGCAGGAATTGGAAAAGTTTAAACCTGATGGGAATCCCGGATTGGCTTTTGTATTAGTGCACAGGAAATTAAGGTAGGAATCAGTGGGAGAGGATTAAAGTCTAGATTTGATCATAATTCTTTTGAAGTCAATGGAGTCATGCTGGTTTAAAATTGGAATCATGCAGTGGGGATTCAGCTCCTTGGTTTAAAAGGTCTTTGAGTCAGAACATTTTTAATCTGTCACTTCTAATTTCATATACTCTATTAAATTTATTTATTTGATTTTTAAAGTTCCTCTTACCTTGGTACCCAACAAACTGTGTAACAGTAAATGGTTCTAGTGTCCATAACAAAAATGATGGGTTTACTTTCATGTACTCTGTGAATTGAGGTATGTATATTTAAGTGCCTGTTAAGTGCCATCTGCATTTATGGTTCTATATAAATAACAACAGTAAATAGGAATCCTCACTTAACAGCCTGTTTTCCTCTACCCTCTTGCCTTTATCAATATAATTGAGGTGGGGTCCATGTTTAGGCAAGAGATTCTCCGCTCTTCATCCCCTAGTCTCAAAGCTACCCGGGATAAACCAGGTCAAGATATGTTCAGTGTTTTGGACTGATGGTCCCAGTTTTCACACAAAGGGGTAAGCCAATTGTAATGTTGTGGATATAAGAGAATTTTCTCCTTGTGGCATATGACTGCTGTGTTTTTTCCAGCTTCCTCTCATACCTTAGGCAGAAATTGCAGTAATAGACAACTGTTTGCACCTTAGGTCATGGTGCAGTGATTTTTTTTTTTATTATTTTTTATTTGATTGCTGTCAGCTGCCATGTTTTATTACAAATGCTCTTGCACATGTTGGGGGTGCTGAGGAGTGGTAACACTACTCTACAGCCAAAATTCTTCTGAAATAAATGTAGTCAAACTTTACTAATTCTGGGTCACTGAAAACGAAAATGATGCTTAAAATTGTTGATTGGCTCTAGTTTTCAAGATAAGCTATTTGGTCAGTATATACAACCCTTGACTTGGGAATGGCGGAGGATAAGTGAGTTATAAAGGGAAGGGATCTCAATTTAAACCAGAAATGACTAAAATATATCTTTGACTGGCTCTATGAATAAATCTATGACTGGGTTTGGACAGTACTTACTTTTTAGGCAAAACAATGAATGACGCAATCTGAAGCTGGTATTGCGTCATACATGATATGAATTGCATCATGTTATTCCTAGAAGTCATGGATGATGCAATCATAACGAAGCTTATATCACTCTGCTGAACAAATTGCCCTATATCAGCTCTAGAAATCATACAGTGTTGTGCTCTCTTATTTGTCAGTGTTTGATTTTGCAAAGGGACACGTTTCTGTTTAGCCAAAGTGAGCAGAGATGCCTCGTACTTCTGTGAACAGTGCAGATAACTTCTGCTATGTTTGTGGTGAAGTGACTTTTGCATCACAAAAGCGCAGTATAACCACTATGGTTAAGAAAGCCTATCACCTTTATTTTGGCTGCAAAATTGGAGATCAGGACAAGAAGTAGGCCCCACACATATGCTGCAACAATTGTGCAACAAATCTTTGACAGTGGTTGAACAGGAAAAGGAAATCTATGCCTTTTGCAGTGCCAATGATTTGGAGAGAGCCAACAGATCATACCAGCAATTGTTACTTCTGCATGGTGCCTCCAGTTGGGAAAGGTGTGTCAAAGAAGAAAAAGTGGACTGTGCTTTATCCAAACATTCCATCAGCTATACGCCCAGTACCCCACGGAGAAGGACTGCCGGTTCCTGATGCACCAGAATCATTCTCACTTGAGTCAGACGAGGAAGAGGATGAAACTTCTGGTCCTGAACCATCAATGTCACAGGACCCACATTTTCTCCCATCCTCCTCCTCTGAATCACACCTCCTAACACAAGGTGAACTGAATGACCTTGTCAGGGATTTGGAACTACCCAAGAGTAAGGCAGAGCTGTTGGGCTCCAGACTACAGCAGTGGAATCTCCTGGCAGGTGATGTTAGGGTTTCCATGTTCCGGGACCGTCAGAAGGATCTTGTCCCATTCTTCTTCATGGAAGGTGATCTTGTAGCCTGCAACAACATTGATGGTGTTATGGCAGCCCTCAACATCATTCACGATCCAAATGAGTGGAGACTGTTCATTGATTCATCGAAGATGAGTCTTAAAGTTGTTTTACTGCATAATGGCAATGTTTTGCCATCAATTCCAGTTGGTCATGCAGTCCATATGAAGGAAACCTATGACAACATGAAACAACTTTTGAGGTGCATAAACTATGACCAACATCAGTGGCAGCTTTGTGGCGTTTTGAAGGTTGTTGCTCTCTTGCTTGGTCTGCAGACTGGATACACAAAGTACTGCTGTTTTCTCTGTGAATGGGATAGTCGTGCAAGAGATTCCCACTACATCAAGAAAGATTGGCCACTCCGACAGTCATTGGAGCCTGGGAGGAAAAGTGTTCAGCATCCACCACGTGTTGAATCAACGAAGATTTTGTTACCACCCTTACACATCAAGCTGGGTCTGATGAAGACCTTCGTCAAGGCCATTGACAAAACACAAGCAGCTTTCAAGTACCTCCGTGGAAACTTTCCAAGGTTAAGTGAAGCTAAGATAAAGGAAGGTGTCTTTGTTGGTCCTCAGATTCGTGAACTTCTTCGAGATGATGCATTTGACCGTGCACTGCGTGGCAAGGAAAAGACGGCATGGAAAGCCTTCCAGTTAGTGGCAATAAATTTTCTCGGAAACAACAAGGCAGACAACTACAGGTTGTTGGTGGAAAACCTCCTCAAGGCATACAAAAGCCTTGGTTGCAACATGTCACTAAAGATACATTTTTTGCACTCTCCTCTCGACTTTTTTCCACCGAACTGCGGAGCAGTGAGCAACGAGCACGGTGAGCGATTTCACCAGGACATTGCAACAATGGAGAAACGCTATCAGGGCAAATGGAGCCCATCAATACTTGCAGACTATTGCTGGACAGTGACGAGAGCTGCTCCATTTAATGAATACAAGAGACAAGCCAAGAAGCGCTGAGTAGACACTGAATAGGACTAAACTATGTACGTAATAGTTTTTTGCCTCTTGTTTCATAATAAATTTTATTTATATAACCCTTTTGCTGATTTTTAAAGTGTTACATAAACAGGACAGGTGAAATATTATCATGTAAAGCAACCATAAACACATGAAAAGACCTAGGTTTACAATTTATGATTAAAACTCTACACAATATACATAGACATAAAATGTAAAAACTTAACTATCTTAGAAACAGCCAATTTTAATTGTCATATTTGAATTCAGCACATCAAAATACATAATAAATAGCACATTTTATCTCTGAAGCAGATGACTTCTCAAAAATTGTAGACCAGTGTAATTTGACACTTGCTAATTTACAATTTTCAATCAATTAGCCTGTGTGATCAGTTTTTGTCTACTCTTACTTTAACATCTATAGTCTTACACTACACCCACCACTTAAGTTTGAGGGTGGATGGGACTTTCACTTTAGTACAATTAGAGTAGATGAAGCTAAAACACATATTGAGTTCATGTGGCTTTCATTCCTATTTTAACTCGTTTCAGCTTCAGGTTAATTTTTATGCTTAGATTTGCTCATAAAACTAAGACTGCTAGTAACTAGGCAATCTACTCTGACCTACTCAATAACTGTACTTTCACTTGAGGCTAGAGAGTATAATTTGTCAAAGTATTTTCTTTAGTTTAAACAGATATGCTACAGGAAATATCATACCAGTCTTCAAAGTCTTACCTATATATATATAGGTGGGAATTGGTCCTGCTTTAAGCAGGGGGTTGGACTAGATGACCTCTTGAGGTCCCTTCCAACTCTGATATTCTATGATTCTATGATTCTATGATATATATAAAATAAAAATAGGTAAGACTTTGATAGAAATAGATATAATAATGTGTGTTTGTGTCCTATTTTTAAATAATCAAATACCAAAAGAACTTGTAAACAACAAAGGGCATGGTGTACCAGGTCCCCTAGTTCTGCGTCATCTCTCACTTATTTGTTTGACTTATGGCTACATCCAACTTGATTTCCTGCTGCTGCTTTGATGTGTGAAGGTTACCACAGTATTATACCCAAATCATATTTGGGAAAGTGTGTTTTGTGTAGTTTGTTCGAAGATCCCTCTCTCTTCTTATTTTATTAAAACTAGCACAAATGGCAGGTCCTGGTTAATTACGGGGTCTATTGGATTTAAATATATACTTGCTTACAGACTTGGGCTTGTTTTTGATATTCTTATCCAGGTGATGTCCCTTTCAAACTTTAAAGATTTCTTTCTTGAGCTTTCTCTTTCTCCTTTTCCTCAACAAAATAATTTTTGTTCTAAACCTGCCTTCGTGTCACAAACCTTGTAGCAATTTTAGGGATGAGGGGAAAACAAAGTCACAAAACAATTCGCTGGTTATTGGATTATGAGTTTACTAAAGATGGGAAGAACAAACCACGTGTTATCAATATCATGCCAAAGTATTCAGGAATATTTATTTTAATACACGTCAACTAAATAAATTCTAATGCTATATAAGTGTCATGTGGAAAACAACCTCTTTTGGTTTCGAGCTTGAAATAGGCCATTCCAAAATTGCTGCAAGAATGAACATTAAAACTGAGTCTGAAACAGATAAATTGTATGTAAAACTAGTGAACAGACCCATTTGGTGGTTAAATCATAAAACAGAAATATAGCTAAAGCATCTGTGACACTTTTTAAGCAACCAACATGAAAATGTCAAATACTGTTATATTTTCTTTTAATTTTAAAGCTCCTCTTCCCGCCCCCCCCAATTACTTGGCTTGAAGCTACAGTTCCTGTCCTGAAATAAGGCCTTATACCTACTTCAATTGCACTACTTCTCAGCTTTCAATGCTATCTTACCGAGATTATTTGCAGGTATTTTTGTCAGATCAGATTGGGTTGTTTCATTGTGTATATTCAGATGTTCATATTGCTTCTTTTAAATAAGGAAAATCAAGTACATTTTTAGATGTTCAAAACGTTGCAGTGTCTTAAAGTGAAGCCTGTCAACACACAAGCCTATGATATGAGATCTTGGTGTTTGTGGTGGGAGTGGTGAGGGACTGTACGAAATGGATCCTTTCATAAAAGGAAATTGTTGTTGTCCAGCTATGCTGGTAGGACAGAAGACACTGGATATGGTTTAATTAGGTCACAACTTTATTCTTAAATGCCTGAGACTACCCAGCAGATAAAAGTATACAGTGAAGGTAATTCATAATCATTTCAATATGTACCTGGGGGGCTTCCATGAGTCTTCCCTATCAACCATCCTGGTCCCCAGCCAACCCGCTGCTGGGACCTCACCATCCCCTGCCCTCAAATGTGTGTGGGGGGGAGCTTTTGGCCCCTGCCTTATCAGTCATAAGAACCCTTTTTCTCCTCAATTAAGCCTCCCCCCCCCCAAATTCCATTGTGGAGAAGGTGGGGGGGGGGGACTTCCCCTTGGCCAATCTGGCAGTGAGGGAAAAACTCCTTTCCAGCCCCCTGATAAAGGAGCAACTAGCACAATGCCCACAGTGGAGCCTGACAAAACCTGCTGTTTCGCCACTTCAGTGGGTAGGAGAATGGATGCTGCTCTGCCTAGTCCAGGTAAAAGAGGGCTTTTCCTGCCCTGGCATAGACCTATCTAGTCCTCTCTCTCTTCCAGTCACCTGGAAGTGGGGATGGGTCAGCATCCTCATGCTGACCTGCTCTGCAGCTGCATTAGAAAATCACTCCCTGGCTCTCCAGTCTTTAAAAGGGCGCACACCTTTTCCAACAAACCAGACAAGGGCCCTCACCGTTTAATGTGCTGCGAGATCATTTTAAGTTCTAACGTAGGTTTATCCAGGCTGTTCTAGAAAATAAATCACAAAATGATTAATTGACAAGTCATACTGAAATGATTAATGAAGATTTAGGGTCATGATCTGCTCGCTCTTACAACTCTGCATGTCTCCGATTTTGGAGAAATTTAAACAAGATTATGCCATTATGTGGCATGTAAACAACAGAAAATTGGTATGTGGCCATCAATGGCATTTACCACATCCAAGAATGTTTGTAGTTAAATGAAAGGGTATAATTTCAAAAGCATAATGCTATAAAGGATTATTATATAATCATAAAATAAACAACTAAAATAGTTAATTAAAATAAATGTATAATTGTCATCATGAAGCATGCATGACCAACCAAAATAACCACCATGTTATGCATGCCATCCCATCCCCTTATCGATCCTATGGTCTGACTTCACTTATCCATTTTTAAATTGTAAACTCTTTGAGACGGGGACTGTGTATTTCAACACATATAGCGTTGAATAAATCTTTAATAATAATACTCCTTCAAGAGACATTAATAATGTTTTGAGGTTTGGTCTTAAAGAATTAGGATGAAAGTTGTTCTCAAAGAATCAGGATAAACTTAATCTCCTTATTTTCAAGGGCAATTGAAACATTCTTCCTCCGAGTAAAGGAGGTAATACAGTGGGCAAAAGAAAGCAATATCATTAGCTTCAAGGGAGAATGGTCTAAAAATACCATAGGTACCAGAATAGGTAAAATACTGTTTTTCTAGTACTGTATTTGACCTACTGGATATAACACAAAATAAACTTCAAACTGTAAGAAGGAATGGTATACTGTGTTGAGTAGTATGAAGATATTTTTGCTTTGGATGTTATCCTCTAGCTATCAGCTCACTAGTATTTTGAGAGGAGAGATGTGATTTTTAGTTATTTAGCTATTTGAGGGAGGTGTTTGGATTTTTTGCAGAACAATCTGTTTGAGACTGAAAAGGAGTTAGTCACTTCCCCATATAACTTTTTTCAACATGTTTGGATCACATCAATTGAATATTTTTACAAACCTGTTCATTTTGTACATTTGGAGCCCATGAGTTTGCCATATAGATTAGATGGGTACATTTTTGAGTATTCCCCATACTATTAGGTACCATCTTGAAAAGCAGGGAGTTGGGGATCATCATAAATAATCATGTCACATGAGCTTTCTGTGCAATGCTATGGTTAAAAAGGGTTTATGCAATCCTTGAATATATAAAAAGTGGATTATCTAGAAGAAGTAGGGACTTGATCTTGCCTCTTTATGCGGCAATGGTAAGAGAGCTACTAAAATACTGAATCCACAGCTCAAGAAGGACATGGAAATATTAGGGTTCAGAGAGAGGCTACAAAATTGATTCAGGGGCTGGAAAACAAGCCTTACAACATGAGGTGGCTTAAGGAGCTCAAGTTATTCAGCTTATTGAACAGAAGATTGAGAGTTGACTTGATCACTATGTATAGGTCCTTACACAGGCAGAAAATAACTGACAGTGGAGAGGTTTCAAACTTGCTGACAAAGGTATAACTAGATCCAGTGGCTGGAAGTTGAACTTAGACAAATACAACCTTGAAATAAGACGTAGTTTTACAGCTGTGAGAGTAACTAAACACTGGAACAGCATATGGATGGTGGACTCACCATCACTTGGAGTCTATAAAATGAGATTAAATCATTAAAACATATACTTAAATCTAGGCTCTGGGCAAACATCTGCAGCCTGTGTGTGCGCGAGCCCTGGATGAGGAGGTTCAGCTGGATGGTCAGGGTGGTCCCGTCTGGCCTTGTAATCTGTGAAACTATTAATTCTCCTGTTCATTCCCTACCTTCATGGGGATAATATATAACCGTTGAGGGGGAGGATTTCAAAGGTATAAACTCAGTATAGAGTTTAATAGTCTGATATACAGGAGGTCAGACTAGATGAATGAATGGTCACTTCTCGCCTAAACTCTGTGAAACTATGAAACATACGTCTTTCTAGTTGTTGCAAGTTTGGAATTTGCATACTGATAAGTAAGATAATACTCTTACTTGCTCCAACTGTCTTGTAGCATTATATATTCTCTCACTAATTTTGCTTCATTTTAAAATGCCCCCCTTCTACCTAATGTATCTTTTGTATATATTACCTGAGTTGTTTTTGTAAAGCTATATATGTTGATGTCTTCAGCCTTTTAGCATTGTTATCCACTCATCTAATATTCAAGGTTAAGAATGTACAGTTTTGTATTATCTTACTCCTACTGTAGCCATAACAAAAAAAAAAATCTTGGATTAGCAACTCTTATGGATTCTACGAGATCTGGATAGTGAGAGAGTTCCTGATTGATGGTTTTAAGTAACTTTTTCTCTTGTTTTATAACAAAGCATATAAACATTTATTTTTCACCACTCCATTTCCACCCCAAATACAGTAACAGCAAACCCAGTAACATGAACCTTAACTTGTGATTTCATAATTTTTTAATGCGCTCAGTAAACTGCTTTTTTTCCATTGTCACCTTTCACAAAACAGTTGGTTCCATCTGCAGCCATTAATTAGCAAATATTTGGATCCAAAATTCAAATCAGCATCTTTGAATAATCTCATTTTAGATATCAGCCTTTCTTTGCTATTGAGTGTTCTGTTGAGGCCTTGATGAAATGCCAATCTGTATATGTTGTTACAAAGTAATTGAAAATTATTTTCTAGTTAAATTCTCAATATGCCTGGATGAAGCATTGTATCTATGAACTTCTGCTCCTATATTTTTCTTGTGACACCATCAAAGGTGTGCCTTTGTCATTTGAATTTTTTGACCAAAAGTTAGGAAATTACCATTTTTTCAGATTTTTCATAAATCCATCTGGTTTTCGAGTTTACAAATGAATGCGAAAATACAAAAGAGCTACATTCATGGGGGAAAAATTGAGATTTTAATCAAAATCTAGGATTGCACAGCAGTTTTCTTGATCTGTCACCATTTAAATATGCATTACAACAGGTAATCTTTCATTACATGAACACACAACATACATCTGGTACTACAAAATCCTACATGCCTATATTTAAAGTTATAGAAGATAGTTCAGTTCTTTTGTAATAATGTTGTATATGTTCTTCCCTGCCTATTGAGGTCACTTTACTTAGCGCATGATGATGAAATGTGTACACCCATTATGTTTCCATATCCCTCTTAATTTAGAATTTCCTGATAGCATGCTGAAAATTTCAAATTTGCTATTATGTGTATGTAGATGTTTGTGTATCTGTCTCTTGAAATTATAGTAAAGAAATTGCCATTAATTTACCAGTTTATTTAGTAATTTAATACAAAATATGCAGACAATGCATTTCACCAATCTAGGGTCTGAAAGATATTCTAAATTGTGATGGCACTGCAGCAACAGCTTCCAAAGAACTGTTCTGGCAGCAGTTGACCCTGGAGTATAGGCAGCATTTTGGCTACCCAATTTACTCACAAGAGCTCTTCCTATGTTGAGGGGTGTTTGAAGCCTCTCTTGTCACTTGGGATTCCTCTACTACTCGAAAGCTATGCTCAGGTAGCGAGTTAAGGCTCCATGTAAGGCTACATGTAAGGTTGTTTTGTGCAATGCAAAGTAGCCTTTAGTAGACATCAGGATTTGCTCCAGAAATTAGAAAAATCATCTTTTTTTTTTGGCTACATATAACAGTTGAGGAGGAGGTTTCCAAATGTATAAAGAACTGTTAAGCACCCAATTTACATTGGAAGTCAATGGAAGTTGGGCATCTAACCCTCTCATCTCCCTCTTAAACTTTCAGAGAAACCCTTCCTCTCTGTTTTTTAGGTATGCTGCTTAAAATAGGTAAACATTGCACTTGGTTGCTGTTTGAAATTGTTTTGATATTTTTGCAGGCTAATAAAGAAGGATTAGTATAAATTTAAATGGTTTTGCAGACGTATATGGGGTGAAGCATTTCTAATCTTTTTGTATTACTCTGTAAAATAGAGATGCAGTTATTTCAGCAGAAATAACTCCATTACCACGTGGAGAGTTTCATTATTTTATTAAGCATTTTGTTATTTATCAACAACTTTCTTTTTATCTTAAGGTGATGGTGTTTGTTCATGCTAGAAATTCCACTGTACGAACTGCCATGTCTCTTCGAGAGAAAGCAAAAAACAATGGTCATATTTGCTACTTTTTGCCAACCCAAGGACCTGATTATGGGCAAGCTGAAAAACAAGTAAGTGATGCATTAATTTGTGGCTGATAATCTTTAAAGCCCTGATTGTCTGGGCCTCAGCAACCTGAGAGACTGTTTCTCTAACCCAACTGTTCAGATAGACTTGGATTTTTCTAGCTAGATTTAGTTTCAGGACTTTTCAGTATTGAGGGATATTGCTCCATTTGCAGTTCACCAGAGCACAAATATGTTTGCCATCAGAGTGAAATGTAAGGTGTAATAATTTATCTTAGCATGCTATTTTGGTATTTCCTGGCATAATGGCTTGCAGAATTAGCTGTGACTTCAGTACTCTCCATTTTGGGTAGTGTTGTATTTGCATACTTTTTACATTTTGTTTGGATGCCAGGTCTATTGAAGGTCTGTGTGTTCATATACTGTATATGTGGAATATATTTTATCATAATAGTATGTGATTTTAATATAAGAATGTACATAATTATACAATTTTCATTTTCAAGTTTGAGACAGCTTGAGCTAACAGATGCTTGTTTTCTGTAGCATAGGTAAGATTTTCAAGAGAGCTCATTTTACAGATTTATATTGTCATCATTTGACATGTTTTTCTTAAGTAAAGTTGCATTTGAAGAGTTCAACAATGACATATGTGTTATATTATCCTGCGGTTATTTATTCTGTGTTGATTGCACTTCTCTAAAAATGGCAAATGCATCATCACTTTTGTCAGTGCTGGCATAATCTCAGTTTAATCCAGGTTGTCGTTAAAGCAGTATTTCAGATTGTTTTTAAAGAGGTGGTTTTTACATTTCCTGAATGCTTATCTTTTTGAATATGTGAAGTTGAAATGATTAGCTCATTAATATTTTTTGGCTTCAGATAGACTGCTATTTAAGGTTTACTTTTAATAAAAATGAGGACAACAATGCTAGGTAATATTTCCACAATAAAAGTTTATTTAGTATAAATGTCCCATACAATCTGGCATCAGTAGAGTGATATTGAAACCCTTCTGGCCTATATTTATATTGAACTGTTTCCTAATGAAGGCATATCCTTTTGGAATTTGATGTATATTACAAACACCAGGTAACTTCAGACTTCACCACCGCCACTGTTGTTGACCAGTGCAGTTAAAGGGAGACCAGTGAGTGGATTAAAGAACCATGGAGCAGGCAAGGCCAGGGAAAGGTATATGCAATATTTTTCACCCATTAATTAAAAACATTACACAGATCTGGCACTCTTTAAACCCAGAATGCTGCCATTCACGAAGTACTTGTAGGGCATTGTCCATAATATATACAAAGGGCATTGGCTCAGTCTACTCTAAACATTTAGATAGACATAGCTATGTCACTCAGGGGTGTGAAAAATTCACACCTCTGAGAGCATTAACTATGCCAACCTAACCCCTAGCTCAGTCGATGGAAGAAAGCTTCCACTGACCTAGGTCTGGTCTACACTTAAAAAGTAGATCAACCTTTGTCACTCAGAGCTGAGGAAAAAATTGCGCTCTGAGTGCCTTAATTAATTACGTAACCCCCACTGTAGATGCAGCTAGGTCAGTGAAAGAATTTTTCCATCCATCTAACTCTCACCTCTGAGAGAGGTGGATAAACTACGTTGACAGAAAAACTTTTTCCATCAACATAGCATCTACACTACACATCTACATTGTGCCGCGATAGCCTTTGTAATGTAAACATAGCTGTAGCTACTGCTGCTCAGGGACGTGGGATTCCTATAGTAATGGAAAAACTTATTCCAGCACTATGTGATGCATCTACCCTAAGGTGGTTACAGCTATATCCCGGTAACCCCCTTAGTGTAGACAAGCCCATTGTGTTTGTATGAGTAGGAACTTGTCCATCACACTTTCTTTGTGACCATTACATTTGTAGATAATAGGCAGTGGACACGACTATTACAGCAAAACTTTTGGAGGAGAAATGAGTTCATGGTAACGATGAATAAATTTGAAACAGCTTGGAGTTTGGTTCAGCTTGTCTAGGCACCAGATTTAGATGTTCATCTTAATCATTCATCTTAACTTCCAAAACTATGGGGGTTCCTCACGGCCGCTCAAAATGTAAAACTGCTCCAGCCCGCACATCTGCACCCATTCACACTGCATGACTTTCCCTCTAGGTCACCTGTTGGTGAGCCGCCAAACAGTGGCTGACTTGAGAGTCAGGGATGGGAAAACAATTTGAATCTTACAAGAGCAGTCTCTCTTCCCCAACCCTGCTTGATGTTAGCTGTACCATTAGACTATAGATGAACGCTGGTCAGGTTTCAGAAGTATGCATATGGCTCACAGGACAATAGTACTTTCAACAGTAATTGAATATTGACTAACTGAAAATATATACAGTACATTAAAAACTGACAATAACTCAATATCTCTGTAATAGCGATTGGTGCTTGTCTCTAGATCCCAAAGAAATCTTTTGAAAAAAGGGAAAACGTTTCCTAAAATATAATAAATAAAACTTAGGCAAAAGACTTTAAAAGTTTTTGTAAACTTTCTCATGCATTTAAATAATGACCTTGTTTCTATGTCAAGACAGTGTTTTCCTAAATGATTGTTAATTTATTATATATATATGATACTTACATTTTTGGTGATATAGTCTTAGATCACCAAATAATAATAATATTTAAGTTGTGTGAGTTTTCCCTTAGGAAATAACTTCCCTCTGCCACCCAATGTTAAATATCTGAAAATGAGGGACATGTTCATTAATTATATTTTTACATGTTTGATATACATGTAAATTAACCTCTGCCACTGAGATTATTCATAGCCTCCCTGTGGAGTGGAAATTTTGTGTTTTAGGCTCTATGCCAGGGGTAGGCAACCTATGGCACGTGTGCCGAAGGCAGCACGCTAGCTGATTTTTCAGTGGCACTCACACTGCCCGGGTCCTGGCCACCAGTCTTGGGGGCTCTGCATTTTAATTTAATTTTAAATGAAGCTTCTAAACATTTTGAAACCTTATTTACTTTACATACAACAATAGTTTAGTTATATATTATAGACTTCTAGAAAGAGACCTTCTAAAAACGTTAAAATGTATTACTGGCACGCAAAACCTTAAATTAGAGTGAATAAATGAAGACTCGGCACATCACTTCTGAAAGGCTGCCGACCCCTGCTCTGTGCCATAGTTCCATTTAAATAACCATCTTGTCTTTGAAGTGTCCTTTGAAAATTACTTTATATTGTGTTGAAGGATATATGGAGAGTTTTGTTCCGACCAGTAATTTTTAATGGTACTAAGGTGTTGTGGGTGTTCCATTCATATTTCTGAACGGCCAAGAATATCTTTACAGAGAATCTGTACTGGATTTTTTTTTTTAGTATGTTGTAGTTTACTGCCAGATTTGTAAGCGAGAACTATTTTATCCATAAAAGTTGACAGCATTATAAACAGACATGCTGAATATATTTCACAAAGTGAAATATGTAACACACTACAAAATTTAATTTCTGTTCCTAAGGTTTTGCTAATGTGCACAGAAGTTTAGAAATTAGTCCCAACTTTGAACTTTGTTTCCTGAACTATTTAAACTAGAAAATTATTCACGTGAAATTACTTAAGCCAAAAATGTATTTATCATGTATATATTGCTAAAAATTTATATTAATAGGCAGATTTTGTACTTTCATAATTTCCTGTCTGTGACCGGTTTTCTCTGTAATACCCCAAACTGATCTTGTGCTTTCTGTGGTTAGATTTGTACAGCAAAAGTCTTTTAGGAAATGTGAGGAGATAACTAGAATGGGTTTTTTTATGTTAAATTTTTAAAATATATTTAATAGATTATTTGCTTATGAAAGGTGACAGATTGGCAGCATTTGAAAATGGAGTTCATCAAACTGGACAGACAACAGATTAAAATTACTATTTATAGTGTTTAATCTACAAATATACTACATTAAAAGAACATTATTAAGGTTGCAAAGTCAAGCACTCAGAAGTTAGGAAATTCCAAAATTAAGGAATAAGCTTGCCTGTGCAACCTTGGTGTGCCCCCTGGTGCAGCTGTATTATGATACAGTCTTTAATTACATAATCATATTCTATTGTTTCCACAGGACTCCCTGCTTTCCCTCATCATGTCTCATGTCCTTGTCAGATCTCTTCCCTCTCCCCAGACTAATTCCTAGTCCCATTCTCCTTGCCCAAACAGTTCCAGCCTCCCCTCCCCCTTTTAGCTCCCAGTTCCAGCCTCTTCAACCCACCATTCCCTAGTTTCTCTTCCCCTCCAGGCTCCCCACAGCCCTTGGTCACCATTAGTAGGGTTGCCAGGCATCTGGTTTTTGACTGGAATGCCTGGTAGAAAAGGGACCCTGGTGGCTCCAGTCAGCACAGCTGACCGGGTCACTAAAAGTCTAGTTGGCCTCAATGGGGCAAGCAGACTCCATGCCCGGCTCCACGGGGCTCCTGAAAGTGGTGGCATGTCCATCTGGCTCCTAGGCAAAAGGGTGGCCGGGGGGCTCTGCGCGCTGCCCCCGCCCACAGGCACCACCCTGAGTGCTAGGTCCACAGTCTCCATTGGCCGGGAACCACAGCCAATGGGAGCTGCAGGGGTGACACCTGCGGACAGGGGCAGTGCACAGAGCCACCTGGCTGCCCCTCCGCTTAGGAGCCAGTGGGACATGCCAGTCACTTTCCGGGAGCTGCCACCACCAAGAGCTCGCACCCCAATCTCCCTCCTGCGCCCCAACCTCCTGCCCCAGCTCGGAACCCCCTCCAGTACTCAAACTCCCTCCCAGAGCCTGCACCCCCTCCCACACCCCAAACCCCTGCCCCAGCCCAGAGTCTCCTCCCACACCCTGAACCCCTCATTTCTTGCCCCACCCTAGAGCTCACAGCACCGGCCGCAGCCCTCATCCCCTTCTGCACCCCAAACCCCTCATCCCCAGCCCCACTCCGGAGCTATCACCCCCTCCCTCACCCCAACCCCCTGTCCGAGCCTGGTGAAAATGCGTGAGTGAGCAAGGGTGGGGAGGAGTAAGCGACGGAAGGAGGAGGGATGGAGTGAGTGGGGGGCGACGGCCTCAGGGAAGGGATTGGGGCAAGGGTGTTCAGTTGTCTGCAATTAGAAAGGTGGGAACTCTACTCACCAGACTCCTTGTCCCAATTTTCTTCTCCCCACCCCCATCCAATCTGGCTTTTGCCCCCTTTACATTCGAATCAGCTGGCTTCTTCCTCCTCCTCCACACTGCCTAGGGCATGAGCAGGAGGGTCACTAAAAGCACAGGAGAGACAGGTCCCTGCTCTCAGTTCCAGGGCCCAGTCCCAGCCCAGTTTCAAGCAATGGTTACAGGGAAAGTCCAGCTTTTCTCCCCTCTAGGCCTAGGCCGGAGGGATCATGTTCAGTTGCTCTGTTGGGATGGCACGTATGCAATTTGGTCTGCACTAGGGACTTAGAGGAGCTGAAGCCTGTGTGATGCCAGTCCTCTTGGCTGACAGTCCTCTTGGCTGACACACTAAGGTTTGAACGAGGGACCTCCAGAGCCAAACTGATGAGCTGCTACAAATTGAGCTAACAAGACAAGATTCTGTAGCTTGGGGCTGTAACAACTCATATCCTGTGTGGATCAGCACGTGCTCACCAGTGGTTACACACTCGTTTGGTCTCTGGGGATGGTGTATGCACAGTATGCACCACTAGGAATTACAAGAGGTATGAGCATGCTCAGTCAGGACAGAATCATCAGAAACCTTAGCTAATATTGAAGTCTCTGCTGCGAATATGCGAACTGTGATTTTTTTGAAAGCCTTATAACTGGGCCAAATTTTGGCAGGTTTTCACAGGGACAACAACAGGCACATGCCTTACACAAAAGCCACCCCCTCTGCCAAATTTCTGGCCCCTGCTCCAAAGCATGGAGGTGCTAAAGCTGTTCAGAGTAAAGGTCACCAGAATTTTTTTTTTAACATGGACAAAACATATTTTCCCCTTGTATAATAGAGTATAGCTTGTATAGTTCAGGACATGCAACTTTATTGTGAATGGAAGTTGGAAGATAATTTGCCAGGTTGAGGCATGCTCTATTCATTTGGCTGAGAATGCTCACTTGTGCACCCAATTCTGTAGCAATTTTTTCAGTGAAAATCATTGCTCTGTATTAGACCTCCCTCTACCTCCTTATTGTATAACCTGCTTCCTTTTTCAGTGATTAATATAGGAAAGTTAGAGACTAAACAGTTGGGGTTTTTTTATTTGGAATATGTAGTAGTGCAGATGGAGTCAATTGAGCTTGTACAGTCTGTTAAGGTGACCCCATGATATAAATTAACAGTGGTAGATTTAGATCAAAACATTTGTGAATGCTGATTAGAGTTAGGTGGTTGGTGTAGTGTCTGAAATAGCTCCTGTTCTCTCAGGGTATTTATCCATCATACTTAAATACAGAAGACACTGAAATAATTTGTGATAGCAAGTCCTCCTGCTGTTTCACTGTTTAGTTGTTCAATATGCATTTGTTTGGACTGAAACCAAACATCTGTTTTAAATCAAAACTTGAATTGTTTGAGGATTGCAGATCTTTATCTGTGCAAAAAGATTGTAGATAAGCTGATTTTGTTTTAAAAGATTTATATGAAAGTGCTTGTACATGAATTCGTTAATTTTTGTAATAAAGCAAAAAAATGTTCTTCATAGTGATTAAAAATCTGGGAAGTCCTTTTGTAATGTTTCATATAACCCTCTTATTTCATTGACTCTAAGGTAGCATAATTGTAGTAAGGAAAATATTTCTTTCTCTTGTCTTTTCTCTGAAGGCTTATAGAAACTGTACAATACAAAAAGTAATTGGTAAAATATATGAGTCGTATTATGAAGATTCATTTTACATATTGTAGTTTAACAAGACACTGTGGCTTTCATTTTACTACCTCAGCTTTTTGAGAAGGTAAATTAATAAAACAAATACCAAAATATGAAAGGAACTTTATCAAAATTCAGCTATTTTATTTTGGTGCTCAGTAAATTTCAATGGATGAGGCTGGGAATTCTCGGAAGTATGTAAAAACCTGTCACACAGTGACTATCATATTAAAGGTATTATTATCATCCTTGGAAATCTGTTTAAATATTTGCATGCAGTATTTCATTTTAAAGCTGTGTGATGAATACAGATTGTGACAGGAAGTGTCTAAACATGCAAAATAATATAAGTGGTCTAACAATATCAGGTGATTCTTTATTTTAGATAGTATTACCTACTATAAAAATGAGTAGCAGATTTGAAATATCTAAGTTTTACTATTAAGTTTATTATTGTATGATAAACAGCACTGTTAAATTTAGGAAGGAATTAATTTGTGAATTCATGCAAATATACAGTTGCTCTTTCAATTGTATGAATATGTCAAGACCCATCCTGCAACCATTACTCATGTAAATAATCCTTTCTCACATAAGTGTTTCCATTGAATTCATGTGAATAAGACCGGGTACTTAATGCAGATGTGGGCTGGTATGTTTCCAGATTATGAATATAATAAACAATAGCTGAAAAATGCAATGCATCACTTCTGCCATATTTTTGTGTGTGGCATTTACTGTAAAACATAAAGCAAAGCTTATTTATTTATTTAAGAAAACATACTGTAATTAGATAAATGGTTTAATAAAATATTCACGAACTTTATAATGTCTGTAGCTAATAATGAAATTAGTGAACACATTTTATGCTGTCCCAGATTCAAGTTCATTTCCATAATTGGCTCTTCTTTCTACTTATGCATATTAGTTTTTATTAGTAGACTAACAAGAACAGTACACATTTTTAATCTAATTTTAGGAAACTAAATTGTAAACCTTATGCAGATTTTTAGGTATAGGTGTTTCAGCTCATTGCCTTCATCTTCTTGGAATGGTCATTCCCACTGTTTGATGTACAACTTGTAGAAGAATTTGGAAATATATGTTAGTAAAACCATGTATGTTTTCCTTTCTCCAGTTGTTAAAAGAGGTGTTTTCAGAACCCAGAGAACACGTTTTACTGCCCTGTCATATTTGTTCTTCAGTAAATATAACTTGGATGTAGACGTAGCCATAGAATACAGTATAAACCACTGGTGTCAGCATGTAGGGTATGTGTAGCAACACACCACAGTGAAAAGCAAGCTGTGTCCATCCTGTGGTGTGTAGCTACACGTGAGTGAAAGGCTTCAGCAGCTCCGCACTATCAAGTTTTCCCTGATGCAATGAAAGTCTCCAGAAACAGTGAGTTGGTGGAGCCTTTCCTCATTGCTGAAGTCTTTCCCTGCAATGGGAAGTGAGGGAAGGAGGCAGCGGGATACTGCACTGCTAAAAATAGCAGTGTAGACAGGGGGTACGTCTATACTTACCTCCGGGTCCGGCGGTAAGCAATCGATCTTCTGGGATCGATTTATCGTGTCTTGTCTAGATGCGATAAATCGATCCCGGATCGATCCCGGAAGTGCTCGCCGTTGACGCCGGTACTCCTGCTCCGTGAGAGGAGTACGCGGAGTCGATGGGGGAGCCTGCCTGCCACGTGTGGACCGAGGTAAGTTCGAACTAAGGTACTTCGACTTCAGCTACGTTATTCACGTAGCTGAAGTTGCGTATCTTAGTTCGAAGTGGGGGGTTAGTGTGGACCAGCCCAGGGACTTACTGCATGGGTGAGTTAAGAGCCATTTAGAACATGTAGTCTGGTACATAACCACATACTTCAGGAATGTCTTTACTAGCCTAAGTTATACCTAGTGGATCTATGCCGCTATTTAAACCCATGCTAGGAGGGCTACCTATGTGTATATGCTACATGCTGCTGGAAGAGGCATGCAGTATAGAAGAACATAAGAATGTCCATACTGGGTCAGACCAATGGTCCATCTAGCCTAGTATCCTGTCTTCCGACAATGGACAATGCCAGGTGCCCCAGAGGGAATGAACAGAGCAGGTAATCATTAAGTGATCCATACTCTCTCTCACATCCCCAGATTCCTTTTTTAATTTAAAAAAAAAAGTGTGTCATATTAGCTATCCTCCAGTCATTTGGTACAGAAGCTGATTTAAATGGTTACAAACCACACAGTAGTTCTGCAATTTCACATTTGAGTTCCTTCAGAACTCTTGGGTGAATACCATCTGGCTCTGGTGACTTACTGCTGTTTAATTTATCAATTTGTTTAAAAACCTCCTCTAATGACACCTCAATCTGGAACAGTTCCTCAGATCTGTCACCTAAAAAGAAAGGCTCAGGTTTGGGAATCTCCCTCTCATCCTCAGTTGTGAAGACCGATGCAAAGAATTCATTTAGTTTCTCCGCAATGGCCTTATCATCCTTGAGTGCTCCTTTCTGTTAAGCTTGAATAGCATTATACAAAGCCATTGCTAGCTGTACGGTAATACGTTTGTTATGCCACGGTGTGCACATTTAATTGTTAGCACTGACCACAATCGCAGTTTTGCTTTTGCTCTTATTACAATGGATTGTTGGTCCTGTTTGAATCAATGCCTTACTGTTTTTAATATTTAGTGAGAGTTACATGTTGATTCTTTTTATCGGTACGTGTGCTTGTATGGCAGAAGAGGGGGTATAAACTACTACAGACACAGAGACGGGGGCGTCTGTGATCAAGTGAAAACTGAGTGTTTGTTAACTTAAAACAGAAGTAATACCCGCATCACTCATCTTCCAGTCTGGACCAAATAGGCATAGGTGAACCTTACTAAAGGATACCAACCGAGCCGGAATAAGTAGAGTCTATAGCATTTTGTACCCTTTGCCCTCCCCACCCTTTAAAACGCAAAAGCAGTCCCACTAATTCACTTAATTATCTCTCAAATGTTTTTAAATGATTAAGAAATGAATTTTTAGAGACCATTCATAAAATATTTTATATATGCCCATTTGTTTGACATAATTATTTCCATGCAAATTCTCATTTTATTTTTATTTTATTAATAACATCCAGCATTTGATGTTATTTAAAAATGATAAAATAAAATGGATTTGTATCCAAATACATTAGGCTGTATTAAATCTCAAATGTACAATGAATATTTGAAATTCCATATTTGTTTTATAATTATTACAATTTTCTTTTTAGTTTCAAAATTAAGGTATTTTAAAGTTCTTGCAGTCAAAATGGAAGTTAAGAGTATTTGACTTAAACATAACCCAGTAAAGACAGATGTTAGGTAATTAAGAAGGGGAACAAAGCTCTGACTTCACCAATGATCTGAAGCACGAAGCCAGAGATCATCAAGTTGGTGGGAAATCCTGGAGTCACGCTGAAATCTTTTCTTGTTATAGACATGCAGTGCCCCAATAGCAAGGAATTCTTCTTCAACTGCTTGTCCCAATGGGTATTCACTGTGGGTGTACATGCACTCCGGGTGCCCAACTTCGGAAATTCTTCAGCAGCAGTATCCTTAAATGGTTTAGTGAAAATCAGTATACTATCCCAAAAGATAGGAGATTTCTGTCAATAAAGCTGTCGGATGAATAAAAAAATATAATTTTAGAGACTTTATGATGAAATTATACTATGAGAGCAAATCCCATTTGAAAACTTAGCATTAGCCATTCTGTTTTATGAAAGGAGATTACTGCTCTTACCACATGATCCAAATATTTCTATCTTCTTTTCTGGGTAACTTTAGAGTTAAGGGGCTGTTGAACTTTGTTGAATCTTGACATTTGTTATAAATATATTCCATTTAATACCTACTATTTTTCTAAGGCACTTGCTTTTGTATGTATTTAGACATCTGTGCATACTTTTGGTGGGTTTCCAGCTTTCCCATCCAGATGTTAAAATGAAAATAACATTCAGTTGAAGATTCATAGTTTGGTCTTTAAATTGTAGATTTTCAATGACCACATCTTATTTAAGCTAGTAAATGCAGCTGCTGCCGTGCCAGTTCGTGACATTGTGCTCACCGCAACTGAATGTGGTTGGTCTTTCTGGGTGACAGAAAAAAAAGGGGTTGGGGCTCTTTTAGAGGGTCCCTACTGCATTTGGGTTATGAGTGAAGGGAATGGGGTACTTAGCAGAGCAGAGTTGAGGGGGGAACAGGAAGTGGTTGGACCACGTGGGTGGGAAATTGGCAGACCTCATTTGTCTTACATAGAGCTGTGCAAATTTATACTGTTAGAGAAGTTGGCTTTATATGGTCACATTGCTCAACAAGGTCTGCAGTTGGTTAATGCTAAATTAGGAGATGTTGTGGTGCGGTTCTGTCACCCTTGGAGTGTTCGCTTGCACTTCATGTTGCTGCTATCTCCATCTTCAATGCTTTCTGCAGGCTGCCTGCCTCTGACTCTAGATCTTCTGTAGCTCAGTTCTCCAGCCAAGCCACCAAGTTCAAACTTCTTCTGGAATATCACAGACAAGACCAAATGAATCTGGATACTTCTCCTGCCCCTTTGGGCTACTGAAGCCCCTTCCTCATACTTACACCAACACTGCGGGAGCCTACACTCCCCCTGTAGTGTGCTACCCACATTATCTCAAGCTGTTACTCTAACGCTAGGCTTCTCTCAGCCAGAGACCTGTCTCTTCTGGAATCTCTCCCTCAACTGAGCTTCTTAAGGTTTAGTTCCGCTGCCTCTGGCAGGGAGCCAGTTAGCTACCACTCTCCCCAGGTGCAAAGTATGACTAATTAGGTGCATTTTCTATCTTTCCAGGTGGTAGGGGGTAAGCCCCATCACAGATGTTTATATTTCAACAAATTGCAATTTAGTACATTAAAGATATTAATCTAATTACTACCTGATAGCAGCAGTGTGCTGTATAAGTTAGAACCAATCTGTTAACAAACAGCAAGTCTTTACTAAGAGGAAATAATATTTTCCTCAATGACCATTTGCCTCTGAAGTTACTCAGTTGTTCCTTCATTAGTAAAAATTTAATGACATTTTCACTGCCCTGGGAGACAAAGGAGGAAGAAAAGAAGCTTTGGTGTGCTGAAGTATGGGGAAAACTTCTATTTTTGCTCTTTATTTAAAGTTTTAACTAACACTTAAGAAAATAATAAAACATATATCATAATACAATATATGCGCAAAACAATGTGTCAAAGACATCACTCAAATATAAACTTGTTCCGAAGTGCAAGAGTTTAATGCTTCTAGTAGCCTTAGTACATTTTCACCTCTGCACTTTGGTATTTTAAATGCCAAGTTTTAGCTGGATATGAAGTTGTAATGAATTCTGTCATTTCATAGTGGTTTTAAAAAAAAGTGTTCTCTCTCAGGATGAGTGAAAATGGAAAATAAGGATTTTCTTTATAATCTTTTCACTTTGCTGAATGAGAAAGAGTTAGCAACATACTTTTGGAAACTTAGAATTGTTTAATTTGAGGCTGAGTGAACAGATCAGCAAAGAAAAGCTTCAGCTTGATGATAATATATTTAATTGTTTGTTTTAAGAAGGGTTGTTTTTATTTTGCTTCGTAACTACTTATCTAAGTTTACTACTGTATATTCTATAATGTGCTATTGAAAAAAACATTTCAAAGCTGAATAAAAACCAAATACTTGCTGTGACAGAATATACCTGTGTCCACTATTGTAATTATCTTTGTATAAAGTTTGACTGGTGAGGTATCGTTTGAAAACTCATAATTTGCTAGTCATTGTTGTCCTGGTAAAATAAGTGTGGCAGCATTGTAAGTAAAGTTATAAGATTCCACTGCATGGTGTTACTAAAACATGTTCTAAGTCTGGGGAGTGATCAAACCACTTCCTCAGAGACAAAGGGCAAGCTGATGCCTCAGCCAGTTGTAAAGAAGGCTAAAGCACCATTACCTGCTAAATGGCCATTTTGGGGGGCAGGAAAGGGGATATGGGAAGGGGGGAGGGATAGCTCAGTGGTTTGAGCATTGGCCTGCTAAACCCTGGGTTGTGAGTATAACCCTTGAGGGGGCCACTTAGGGATCTGGGGCAAAATCAGTACTTGGTCCTGCTAGTGAAGGCAGGGGGCTGGACTCGATGACCTTGCAAGGTCCCTTCCAGTTGTAGGAGATGGGATATCTCCATTAATTATGGGTGAAAAATCTACATTCCAGAGACTGCCTATTGCCATGCTCCAAGCTGAGGATGCTTCTCAAAGTTGGGAGAGGATTATAAAAAGAAGGGGCAGACACCCCAAGGGACCCCCTCCTCCTCACTGTCTGTCCATTGTTTCACTGCACCAGAAGGAACAAAGGAAGCAGTCATTAAATAGAAGAAGGGGTCCTGGCCTTAAAACGTGGGGCCAGTAAGCCTGTTTGATAGACTGTGATGAGAAAAACTTTACTTTGAACTTGACATAGTTTAAGTTAGGCATTAGTTGCATTTTATCTTTATTTTTCTTGTAATTGTTTCTGATATTTATACCTCATGACTTTTATTCACTTAAAATCTATTCCTTTTAGTTAATAAACTTGTTTTATTGTTTTACCTCATCCAGTGTGTTTGAAATGAAGTATTTGAGAAGCTCCATTTGGTGTGGCAAGTTATGTGCATATCATTTCTATTAATTAAATGATGGACTTTATATAAGCTTGTATTGTCCAGGAGAGGGCAAAGGCAGCACAGGACACACATTTATGGGGGGAAATCTGGGACTGGGGATGTGTTGGGGCCACTCTGCAGTATAACGAAGGCTGGTGAGAGCCAGACTGTAATCCAAGTGTGGCTGGAAGGCTGCATTTACACACAGACACTCAGGGTGTGGCTTGCACGCTGGAAGGCTATTTGAGTGGCCCATGTGGGAGCTCCTTCAGCAGGCATTTTAAGGCACCCAAGATTGCAGGGCAAGGGTGACACAAATATTCATTAGTCTGTTTTGTACTCTGGGTATGTCAAAGTTGCTCATTGGTCCTTTATACTCCAATGCAATTTTATCCTTGTAGATTTTTTTTAAAGTAGTGCCTCTTATGAACTAGTATTTTCTCTGCTTTTCCACTCCTGGATCGGTGGCCAAGATCCTCAGTGACTAGGAATAATTAGGGTGCACATTTGCACTTTTTAAGGGGTATAATGTGTGGTTATTAAAGTCCCTTGTGCATAAAACTATATATGTTTAAAATAAACAAAGGATATGCTTAGCTTTTCAATAAAGGAATAATGACATATTTATGAGAAACATTTTTCATCTTACATATAGGAATTAAATAATTCTGTATAGACAAAACATTGTCGCACCATTTATTTGTTTTGAGTTGAAACTAAGGGTATGTTTTTCACACCATTGTTTTCCTTTTCCAAAGAGAGAGGTACACAAAAGCTCCTTATCCTTTACATCTCCATGGGTGAACTTATAATGTGTCCAAAGCAATGTGTTTCTTCATCACATTAAAATAACTGTTGTAAGAATCTAATTCAAAACTCAAGTATGCCAATTTCAAAGTGGTTTTATTGGGAACTGCTTTTCCCGATATATTCAAATAAATTTATAAAGCAATAACGCAGTATTTTAAATGTAAATTGCCCTAAGTTTTAATGTCCTAAATTTGTATTTTGTGTAAGATTTTAGTAGATAAAATACTATATAAATTTTCAGGGAGATCATCCAAAACATGTATGTTCTAAGAATCACATACAAACTGGGAAATTCAGAAAAAGCCATTGTTCTTTTTAACAAATTATACTGTTCCTCTATAAATTAAGAAACAGCAAGGAGCTGCCCAAATAAGTAGCTTGATTTTTAGAGTTGCCGAGCATCCCCAACACTCATTGATTACAGTGAGAATTATGATGCTCAACATCTCTGCTAATCAGGCTACCCATTTAGCTGTGTGCATGATGATTTAGGTGCCCAATTTAAGCACCCAAGTTAGACCTTAGTAGTCTTAGCTCACAACATATGGCACATACTTCCCCCCCCCTCCCCCCCGAGTCTTCTTCCTATGCTCAGGATTTTTGAAATTAGGGAAAGAAATATTTCTTAAATATATACAATTGAGTAATTGGGCGATTAAAAATGTAGATTGATGTATATCTTATACTAGTCTGTCTTGTTTTCTTCATTTTTAATATTAAGATGATGATGTATGCAGTTTTAATAATCTACAGAAGTCAAACAAATATGGATTCTGTTATGATTATCTACTCTGACCTCCTACATACCACAGTGATTCTGTATCAAGCCCCAAAATTTCTGTTTGATCTAGACCACATTGTTAGGAAGACCCTGACTTGATTTAAAGACTTGAAGTAATGGAGAATCCACCACTTCCCTTGGTGAATTGTTTCAATGAGTAATTAACATCACTGTAAAAAAAAAATTGTATCTAACATCCAGTTTGAATTTGACTGCTTTAATTTCCACCCATTGGCTCTTGTTATGCCTTTTCCTGATACTTTAAGGAGCATTCTTTTTTCAGAAATCTTCTCCCCAAGTATGTGATCTCTTTTTTTTAACCTTCTCTTTGCTATATTAATTGAGATGCTTAAGTCTCTCACGTAAGGCTCATTTTCGAGAACTCAAATCATTCTTGTAGCTCTTTGCTGAACCCTTCCTAATTATTCACCATCCTTTTTAAATGAACAGAGTATATATTACTGCAATTGCTAGTCAATAATCTCCTCCTAGGAGGGATATTTAATTAGTTAAATTGCTTCTTAATTCTTGTAGAAATCATATTTCAAAATTTGAATTCTTGAATATGGGGATTAGAAAAACCCAAGATTCAGAGACAAAAGGGGCAGATTGTATACCAGTACCTAAAAATCTTCTATCTTACACAGTGCATCAAAATGATACTATATATGTAGTAAAGAGAGTGATTCCAAATAGTCCTTACTGTCCGCATCCTTTTACCTGACATGAAGACAAAAATAAGTTTTTAAAATGTTGTTTCTTCACAAAAATCTCTCCCCCACCCCAATGGGCCTGCTAGGCAAAGCGGAGAGCTTCTTAACAAGGCTGTGATCCCTAAGCCTTTTAGCACCCATCAACCCTTAACCAGGGGGCGGGGCTACTCAGGGAGACTAGGGCTTTGCGAGGGAGTTTACAGGAGGAGTGTGAGCAGGGACCAGAACTCAACATTCTTTAAACTTAAAAGCCAATCACACCCCCTTGATATAAGCAAAAGAACAACAAAGGAACCAGCTGCAGGAGTAAAAAGAGAAGCAGGCAGAAGGCCAGAAACAGAGTGGGGGTTACCCAGTTTATTGTACCCAATGCAGCATGTATGATTACCTGCCCTATGGGCAGTTGGCGTATGTATGCATTCGGTGCAAAGAGCTTCTGGCCCTCAGAGACAGTGTACGGGCTTTGGAGACCAGAGTGGCTGAACTGGAGGAGCTGAGGGAGACAGAGAGGTACATAGATGAGACTTTCCGGGACACAGTAGAATGGTCCCACCCCCTGGTCTGACAGCCTCTGTGCTGTTGAGGAGGATGAAAGTCCCAGGGAAGGAGAGCATCTAACTGGAGCAGAGGGAAACAATCCCATAGTTGGAACCCTCCTTCCAGATCATGAAGTGGTATCTTCTCGCACTGTGGATAACTCTCTGTGGGAGGGAACTCCAGCTATTGGGAAGAGACAGATATTAGTAATGGGCGATTCAATCATTACATACATAGATAGCTGGGTTTGCGATGACCGGGAGAACCATGTGGTGACTTGCCTGCCTGATGCGAAGGTTGCAGATCTCTCGAGACATCTAGATAGACCTATGTGTAGTGCTGGGGAGGAGCCAGTGGTTGTGGTACATGTAGGTACCAATGACATAGGGTGTTATACCAATAGAATAAAAACCAGCAGGATCTTGTTAAGAGGGATAAGGCAAAGATGCCACATTTATTGTAAATATAATGATAAAGCAAAAGATAAAAGTAAACAACGTTGTTTTGACTACTTATTCCTATCACTACTTATTCCTTATACACACACACACACATAGAGAGAGAGAGAGAGAGATTCATTCACACAATCATTCATTTAAGTTCTGTATAGGTGTTATAGTTACCAGCCTAGAAGTTGCTCATGCCAAGTTACTGGCCAGGTATCTTGGTCATGAGGATGGAGCCGAGTCTGTGTCAGGTGCACCTGATGCTCCAGGAGGTTGGCAGCAGAACCGGAGACTCAAAATCCTCAGTCCATTCTTATAGGAATTAATTCCTATGTTGGTCTATGGGAGCTGTTTCATCCTGCTGTCGCTGACTCAATCAGCGGATGGCACATTCCTGGTGGCTCCACACTGTCCAAAGTTTGTGTTTCTCATCCTTCCAAGTGATGGGGTGGATCCCAGTTTATCCTCCGGGGGTTTTGGTGGTCCACTTTACACATTCTTCGGCCGATGGATACTCCCTTTCTAGGCTGGCATCTCCCTAACCATTCATGTATATCAAGCATTCATATCTTAACCATATTTTAATTTACTGTCTCCACCACTTTTGGGGTGTGTGCTAATTCATTTGAGACTCCCAGCCCTTTAATCACAGAGGGTGGGGGTCTGTCCTAGGAGCCGTTGAATGAAGTGAAAGTCAGTTAACGGCTTATAGTGTTTGTTTACATTGTATTAATTACTTCAAGAACAAAGTCAATTAACTTGTTTGTAAGTTTTACATAGTAACAAAGTATTTTTCACAGGATAGATATAATCAATGGTTTCTACAGAGAGTAGCTTACAAGTTTTAACAGAAGACCCAAGAGATTTTTGTACTTGGTGAAACTGTTGGATTTTAAAGTGTGAGGGACAAATTATGAGGGGGTCACTGTCACTTGGGGGAATCACTGTTAGTACCACCTTTAATATCCCTACAAGGGAAGGATAGGAGAGAGGTTCTGGAGGCCAAATTTAGGCTGCTACATAAGAAATTGAAGTCCAGGACCTCCATGGTAGCATTCGCTGAGATGCTCAGTTACACACACAGGGCCAGTTAGACAGGCAGAACTGCAGAGTCTCAATGTGTGGATGAGACGATGGTGTAGGGAGGAAGGGTTTAGATTTATTAGGAACTGGGGAAACTTTTGGGGGAGCCCATGCAGGCAGGATGGGCTCCACCTAAACCAAAATGGAACCAGATTGCTGGCACTTAACATTAGAAAGATCATAGAACAATTTTTAAACAAGGGGCTGGGGGAAAGCCGACAGGTGCGGAGGAGTACATGGTTCGGACATCCCGTAGGGGAGAATCTATTAATAGAGAATCACTATGGTCCTAGTGAGGACAAGAGGATGGAAAATTATAAAATACAGGTGGGGTCTGATCAGAAACAGTAAAATAAAAAAAGAGTCCCATTCAATTACATCGTGTAATGACAGACAGCTAAAAGGAGACAAGTTTTTAACATGCTTATATACCAATGCTAGCAGTCTAAATAAATAATAAAATGGATGAATTAGAGGGCCTCGTATTAAATGAGGCTATTGATATAATAGGCATCACAGAAACTTGGTGGAATGAGGATAATCATGGGATACAGTAATACCAGGGTACAAAATATATCGGAAAGACAGAACAGGTTGTGCTGGTGGGGGAGTGGCATTATATGTGAAAGAAAGCATAGAATCAAATGTAGTAAAAATCGTTAATCATGCTCTGATAATAAGAATATAGCGGTAGGGATATATTACCAACCACTTGACCAGGATGATGATAGTGACTATGAAATGCTCAGGGAGATTAGAGAGCAGGGCCAGCTCCAGGCACCAGCTTACCAAGCAGGTGCTTGGGGCGGCCACTTCGGAGAACGGCGGCACATCCAGCTGTTTGGCGGCAATTCGGCAGACGGTCCCTCACTCCTGCTCGGAGCGAAGGACCTCCCGCCGCAGATCGCGGTCACGGCTTTTTTTGTTTTGTTTTTTTTGTTTGGCTGCTTGGGGCGGCCAAAACCCTGGAGCCGGCCCTGTTAGAGAGGCTATTAAAATAAAAAACTCAATAATAATAGGTATGGGGGATTTCAATTATCCCCATATTTCCTGGGTACATGTCACCTCAGGACGGGATGCAGAGATAAAGTTTCTTGACACCTTAAATGACTGCTTCTTGGAGCAGCTGGTCCTGGAACCCACTAGAGGAGAGGTGATTCTTGATTTAGTCCTAAATGGAGCACAGGATCTGGTCCAAGAAGTAAATATAGCTGGACCGCTTGGTAATAGTAACCATAATATAATTAAATATAATACCCTGTGGCAGGAAAAACACCACAGCGTCCCAACACCATAGCAGAAAGGGGAACTACACAAAAATGAGAACAGAAATTAAAGGGTACAGTGCCAAAAGTGAAATCTCTGCAGACTGCATGGAAACTTTTTAAAGACATCATAATAGAGACTTAATTTAAAAGTATATCCCAAATTTAAAAACATATTCAGAGAACCAAAAAAGAGCCACTGTGGCTAAATAACAAAGTAAAAGAAGCAGTGAGAGGCAAAAAGGCATCCTTTAAAAAGTGGAAGTTAAATCCTAGTGAGGAAAATAGAAAGGAACGTAAACACTGGCAAATGAAGTGTAAAAATACAATTAGGAAGGCCAAAAAAGAATTGGAGGAACAGTTGGCCAAAGACTTAAAAAGTAATAGCAATTTTTTTTTTAAGTACATCAGAAGCAGGAAGCCTGCTAAACAACCAGTGGGGTGACTGGACGATCCAGGTGCTAAAGGAGCACTCCATGATGATAAGGCCATTGCGGAGAAACTAAATGAATTCTTTGCATCGGTCTTCACAACTGAGGATGAGAGGGAGATTCCCAAACCTGAGCCTTTCTTTTTAGGCGACAAATCTGAGGAACTGTCCCAGATTGAGGTATCATTAGAGGAGGTTTTTGAACAAATTGATAAATTAAACAGCAATAAGTCACCAGGGCCAGATGGTATCCGCCCAAGAGTTCTGAAGGAGGTCAAATGTGAAATTGCAGAACTACTAACTGTAGTCTGTAACCTATCATTTAAATCAGCTTCTGTACCAGATGACTGGAGGATAGCTAATGTGACACCAATTTTTAAAAAGGGCTCCAGAGGTGATCCCGGCAGTTACAGGTCTGTGAGCCTGACTTCAGTACCGGGCAAACTGGTTGAAACTATAATGAAGAACAATATTGTCAGACATATAGATGAACATAATTTGTTGAGGAAGAGTCAACATGGTTTTAGTAAAGGAAAATCATGCCTCACCAATCTACTAGAATTATTTGAGGGGGTCAACAAGCATGTGGACCAAGGGAATCCAGTGGATATAGTTTATATAGATTTTCAGAAAGCCTTTGACAAGGTCCCTCACCAAAGGCTCTTATGCAAAGTAAGCTGTCACAGGATAAGAGGGAAGGTGCTCTCATGGATTGGTAACTGGTTGAAAGATAGGAAACAAAGGATAGGTATAAATGGTCAGTTTTCAGAATGGAGAGAGGTAAATAGTGGTGTCCCCCAGGGGGTCTGTTCTGGGACCAGTCCTAATCAACATGTTCATAAATGATCTGGGCAAAGGGATAAACAGTGAGGCGGCAAAATTTGCGAATGATACAAAATTGCTAAAGATAGTTAAAATCCAGGCAGACTGTGAAGAGCTACAAAAGGATCTCTCAAAACTGGGTGACTGGGCAACAAAATGGCAGGTGAAGTTTAATGTTGATATATGCAAAGTAATGCACATTGGAAAGCATAATCCCAACTATGCATATCAAATAATGGGGTCTAAATTAGCTGTTGCCACTCAAGAAACTCTGTTGTCAACTGCAGGTGCTTAGCATCTCTGAAAATGAGGCCATTTATTTAATTCTTAATTAAATAAAAATTAAAAAATTGTGGCCCAAGCGTGTCTGGGCCACAAGGATGTCTGGGAGCTCTGACTTCCACAGCACTATGGCATAGTGGATATCTTTTCTACAATATGGTTTGAAAGTTAGAATGGAGGAATTGTTTTGTCATAGTCAGGGATCCTAGAAATCTATTTGCCATGGAAAAACACAAAATTTGCATTTTTACAGAGAATCTTTAGTTTTTACATTTTGTGAAAAAATAAAAACATATATTAACTATTAACTAAACTTTACTGAAAGCACCAGTGTCACTTAATCAGTGTGTGCAACCTCCCCTTCTTGTGGTTGATTTTTCATAGATTCATAGATTCTAGGACTGTGTATATAGGCTAAACATATCCCCAATAAACTGCTTCTTATGTATAGAGGTTCGTATTTTAATGCATGTTAAATTTCACTTCAGCCTCCAGACATGAGTAATTAAAGTTATAAAAAGATGCCGAAAACTGTAAAAATCACTCTCTAAACACTGTCAGTGAGTTTGGCGAGGACAAATTTCATGTTGACGTTAATGTACTGTATGCAGCAAAGCTATAGATTACAAATTGAAATTCTATTAATTTTATTTTATTATAATAATTGATGGCATTGGTAAGCTTAAAAATTGTAAGTATGTCCATGAAACATTGTGTTCAACTGATACCTATATATATTGTGGCTAGGGAAACTAAAGTTCAGCATTTCATTTTAATCACGGCCTTTTATGTTTTTCTTTATCTGATCATTTCTTTTTAATAATGGAAAACTAGGATCCCTGCTTATAATCCATGGGCCTGATCATATATTCAGTTTTACCCATCACAAGCTACTATAAATTGCTATGCAAACGTTCATTGCTGGGAACCTGTCCCATGAATATCTGTTCTAATTCTAAAAGCAGTGCTGTATCAGTAATGGGACTATCAGAAGCACAGTGGGATTGCAAATCTCTTTTTATAATGTTCTTGCAGACCACAACTACATCTGTTTGATAGCAGTACTGATGTTTTGAGTTCAGGGAACAAACCGAAAGCTGTTTTATGCTTTTGTGCACAGTTTTTCAGCAAAATGCTATTCAGGCTAAACTCTGTATCAATTCTCTACACTATGATTGGACATTAGGATTATTTTAAATCTTTTTTTTTATAAATCCTCAACAGAAATATTCTGTTCAAGTATACAATAATTCATTGCTTATAGCATCCCCTTTTCATTGTTCGCAAAAATTCTCATTAAATCCTAAACACAGAAAATGCTATGGAGCTTTGTAAAATTGTTAGAATCAGTTGTCATCTTTATGTTTCGATTAAGCTTCTTTCCTTAAATTGCATCTACCAAAACCCCCTCAGGATATCTGTGTTTACAAGTCCTCCTGTGATTGCACATTTTGTAGTAAACATGTTACTAAAATATCTACTTTATTTAGTGTGATTGGAAGTATAGAGGTTGAAAACCAAAGATCTGTTGTTTTTAAAAGAATGTTATTAACCTCCATATTTATAAACAGTAAATCTCTTTTAAAACTATACTAAAACTTCACTTTCTCCCTCCCTCACATTCATGCAATTTCTCTGGTCTGGACTGGTCAATGGCTGATGGATTACCATGCCCATACCATGCCAGTCAGTTCTAAGAAAAGAGGGGTTTTCTGTGATGAGACATATTTGTGTTAAAATCAAATTACTTATTACTGTAAAATCTACAAAATATTGCCATTCTAATCAAGACGAATTAAGTGTTGGTGAGTTTTTTATTAGTTACTGAAACTATTTATTTTCAGGAGTTCCTAGATGCATCATATAGGGACAGTCCCGATTTTTGTGTCTTTTTCTTATCTATGCTCCTATCCCCCCTCCCACCCCATCCCGACTTTTCACACTTGCTGTCTGGTCACCCTAATCATTTCTAGTATGCAAAGGATTTGCGTACAGAGATGCAGATGGCTGTCTCTACGTACTTGCCATTTTAATTTACATTGGCTCCATTCAAAATTTTACATGAATTTTAAAGCTGTATTACTTGTTAAAGACCCTTTAACTTATTTTAATACCTTGTGTATTTAACCAGTACTCTTTCTGTGTGTATTCTCAGAGATGCCTTACAATCTGAATTGTTGAGTTACTTGGTTTTGTCTAGGTTATAACCTCATCTTTATGGGAGGCAGAAAATCTTGTCTTTTTGACCGTTCACTGTGAAACTTTCCTGCAGTTATGCTTCAGAACATATGGTCTGTTATAGCACTTAAAACAAGCTAGTGAAAAAAGTGTTTACTGCTGCTTTCAAGAATTGCTAATGACTCATACTGTATAATAGTGCAACATCCGTTGACATCTTCGTGTATAAATCTTTATTTGGAACCAAAAGTACTGTTTTCCTGTTAACTGCTTGTTAAATATGTTATTAGTAAAATTAAGTTTATTTAGCAGTGAATACATTATTAAACATTGTTTGGAAAAACAAAAAAAGCTTTAATCCTTGACCATCTAATAACTTCATAGCTGTTGAGTTTACTCTGTGGTATAGCCACCTGGACATTCTCAATGGAGGGGCATAGTATTATCCTACCACTGAAAAAGCATAAACTGTTAGCCTCTATTAGTTGTTAGCACTAATTAGTTTATCAGTTCTTATGCAGTACGGTTCTGGTAGAGATGTACTTATCGTAGCCAGTTCATCACAATGCATAAGAAAACCTTCAGAGAAAAATGGACCAGATTCTCTCCCCTTTGCACTATCTGGACGTGTCAGGGGTCCAAAATCTGGCGATATCTGGCAGTTGTGAATCCACCCAGCATGGTGGAGTTCTTGGCTGGTATGAAGGCAGTGTAGCTGTTTTCTGCACTTGCCCCCTTCCAGCCCCAGCAAAGAGGTTGTTTTGGGAGCAAGCTTGAGCTCAGATGTGCTCTGGCTGCTATCAACTAGTGCAGACTGTCCCTTTGGAACTGTTGACAGCTGTTGTCGTAGGTTTACAGCAGCCATGAGGGACTTCTAACCAAAGTCAGATCTGGGATTGAGCCAGACAGGTTCAGAGAATCATAATTGGCTCATTCATGGCCTTCGGGTCTTATAAACATATACATGCCCCATAATGTGCCAAGCAGATTTTGGCTGCAGCAGAGATCCTGGTGCTATATGTTTCACAATCAGATTGTATACAATAACCAAACTCAGACCTTTCTTTTTGTGACACACCAGACCACTTTCACTCTATGCATCCAAAGAAGTGAGGTTTTTACTCACGAAAGCTTATGCCCAAATAAATCTGTTAGTCTTTAAGGTGCCACCAGACTCCTTGTTGTTTTTGTAGATACAGACTAACACGGCTACCCCCTGATACTTGACACCAGACCACAGTGGCAAATACCTCTTGTTGTCTGCAAACTGAGTTTTTAAAGGTACAATGCCAAGTTGAAATTCATATTTTTAAAGGCACACCATATACTTGAAAATCACATTTGTCTGAAAATGTAGCTACTGTAATTTAAAGTAATAAAGATTATAACTGAAAGAACTTATCAGGAAAAATATTTTTTTCTGTTTTTCCGGTTTGCTTACTTTGTGCATATGACAGCCCTTAGTGTATAGTTGTTTCACTGATGTGTTGATGATCAGCTGGATTTCGAATCTCATGGATGATTATATTGCTCACATCCAGACTTGCTACTACGTGCTGATTGTTTGGCATATCTATTAGCAATTCTGTTACCCTTCTCAAGCTTATTTTCTTGGTGACCAGCAGCAGGTAATATTCTTTTGGGACCTGCTGAGTCACACTAGATTTGAGTCTTATTCAGCATAGTGTTTGGTCAGATTACTGAGTGGGGCTGTATAAGTAAGTTGATTATACATTTTAAGGTTGATTTGGGGGTGCAGGCCATCAATTCAGTGATGCAAGTTACCACAAAGTAATACTTTCTTCCGCTAGGGATTGGGGTGCAAGGGATTCCCGCACCTAGGGTGACCAGACAGCGGGCCACCCGCCAGGGCTTCTGCTGCCCCACAGTGGATTTCTGCTGAGGGTGGGGTGCCCATTTTTCCAGGGCCCCTCAATTGGCCGTGGCATGGGCACCATCTGCCCATTGGATAATCCACCACTCGTCATTTCAGTTCTTTTTATCTTGTGTTTCTTCATCTGTTTTTTAAATGGTACCGGTGAGAACTAGAGTGCTAGAAACATCCTCTGGGAAGAATCTGAAAACTGGAATTTTACTAAACACTGACACTTTGTAGTTGCTTTCATTTTGTTCTATTTTTAGTCATCTTATTTTCTCAGCACATTTCACCATTGTGTATTCCTTAGCCGGGTGCCATGATATGCAATGCAATTTCTTCATAATAATTTTGTTCCACAGTTGAAACTTACTGCATATTGGTAATTTCAAATTACCTAGACATCAGAATCACAAGACAGTCTTCAGTTATGTTAAAACAAATTCATAATGAAACCTGTACCACACTGTTTAGGCACCTTTGTACCCCCAAATATAATGAGTACAGTTCTGTTTAATTTTTTTCTCAGAAGACCACCTACATTCAGTGACTATTTTTCCTCAGTCCCTTGCATCGGTCGCTTGAGACAGTTTTCAGTGTATGTTCTTAAGTAAAAGGAATACACATGCTCTTATAGGCTGTTATCTCTTGTGGAAATGATGTATTCTACCACTGATCATTTCAAATGGTGCATTTTCATAGATATCCAACTTGATGGTTATCTTCCTTTGTTGTATTGAACATTCTTTTCTATTTAAAGACATTATTAAAGTAAATACAGTAAACAAATGCACACTGTGACATGAAATATACAGTAGGCAGATAACAGAACAAAATATTTTATCCCCCTGCTTAGCACAGACTGTGTAATGTTTGATTTTTTTTCTAAAATACTTTTAGATTATTTTTTTGTTTAGAATATATAGTTTCAATAACACTTGAAATAAAAACACTAAATTTCAGATCATATTTTGTTCTTAAGATCCGAGATCTTCTAAAAATGTAATGGAATTGGGTAATCATAGAATCACAGAATCATAGGACTGTTAGGGACCTTGAGAGGTCATCTAATCTAGTCCCCTACATTCATGGCAGGACTAAGTATTATCTAGACCTTCCCTGACAGGTACTTGTCCAACCTGCTCTTAATGGTTTGACAGAATTGTTTAACTGTTTGTATTCGGTGACTTGGATTTTAATTGTCTTTCCATCTCCTCCTTACCTCCCAAAAAAGCAGTAATTTAAGCAAAGCTGAGTGGGGTTTATTTATTTATTTATTTGTAGTTATTTTCTTTAGTTTATCTGCAAAATATTCAGAGTAAACCATGCCATCCATTGGTACAGATTTTGGCATCTGGATAAAATGAATATACTGCAAATATGGTTAAAATGAATTGTTTTACATAAAGAACTGAAAGTTTATTAATGAAAGAGGGTCAGCTTACTTATGAAAGTGGGTGAGCTGGATTTGACCCATATTCTGTAAATAGTGCATGCTGAGTGCCAGTATTGCCTTTGGGGGGAAAAATTGAGACTAACCGCAACAAAAAAGAGGGGGAGGGAAGAGAGATTGTTGTGCTCTCTTACTATTTCATTCCTTTGAAAAAGAATTTACTGATTTTTACCAATTAATTAGCAATAATTTCCTGGATTTTTAAACTCATTTTAGCAATTTTGGGGTGTGAAGGGTAGGTAGGAGTGTAATTTTGGTATTTAACAGGGATTTTATATTTGTTTGCCGTAAGCAAGGTGGGAAAAGAAAACTTCCCTATGGTGGTAAAGCATAAGCTTTGAAGGTGTTTTGGTGTTTACGTCTTTCAGTGTTCTTTTCTGTTTATTTTAAATTCATCTTACTATCCATATGGGCCAAACTGCACAAAGATAGAAGAGAAGCTCAACTTGAGTAGAATCTCTGCTTCCTGGGTATCAAAGTGCTCTGAAAAAAAAAGTTTCCTCTTGCAGCTTAAATACAAGTAAATGTTCTTTTTATTCTTTATTTACCTGCTCAAACTATAGGCACTTCAAAACTTGTCAAACAATAATATTAATTACATTTTAGAAAGCCAGACCAAATTTATTGACTTACCAATACATAAAACAGATCTGAACTACAAGTTTTACATTTTACTTAATAAAAGCAAATCTATGATACAGAATCACAATATCTTTTGTAGTTGATAGTGATCTTAACAAAATTTTATAGATCATATTATTTAGTCTTAATGGGATTAAAGAAGTGGATCAGAGAGTTTAGTGACTGCTGAGACTGTTCCATTGGACTACTTAGTGACATCTGTGATCTGTGTGATCAAGTAAGTGCATGGAATGCTTCAACATTTCATTTTAATAGTCTGAATATTTCAAAAGTCACATATTGGTCACAAACATAAACCAGTGAACAATTATGTTCAAGAACGTCAGATTTGTTGTTAAAAAAAAAAAAAAAAAAAACTCAAATTGATAGTGTGGCAGGTTAGACCCCACCTTCTGGGATGCCACCTGTTGTACTAGGATTTCACTGAGGCAGCCTGCTCCACTAGCCTGGGCTCCCTTTCCCTGTTTTGCTGAATCAGACTTTCCAGCCTCTGGCACCACACACATACAGGTAGGGAGCACCAGCTGTAGAATCACACAGAGGCTGCAAACAGCTCTCTATGGGAAGGTTCAGCTAGGAAATTGCCCAACACTCAAAAGTGCAGCTTCCCTCTAGAAAGTACACCCAAGATAATATTGTCTTGCGCTGTATAGAAAGAACTGCACAGTGCAAGCTCATAAAAATTCGCCCTCTTCCACAATCTGAAGGGAGAGATGCACAACTTCTTGTCCCTTTCCCAGTTATAAATTGCACAAACTGGGTTATTGTATAAACAAGAAATAAGCTTATTATCTATAAAAGGTAAATTTTAAGTGATTATAAGAGATAACAGAACAAACCAGATTACTAAGCAAATAAAACAAAATACGCAAACTAAGCTTAATTCACTCAAGAAATAGGTTACAAAATGTAATTTCTTACCCTAAATGTTGAATTAGGAGTTTCTGTAGCTCAGAGTTCCAGTTATTCCTCTTTAGTAGACTACACTCCTCTGTCTCAGTCTGGACTCAGCTCTTGCCTTTCCCGTCCACTCTGTTCCTTTTTCTCTTCAGGTACTTTCAGCAGTCTTTCTTCTTGGGCATGAAGGCAATGGAGAAGAATCCTGTTTCCCTTACTCCCCCGCCTTAAATAAGATTTACATAAGGCAGGAATCTTTTGTCTTGACCTCTCCCTCCTTTTAGTAGAAAATTATTAGAAGTCCAAGATAGTATTAGTACCAGGTGACAGGACCACCTGACCTAGTAGTGTCACAGATATGTCCCAGGACGCCTCTCAGGAAAGAGATATATTAGTATCTTCAAAATCTTATTGTTTCTTCCTAATGGCCCATCAAAGCTGATGGCCTGTTGTCTGGTAGGTGTCTCCCTAATACACACAGTGTTACATAGTCAATATTCCTAACTTTAGATACAGAAATGATACATGCATGGAAATTGGATAATCATATTCAGTAAATCATAACTTTTCCAGTGATACCTTACAAGACCCATTTTGCATAAAATATATCTTAGGCCATATTCATATCATAACCATATTGCTATGAAAAATATGGGGTGTAACGTGACAGATAATGGTAAAGGCAATGAGAAAATGGAAGATTAAGAAGTTTTGCAGTTTTGGATTCAAGAACACATACAAAAGGAAGATGATGAGCATCTGAAATGTAACCCCAAAATGAGATATATGATCTTGCTGAGAGTCCTGAAATTATATCATTCGGTTTATACGTACATAGTTTTTTGCAGGGCAATTACTTTCTTTGTGGATGACAGCAGGGTACAAAAGTAAAAAAAAAAAAAAAAAAATCCAGTTCATCAGCCAGAAAGCTACCAAGGAGAAGGTATCAGGAAAATAATTTTAAATATTTATTCAACACTGTACTTTTTAAAAGTGCTATACCAGGGATCAGCAACCTTTGGCCTGTGGCCCTCCAGGATAAGCATCCTGGCGGGCCGGGCCGGTTTGTTTACCTGCCTCATCTGCAGGTTCGGCCAATCGCGGCTCCCACTGGCCACTGTGGGAAGCACATCCCTTGGCCCGCGCCACTTCCTTCAGCCCCCATTGGCCTGTAGCGGCGAACCGCGGCCAGTGGGAGCCACGATCAGCCAAACCTGTTTACCGGCCGCGTCCACAAACCGGCCCGACCCACCAGGGTGCTTACCCTGATGGGCTGTGGGCCAAAAGTTGCCAATCCCTGTGCTATACATACTTCACAGAAGAATTGTGAGAATTAATGTATTATACCCATTTTACAAAGATGTAGAAGTCAGTGAGAGAGCCAAGATTAGAAATCAGCAATTTCTGGTTTCTGGTCCTGTACTCAGACCATTAGATGATGCTACCCCTCAGAATATGTACATAAAAATAATATAAGCATTTGGAAACAAGATTACTGAGTGCTGATGAAGTAACATGGTATCCAACTTAGTTTTGATGAATCAGCTCAGGATGTGCATTTGTTGTTCATTTTTGGTTTTCCTTGTCCTGAAGCCAGATTTGATTTCTGCAATCATGTATGTAATATTTGCATTAACTGAGACTACATATGCTTGTACATAAATATTGATGTCTGTGTATTGTCTTTCCTGGGACTCTGTTATCTCATCAAGCCTAATTATGGCAAAACATGTCAAATCAAGTTGAATTAGGAAACTAGATCTGCTAAAATTGACTTGTCTTGTCCATTTTGTATATGTCTGTCATTACACCACCCCTTGTAAGAAACTATTTATGTTAGTCTTCCAAGCTGTATTGGTACATGTCAGCAGGAACACTGCATAGTTCCAGGAAATGAAAGAGAGAGCCTAAGTTCTGTAACACATTTCCTACGACTGTGTCATGTACTATAGATAGGCGTGGAAGCATTAGATTTTTAATGGCAAATGTAAGTAAACGTCAATTTCACTATACACACAGACTGAGGAACAAATATTACCATTGATGACGATTGAAATTCACAAATGGGCAAAGTATGGAAAGTGCTGCTTGAGAACTTATTAGAGTTTTATTTAAGGATATTTGTTTTGTATATTTTGACTTGTGATGTTGACAGTTTGTGTTTTAAGGGTTATAAAGCTTTAACTTTTAGAATCTCATCGTCTACTGTCATCAAATAATTGTCTGACCCACACACACATCATGTCTTGCAATTTCCTGTGAAAATTTAAATAGATAATTATTTTAAAAATGCTTTAAAACCATAATGTTGCACAACTCTGAAAATTGAAATAGATAATATTAATGTTTATTTTACTTTTTTTTTTAAGATTATCTGTCAACATTATATTTTTAAAAAATCCAATTCTACCAAGCCTAACTGTTGATGGGAAAACCATTCAGGTTGGATATAGTGGAGAGTTCTAATGCACGCACAACCTGAGGTAGATGCTAAGAACAAAGGTGATAAGCCTAGAAAAACGTTTGGAGATAAAGGAAGCAATTGGAATTCTCAAGTCCCAACAGAAGTTCTCAAATACAGACGTTTTCAGTTTTTTGTCACCTAACATCTCTGCCAACCTCTAAGCAAAATTAGAAAAACAATATTATGAAAGCAAAACTTATTTATTTTTGACATAGTAATAGAAGATGTTCCACATATGGCTTGGAAGTTTTTCCAAGAATTTTAAACAACACTTAATATGAAAGTACTTTAATCTCAAAATGCGCATGTCATGCTATGATTCATTTTAGAATACCATTCTAACAGAAGACTGTGCCTATAAGCTGACCTTTTTGGCCTCATACTAATATTATCAAAAAGTACTTAAGTCCTTTGCTACTTCACAAGAGTCAGAAAACCTCAGTGAAGAATTTTCTGCATATAAATCTCCCATGTTTGAAAGTGACATTTTTAATCTGATTGTAGAAACTTCAATTTTAAAATACTACCTTGTTTTAGGCACATTGCCCTCAGAACTCAGTGGGTTTTTAAAAAAAATATTATGGCCATTATTATTTTTTACATAAAATATTCCATTTATAAATGGTTTATAGATGTGAATTTATAGACATGAATAGCATCTATTATAGATGGTTATAAGGATTGAAGGTGTTATAGGTGTTTATAAACTACTGCTATAAACAATCCACTGGTCTGTCTACAGCAATTGATTAATCATTTAATAAAACATATGTTACTGATTTTGCACTCAAGAAGTATATATTTAAGAACAGAAGAGTAGAGATTCAGGTTAGAACTACGTGACAAGTATTCCATGCCACCAATCTGGCACAAGGCTCAGAAAGCATGGTTTCCCATGTTAGCCTTGTACTACCCACTGCAACAGAGATCAAAGGACCCCTGTCATCCTAACCACTCCAACTACACAGGTGGTGTGTAACCCTCTCAATCCACTGAAGGGCCTCATGAAAGAGCCACAGCCGGTTGACCAAGTAAGGGCCTCCAGAGTTAGAAAAGGCTATCTATCTGCAATGTGTCTGTTACCCGCATACTGCACTCCTACCCTACCTGTCCTTGTGGGTACTCAGGGTGTCAGGAACCCAATTTTACCCCTCTGTGTCTCAGGGCTCTACCCCTCCATGGGCTCAGGGCAAACACCCATTCCCGATGGACTCAGGGCTTTACGGGTCTGTGAGGCCTTTTCCCAGTGAAAGAGTCTTCATACAGTGAATATCCTTAAACATGTATGTATATTTATTAGCAAATCTATCACTAGAATACACACACCAAGCATCTAATGCTTACCACTCCCAATAGAGCAGAAAGACCTCTCCCGATGGCCAGTCAGGCTCTGATCTCGTCCAGGACTCCGGCTTCTACACAGTCTAGTCATACAGGGGTTAAAAATCCTAGCAGCTTTAATTTTGATCTGTACCCCAGAGTTAAGTTCCAACGAGCTTATATTCTAACCCTCATTATATAGTTTATAGGATTTCTCTTAACTGTGCCTTAGCCAATTATTTTACTTAAAATATAGTTATGCAAAAAACACTAACCAATCAATTTTTACTATACAGGGGATCACATGCCTACACCTGCCTACTCATTAGCTTTTGCATTTTTCAAAGTTAGTAAAACTTCTCAAGGTCTACTTATCTTTATGCTTCGTTAGGGGGATATACTTACAACAGCAAAACCTCATACTTTTTATTATCAGGAAGAAGCTGCAGAAACTCAAGGTTAGCTTGTCCATTCGCTCCCCATTCTCATTACTTTGTGAATATGTATCTATCCCTGTTAGTAATGCGGCCGCTGAGACTTTTCTATCTGCATGCCTACTTCAAGGCCGAATTCTCCTGACTCTATAGTTTTGTTTCCAACTTATGTTGGCTGTGCATACAAGACAGCTGTGGGTTATGCTAAGTCCATACACAAGATGGCTGACAGTCATGTCAAGTCCAGGTCTCTCGTTACATATCCTCCTGTAAATCTTAGGAAAAACTGAGAGATGAACCATATCAACACAGAATATGAAAGTCTTGCAAAATGCTCAAAGTGGGCAAATTGTGTTCTGTGATTATGGAATTTATTGAGGCCAATATATCTAATAGGATCAAGACAATGAACTGAAGTTTACTCCATGCTGGAGTAAATCATTACAAACCCTGCTAAAAGCAGTGTGCGTGTTATGGTTTGACCTGAAACTGAACTGTTAATTTCTGGAGTAGCTGACTATCAGTAAGATGATACAGAAGTTATAGTACAGCAGTCTTCTCTAGTATCTTTGTCGATAAATGGAAAAATCTCTAAATTTTTATACTAACTGTTGTCTACATATTTTTATGAAGTGATAGAACACTTCTGCCTAAAGATGGATTTTTTTATAGATTTTCAAAAAAAGAAAAGAAAAAGAAATATAAGTTATTTAATAGATATAGAAGTTATTTGAATGGTGACCTAAAGAAGCCACATTGGACACAGTCCTAAAGAACATGTTGCTGGATATATTCTACTAACCACAAGGACACCTAGGTTCATTACTCTTCTGAAGGTGTTAAAGTGTGATCAGAGAAAGATGCAATTTAGGCAAAAAAAATGTAGGAAGACAGCTTGGCTGTAGATGATTAATTTGGGATTTCTAAAATATCAGAGAACTGCTGACATAATTATAAAAACCTATCAGTGGATGGGAAACCCATAAGACCCTAGGTTTTAGAATGTCAATAGTTTGGAAAAAAAGGCTTGCCTTTCTTTGCCCTTTATAATCATACTTGAAAAGTAATTAGCTCTGGAATCTGCAGGGGATTTCCAGTAGCATTACATGTGTGATTACTATATTGAACCCAAAATTCCTCCAGAGATGGTAAAACTTGCAACTTTTTAACTTTGATGCATTTATTATTTTTACACAGTTTTACCATGGGGAGTGATCAGAAACTGAAGTCTGTGACTGGGTTGGAGCCATTATTATTACTGATATGGTTCCATAAATGTACATGGCTTTGTTTGAAGTGTAAAGATTTTGTATAAATGAGTGAGTCTCTGCCAGAGCTTACAGCTGAAGGATCTAATTGAAAAATGCATTGAAGTCCATGGGAAGGACTCCCATTGACTTTGGTAGGCTTTGGATCTGGCCCTGACATTACAGCTTGGTGCAATATAAATTAGTGCATGGTTGAGAAAACACAGTGTGGAGTTTGAATGGTTCCCAGAACAGGTGGATTTTCAAGGGATTTTTTTAGAAGGTGAAGAAAGGGCAATTGGAAAATGTTGATTTGGGAGGCTGGTCCAACCTTCAGGAGTCAAGAATTCCTGTATAAATGGAATAATATTTTCCATAATATCTTTAATCATATCTAAAAATTTGAGATCATTGTCATGTAAAAGTACACGGATTGGGATTTTCTGCATGGTTTAAATCTTGTTAAACTCTTTGAAATTTGAAACTTCAGAGATGCAAGCATCCTGGTGAGTACACACAGTGCCAACGGAAGCAGCCAAGTAGGCACTCGGCTGTACAACATAGCTTATGTCGACCAAAGTCTGTAGAGTATGCATGGCCTGGGTCATAGTAATCAAGGAAAGACACGGTTGCGGGAAAAAAAGGTGATGGTGCAAAATACAAATTATATTTCTTCAGTGAAATCTAAAACTGTGGAGGATTTCTGGTTCCATCGGGTTCATCTTCTAAGGAGTCACACACAGTTATTGGAATTGGTCCTCGGATTGACTGAGTTCTTTAAAAAGTGGCCACAGGATTACTCATCTGAGGAGCAAATGCAAGATGGTGGTTGTGGTAGGTTTCTTTGGTCCCACAGAGTCCTACAGAGGTTTCTAGAACTTTCCATGGATGCTGTTTACAGTCAGTCTCTCTCTCACACACTCTCTCAGAATATGGCTTTTTGTTATTTTCAGTGAACAGGTTAATGGCATAATGCCAAAGTGGTGGCTAGTGTGTGTAGTCTTCATTGTTTGTGTGAGATGGGTCTTAATGTAGGGAACTTAACTAATAGGGAAAACTCATCTCCTGCCTATTGAAACATTGTTTTGATTTATATATTAGTATAAAACCAGAGTAGCTTTGTACCTGTTAGGGATTCTTCCTTTTTTTTTTTTTTTTTTTAATTAGGTGGAAGTTGAAGATCTCACTATGGGGCATTGCTATATCATATAGTTAACAAAGTGAACTTTCTTTTTGTTATTTAAAATATTCTATTTCTAATGAGTTAAACATGTGCTATTTGTATTTCTATTTAGAAGTTATCACTAACAAAATTCACTAGTTTGTCACTCATGAAATAGATCTCACAGTAGACCCAGACTCCTCCTTACTTTTAATTCTGTCCTCCTGTCTATATCATTAGGATATATTCAGGGGACATACTGCTAGTTTCCTCCACCCTCCTGTTTTTTAGAGGGCTCAGCCAGGCTTTCTCCCATTTCTGCACACCACCATATTTTCCTTCCCCAAGATAAGAATCTACTTGAAAGGCGGCACTGAAGTGAGCCAAACAACATTCCCAACCCCAACCATTCAAAAGTCATGAGTCATGCCCCAAAAATCATGAGATTGGCTTAAAAATCATTATATTTTTAAAATTATAATTTACGGGTTCTTTGCTTGCTGTCTCGTTTTTGAGCCTTTAAGATTCATGTTTTCAAGCTTATATGAGAGTTAGAATTTTTTAATGAATGCAGAGATCCTCACATAAGTGACTCTAGAAAGCTGGGGTGTGAAGAAAACCATCAGATACCACAAGACTCTCGATAAAATCACAATAGTTGGTAACACTAAGGAAAACTCAGTGAAATTAGACACATTTAGCTTCTGTTGCTATGGGATGGCTCTCTTCAAAAGTGTCACACAGGAAAATGTGGGAGGACACTAGTGGCAGACACTTGATTTTATACCCATCTAATAAGGAAGATAAGCACATAAGCACAATGTGGGGCATTAGAAAGGGGCCTTCTAGTGACCCACCAAAAGACAAAAAAAAAAACAGATGACAAAGGTAAGGAATATAGTTTGAGCATATTGGGAAAAGGCAGGATGCGTGAGTTAGGAAGAGTTCCAAGCTCCCCTTGTTTTCTTCAAAGTACATGTTTTGATGTGATAGCTTCACCATGTTAAATTATGATATAGAACTAATTCTCGTAAGTAGTTGTAAATTCAACAGAATAATTGACTTTGCTCTAATTTTGTACATACAACATCCAACTAACAGTAAGAATGTTAGCATTCTTTTGTACAGTTTTATTTTATGAAGATGGTGATACAGCTAAGATGCAATCTGCAAAGGCTCCATCTTCATCTTTTACAAAAAGGTTTGATAATATTTTTAATTTATTTTGTTACACAGTTTTCTAAAGCATTTTTCTATCATGGGAGTGAGAGGGGAAGCTTCCAAAAATAATTAAGAAATGCTTTTACTGTGTTTCAACTTATTACAACATTTTTTAAAGTTCAGTTGTTAATAGAAATTTTAAATCCTGAAAATAAAATTCAGATTAGAAGACTTATTTTTTATTCAGCTTCAAACTGATTAACTGTATTTTTAAATGTTGAGCATTGAGAGCCACCTTGTGGATCTCTCGTTATTGCACAAATATTGTGATCACTATGTTTGTAACTTAAATGTTCACAAAAGTGTGGGTAACTTCAAGGCAGTCTTGAGATGTTTTGCAATTAGAGCATAAGTACTTGAACTGTGTTTTCAGAAGTTGTTTTCACTGTTCAGCAAGTTACAGTACTGTTTTTGGTGAACTCATGTGGTACTGTATTGAAATATAATGAAAAGACCAGAAAAATGGAAATCCTTGAAGGATTTTAGCAATATCTGCAGGGATTTTATTCCTGAAGTCTATGGAAATCTGCTGGGAATTGGGGACAGGTTCTCTGAGATAGAAGAGAAAAAGAAGACTCATAACAGAAATTTCACACTATTTGTCACCTGCTCTTATGTGTGAATAGCAAATAGAACTGTAAAACACAAGGATTATATATAGTTTTGTTTATTAAAATGGGCTACTGAAACAAGTTATATGCAACTTCTCAGTGTCTAACAAAGTACAGCAGTTTTTAGCTAACAGCAGTTTAAATAATTGGTTTTAACATAATCCGAGGACAAAATGTTCTGACTATCTTAATAAAGGAGAATTTTCATTAGAATAGTTGATTCTTTTCATATTTCAAACTCAGTTTTTTTGCTCTGTAATGTCAGAATTAAATGAGCTTCAGCCATTCAACCAGAGGAAGTTGGAGGGATGGGAATACTACCTGGCCCCATGTAGTACCTAATTGTCTTGGAGAAAGACCTATCAAGGTTTAAATGTGACTCAAAAACAGACCTAGGGTAAGAAACATAGGCTAGTGGTAAGGCCAATAGCCTACAAGTTGTGACTTGGGTTAAATACCCTGCTTTGCAGAGGTGACATGTGAGGGGAGCACCTGGGGTCACATGCCTGTCCCCAGATTTCTGCAAGCACCAAGCTGCCCTTGCAGGGCTCAGTGCGAACTGGTTCCAGGGCCCCACGATAGCCAGGCACTGCGGTACGTTGCATGGGCCCTATGTGCCCAGTGCTGTTCCCTTGCCAGCTCCTGGCCCTTCACCACAACTCAGCGGCTGCTTCTGGGCTTGCTCTGGTTGGCCTGCCGGGAGTGAGGGGAGGAGGGTCTATCTTCACGTTGCGTTCTTCCCTGTCACATTTCTGATTAGCTCAGCCCCTCTTCCCAGCCTGGGCAGAGGGGGCAGGATGGAGCTGATTCTCCTACCAGCTGAGGTGAGCCACTTCAGGTAGCTGCCTCTGTGCAGCACAGTAGTTGCTTGCTAGAAAGCAGCTGGTGGCAGCAGCTCAAGCGGGCAGAGCATGCTGGCCCAGGTACAGGGTGGGGGGTCACCGAGGAAGGCGCTGGGAGCAGGTTCCATGTGCTCAACCTGAGCTAGGGGCATTGCCCTCACACCATCCCGGCTAAAGTGTCCATGAGGGTGTAGGAATTCTGAGGGAAAACTTTGTTGCTGTGAGTTCCCCACATGGAGCTAGGGCTGACCTAGCAGCACATACTCCCCGTTCCTATGGTCCCGCCCCCCAGGAGCTGGTGGGATTCCTGCACCCAAGGGCAATGTGGGGGGCAGTCCCATGCCCCGCTCCCCAAACCTTTAAGTTGTGCTCCCTTACTATTACAATTACGTGTCACGTGTGCTGCTCTGCACAGACTTCCTATGTGGGCAAGTCACATAGGGTATGTCTACACAGGAAGCAGGATCCCATGGCAGCAAATCTCTGAGCAAAGCAAAGCCAGGGTCTACAGAATCAGGTGTGCTCTACAGCACTAAAAATAGCTTTGTAGATGTTTGGTCTTGAACCGGAGCTCACTCCCCTCCCTAGGCTTCAGAGGCTGAGCTTCACCTCAGGCCTGACAGCTGTTTTTAGTGCCATAGTATGAGCCCCTCAAGCCTGAGTCTGAAAACCGGGGCTCCTACACACACTGCCCGGGATCTTATTTGCTGTGTACACATACTTAGTCTGTGCTTCAGCTCTCCATCTGTAAAATGGTGATGATAGTATTTCCCTACTTCACAGTAGGTGTTGTGGGAATAAATACATTAATGAGTGTGAGGTGCTCAGATACTACAGTAATGGGGTCATGTAAGTACCTAAAACACACATGGTGTGTCTGCACTGCAATGAGATACCTGTGGCTGGCCCATGCCAGCTGACTCAGGCTAAGCAGCTGTTTAATGGTGGTGTGGACATTCAGGCTCAGGCGTTGTCCGGAGATCTGGGATCCTTCCATTTTTCAGGGTCCTAGACCCCAAACTCCAACCCAAGCCAGAGCGTCTACACTGCAGTTAAACACCCCCTTAGCTCGAGCCCCATGAGCCTGAATCAGCTGGCACAGATCAGCCACGGGTTTCTGAAGAGTAGACATACCCCTAGATAGCTCTTAGGATTAAACATTTGGTTCCTTGAAGGCTATGTTTGGACTTCAACCACTGGAAATAACTAAGGGTTTCACACATTAGAGTTTGAGTTTGTCAGCTAGCTGGCAGAAGATACTTACTGGTGACAAGATACAGTTCATGTGAGACTTCATATTCTTTTAGCCTGAGAACCTATTGTGTGAGTATGAATGAGGTTTGAAGATGTAAGAAGTGAAAACTGCAGGTATTAACGTTCTGAATATTATGTGGATCAAGCCACTTTGCTAATTAGTCAAGGTAAGGACTTCTGCCACTGTTCTTTAATTCATGGGTGGTATTTTCATTTGACTGTGTCTTCATGGAGTTCTTTCATAGAGGATAGATCCATCAATAGCTATTAGCCAAGATAGTCAGGGATGCAACCACATGCTCCGAGTGACCCGTGCCTCCGTGTGTCAGAAGCTGGGAGTGGACGACAGGATGGATCACTCGATGATTGCCCTGTTCTATCCATTCCTTCCAAAACACCTGTCATTGGCCACTGTCGGAAGACAGGATACTAGCTTAGATGGACCATTGCACTTAGCAAATACAGTTGTTCTTCTGCGGTGTTTGAATCAACAGGTATGTCCTTCCTCATTAGACAACTATATCAGCTAGATATTTATAGCAAAAGCATCATTAGTAAAATTGTTAATGCTGGCACTTAAAATTCATAATTAGGCTTCAAAATTAACAATCTACTCAAGTAAATGGGAAACTGTTCACATCTCTTTGCTGTTGGTACAGTCTGTTTTTCTGTATTTTTCAAGCAGCTTTTACCAGTGCAGTTCCACAGGCACTAGCCCTGCACAAAGCAGATCTAGATAAGATGCTGGTAAAAATAAAGATGGAGAGTTTACACTTTTCCTCTTGGAATTATTCTGGAGATAAAGCAATGGTGGGAAAATTCAAAAAATCCTCAGTATGCAATAAATAAAATCACTGGCTCTTCACTGCCTCTCTGCAATTGGCTCAAGATGAGAGAATATCTCAGTGCTGGATTTCGCTATAAAAAGCCCTCCCAGATTTTTAAAATGTATTCGGAGTAAAACGTACAGCATGTTTAGCTTTTAATTTTTTTGTTCAGTTTCTGCACGATGGGAGGTATTAAATGCTCAAGAAGCATCAAAATAAGCAGGGATCAGTATGAGGGCTAATGTTAAGAACATAAGAATGGCCATACTAGGTCACACCAATGAGCCATCTAGCCCAATATCTTGTTTTCTGATAGTGGCCGGTGCCAGATGTTTCAGAGGGAATGAACAGAATGGGGCAATTATCGAATGATCCATCCTGTTGTCCACTCCCAACTTCTGGCAGTCAGAGTTTTACGGACACCCAGAATATGGGGTTGTATCCCTGACCATCTTGACTAATAGCACTGCTCTGCAGCCAAAATGCTTCTGAAATAAATGTAATCAAACTTTACTAATTCTGGGTCACTGAGAACGAAAACGATGCTTAAAATTGTTGATTGGCTCTAGTTTTCAAGATATGCTATTGGGTCAGTATATACGACCCTTGACTTGGGAATGGCGGAGAATAAGTGAGTTATAAAGGGAAGGGATCTCAATTTAAACCAGAAATGACTAAAATACATCTTTGACTGGATCTATGAATAAATCTATGACTGGGTTTGGACAGTACTTACTTTTTAGGCAAAACAATGAATGATGCAATCTGAAGCTGGTATTGCATCATACATGATATGAATTGCATCATGTTATTCCTAGAAGTCATGGATGATGCAATCATAATGAAGCTTGCATCACTCTGCTGAACAAATTGCCCTATATCAGCTCTAGAAATCATACAGTGTCGTGCTCTCTTATTTGTCCGTGTTTGATTTTGCAAAGGGACACATTTCTATTTAGCCAAAGTGAGCAGAGATGCCTCGTACTTGTGTGAACAGTGCAGATAACTTCTGCTATGTTTGTGGTGAAGTGACTTTTGCATCACAAAAGCGCAGTATAACCACTATGGTTAAGAAAGCCTATCACCTTTATTTTGGCTGCAAAATTGGAGATCAGGACAAGAGGTGGGCCCCACACATATGCTGCAACACTTGTGCAAGAAATCTTCACCAGTGGTTGAACAGGAAAAGGAAATCTATGCCTTTTGCAGTGCCAATGATTTGGAGAGAGCCAACAGATCATACCAGCAATTGTTACTTCTGCATGGTCCCTCCAGTTGGGAAAGGTGTGTCAAAGAAGAAAAAGTGGACTGTGCATTATCCAAACATTCGATCAGCTATACGCCCAGTACCCCACGGAGAAGGACTGCCGGTTCCTGATGCACCAGAATCATTCTCACTTGAGTCAGACGAGGAAGAGGATGAAACTTCTGGTCCTGAACCATCAATGTCACAGGAGCCACATTTTCTCCCATCCTCCTCCTCTGAACCACACCTCATAACACAAGGTGAACTGAATGACCTTGTCAGGGATTTGAATGACCTTGTCAGAGCTGTTGGGCTCCAGACTACAGCAGTGGAATCTCCTGGCAGGTGATGTTAGGGTTTCCATGTTTCGTGACTGTCAAAAGCATCTTGTCCCATTCTTCTTCATGGAAGGTGATCTTGTAGCCTGCAACAACATCGATGGTGTGATGGCAGCCCTCAACATCGTTCACGATCCAGATGAGTGGAGACTGTTCATTGATTCATCGAAGACAAGTCTTAAAGCTGTTTTACTGCATAATGGCGATGTTTTGCCATCAATTCCAATTGGTCATGCAGTCCATATGAAGGAAACCTATGACAACATGAAACAACTTTTGAGGTGCATAAACTATGACCAACATCAGTGGCAGCTTTGTGGCGATTTGAAGGTTGTTGCTCTCTTGCTTGGTCTGCAGACTGGATACACAAAGTACTGCTGTTTTCTCTGCAAATGGGATAGTCGTGCAAGAGATTCCCACTACATCAAGAAAGATTGGCCACTCCGACAGTCATTGGAGCCTGGGAGGAAAAGTGTTCAGCATCCACCACTTGTTGAATCAAGGAAGATTTTGTTACCACCCTTACACATCAAGCTAGGTCTGATGAAGAACTTTGTCAAGGCCATTGACAAAACACAAGCAGCTTTCAAGTACCTCCATGGAAAATTTCCAAGGTTAAGTGAAGCTAAGGTAAAGAAAGGTGTCTTTGTTGGTTCTCAGATTTGTGAACTTCTTCGAGATGATGCATTTGACCATGCACTGCGTGGCAAGGAAAAGACGGCATGGAAAGCCTTCCAGTTAGTGGCAATAAATTTTCTCGGAAACAGCAAGGCAGACAACTACAGGTTGTTGGTGGAAAACCTCCTCAAGGCATACAAACGCCTTGGTTGCAACATGTCACTAAAGATACATTTTTTGCACTCCCATCTAGATTTTTTTCCACCGAACTGCGGAGCAGTGAGCGACGAGCACGGCGAGCGATTTCACCAGGACATTGCAACAATGGAGAAACGCTATCAGGGCAAATGGAGCCCATCAGTGCTTGCAGACTATTGCTGGACAGTGACAAGAGATGCTCCATTTAATGAATACAAAAGACAAGCCAAGAAGCGCCGAGTAGACACTGAATAGGACTAAACTATGTACATAATAGTTTGTTTGCCTTTTGTTTCATAATAAATTTTATTTATATAACCCTTTTGCTGATTTTTAAAGTGTTCCATAAACAGGACAGGTGAAATATTATCATGTAAAGCAACCATAAACACATGAAAAGACCTAGGTTTACAATTTATGATTAAAACTCTACTATCTATCTACATAATATACATAGATATAAAATGTAAAAACTTAAATATCTTAGAAATAGTAGCCAATCAGTTGTTTTAATTGTCATATTTGAATTCAGCACATCAAAATACATAATAAATAGCACATTTTATCTCTGAAGCAGACGACTTCTTAAAAATTGTAGACCAGCGTAGTCATTGATGAACCTATCCTCCATGAACTTATCTAATTCTTTTTTTGAACCCAGTTTATTTTTGGCCATCACAACGTCCCCTGGCAACGAGTTTCACAGGATGACTGTGAATTGTGTGAAGAAGTGCTTCCTTATGTTACTTTTAAACCTGCACTCTAGTGCAAAATATCTGTGTCATTATACAGCTGCTTTTCTCATTCCCCAGTTTGCACATTGTTTTGGATGTGTTGTTTACATCACTGAGGTGTATTTATATCTTCAAAGGGACAACCACCAAACCCTCCTCAGAGAGAGATTGCTCACACAGGGCCATGGGGGGAAGGAATTTTTCACTGGGGATCTTTATTATCTCCTACTTGAAGTTGGTTATGAATTGAACCTACCCACAGTTGGTGTTTATGACTGATAAGAGAACCAAGCTACCAATTGATGTTGTTAATAAACTATGACAGCAGGGCTCTCGTCACCTTTGTGGTTAAGAAGTTACAAGACTTACTGTCAAGATTAATAGTTGCAGAGAGAAAGATTGAAGATACGGAAATAATTGTTGATGAACATAGAGCTATTTTAACAAAGAATAGTATACTGTAAATCCATATGCCTTCAAACTGATGACCTGAAAAACAAGTGATAATAAAGTAATAATAGGTTGGCTGTACTGAAACCAAGCCATCTGAGTGTGCCATAATGGAAACTTGTAGAGCACTAGCAATTTCTGGAGTCAAAAGTAACATTTTTTAAAATGCTTCATGCAGGTCAGTATTACTACTAAGGTAATGGAACCTTTCACCTCTATGTCACTGGTCTGAATCAGGAATATGTTAGCCCTGACCAGGTTATTGCCATCTGATAGCTGTTTGACCTATCTGAAATAGTGAGTTGGTTATCTTAGATCCAAGTTGACGTGTTGACATCACAGAAAGCACCCCAGCAGGTTTTCTTTAAACTATATTAGGGAAAAAAGGTGTGACATTGTACTCCATATGATTTCATGAAAATATGCTAATGAGTGTAAATATAATGTAACTGGAATATGCTTCATGCAAAAGGTCTCTTGTAAGGTATCATTACAAAGCTTATAATATACTGAGTGTGGTCACCCTATTTAGATAAATGTATCACTCTTGTATCTGAGACTAGAAATATGCAATATAACACTGGGGTCCTATTGTAATTATGGAAAGTGTGAGCCACTACTGGTGGTTTGGAATCTTGATGGCTCCCATTAACCAGGACAATTGACTGTAGATGGCTCTGTTTACTTGCAAGCCTTCCTATGAGTCAGGCCGGGAAGAGTGAAGGCTTGGGGTCTCACAGGACATGTGACCATATCACCTGGTACTGGAATTCATCTGAAACCTGGTACTTTTCCATTTAGAAGAAGGGGTGGGGACCCAGAGAGACAAAAGATTCCTGCCTTGTGCCAAAGCTATATAAGGGGGTGGAACAGAACAAAGGGGGCGGCAGTCATGGGAAATCCCCTACCTACCACCTGAGCTGGAACAAGGACTGTAGCGGGGAAAGCATTCGGCCCAGACTAGAAAGGGGTCTAGTCTGTGAAAGAAGCTTATTGGAACATCTCTGAGGGTGAGATTTTATCTGTATTCAGTATAAGGCTTAGACTTGCGTGTTTTTGTTTTATTTTGCTTGGTAACTTACTTCTTTCTGTCTGTTATTACTTGGAACCACTTAAATTCTACTTTTTATACTTAATAAAATCACTTTTTGCTTATTACTGAACCCAGAGTTAGTGACTAGTACCTGGGGGAGCAAACAGCTGTGCATATCACTCTATTGGTGTTATAGAGGGTGGACAATTTATGAGTTTACCTTGCATAAGCTTTATACACAGTAAAACTGATTTATTTGGGGTTTGGACACCATTGGGAATTGGGTGTCTGGGTGCTAGAGCCTGGAACACTTTCTAAGCTGTTTTCAATTAAGTCTCCAGCTTTTGGGGGACGTGATTCAGACCTGGGTCTGTGTTTGCAGCAGGTTAGCATGTCTGGCTCAACAAGACAAGGTACTGAAGTCCTAAGCTAGCAGGGAAAACGGGTTCAGAGGTAGTCTCAGCACATCAGATGGCAGTCCCAAGGAGGTTTCTGTGATCAAACCCATCACAAATGGATTCTGACAATGGTATTTGTCCGCTACTAGATGGAAATGGTAGAATATCAATAATACAGAAAAGGCAGAAGTGTTCAGTAAATATTTCTGTTCTGTATTTGGGAGGCGGGGAAACAGATGATATAGTCTCCTCATATGGTTATAACACACTTTCGATTTCTCTAGTATCTCTGGAGGATGTTAAAAAGAAGCTGCTAAATTAGACATTTTTAAATTAACCAATCCAGATAACTTGTATCCAAGAATTTTAAAAGCTGGCCTAGCAGCTCCTTCAATTAATAAAGAACTAAAGGAGGGTTATGTAATTAATACAAATCAACATAGGTTTATGGAAAATAGATCTTATGAAACTAACTTGATATCTTTTTTTTTAAGAGATTACAAGTTTGGTTGATAAACGTAATAGTATTGATGTAGTATACCTAGATGTCTATAAGGTGTTTCTCTTGGTACCACATGACATTTTGATTAAAAAACTAGAATGATATAAAATTAACATGGCACACATTAAATAGATTAAAAGATAGGTCTCCAAATATAACTGTAAATGGAAAATCATCATCCAGCAATTGTGTTTCCGTTGGTGTCCTGCAGGGATCAGTCTTGGCCTTATGCTATTTAATATTTTTATCAATGACCTGGAAGAAAACATAAAATCATTACTGATAAAGTTTGCAGATAACACAAAAATTGAAGGACTGGTAAATAATGAAGAGATCAGGTTACTGGTTCAAAACAATCTAGATTGGTTGGTAAACAGAGTGCAAGCAAACAATATGGGTTTTAAGGCAGCTAAATGTAAATATATACATCTGGGAATAAAGACTCTGTAGGCCATATTTACAGGATGGGGAACTCTATCCTGGGAAGCAGTGACTCTGAGAGAAATTTAGGGGTCATGGTGGATAATCAGCTGAGCATGAGCTCTCAGTGAGACTCTATGGCCAAAAGAACTAATGCAATTCTAGGATGCAAATTCAGAGCAATCTCAAGGAGGAGCAGAGAAATTATTTTACCTTTGTAATTGGCACAGGTGTGACCGCCGCTGGAATACTGTGTCCATTTCTGGTGTTCACAATTCAAGAAGGATGTTGAGAAATTGGAGAGGGTTCAGAGAAAAGCCACAATAATTATTAAAGGATTAGAAAACATGCCTTCTAGTGATAGTCAACCAGCTTGATCTATGTAGCTGGAAGGTTAAAGGGTGACTTGATTACAGCCTATAAGTAACAAACAGGTGACAAATATTTAGTAATGGACTCTTCAATCTAGCAGAGAAAGATACAACAAGATCCTTTGGCTGGAAGTTGAAGCTAGACAAATTCAGACTGGAAATAAGTTGTAAATATTTAATGGTAAGACTAATTAACCATTGGAACAGTTTACCAAGGGTTATGGTGGATGCTTCCATCACTGACAATTTTTAAATCAAGCTTGGATGTTTTTCTAGAATATATGCTCTAGGAATTATTTTTGAGAAGTTCTATGGCCTGTGTTATATAGGAGGTCAGACTAGATCATCACAGTGGTCCTTTCTGGCCTCAGAATTTATTAATCAAACTGGCCATAGCTGGCACCCTTATTTTCAGGTTTTGCAAACCAGGCCAAGGGTTAAATGAGCAATAGTGACAGAACTACCCACTCACCTCTGGCATCTCTCTTTAGAAAAGGGTTGAGGCAGTTTCATACAGAGGACTAGGAGATCTTTCATGATTGCTGCCATGCAACTGAAAGACCTGGGCAAAGGGTATATAAAAGAAACCAGCAGTCTATTTCCATTAAGCAAAGTATTAATTGCGAACTATGAGGGAATAAATGTATTTCCTTGGTTTTTGTGCTTTAATCATAGAAAAGCCAAAGTGAGCTCAGTGGGTTTGATTGCCTTCCATGGCTGTTCCTATAATAAATGATCTGTGGTCTCTACAGACAAAACATGAAGGAACATGAAGGTAAAGATACCTGTGTTTCTTCCAGTCTAAAAGGATCTTTTTAACATGATTAAAGCTTTGTCAAACTTTTAACTTTTGCATTGATATGCTTGAGTGTTTTGTATTTATTCTCAGCTCTAAAGTAGTTTTTAAATACGTTTGAGCAAAAATATGCAGTCATTTTTGAATATGCAAATAATGGGGAGAAAAGGGAGTTTTGCTATTAGGAAAAAATGTTTAATAGCTTGTGTGTGTGAATTCAGTGGTTTGGGTGCGAAAATTTGAAATTGGGCAGTGATGCAGACTTTGTTTGGGTTGCAGATGTACTTTAGTGAAAATACATTTTCTGATTTAGCCAAGTTATAAGGGTACCCACTTTTTTACTATATAACAGGATTTTCTTTACTAGATCTTTCAGTTTCCGTTTGGCTTCCTACGTGTGTACAAAATAAATCTGAGTGGAATTACGAATTTAATATGTAATGGTGTGTGACATATGATCTGTGACAGTGTTTATGAACACTCATTCCATAAGATATTTGAAGATTTGTATTACAGTGAATCTAACATTAGACCTGAAAGAACCTGAAATGTTACCAGTCCCCTTTTTCATTCTGAAAGTGGTTTATAATCCTAGAATTACCACTGTAGCAGAATTGACTGCTGGCATCCTAGTAACACCATGTACTACAGTCAATTTGTTCATGATGGTAGCACTTAGTTCTGTTATCTTAATGTCCAACCATTCTGCTTCTGGCCATCATATTAGTATTAGCAATTGAATTGTAGTACCTGTTTAAGCCGTTGGGTCAAGCATTCTCTTGTGTTTGAAAGATATTGAATACATTTTGTTTGATGCTGCTACATAATAATTAGGGCTGTCAAGCAATTAAAAAAATTAATTGTGATTATTCGAGCTGTTACACAATAATAGAATAATATTTATATACATATTTTTGGATGTTTTCCACATTCCACAGTGCTCACTTTATATTTGTTTTTGTTATAAATATTTGCACTGTAAAAATAAAAAATAGTATTTTTAGTTCACTTAATACATGCATTATAGTGCAGTCTCTTTTTATGGTGAAAGTTGAACTTACAAATCTAGAATTATGTACAAGAAAAAACCTGCATTCAAAAATAAAACAATGTAAGACTTTAGAGCCTACAAGTCCAATCAGTCCTACTTCTTGTTCAGACAAACAAGTTTATTTACATTTGGAGGAGATGCTACTGCCTGCTTCTTGTTTACAATGTCACCTGAAAGTGAGAACAGGCATTCACATGGCACTGTTGAAGCCGGCGTTGCAAGATATTTATGTGCCAGATGCACTAAAGATTCATATGTCTCTTCATGCTTCCACCACCATTCCAGGGGACATGCGTACATGCTGATGATGGGTTCTGCTCGATAACAATCCAAAGCAGTGCAGACCAATGCATGTTCATTTTCGTCATCTGAGTCAGATGCCACCAGCAGAAGGTTGATTTTCTTTTTGGTGGTTCGGGTTCTGTAGTTTCCACATTGGAGGGTTGCTCTTTTAAGATTTCTGAAAGCATGACCCAGATCCCGTCCCAATCAGATTTTGGAAGGCACTTCAGATTCTTAAACTTTGGGTCGAGTGCTGGAGCTATCTTTAGAAATATCACATTGGTGCCTTATTTGCATTTTGTCAAATCTGCAGTGAAAGTGTTCTTCAAACGAACAACATGCTGGGTCATCATCCGAGACTGCTATAACATGAAATATATGGCAGAATGCTGTAAACACAGAGCAGAAGATATACAATTCGCCTCCAAGGAGTTCAGTCACAAGTTTAATTAATGAATTATTTTTTTAACGAGTGTCATCAACATGGAAGCATGTCATCTGGAATGGTGGCCAAAGCATGAAGAGTCATACAAGTGTTTAGCATATGTGGCACGTAAATACCTTGCAATGCTGTCTACAAAAGTGGCATGTGAATGTCTGTTCTCACTTTCAGGTGTCATTGTAAATAAGAAGCAGGCAGCATTATCTCTGTTCAGTGATTGGCTGAACAAGAAGTAGGACTGAGTGGATTTGTAGGCTCTAAAGTTTTACGTTGTTTTGTTTTTGAGTGGTTATGTAACAAAAAAATCTACATTTGTAAGTTGCACTTTACCGTATTTCATTCTGTTCTGGTTAATTATTTCCATTTTTTTAACTTAAATTGAAGCCATTCAAAAAAAATTCAAAGCATCAGCTGAGATTTCAAAAACTTAAAATTATTTACCCTAAGCCTTCTATTACACTGTTATAGTCATTTTCAGGGAAATTTTGATTACTTTAAGGGTTTAGTTTTTGCTTCCCTGTGCCCCCAACAATCCTTTGAACAGACATGATATTATAGAAGCACAGATTCTGGTTTTAGATAGGAGTGCAAGTAGGGGGGTACCCACTGGTATTCAGCATCAGCAAGAGATTTTTAGCAGGTACGGGTTACTGGAAAGACTTGGGGCTAGCGCCCCCCTCCCCTCCAGAGGGGGGGTGGGGTGGGTCTGCGCTCTGTTCCATAAAGGAGCAGAACATGGCTAGGGAGGACATTCATTCTTTGTATGGCTTTAAAAGCACAATACATATGCTAACAGACTTAAACAAAGATTTTGTTTGTTTGTAAGCATATGTATTGTCCTGTTACCTTGGTCAGGAGTCCTCAAGGGGGTAGGGGGAATGGAAGATGTTTAAACAGTGTTTTTTATTCTGTTTCTCCCCCATTGAATTATCCATGACATCCATACTGCATCACATCAAGTCCAAATCACTAGAGGAATGCCTCTGCTTGCACTGACAGAGGATGTTTGGATTCTGATGTCAGCCCAGTTCCACAGCCTGACAGGAATCGGGTGTTGTCCCCACTGTACATTGTATTCTTCTTTGCAGCCAAACTAGTCTAACATGCATTTTAACTGGAACTGGAGCAGCAAAACTAAGAAAACAAATGCCTCATTTTCCAGCTTTGTGGGTGAGAGAACTAGAAGTGAAGATTATAATGCCAGACACTGATGGCCTTAAACCATCAGGCCTCGGGAATCTGCCAAGAACTTTGCTGAAAATATGTTCCTCATCTTAGCAACGGAGCTAAAACTTTTCACACATCTGCCCACCTTTATTCGAATGAAGCTCCTTCTGATCTGACAGCTCAGGCATTGTCAGTTTCATCCAGAATAATTTACAAACTTGGAACCTAATCCTGTAAACCCTTAATCATTTGATCAATCCCATTGAAGACAATGGGACTATTTGCATGACTATGGACCACTTTTGTGGACTGGTAAGAGCTTCAAGAGTCTGTTCCTATAAAGGAAGTTGAATCCCCCATTGAAATGCAACATTTGGGTACAATACCATAAAGCAATTTAGGATACAGTTCTACTTAAAATTTGTCTTTTAATAAATCATACATATGCTGAAATGGCTCGTCACCCAACTCCCATATTCCATATAAACAGACTGAATACTACATATGTGGGGGGAAAGTGAGTAGTTAAGCATGTTGATGTTTGTATATACAAAGGGGGATGTCGGAGGGGATTGGGAGAGTGTGCGGGCCCTGGGTTGGGGGCAGGGAGGAGTCACATGGAGGGTCACATGGGGAGGTCATGTGCCCCCGCTTGTGTCCCTCCAATGAGTGCAACACCGGCAAGAAATGATTTGTACTTGCACCACTGGTTTTAGATGACAGAATTCTGCAGAGCCTGTTGGGGAAAATGTACTGCACCCAAAAAGTATATTATTTGGAAGTAAGGGATTAAAGATAAAAATATTCTTTGAGCAAAGATAGCACATAAAAGCTATATGCACAACACTTTCAAAAGACGAACCTGAAAGCTTAAATTCATTACTCTGCAAGAAACTAACAGGGACTGAAGAGAGACATTGGATTTTTGGCTTATTACAACAATCTGTAACCCACTATCCCAGCTTTTTGTCCTGTGCCTACAGAGGTGTTAACAGGTTACTCTACCTGGAATAAAAATAACAAGTTGTCCTTGTGGCACCTTAGAGACTAACAAATTTATTTGGGCATAAGATTTTGTGGGCTATAACCCACTTCATCAGATGCATGAAGTGAAAAATACATCTTCATCATCTGGACCCATGGGAAGGAGACCCTTGAGGAATTCCACCTGGATTTCAACAATTTCCACCCCAACATCAACCTCAACTTGGACCAGTCCACACGAGAGATCCACATCCTGGACACTACAGTACAAATAAGCAACGGTCACATAAACACTACCCTATACCGGATACCTCTCCAATGCATCATCAAGGATCTGAAGGACAATCCCTCACTCTCCCAGACCTTGGGAGACAGACCAGTCCTCACTTATAGACAGCCCCCCAACCTGAAGCAAATACTCACCAGCAACTACACATCACCCAACAGAAACACTAACCCAGGAACCAATCCCTACAACAAAGCCTGTTGCCAACTCTGTCCACATATCTGTTCAAGGGACACCATCATAGGACCCAGCCACACCATCAAGGGCTCGTTCACCTGCATATCTACCAATGTGATGTATGCCATCATGTGCCAGCAATGCCCCTCTGCCATGTACATTGGCCAAACCGGACAGTCTCTATGCAAAAGAATAAATGGACACAAATCAGACATCAAGAATTGTAACATTCAAAAACCAGTAGGAGAGCACTTCAGTCTCCCTGGACAGTCAATAACAGACTTAAAATTGGCCATTCTTCAACAAAAAATCTTCCAAAACAGACTTCAACGAGAAACTGCAGAACTGGAATTAATTTGCAAACTTGACACAATCAAATTAGGCCTGATTAAAGTCTGGAAGAGACTAGGTCACTACAAAAATAATTTTTCCTCTGTTGATACTCACATCTTCTTGTCAACTGTTGGGAATGGGCCACATCCATGCTAAATGAATTGGTCTCGTTAGCATTGACCTCCCGCTTGGTAAGGCAACTCCCATCTTTTCGTGTGCTGTATATTTATACCTACTGTGACAGGGTCAGGCCAGATGGCTACAGGAGAGAGCTAGAAGGCAGATATATTAACCTCAGATTAAGCAGATCCCTTTTCCCTGGGTAGAGTAACAGGGGCGATTCCAGAACAATCAGGAACTTGCTAGAATCAGTTAAGGGAGGCAGGCTAATTAAGACACCTCGGGTCAATTAAGAAGCTGCTAGAATCCATCAAGACTGGCAGGCTAATCAGGGCACCTGGTTTAAAAAAGACCTCCCGGTAGTCAGTGAGGGGTGTGGGAGGAGCTGGGAGCAAGAGGCATGCAAGAAGCTGAGAGTGAGTAGGCGTACTGCTGAAGGACTGAGAAGTACAAGCGTTATCAGACATCAGGAGGAAGATCCGGTGGTGAGGACAAAGAAGGTTTTGGGAGGAGGCCATGGGAAAGTAGCCCAGAGTTGTTGCTGTCACGCAGCTGTGACAGGAGACACTAAAGACAGCTGCAATCCACAGGGCCCTGGGCTGGAACCCGGAGTAGAGGGCGGGTCTGGGTTACCCCATGCCCCCAACTGCCTATTTGATATAATAGGAGTTCATCTGGACTGTGGGTCCCACCAGAGGGGAAGGTCTACGGCCTGTCCCCCGACCCATTAGGTGGGCCAGCAGAGATTGTGGGGATTGGGGGGGAGGGATAGCTCAGTGGTTTGAGCATTGGCCTGCTAAACCCAGGGTTGTGAGTTCAATCCTTGAGGGGGCCACTTGGGAATCTGGGGCAAAATCAGTACTTGGTCCTGCTAGTGAAGGCAGGGGGCTGGACTCGATGACCTTTCAAGGTCCCTTTCAGTTCTAGGAGATGGGATATCTCCATTATTATTATTATTATTATTATTGTTCTCCTTTTCCCCATGCTGGCCAGTGATGAGGTTAGCCGAGTGAATGGCAGTTTTGTGCCACTAACAAAAGGACTACCGAAAACCTCTGAGGCTAGCAAATCCACCAGAAAGCGCAGAACCCACCAAGACAGAGGAGGAACTTTGTCACACTGCTTACGGTATTTTCCACTCTATGCATCTGATGAAGTGGCTTATAGCCCACGAAAGGTTATGCCCAAATAAATTTGTTAGTCTCTAAGGTGCCACAAGGACACCTCATTGTTTTTACTGATACAAACTAACACGGATACCCTCTGAAACCTGTCTACCTGGGAATGGTCCCTTAGATGTGCTAACTACTTATGCTAAACAATCTGTTCCATCTTGCCGTTAGCTGTGATGCTGGGAGTAACTTTCCCAGCTGACGAAGAGCTCTGTGTAGCTCGCAAACTTCTCTCACCAACAGAAGTTGGTTGAATAAAAGATATTATCATCCTCCTTGTCTCTCTTGAAAAAGTAAGCCTATTAATCTTTATGGGGCAAAGCTGTTAAAATAATTGCAAGATTGAAATAATTTAAATTCATGGTATGGCATCTTGTGCTTTCCTCTAACCATCAGCACATAATGTGTGTACTGGTAAATAAAGATAATATTCAGAGGCTAACATGTACTTGAGCCAGATGTGACACTTTCTTAGTTTTCCATAATTTCTATGTGCTATTTGGAAAAGAAATCTGAAATTAATTCATTTGATCACTAAAGTGTCTGTTTAACCTCCTTTTAAAATCATAATGTATGGATTGTGATGTCTTGATAACAGTGAGCTCCGTAGTTTTGATAGGGAATTTTGAAAAAAAGGATCAAGCTTACAAACTTCAGACAAGCCGATTATATACTGGTTATGAATTAAACATTGAGACAGTATTTTTTACCAAACACTGTTTAAATATGTAATACAAAAATAATTTGCACAAGAAAAGAAAATGCCCTGTGCCAAAAAAATCAGCCTTAAAAGAGAGCATCATGTATATTCACAAGAAAAATGCTTACAGAATTACAGATATAGAAAAGCATCCTTCAAAGGCAAGATTAATTATGCACAATTGTTTGTCATTGTGCCGTCTCTGGAATTTTCTAACCAAACCTTACAGGCTATATTAAATATAAACCAAATAATACTAGAACTCTCCAGTTAAAATATTGGAGATTTAAGATTTTCCTTTTTAATACAATAATTAAGGAAAGTGGGGTTAATAGGTAAGAAACCTGTAATTTTGTTCCCTTCTAGGATATAAAACTGGAGGGCATATATTTTATTTCAGGCCAGATCAGTGGTGGGGAAATTCCCTAAATCTGAATTGAGTCCAGCTGCAAGGAGTGTTTGGTCAGCTCTCCAGAGGTGCCACTGAAGAGTTCCTCTTCCCCTTCTTGAATCAGTTGAATTCCTCTTCATTCTGGCAGCGGGTCTAGCACAGCTGCCTCATGCTAAGTGACATCCTGACCCCAACCTCCTATCCAAACAGTGTAAGGTAGAGTCATAGATTCCAAGGTCAGAAGGAACCATTATGATCATCTGGTCTAAGCTTCTGTCCAACTTCCCTCAAAATAATTCCTGAAACATATCTTTTACATGAGGGGAGGAGCAGTAATGTAAATATCCTTGACTCAGTGTTTCGTTCACTGCTGGGCATGAATGCATGTGGAGATATAATGCTCCCTTATATGCGCAGAAGGATCATGTCACCATGTAGACTGACTTTGTGCCCAGTACTTGACAATCCACAAATTTCACTGGTCTACACTTGGTCTGCCAGTAATGTGCTACTTTATAGTGTGAGCGCCGCAGCACTTTATTTCCTTTCCATAAACATCCACTTCTCTGTGAACTAGAGCCTGCTATTTCTGGTGCGGGGAAAAAGGTGCAAAAGTAAACAAAGTATTAAAGGTATTGCTGGTGGTTGAAATGCAATACTAGTGATCAAAATGAATCCAACAGGTGTCAAGTCCAAGAAATATTTCTATCCAGCTCAGAAACTGGATGCCTGGGATATCTTTTATGATTCTTCTTATGTCATACCAAATCATGTGTACAGTATTTGCATTTTATATCGTAGGCTGCACTTTAATGCATCGTTCATATTTGCATTTTGACATACAATTCAGCATTAACAATTACAATTGTAACACTAAATTTCCTTTTAATAGAACATGTATTTTTCTCTTACACAATGAATTTTTGTTAAAAGTAGAGTTGCAGCACCATAAAAATGTTAGAATCTGTTTATACCTACACACACACACACACACACACACACTACAGTTGATAATTAATTCACTTTATCAGATGAGACTATATGCAGTATGTCACATAGAAACACAGTTACACATCTAGTAAGGTTTGCCCTAAGCACTAGACATTCTGACATCCTGCAGAAATAAGAATTGTTGAGGAACTTCTTTTAAATACTGCCTTAGAGTAGCAGTAACATAGTTTTTTTTTGTATAATTCTGTTTATTTTTTGCTTGAAACAAAGAGTTTGAGTTATTTTTTGTCATTTCCAAAGAAATATACAAGCTTTATAAATTAAACACAGTTGTCATTCATGTGTAGATCATTGGAATAGAATGGGCTGTACTTATTTAGTACACCTCCTAAACAGCCTCCACTCTCAGAGCCCTATGGAGTCCCAGTACCTCTATTCTCTTCTGTTTTTTTATAGGACCTTATACAGTGCTCATCGCTTTAGTATCTATGCACCTTCCAGTAGTACATGAAGCAGTGTGCCTAACAGCTGTCATATGTTTGTTCTTTCATCCTCTCCCTAGGAGGGGAAAAGTATGTTCAGTGGAGTTTTTTGTTTTGTTTTGTTTTTAGATATATATTTGTGCATGTGTACACACGTGTTTATTAGAGAAGGAAAGGACAAATAAATACACCTTTCACTTAGAGCAGAAGATGGTGAGGCCTGTGATGATCTTTATTATCAGGGGGAGTTCATTCCGTAGGCTTGGGTGGCCTCCAAGAAGGTATTGTCTCTTGCACAGAGCTTTACCATTATTGTAGAAAGTTACATTGTGCTAGAGGAGCAAAATTGAGAATTAAAACTCCCATCATCCAGGAACAAAACTTGGGAGAAAGTAGCATCATCTTCTTGGCCTCCCTCAGGGTAAATCTTCCCTGAGGGTCAGGAGGAGTAGCCTGTGCAAGGAGGTATAAATTATACCCCCACAGAGCACCATTCTCTGTAAATATGGGCAACTAATTTAATTTTTCAAGTTACTTTGCTTTACTTGATTCTTCAAATAATATTAATTAGTATATGAAGAGGAACTCGTGGGTATGAGTCTAAAATGGAATTTTATATTAAGGCTTTTTATTTGACATGTTATTCAATTTTAATGTGTGTCCTTGAATTACTATCATGGGGCTTGGTTATATACTCATAAAATTCAGTGGCAAAAATCCTATTGGCTTTAATGATGAAGGATTGTGGCAGAGTATTTGGTGTTCTGGTTAGAATGTCCTATTGCCTCATTATAGTTTGTGTTAGTATATTAATGTCACCTACTGTGAGTCACTAAAATAATTCTGGTTGGCACCTTAGCTTAGAAACATATGCAGCTTTTATTTCATTTACTTGTGTTTATCTTTTGTAATCACTGCTTCGTCTATAAAATTTAGTATTTATCTGTTTTTAGAATTTTTCCTGAAGTGAAATTCCAAAATCAAAAGACATTTAATCCCCATATTTTATATCCCTAAAAGGAAACAATTATTTTTTGTTTACGCCTGTCAGAGCTTTGATAACATCCAGTATATGTCATGGTCATACACAGTTATACCAGTCTAAAACTATACAAGGCCTACAGTCTGTTGATTTATATTCATCCTGCATGGCTGTTTTTCTCATGCAGGATGAATAATATTTGTGTGTCAATTAGTACTCCTGGGGGAATTCTGCACCAAAAAAATAAAAATTCTGTGCACAATATTTTAAAATTCTGCAAATTTTATTTGTCAAAATAACACTACATAATCACTCCAGTTTCAATTATTTTGGTAATTTATTTCAAAATACCTGTCAGCAAGTATACCTGTAACAATACTGACACGCACAAAAATCTCCCAGGAGTAGAGTTAAAGAAACTCCTGTGACAACTCAGTTCCTGTTTCTCTGCCCCCTTTCCACCTCCAGAACACAGCCGCATTGGAGATGAAAATTAAATTATTACAGATTTTGCAAAGTCACTAGCAATAATATGGAAGGGTGTTAATCCAAGCTATAAAATGTGACTTAGCCTCTTTTACCTGTGAGCTATTCCACATTTTCATTGTGGTTTTCCATCATTGTATTTCTATATTTGTTATTCCAAATTAGTCAAAGATCAGAATTTTCTATGTCTGGTTGTATGAACACTCTCTCCAATTTTACACTCTTTAAAGCAACTCCTGAGAAAGTAGTACCCTTAGAGTGATCTTCATTTATCATTTTCTGCTTCCAACCATAGCTTACCATGCAATCATACTGCACGAGCTGTCTTAAAAGGAATTAGGAAATTGAAATCAGGCTGTAAATTGAATATAGTACTTCATCTTAGAGTTTGGCTTGTACTGAGTTCATTAACAGAGGCACCTCTCTTCTGAGTCTTTGAAATCTATGGACTTAAAATATCTCTTTTGGAAAATAACCTTCCTACTGGCTATAACCTCAGTAAAGTGGGGAAGCTGTAATTTCTAATGATAATTGAGGCCTTTATAAGTTTCACTAAACAAGCATCCTGAAAGAGAGAAACTGCATCATCTGGTAGATGGCACTGCTTTGATTTTGTCTAGAATGCACTCTTTCTGGAAGACACTTTTTTTTTTTGTTTCTTCAGCATATTAGATGTAATAGTATCCGTTACAAAACTGTTCTCTTCATTTTGCTTCCATCAAAATGGAACACTCCTAGTTCATCTTTGTCCTAGGAACAATTGTTTGGCAAATTTACTCATTGTGCAAGTAAGGAGGAATACAGGGAATAGCATTATTCCATGTAAGACGGGTTTTCAAGTATAGCCAGCTCAGAAATAAGGTGATGTATAGTGTCATAACTGAAGACACTATTAGACAACTTTCTCTTGACATCATGTAGTTTCTTAAATTTTTGTTAGATAAAAATGACTATGCATGTTGAGTAAACATTTTTTACATGAAACATCATAATACATTGAGTTGAAACTGCACCTACCAATTGCTGTGATTTTAGTGTCTTTGTTCTACTTGTTCTCCAACATTTTAATGGAACAGAGGTTTCAATTAACTCAGTGCTCTCTAGCTGCCCCTTTAAAACAGCAACTGTAAATTGAATATAAATAGTCTTGGCAGAAATTGATTTTTGTTTTTTATAATTTTGACGGATAATGCTGATGTTGGCTTTTTTTCTATTTTTATCAATTTAAATTTTCAAAGTTGCACAAAATCATGGGTTTTAAGATTCAATTTTTACAGTTGTGGGTAAGTAAGGGAATCAGATGATTATATAAGGACAGTAGACATTGAGATTTGAAAAGTTAGCTTTATAACCATTAAAACAAAATTGTCAATATCATACATCTAAATATACAACGTAAATCGCCTTAAATCAAACTCTAATAAGTTTTCAGGCAACATTAAATCAAATTCAAGCAAAAAAATTGTCTTTCTTTGTCTATATGTAAATTTTTATTGTCAGTGGAAATATTTACCCATACAAATCTAACCCATCCAAGCCTAAATATAAAATAAATGGGTAGAAATACTGTGTCAAAGGTGTCATGAGCCAATAGGGACAGTATTACATTGATTAATATACTTCTCTCAACCACTCAGTATTACACTGTGAAAAACAGAAGCCTGTAGAGAAAAAAATAAAATGTTGAATCTTCATATGTGGGTCAGGTTTTTTTCCTTACTTTGCATCCAGTCTCATTTGCTTTAGTGAGAGCAGGAATGAGACCATTGGCTGTCTTCTTCCCTGTCCTTTTTCCGCATCTCTTCCATTCAGTCTTTCTGTGTTGCTCTCTCCTTCCTGAATGGCTCTCTGTCCCTTTCCTCTGTTGTATAGTGTCATAGCTATATAGCTAAAAGTAGAAATCTCAGAAGGCTTAAGAGTTACTATTCACACGTATTTAGAAAAGTTATTACATAATTATTTTAAAGATACTGAATTTGCAGCCAGCACTTCAATTTCAAGGGATATGTTAAGAAGGATACAGATGATGGTAGCATTCACACTTATTAAATCTACTACTAATAGCATATTAAACTTCCTTCATTGGAGTCTGCAGCAGGATTAGCTTGTTTTGGTGTTTGGTTTGTTTAGAAGTTTTTAATTATATTTTGTAATTGGTTCAAAAAGTCTGATGGTATATGAACACAAATATGCATCAGGGTGAAGCTTAAGTGGCCCAAACTGCTAAGGTCTTTCAGCTAATGAAGAGTGAAGTAGTGAATGAGAAGGGTGGACTTAAATTGCTCACAGTTGCTCAAACCAGTGAAGAAATATGATGCTGCTCTCTGAGAAAGCTAAAACTGATGCCCTGTTGTGAACCCCACAAGGAGGAAATTACAATAATTCAGCCTTGTGGTCTCAGGGACAAAGTTTTGCTGTAGCAAGGTAACTATGAGATAAGTAGGGGAGTAGCCAATGCCATGTATGTAGCTGGAAGAAAATACTTACATGTCAATCAGAAACATGGCTTTCTGTAGGAAAGACACCAAAATTCAAAGTGACACCAAAATCCTTGACCTGACTTAGCTGCAAACAAATCCAAACAAGTAACCTTGTCTTCGCCAAAAAGATCAGTCATCACAGAGTTAAGACAAGCCAATGGTGATGTACCCAGCCTGTCCTGAACCAGTCTAGAGAAGGAAGATTGTAGAAATCATTGTTTTATGTCATTTCACTTGTAATTCTTAATAGGTTGGCCTATGCTTCTTTTTATCAAGCTCTGTTTGAACATCCAAGTGAAAAAGGTGCTAAAGTAAGAAAATATAACCATAAGCCTGTTGTTACATTTTCATTCTGCTCTTTATACTTCATATAACATTGTTTGTTCAAACAAAAAGCAGTTAGTTTGTATTTTTCCATGAATGATATCTCTGTACTATCAGATGAAAGGAGAAGGTAGGGAAGTCTGTCATGTTATGCTTTTTATCTCTGTAGTTGAAAGACACCAATGCATGAATAAATCTTTTTTCATTTTGTATGCCTCACTTCTCATTAAAATTAAGTGGCACATTTTTCTCTGAGTCACTGTAGACCACTCACTGTACTGTTTGTAACACTGCCATTTTTAATGCACCCCATAGAGAGCATCATGAAATTCAAGACTCTGAAAGGAGAAATATAGACATTTCCATGGCTATCTTAGCTGTGAAGTTTATTTAATATCTTCTATCTTTTATTTATTTAGTACATACTCTTATTGATGCAGACACACATGAAGCAAAAGGTCATAAATTTGCAGCTAGTTGAGCAATGGGGGTGAAAAATCAATTTTAATTAGGACACTGGAAACAGACCTTGTAATAAGGTTCTTCGCCATCCACCTTGAAACACTTAACATTTCAGATAAATTGTAACATAAACTCTTTAAAACCATGATAAAAACCAAGAAGATGTAGGTAACACATCATTTCATGTTTTACAGCTTCACTTTTCATATATATTAATCACTGGTTTTGTTGCTTCTGGAATAAAGTAAATCGGGGAACAGTGCTATAATTAATGGAGATGGTCCTTAGGTTTGTCTGCAAAGGTGCTGTCTTTAAAAACTACACACTGGCTAAGAACAGAAGAACGGCCATACCAAAGGTTCATCTAGCCCAGCATCCTGTCTTCCGACAGTGGCCAATGCCAGGTACCCCAGAGGGAATGAACAGAACAGGTAATCATCAAGCGATCAATTCCCTGTCACTTATTCCCAGCTTCTGGCAAAATAATCTTCCATAGGATAATTTAATAATCTACCCACTTAGTTTCCCTTTGAAAATGACAATTTGAGAAATGCATGATTTTTCTTACTCTAAAGTGTGTAATTCATGGGGATTAAATGTAGAATTCAGCTACTCACTTGATCTGTAGCATTTTTTTTATTAAAAGTGACCATGACCTTAAAATGGGGAAATACTGAATTTCTATGTGTAATAGTTCAATAGTAATCAAAAACCAGAAGCTAAAGTGACTAGATGAAAGCAACAGAGGGTCCTGTGGCACCTTTGAGACTAACAGAAGTACTGGGAGCATAAGCTTTCGTGGGTAAGAACCTCACTTCTTCAGATGCAAGTAATGGAAATCTCCAGAGGCAGGTATAGATCAGTGTGGAGATAACGAGGTTAGTTCAATCAGGGAGGGTGAGGTGCTCTGCTAGCAGTTGAGGTGTGAACACCAAGGGAGGAGAAACTGTTTCTGTAGTTGGATAGCCATTCACAGTCTTTGTTTAATCCTGATCTGATGGTGTCAAATTTGCAAATGAACTGGAGCTCAGCAGTTTCTCTTTGGAGTCTGGTCCTGAAGTTTTTTTGCTGTAAGATGGCTACCTTTACATCTGCTATTGTGTGGCCAGGGAGGTTAGGTCCAGTGATGGTGTTGCTGGTGTAGATATGTGGGCATCATATGCCAGCAATGCCCCTCTGCTATGTACATTGGCCAAACTGGACAGTCACTACGCAAGAGGATAAATGGACACAAGTCAGATATCAGGAATGGCAATATACAAAAACCTGTAGGAGAACACTTCAACCTCCCTGGCCACACAATAGCAGATGTAAAGGTAGCCATCTTACAGCAAAAAAACTTCAGGACCAGACTCCAAGGAGAAACTGCTGAGCTCCAGTTCATTTGCAAATTTGACACCATCAGATCAGGATTAAACAAAGACTGTGAATGGCTATCCAACTACAGAAACAGTTTCTCTCCTCCCTTGGTGTTCACACCTCAACTGCTAGCAGAGCACCTCACCCTCCCTGATTGAACTAACCTCGTTATCTCCACACTGATATATACCTGCCTCTGGAGATTTCCATTACTTGCATCTGAAGAAGTGAGGTTCTTACCCACGAAAGCTTATGCTCCCAGTACTTCTGTTAGTCTCAAAGGTGCCACAGGACCCTTTGTTGCTTTTTACAGATTCAGACTAACACGGCTACCCCTCTGATAGATTAAAGCAGTTACCTTTAAATGAAGTTTGAATATTGTGGAAAAGCGAAATTCAGATTGCAAACTAAAATCAAAAGAAGGCCACCGTGAACTGGAGCATGATTTCATTTATGTATTAGTAATATGTTCCAATTGATACTGTTTTCAAATCATGTTAGAACCTTTCTGTAGAACTCTGCAAAGCCTAATACTAATCATCTGAGCTTCTGAGTGCGTCTTTGGATGTGCTGAGCATGTTCCACTTGAACCATACTTGCCAACTTTTAAACAAAATTCTGTGCATATTTTTTTTAGAAGCTGGCTATCGCTAAGGGCAGAAAATTTATCTTTATTCTGGTGAATTTCATATTATTTTTACTATGCCTGTGTTAATTATCAGGACCTCAACAAGTTGGAAGTTCAGATCAGTCAGTGTCCCCAGCATGTTTTCTTGTTTGGTTGGGAGTTTTTTTTTTGTTTTTTTTTTTTTTTAAATGGTGGTTTTATTTTGTAAAAGCTAATAGGAATCATTCAAGTTCCAGAAACAAAAGTGATAATTCAGTTGTATCACTCATTTAATGACTGGCACATTTTCATTCTGTTTGGCTCTGCTTGTTTCTTTTAGCTGTTTATATTTAAGAATCTCTGTGGCCTTGATAGAGCAATGTGCAATCTTTCAAACAGAGATTTTGCATATGTTACAGCTGCTGGATATTTTTGCATATTACATGTGTTTTTTCTCTTTGATGCCTGTTCGCAGTTGTTGTTTTTAACACCACTTGTTTGATTTGATTCTTTTATGTACAACAGAACTCTTTGCATTGGTAATTACAAAACCACCAGTGCTATACATATCATTTAATTTTTTCAGTGCCGTAGATAATGAGTCTAGCCATCATTATTATTTTTCACAATAGCAAATGTGTACTGTGAACTCTGTAGCATACTATTGATAATCTTGCAGTAAAATACAGTTAATCTCTTAAGTACCTGTTAAAAATATTGTGTTTAAGAGAGCCAGTATTCTTCAAGAATTTTATTTTAAGGTTTTTGGTATATTTTGGGTGCAAATAAATATTTAAATATATTATAAAATACTCAAGAATGCTCACCTATTTGGAATTCTCAAATGAATAAACCTTTTCTCTTAATTTTTGTCTTTCCTCACAAACACACTTCCCATGCTCCTCCTTTGGTCTCCATTAAGAGCCTCCCTCTTCTCTTAATCAAATCTAAAAGAACTGCATGTCAGCACCTGGTCTTTCTTATTAATAGATTATTTTCCCAATATTAGTTTGATTGCATCACACCTGAAGTGGGGGAGATGTTGTCCAGGCTCGCCAGAGGAAGGGTAGCAGTGCTTTACGGGTGAGGGGAGGCAGGAGGTCTGAAGCTGTTGCAGGAGGTCAGAAGCTGCTGCTGCTTTACTGGTGAGGGAAGGCAGGAGGCCAGAAGCTGGGGGTCAGCGTGGGCGACATGACTCATCCACTGGGAACATAAGTGCAGAAGACTTTAAAAGGGGCAGGTTTGGGCATTAAAATCCCTTTCTCCATGCAGCAGGGAAATCAGCACCCATCCTCCCTCCCCTCAAGATAGCAAATATCAGATTGGATTGGACCTGCTGTGGGCTTTGCACTAGTCACTCCTTTTTAGGGTGATTAGGAAAGTATTTTCCCCCACCACTGTATTCATTTAGGTGGAGTGGGGTTTTTTTTGCCTTCCCTACAGCTGGTTTGAGGGAGTGCTTACTATGGTGAGGAGGAAAGGGGGTTAGTTGTTATGTCGCAACTCATTTTGTAAGTTTTGGGCAGATATTCAGTGCAGGTACTTCATAGAGAAGGCATCCAATGACTGGATAAATGGCCTGGTAAAGGACTTAAAAAGGAGATGCTGGTTAAAGGAATGGAATGGGGAGGGGCTCCTATGATTGGTATGGCAGGGAGCAACTCCCCCTTACTTATAGCCCATCTTACCTCTCCTACGAGGAAGAAGAGGGTGGATGGTAAGGTCCCAGCCATGGGCTGGCTGGGGGACCTGGATGGAAAATGAAGTGGGGCGGGTGGAAGCCCCAGATAGTTATTTGAATGAACATGGATTTGCCTGCACTACATTTTTTATCTGCTGGGTAGTCCCAAACATCTAATAATAAAGTTGCGGACTGATTAAATCCATATCAAGTGTCTCCTATCCTTCTTTCAGTGTAGCTGGACAATGATTTTTCTGAAACTGGTTGGGCAACTGTTTTAATATCAACAACTACTCTTGTTCATTATGGTTACAACAATCTCTCAGGTTTTGACTAGAGATGGAATTAGGGTTGCTACCTCTGAGGTGCTAAAAAAGAGACAGGTAGCAACCCTAGATGGAACTCAGCCAAAATCCTGGATTTCTCTCCTCTGGTCTGTGGGGATTTAGATCAGGATTTGAATTTTGCAACTCAGGCTAGTCTCTAGTTTTTAACCTTAGCCTTAAACTTTTATAACAATGGATAATTAAATGGTCTTCCTTTGGCTAAATAATTATGGTAATACAGTAAATATTTTTGGCATTCGACTATGTGATACTTAAGCAATATTTTATGAGACAACTCTTTTAATCCAAAAGTACAATAACCTCATTTACTTACATGCAGTGAGCGGTACAAGCTAAATACAGTGCATAATATTAAGGAAGTGAAATTTTATTTTGAATTGATACTTGTGGTTTGTGCTTTCAGTGGTTGTCATACTGTATAATCTAACATGCAGAGAGGTTACATTTTTTCAAACAGAAGTTAATTACCATACATTGTAAACTCTTTAGCACTGAGATTCACTGTATTTTAAATCAAATCGGAAGTTCCTTGGTTCTAGTATTCTCAACTTTGACAGTGAAGCAAATTCACATTTTGCCTGCATTAAGAAGACTGGCAGATGAAGAGATTTTATTTTTTGGAGGTTGATTTGCTACATACAATGCCCCTTTTGCTCATTTGTGTATTTTATAAAATATTTGGTTTTCCTTTTCTAACTTTCAAAGAATAGTTCCCATGAAATGCATTGCTTCATATTTATTCATTCTCAGTTTCATATTTATTCATTCTTGAGCAATGCAGCAGATAAGTTAAATAACATAATGTGATTTTTCTACTGACTTACATAAAAATCCTCATGAACACTTCACCAATTTGAAGCTTAGTTTGGTTCCCTTCAAATGAATAAATAACAACTATTGAGACAGTAAAGCTCAGGTATTGAGAAGCTTTGTCACCCTTTCGGTGTCTCATTAGCCCCAACATATTTTTCCCCACAAGTTCTCAGAACCCAAAATTAACAACTCTGGAAAAAAGTAGATGATCTGAATTGCTTTAATTAAGTATTTGTTTTCCTCTTCCCCCTTCATAATTGCACTCCTTTCGCTTGCAGAGACTGATTGTGTGTGTTTCGCAACATGCCAACATAATGATCCAAATTCTGCTCTGCTTTACCCACTGTGCTTCTCTATGGGCTCTTGGTAGACATGCGATGCGTACGAGACAGCAGAACTGGGACTAATATATCTAATGATAAAGCAGAAATTGACATTTGCCACAACTAAACATAGAATAAATTAGTTATAATACAGTATATAGTTCTGAAAAACTGTAGTGTTGGGTGCTCTAGAAATCCACAGATAAATGTAAAGATTCTCAGTTGGTATGCTTATAATAGCAGGAAAGTAACAATCATTCTTGCCAATAGAGCGAGTTTATGTTAAAAAGGAAAGAGAAATTCAGGCTTTCAAATAGCTTTTCATACTGTGAATCGGTAAATCTGGGCCATCAGCTTAAATGAAGCCACTGTATTATAATGCTCATCTGGCTTCTCTGGGTCCCAAGTAAGTGAATTCTTTTGCAAATAATTATGGGAAGCAATTTGATTCACTTACAGTATATAAATAGGTGTTTGTATGTACTTACATTTCCCCATTAGTGGAAAGGGTTCATTTTTATATGGTTCATGATAGTACTGAGTAGTCTTTTTTTTTCTTCTTCTTCTTCTTCTTGAAATGGTGATAATTCAAATCCTTTTTAAGTATGGTGCTTCCTGTACTGTAGTTCTAAGTGAATTAATATGTTTCCTTTGCCCATTGTAGGTACAAAGGTCCAGAAACAAGCAGTTACGTGAATTGTTTCCAGATGGATTTAGTATTCATCATGCAGGAATGCTGCGGCAAGACAGAAGTTTGGTTGAGAACTTGTTTTCTCATGGACATATCAAAGTCCTAGTTTGTACAGCCACATTAGCCTGGGGTGTCAATCTTCCTGCTCATGCTGTTATTATTAAGGTAAGTGCTTATCCTGCTCTGCAAGTGAATGTGTCTTAAAACAAACCTGTAAAAATGCATGAATAGCAAGATCTTTGTTGTGATTTGGGGGGGTCTGATTGACTTGAAATGTTATTTATATCTCGTTAAACTGATTCTCTCCAGTCAGAATCCGGTTTTTTATAGTACAGATTTAAATATATCGCAGATTATGAAAGGATTAGTTAAGGTACACTTTTGAGATCATGCTATATTTGCCTAATTTCAGTATTCAGCTCATCAGGATTATATTCGTGTGTGTTTATGGTAATTTTTATTAACTTTTCCTCAACCAGGGAACACAAATATATGCTGCAAAAAGAGGCTCCTTTGTTGACCTTGGAATTTTAGATGTCATGCAGATATTTGGTCGAGCTGGACGGCCTCAGTTTGACAAATTTGGAGAAGGCATCATTATTACAACACATGATAAACTCAGCCATTACCTGACTCTGCTTACTCAGCAGAACCCAATTGAGAGCCAGTTTCTTGAAAGCCTTGCTGACAACTTAAATGCAGAGGTAACATTTGATAAGTTAAGAGTAACTATCTTAAGATGACCAGTTTTAATCACAAAAAAATGCAATATTCATATTTTCAACATGTCTATAAACTAATAGAAATGCCACCCAATAAAGGGATTTTACAGGTCTATATTTTGATTTAAGAGAAATGAACAATAAGCAACACTTTGCACAGGCGCATGGTAAGTATCACAAAGCATTACAAGCACAGCAGAAAGTAATTATAGATATTACAAGTCAAAATATGGAGAGTCAACATAACAGATATAAGCTCTATCTACAGAAGAACCTATAATCTTTTTTTATATTTTTACACAGAATTCTTTTAGGAGAATCTGGATTTAATTAGCATAACTGGATTGTTCCAATGCTCTGTATAAAGTTTATTAATAAAGGCAAAGTATAAAAATATTTCCTTTTACTTTTATACTGTTATACAGTTATATATAAACAAACTAACAAGAAATTTTCTAAAAAATAATAATTTTTTGGAAAAGTTATCCTTTATTTGTGAAAACTTTAATATTTAATTTATTGAACCTTGAGCTAGGAAGTGTAACTCGTATTCTGGTTTGACCTGTTCTTTCTCTTTGATATTAGTTTTACAGTAGTAATTGAAACAGATTTGTTACAAACAGCAAGTCATCAGTTTGCTTAAATTAAAATCTCAAATGAAAATCTATTTTCTTTGAAAATGTCATAGTTATTTTCAGACTACATTTTTCTTTAATCATAATAAAATATAACTTTTCAAAGGCTAGTCATTATAGTAACCAATTAAAAAATATTTTTTCTGGGACATTCAGAAATCTAAGTATGTATTCCAAATCAAGAAGGGTAAATCACTTTTCAAAAGCACTTTAAATTTCTTTACTTTTATTGGAAAAAAGTTTTAAGTTATATTTAACTTAAATGCCCTTCAGTAATCTATTGAAACCTTGAAAGCCTTAATGACTTTATTAATGGATCACATTATGTCTTGATGTTTGGGTATATGTTTCACTCTTTTATCCATGTATTTCTTTGCGTTATTGTTTGTCATTACATTAGTCTTTGGTAATTGTTGTTTTGTGATTGGAGGGCCAAGTTATATAAAAAAGGAAAAAATATGAGTAATAGTTAAAAACCAAACATAAAGCTAAAACAGATGTAATAGTTTATGAAAACTGCAGGTACCGCTTTTCATAGAAGTGTGAGGGTCAGGGTGAGCAAATGGCCAGATTTGGTATGTCTCAGTTTTTGACATTTTGGGCTCTCTTGATTGAGACTCTCTTTTCAATCCCTGTTTGCAGGAAGAATCTCTGTCCAAGTAGATTTATACATCAGTACAGCCCAGGGGATGGGTGTAGTTGGGGCTGCAGCACCTGCCTGAAAAGGCTTCAGCTACTTCAAAGAGCATTAGCCATAAAATACTATAGAAGGGTGAAAATGTTCATATGTGCTTCCCATCCCTCTCCCATACAATTTAAAAATATCTGGAAGTTTTGGAGTGTAGCAAGGGTTCTGGACAGGAGCATCTCCTAGTGGTGCCCCCCAAGGAACCTGGTGAGGCTTGGGGGCAAAGGGAGAGAAAATCCCCTCCTCCCACATGCCCCAGAATAGGAGAGAGAGAAAGGAGGGTTAGAAAAGGAAACGCCTGTGACCATCTGCTATTCCTCTTTCCCCAAAAATGAGGCAGAGCAAAGGGAGAACAACACTGGAGGGAGCTTGGTGGATCAGCTACTGTCCTGAGCACTTGAGTTCCGTAGGCCTGCTGCTACGGAGCTGACAGCAGCCCTGCTGTGCTCTTCTCCCAATACACCTTTGATCTGCTTGGGGGAAGAAGAGGAGATAGGGCCTGTGAATCTCCCACCATTTTCCCCCAGACCAAGATTTCATAGAATCATAGAAGAATCTGGTTGGAAGAGACCTCAGGAGATCATCTAGTCCAACTCCCTGCTCAAAGCAGGACCAACACCAACTAAATAATCCCAGCCAGAGCTTTGTCAAGCCGGGCCTTAAAAACCTCTAAGGACAGAGATTCCACCACCTCCTTAGGAACCCATTCCAGTGCTTTCTCTCTTTCTCTCTCTCGATGAAAGACCAAGGTTAGTCAATAATATACTTTAATAAAAATTGAGGGTCAGGAAAAGAAAAGGGGGAAGTGAAGCTATAAATCTAATAGCTGTGGTAAAATAGAAATGAAACTCTCAAAAGAACATACTGTAGAACCTATCAAGTCTTTCTGCTGTGTAGGTAGATCAAGCATTTTTACTGATTATTTCTAACCCAGGCTTAGAGTATTGACCTACTCTTTATGTCCATGCAAAAGAAATTTAAACAATATGTCTAATAGAGTAATTTATGCCTCAGCTAACTTACATTCCAATAAATTGGGCAGGTAACATAATATCCAAAATAAAAAATTCAAGAAATACTGTACCTGCAAATAGCAGACTTAAAGTAAACTGAGCCATTTTGTCAAGAACTTTGTACCAGAAACAGCCCCTTGATAGATTTCTAACATATGTCACATTGTGTTATTACCACATTTGTATATATTTGACATAATTAGGTTTGTTGTATTGAAAACATCCTGTATGCATATCTGGAGGGACGTGTTCACAGTGAAGCAAAAATTCCAAAACTTAATGCAAATAGAGATCTTCTCTATACAGGATTGACTGGAAATCTGCCACCTCAGCGCAAGTTGCAATGGAGTTTTTTCTTGACACCGGTTCATGAGTTGAGAAAACAGTACCTAACAATTTTGAGTTCTGTGCAAATAGGTTTTCTCTATTTCTTTTGTATTCTGGGGTAAAAATTTCAAGTAAGTGAAGCTACTACGCTCCACTTTAAAATTGCAGTTACTATAATGATAGGGTTTATATCATAAAGTGATTTAGCTAATGTTGAAATTTTCAAAGCCAGCTAGGCCATAACAAAATTATTAAGATAGTCAAGTTCATAAAATACTATGAGGAACTTCAGGAGGACTTAATCAAGGTAGCTGAATGGTCGACACGATGGCAGATGAAATCCGATGTTGATAAATACAATGTATTGCACAGTGGAGGGGAAATTTTGTAGTAATCATAAACCTTACAGGGTTCTAAATTAACTGTACTAATACAGGAAAGAGATCTGGGCATCATTGTGATCCACTCAGTTAATACCTACGCTCAATGTGCGGGTTTGGTTAAAAAGAGTATCCAAGATGCATAAGGGATGGTATGGAGAACAATACAGGAAAAAAAAGTATAGTATTATAAAACTATATTAAAGATGCAGACTCATATGGAATATTGTGAACAATACAGATCACTCAAAAAGGATATTGCAGAATTAGAGTGGGGTTCAGAGAAGGCAAGGAGTATGATTAGGTGGGGAAAAACTCTCATATGAAGCCTAGAAAGATTGGGATTGTTTACCTTAGAAAAGAGATGAATAAGAGGAAACATGATAAAAATATGTATCACATGTTCTCCCTGTTTCATAATGCAAGAAAAAAGAGATATTCAATGAAATTGAAAAATGGAAAACTAAAAACTTACAAAGGAAATACTTTTTCACACAACATGTATTTAGACTGTGGAATTCATTGTTGTATGATGTCATTGAGGCCAAGAACTTATAAAGATTCAAAGAGGAATTGGACAAGTGTATGAATAACAAGACTTGCTGTTAATACTAATGAAAAGAACAATGGAAGGAAGATAAAATCTCATGTTTCAGGGTTTAAACCAATCTCTAACTATTGGATCAGGATGAGACCTTAATCAATGGCAGATTACTACATATCTGCTTCTTCTGCAGTTTCTTGTGCCTTCCTGTGAAGCATCTGGTACTATCCAGTGTCAGAGACATGATAGTGAATTAAATGGACCACAGGTCTGACCCAGTATGGCAATTCTTATATCTCTGTGCATTTTGATACACAATTTCCATTAAAATATACCCTCAGTTGGCTTTGAAAACCGCAGTCTAAACCTATACCTTAATCTTTGATTTAATTTAGAAAATACGGAGACATGGATCACTTCATATCCATAAGTTAAGGGGGTTTGAGTGTCCCACAGCACACTAAGGTTTAAGTGATTAAGCCAATTGATAGTTGTGCAGAAAAGGCAAAATCCATGAAAGGAGACAGTCCTGTTTTGTGCCTCTGTCAGAAGGAAAACAGTGCAAAATTAAATAGCTGTAGTATGGAACAGAAGATTGAGCCAACTAATAAAGGTGCTTGAAAGTTTCCAACTCAAATACCCAGTTTTTGTGTCTAACTACTGCCCTTTGAACAAAAGTTGAAGAAAATCCTATCAATTAGCTGTCTTACCTTATAATATCTGAATACTACATGCCAATAAAAAGTTCAATTTAATAAGTATGGATAATCCTATGACTGAAAAACTAGGATTTTAGCCAAGATTTTTATATCTGTTAAGCATATATTCATCTGTTTAACTATAAAACTTATTTTTAATAACTAATTAGGCTACTTGGGGTCTTTTCTGGGGTAGAGATAATAATAAAATAACAAAACATAAATTATATATAATTGAGAGGTTGGAAAGAGAACTTGGAGAAATTTCTGACAAAAACTTTTGGACAAGAGTCTTCTGATTTCTAGAAGAGTGATGGGTTCCCTCTAAGTGCTCTGTTTTCCTAGAAATTGCAGTAAATTACAAAATCAGAGTTACTGCAATTTTTTCTCATGAATGGCCTCAAAGCAGAGAAGTGTCCATCTTTATAGAGCCGTTTTAACACCAACATCGGGTTATAATGGTTATTGCGAAAAGGACATTATCCCCATTTGGAAACATGCCACAAGTTATTGCCAAAACCGCATCAAGTTTTCTTATGTAAGTGATAGTGATAACTTTCTATCTTTGTGATTTTTTAAAGAAACAGACAATTGTATTGCCTGTTTTTAAGCAAGTTTTCTGGTATGGACATATCGTAAAAGAGTAGCTGGTTGTGCATCTGTCTTTCTAGAATCTGTCTTTTTAATGTATGGGGAGCTATGTTAATGTATTTTTCCTATCTTGAAGCATTATGCAAAGACTTTATTAATGAAGCTTTGACTTTTTTCCACAACCAGCAATGGATGAGGTTTAATTAGGCCTCAACTCTCCTCATTTAACTTATCTGGGAATACTCGATAAGAAATTGTACAGGGCTTTTCTCAATCATTTCCACTTATTTGCAAGTGCCGCTGTCAACTCTCCCCTTTTCTAACCTGGTCCAAGCCTGTTGCTGGGACCCCTCCATCCGCCTCTCATAGGAGGGTTAAGAGGAACTGGGTGGGACAGAGGGGGTGGGTTGTCTCCCTGTTGTCTGACTTTAGGAGCTCCAACCTTCCTTTTCCCAGCTTCTTTAATGGATGACTTCTCCTAAATCCCCTTCCAACTGCTATTTATTAGGGAACTGTATTGTCTCTGTAACAAGTACTGCACTGGACACCTGGTACCTGCTAAATTGTGGCATCTTGGCTTAACCTCTTTACCTACCCCCACTGGATCCTTGACCTGTGGGCAAGGCAAAAAGCCCACCCCACCTCAGCCAATTTGGCAGTGAGGGAAAAATTCTTTCCTAGCCCTGAAAGAAAAACAATGACTAGTGCAATGCCCACAGCAGATCATAAAAACACAGTCTTACTCTGATCCCATGGTTGGAGGGTGGGTGTTGCTGATCTCTGATTAATGAGAGAGAGGGTTCCTTCCAGACTGCATGGGATATAAATCTTTCCTCTTGACCGTCCACTTCCTGTTCCCCCTTTGGTTCCACCCAGGTAAGTCCCGTGTAAGTCAAATTTAGAAGAGATGCTTAAAGGAGCCCCAAACTCTTTACTTCCTCCTGGCCAGACAAGACTTTCAGTTGCAATGAGCACCTTTGGAAAACTGAGGTGTGGAATTGGCTTAAAAAACTCATGTTTTCAAAAGCCTATATGAGAAATAATGTGAGAGTTCTTTGGCCCCTGGAGAAGTTCACAAAACTGTTACTTGGCGTAGCACAACATATAGGATATGCCACTTTAGCTCCTAATACCAGTGTTAATATGACTGATGTCATGACTCATATATTCTAGTAGAGATAGTAATTACTGGTGGAGGTGAGGAAGAAGGTAGAAGATTGTAAATCACATTGACAGATGCATAGTTCTTCCAAGACAATCACTAATTAATGTATTGTACAGCTATGATATAAATCTTTAACTGTGATGGATGTAGGAGGATCCTTTTGATGGAATCTAATGAAGGTAATTGATAACACCATGCAAGTCTCTCCCCATCTTATTTTCTAGAGATACTATTTTTAGTTGATATAATTTTATAAAATTATATAGGAATTTTGATTTAAATACATAACACACTATTGCTAATTAGCACTTACGGAACAGAGCAATGTTAATTATAATTAGTTTTTTCCCTATTAAATCAAATTATTATTTTTTTATTTTTATTTTTTGAATATAAAGCAGGCAGAACTTGTCCAGCTGAACTTTAAAATCTTAGATATGTGCTGGCAATTGGGACTGTTGCAGAATGAATGGGTGCCCTCCTACCCAGACTCCACACACGCACGTTTTATATATTTATTTATCAAAACATACAAATTAGAGCTCTAGCAGGTGATAAAGATTTTGGAATGCATGCAACCACCTCCAATGTGAAATAAAAACATATCCAGACATGGTAACTAAAATAATTCTTGGGCTGGTCAATGGTTCTGATCCAGCGGTTCTCAAACTGTGGGTCAGGACCCCAAAGTGGGTCGCGACCCCGTTTTAATGGGGTCACCTGGGATGGTGTTAGACTTGCTGGGGCCCAGGGCCAAAGCCAAAGCCCGACCCCCATCGCCCAAGGGCTTCAGCCTGAGGTGGCAGGGCTCGGGCTTTAGCCCCCGACCTGGGGTTGTGCAGTAGTTTTTGTTGTCAGAAGTGGGTCACGGTGCAATGAAGTTTGAGAACAATAACATATTAACTGGAGCCTGTTAGTGTCGACAACAGTAGAAGTTGCAAAATGATTTCTGTTATAACGCTGTTTTCACATTCATAACTTCCTAAATATTGGCTTTTTTAAAATAAAATTTTACATGTTTAGTCTCAGCTGGAATTGATTTTCCTTTTTAATTCACACATGGATGAGTTAAATAATACATGTTTAATTAAAAAAAAATCTAGCTGTACTCTAGTAAATAGAGCTAATAAAGAAACACTGTGGGCCAGATCATCAACTGGTATAAAGAGAGTATTCGTGGTACCAGTTGTCCTGTTAAGTTTGAAACTTTGCTTCAACATAATGTTCATTGGGGATTAGTGATTTTGCTTGGCAAGAGAAAACTTTTTTTTAACTATTTTTTCCCCTTCCCAAAAAGTATTTATTTTTCCACTTTATTTTTACATTATAAATTCAGGTTTTCTCTGTCCTAGGACAAGTGGGGAACTAGTGAAATGATAGTATCACAAGCATTTATAATAATTCAGGAGGGAAGGGACCTTTAGTTAGAATGTCTAAAATTTGGGGGTTTGTTTCTTTTTCTTAATGTCTATTTAATTCCAGTGACTGACTAATATTTTGGAGAAGGAACATTTTATTAGAGCATCAACACTTTACCTCTTCAAATAAGGTATAATATCCCAAGATTCTAGTGCTTTTTCAGCAAAACCAAAGACCATACCTGATGTTGATATTTCTATGGTTAAAACAGAACAAGCAGAAAACATATCCTTTTTCAGGGAGAGGAGGATTAATTTTTGCAGGCCTTCTTTATAGGGTAAAGAAAAGAAGGGCAAAAGTCCAATTTTTTTTAAACTTAATTTGCACTTTTAAAATCAGCTAGGTAAACATCTAGCTTCATATCAAGGATAGGTAAACATCATTTTAGGGACATTCTCATTTTTGTTTGCTGTTTTGCTGCATTCTAGAATATTTTGCAAATTCACAGTTTCCATTTTAAATGTTTGTTTCGTTCATTGCAAAGACGAAGCTAGTGCCTACCATTTATTATGATTTATTATATTCTAGCGTAACAACACCCAGAGACTCCAGTTAAATCAGGACTTCTTTGTGCTGTGCATTGTACAAACACATAACAAATCAATGTACCAAGCTTCTGCTAACCCAGACTTGCTGCAGCTGTCTGTTGTTAAACAAATGTGCCGTTAGCATTGTTTTTGGAAAACTAACTTTTGCATTTTCTGGGTTTGTGGTTTTAACTGTGATGCTTTAATGTAGCATTATTATTTGTTTTTCTTCCATTTAATAATAAATTATCTACATTTCATTAGCTTAGACACCATCAAACAAAACTAATTACAGAAGACTTGGAAAGGTAAATATCATTCCATAGTACCAGCTGAGCTGATATGTATCCAAATGGGCACTTAATCCTCATGTAGAATAGTCACAAGGAAAAGGAGTATGTAAAAGCAAGACAGATGCGGGAGAAAGTGCTCTGTAATGTTGGAATAGTACTCATCTGGAGTAACTGCTAGGCACCAAAATATTTAAATTTTAAAAAATGGAGTGCAAGTATTTCATATTCCTAGTAAGACTAACATCCATAACAAAGTTGGCCTGTTTATGAAGAATTGTACATAATCTATAATATTGTGGCTGCAGATCTATAACAGAGAGGAATATGATAATATTTTACTAAATAGGCATTAAAATGTTCAGTAGCATAATTTAATGTCCTCAAACATGAATGAAATCCATCGTAGGCCCAAAGATGGACCCAATGGAAATTCAAATGATCCTTAACAGTAACGAAATACCCAAATGGTACTATGTAAAAATGCTAAGGCTTTTTTACCCATTGCAAAGACAATATTGTAGATCACACAGTTACCTTCAGTATGAAACGTAAAGCAATGCATTATAAAGTCAGAGAAGTTTGGGAGTAACTGAATCACATAATATATATACTTTAGTAGTTAATAAGACTAACCAGATCACAAAAAAATTTAGAGAATATGCTAAAATATAGTCATTTTAATTTTTATTACGCTAAATTAAAAACTGGGAGTGAGAGCGGAGAAAGAAAATTGGCAAACTAGTGTAGAAAGGAATATTTTGTATGCCAAATTCCCAAAATAATAAACAAGCATGACTGTCTTTTTGTTCTGTGTTTGTACAGCACCTAGCACAGTGGGGTCCTGGTCTAAGGCTGAGGCTCTTAGGTGCTACGATAATAAAAAAATACTACTGAATAATAAATATTGTGTTACTTAAATGGTTAAAAAAACTAAGAAGTTGTGATATGCTGCAACACTAAACCATTTAGAGTCTCTTAATTATTGGTCCACCTTATAAATAAGCAAAGAAGTAGAATGAAATTCTGAAAGTCTGATTTTTTTAAAAGATCAATGTATTGTAATGTAATTGTAATATTGTACTTTAAGGGCCAGATCCCCAGCTGGTGCATGTTAATGAAATTCCACTGGCTTCAGTGCAGCTAAATCAGCTGAGAATCTGTTGAGAAGTGTGCTAATGATTGTTTATGAACATTTTAATGGAAGTAGCAATACTGTGATTAACTGAAAATGCTGAAAAGCCAAAATAAGGCATTGACAAGACCATGAAACGACGATTTTTTTATGGTATCTGATATGCAGGACATGATTTATCCTACTGTCATGACAAGGCAGGAAAGATTGGTGGTCGCTTGATTACAGAAAATCAATAGTAAGTCAAACTAGTTACAGTAGTCTATTGTTTTTCTAGATGGCAACCTGACCATTTATCTCTTTGAGTTCAGCAATAGTCATATACTTATTAGATCTTCACATATATACTGATTAAATATAAGCTTGGAAAGTTGTAGGAATCATAAGTAGCAGAATACGTCTCCAATAGGCCAAAAACACTTTGGAGGAAAAAATAAAATAAAATAAAATGCAAATGGGATACCATTACACTGAACAGTGGCACACCATCATCTGAGGTAGTGTGTTCAGTTTTGATCACCTCACATAGGCTGTGTCTATACTGGCTTTTTTCCCCTCAGAATCACCCAACTATTGACTGTTGCAGAAACAATGGGAGTGGTTTTGTAGAGCTGTCACCAGCATATTACCACCAGTTTTCAAATTCCTTTTAGATCAAGTCTAGAAGATATGGTGTCTTGAAGTCCTAATGGCCACCGGCACCTTCTCTATACAAGAGTCTCCCCATTGCTAACTCTATAAAGCTGCACCAGTGCTAGCAAGATTCACAATTTGTTTTAGGGACAATGAGATGAGTGTAGACAAGCTATTTAAGAAGAATCTAACTGAGATAGAATAGGTCGAGAAAAGTTCAGAGAAAATGACCAAGCCTAAAATTATTTAGCATGGAAGAGTGAAGAATTAAAGAAAATTTGATTCTGATAGGATGTATTGAGCTTTTCTTTTTTATCTCTAGCAAAGAGACTATGTTTAAAAGATAGCAAATTGATAGGTTGTCTTTATTTGATCTTTGTACAGGGGATTCAAAGAAATGATAAGAAAAATAGTTCTTACTATATTTACAAAATAAAAACCTACTATATTCCTGAACTTAAATAGAATACTTCTATAGTTCAGATTTATTCAGTTAAATTAGCCCTCTTCAGTGTGTCTTTGCCTTTTACTCAAGTTCTTTACCTTTATTGAAGAATGATACAGCTCCCTTCTCTTTATTGGGGTAGGACAGTTTCTCATTTTATAGATCATTTGTTTCATAATTACTCTTAAGTGTTTGCAGTAGAAAATACTTTGTTGTTAGCCTATGTTGACCTTATCCAGCAATCCACAGGAACTTTAGGTGGTCACTAGATGGCAGCAAATATTCAGAAGTAGCTTTTTTCTCCATATGACATTCAGTGAGTACAGTACTTAAAAAAATGATGAGCATTAATAGGTTTTAAAGCCTTACAAACATTTACAGATTTCATCTGCAACCCATCTATACTACACATTCTTACTATCTTCCTCCTTAGCTTTGCTTTTAACTATGGAAATATTTAATTTTGAACAAATCTAAATGCAAAATGAGTAATTAAAATGAATGAGGGAGAAACAGTGGTTTGTTTTTGACTCGCATCAGACTTTGCTATCTTCCAGAATAAGAACTTTATACCTTGATGATTCGAAATTAGATATTTTCAGGAGGGGTTATGTAATATTGAAAGATGTCATTATGCTACTTCAGGTTATGTACCGGAAAGGGGTTTATTGAGTCATGGGGAGAAATCAAATGCACAAATTAGTTTGGGTAGCAAATTGATGATAAGCTTATGCACTAGATAAGATGTCTTCCCTCCCTTTCAACTGAGTTAAAGTAGCTTAGGATAATTGTGCATTCTTAACCCATTCAGTGTCCCATGAATATCTGCACTTATCAAAATATTACTTATTTGGTGTCCATTTCTATCCTACTGGGAAACAAGCCAGTCTTATGAAGCATAGCCTTAGCTGAGATTTAAGTATGAACATTCATTATTGAAGTCAAAAGGGGTTACTCCAGATTTAAACTGGTTTAACTAACAGTAGATTTGGGGTGTCAGTATTATTTTTAGTGTAAGGTTGGGCTTTTTGTTTATTTCCTATTTCATAACAATGAATTTCCCTATTATTAACATAGACCTGTAGATCTGAGAATTAGAAATTGCTTACCATTGTGTGTGCTTTTTTTTTTTTTCAAGTAATTGAATGGATTTATTTGAGAGACAGACCATAAAAGAAAATTGATCTTTTAACATTAGTCATTGTTAAGGAGTTTGCCAAACAATATGGAGAGAAACAAAGCAAAAGAGTATATATTGTTTGAGTAGTATAATGGAAATCTTGAATTCCCACAGCCAAGTAATATTAACATGTTAGAATAAAAACAAAAATAATTGTCTTTTGTGACTAGAACTGATAGAGAATAGAACTGAAGTTGCCTTTTTAAAAATGTAAATATGTAATGTGTCAATACTTTACTAACTTACAAAAAGATTCTTGAGTGAGATATTGTTTCAGTATGGTTGCATTAGTAGTCTACAGAAATATATAAAATCACCCACTCAACTTTCAGTTGCATTCTGATATTACAGCTGTGTGCTAAAGGCAGGAGCAGCCCTAGCCATTTTGCTGGCTAGGATGAAAAATGTTTTTGCAATCTCTCTTCCCTCCACACTGGTGACCGAGCCAAAAAAATAAATAAATAAGCTGGCCAATCAGCAGAGCAAAAAATAACAATAATAAAATAAAGGCTGGCCGGTCATAGCGAAGCAAAACAAAACAAAACACCCAGCGGTACGGCTCCCCCAGAAGTTACCACCCGGGGTGAGCGCCTTTCTCACTCGCCCCTACAACTGGCCCTGGCTAGATACCATGTGTATGTGAATCTTCAAAGATAAAAGGCAGGTGAAACCTATTTTTAAAGTGATGACAATATATGGAGACATGGTAAAAAGCCCGGTGTGTCAATTTGAAAAATATCTATAGTCATCTTATTTCCACAATTTCAGGACATTTTCCCTTACAATATGGCTTCTTAAACACATATGAGGATATAATTGAAACATTTTCTATTTAAGTCAGGTTGCAAACATCTCACTTAAACTCAGACAGGACTCATAGACTCATAGACATTAAGGTCAGAAGGGACCATTATGATCATCTGGTCTGACCCCCTGCATGCTGCAGGCCGCAAGACCCTTCCCTGGACTCTACCGTTGAAGTCCCCAATCCTGTGTTTTAGTGACTTCAATCGGCTGAGACCCTCCTGCTAGTGATCCCTGCCCCATGCTGCGGAGGAAGGCGAAAAACCTCCAGAGGCTCAGCCAATCTACCCTGGAGGAAAATTCCTTCCCGACCCCAAATATGGCGATCAGTAATACCCCGAGCATATAGGCAAGAGTCTCTAGCCTGACCCTTGTTGGCCATTTTGCTGTTCATGTACCATTGCTTGGTTTTCCTTGGCTACTATGTTTTATCATTAAACCATTCCCTCCATAAACTTATCCAACTTAATCTTAAAACCAGACAGGTCCGTCGCCCCCACCGTTTCCCTCGGAAGGCCGTTCCAATATTTCACCCCTCTGACGGTCAGAAACCTTCGTCTAATTTCAAGCCTAAACTTCCCCCCGGCCAGTTTGTATCCATTCGTTCTCGTGTCCACATTAGTACTAAACTGGAATAATTCCTCTCCCTCCCTTGTATTAACCCCTCTGATATATTTAAAGATAGCAATCATATCCCCCCTCAGCCTTCGCTTTGTCAGACTAAACAACCCAAGCTCCTCTAATCTCTTTTCATACGACAGGTTTTCCATTCCTCTGATCATCTTAGTCGCCCTTCTCTGCACCCGTTCCAGTTTGAGTTCATCTTTTTTAAACATTGGAGACCAGAACTGCACACAGTACTCCAAATGAGGTCTCACCAGCGCCTTATACAACGGAAGCAGGACCTCCCTATCTCTACTAGATATACCTTGCCTAATACATCCCAAGACCGCATTGGCTTTTTTCACCGCCACGTCACATTGCCGACTCATAGTCATCCTGCGGTCCACAAGGACCCATAGGTCCTTCTCCTCTTCCGTTACTTCTAACCAATGCGTCCCCATCTTGTAACTAAAATTGTTATTATTCGTCCCCAAGTGCATCACCTTACACTTTTTACTATTAAATTTCATCCTATTTCTGATACTCCAATTCACAAGCTCATTCAAGTCTCCCTGCAGAGTATCCCTATCCTCCTCCGAGTTTGCAACTCCTCCCACCTTCGTATCATCCGCAAACTTTATCAGCCCACTCTTGCAATCGGTCCCGAGGTCAGTTATAAATAGATTAAATAAGATGGGTCCCAAAACCGAACCTTGAGGCACTCCACTAGTAACCTCCCTCCAACCCGACAATTCACCCTTTAATACGACCCGCTGCATTCTCCCCATTAACCAATTCCCTATCCACCTCTGGATTTTCATATCGATCCCCATGTTTTTCATTTTAACCAATAGTTCCTCATGGGGTACTGTATCAAACGCTTTACTGAAATCCAGGTATATTAGGTCCACCGCATTTCCCTTATCTAATAAGTCCGTTACTTTCTCAAAGAAGGAGATCAGATTCGTTTGGCACGATCTGCCCTTCGTAAAACCATGCTGTAATTTATCGCATTTGCCATTAACTTCAAGGTCCTCAACTAGTTTCTCTTTCAGAATCTTCTCCAGCACCTTGCACACTACTGATGTTAAACTAACAGGCCTATAGTTACCCGGGTCACTTTTTTTCCCTTTCTTGAAAATAGGAACCACATTGGCTATTCTCCAGTCTAACGGGACTACCCCCGAGTTTACAGATTCATTAAATATAGTCGCTAATGGGCCTGCTATTTCCCGCGCCAATTCCTTCAATATTCTCGGATGAAGATCGTCCGGTCCACCCGACTTAGTCCCATTAAGGCGTTCTAGTTTTGTTTCTACCTCGGATGCGGTAATCCCCCATCCCGTATGCCCCTCTGTAATGGTGCTAGTATCCCTAATACCTTCATTGGCCTCATTAAACACCGATGCAAAATATTCATTGAGATATTGCGCCATGCCTAGATTATCTTTAATCTCCTCTCCGGCTATAGTCTTCAGCGGTCCCACTTCTTCTTTCTTTGCTTTCTTCCTATTTATATGACTGTAAAACCTCTTACTATTACTTTTAATTCCCCTCGCTAAGTCCAACTCTTCCCGGCCTTTGGCCTTTCTCACTCTATCTCTACATTCTCTGACTTCACTAAGGTAAGTTTCCTTACTGATCCCTCCCCTCTTCCACTCTTTGTACGCTTTCTGTTTTTTCCTAATCGCCCCTTTCAGCCGGTCGCTCATCCAGCTCGGTCTAAGTCTCTTGCTTAGTAATCTTTTTCCCTTTTTGGGGATACAGGCCTCTGACAGCTCTTGCATCTTTAACTTAAAGTAATCCCAGGCTTCTTCTGCCTTTAGGTCCCTTAATACATTTGCCCAATCCACTTCCCTTACCAGTCCCCTTAATTTGTTAAAATTGGCCTTTTTAAAATTATAAACCCTAGTCTTTGACTTAATTCTGGTACTCTTTCCATTTAGTTTAAAGCGAATTAGCTCATGATCACTGGAGCCCAAGTTGTCCCCCACTACCACTTCCTCAACAAGGTCCTCACTACTTACCAGAATCAAATCTAAAATGGCCTCCCCCCTCGTCGGCTCAGCTACCACTTGATAAAGGAATTGATCCGCAAGCACATCTAGGAACATCTGAGCCCTATTATTGCTACTAGTGTTTGTTCCCCAATCTATATCCGGGAAGTTAAAGTCCCCCATAATTACACAGTTTCTATTAGTATTTACCTCCCTTAATACATTAAACAATTCCTTATCCATATCCTGGGTCGATCCCGGCGGTCTATAGCACACCCCAAGCACTATCCCCGGAGAGGCTCTAGTAGTACTTTTACCCAGCTTGAGTATCGCCCAGACGGACTCTGTGTTATCTATTCCATCCACTATTATTTCTTTACAGCTTATTTCACTATTGACATACAATGCCACCCCCCCCACCTTTACCTTTATCCCGGTCTTTCCTAAACAGCGCATACCCCTCCATACCTGCGTTCCAGTCGTGACCGCCATTCCACCACGTTTCAGTTATTCCTACGATATCCGGTTTCAATTCTCGGACCAAGAGCTCCAATTCCTCCATTTTATTACCTAGGCTTCTCGCATTGGTGTACAAACAGCCTAATGTATGTCGTTTAGCCTGTCTCCCATTACTAGCACTGTATGTTGCGGGCCTCTTTGTGTTCGTCCCCCCTGTCCCTCCTATGTCCAATCTCATCTCCCCAGCTATGTCTCCTCTTATTACACTCAGCTTTTCAATACCGGAAACTGGCGTGGAGATTAACTGTGCATCTCCCAACCATCTCCCCAAACTTCCTAGTTTAAAGCTCTTTTGATAAGATGAGCCAGCCTCCCTCCCAGACAGGAAGGTAAGTTTACATGGTTTTAAAGGTTTAAAATATGAATCTTGTTCATAGAAGAATTACAAATTCTTGTAGTAGAAGCCTGTATTGCGTGATCTTTTCTACTGTTTATAATTTTTACATTAAAAGATCATTTAGGTACTCAAGTATCTGAACTCTACTGTGAAAAAAGGTATCATGGTTATTCATGCTTTAGAAATGCAGATATATAGGTGATTCAGAAGAGATTGTTATGATTATTACTTTAGTATATTTAAAATGGAAAACTACGGACACTTTCTCTAATCTAATGCTAATGGTCTGAATTCAGTATATTATGAACTTAATGCTTGTGTTTTCCTCTAATATGAAAGTTCAATTTTTGTCTCTCTTCCTCCTTACAGGTTGCTCTTGGAACAGTAACTAATGTGGAGGAAGCAGTAAAGTGGATAAGTTACACTTATCTTTATGTACGGATGAGAGCAAATCCATTAGTATATGGCATCAGTCACAAGGCTTATCAGGTAGAAAATGCATTTAAAAAAAAATCTAACCCGCTTTCTGGTTCTGTAATCCTTTCCTGATGTGAGGATAAATATTTGCTATTTCTGCTTTACCTGACATCAGCAATTCTTTAAGTGTTTGAATGGGAGAAGATATTTTCTATAGCAGAGAGTTATTGTTTTTTTAAATAGTAAGTGAAAAGGTCCCTTCTTAGTTGTCTTGTCGAACGCTTTTACCCACTATCATACAAAATACGTTTTCAATGGCCAAATTAACCATCAACGCATAGCACTCATTCTTATCAAAACAGCTATCATGCTTTAGTCACTGTCAGCATTTCAGTAGTGAAAGTCAGATATGAGTTATACCGTCAAGATTCTTGAAGCCATAGCTCTGATCTACACACGTTTTGTCCTATGTCAAGTATTTGTTTTAGAAGATCTCACGACTTGCAGTATCATAAATTATTAGACAGCATATTTGTTAATTTAACAGGTTAATAAAATCAATCGTTCAGTCATATTTGAAGTCTTTTTCTTCTTGGGATACAGTCATTTAAAGAGTTTTATTCCTTTGTTTGATGTTGTTTTTAGATATTATTTTGTGTATTGGAATAAATCAGAACACAGATATATTTTTTTTCATAGTGGAATTCCTTATTTTTACTTTTTGGTATGTTTCAGAGTTTACAGGAAATGTAAATACCTATTTTTCTTTAACACTGCTGTATATGCTCTACTAGAGCCTTCAACAATAGTAATTTGATAGTCAGGAGAAGAACATAAACTGGTAGGAGGAAAAAACGAAGGAAATATTTCTCTGGAAGATTTTTTTTTTTATGACAACTGTTTGAAACTGCTTCGACGTTTTGGGGGTAGGCATAGTCCTGTTGGATGTAGTTTAGTGGTCAGAGTGCAGATGAGATGATCAAAGGTTCATGATAAATGTAATTTGTTTCATGTCTCCACAATTTGTTGCATGGCTTCATAGTTTTTCACATGACTATCAACACTCAGGTTTTGAGTATCTACAACGTTCCTAGCAGTATGCCAGTGTCAGGTTTCAGGTCCAATATCTTTGTCCTTTGGATCTGGAAATGGGATTTAAACCATAGGGAAAGTGGGTAAGAATTCCATAGTTCTCAATATATTATAGTGAGGTGTAGTTTAAATATTTTATGGGCACTCACTTAGAATGGCTTTCTGAGTTCAGTCATCCCAAATGCATATTAATAAAACTCTTTTACTACATTATAATGTATTTGTATATGGTTAGCCAAACTCACATAGCCAGGTAAATGAAAAGCATAATCTATTCTAAGGTATCATCAAATACTAGATCTAGCTGGGGCTCAACAGTGGGAGTTTTGACATATCCTAGCTCTGTAGAATTCCTTCGCACTCAAAGACCCATGTCTCTGGCAAGCAGTACTGAGTTCTGTGGCAAATTATTAATTGATTTAAGCATGTTGAATAATTAATGTAAATATGTTTGGTAACACTGAATGATAACATTAAAACACAATTAACTGGAATAATTTTTAAAATAAAACTAACAAAAATATGTTTGTGACATTCCTCAGCCAGACAAGCAAGTGCCAATCCTGAAGGTCCACCAGTGCTCTGCCATTCCTGCACTGCATTCGCTGCCACATCCTATACGGAATCATTTTGAAGTGGCCTTTGCTATCTTGCGTTAAGATAGAAACAAGATATACCTATTAGAGGTGTTGTTTATTAATGCCTTTGAATAGCAGAGAGCAAGTAGGCCTGCAGACATAGATATTCTCTTCTTTCTTGGAAGCATCTGATACATGTTTTTGTATTGTGTTATGTTATACCGAGTGCAAGGCAGTTGTGCAGTTTCAGGTGCAGCATAGCTATAGTTTTATGAGTTATGCAATTCCTTTTCCTCCCCATACAGTAGTAAGTGTTTAATTTTCATAATCGGTATACACTTATTTCTTAATAATCTTGTGATTTGCCAGTTTATATATCCATATTGGCCAGCCATTATTAGCCAGTCTAGCCATTTAGAGTGCATTGATTTGCATAATCACTTTTGGTCAGATTGTCCCCAGATGTGTAGTGGGTATGGGTGTGTACAAAAAACCTTCTCTCGTCCCCCCTGCCCTTTATGTCCTGTGTAAGAGCCACATAGTATTGCAGTCCCTACTCCCATGAGGTCTCTCAGTACCACAAAAGGTGCAGGAAGGAGGCAAGGCAAGGCCAGGCTTCACACTGCCCCACCACCCCAAGGAGCAGGCCTTGCTCCCCAAAGGGGTGTAGCAGCTCTGGATGTAAACCAGGAAGTCCAGAATGTGTCTCAGTGCTCTCCCTGGGGTAATGCTTTTCCACACCCAGCCTTACTTGGGGCTGTGCCTAATAGTCATGATCTAGACATGTTCAATCAGTAACCATTCAGTAAATGTGCTAACCTCTCATCTTCGTTCCTTTGATCAGCAACTTTTCTCAAAAATTCAAACTATTTGCTAGTAGCAGTGATGATGTCTGAGCTTCTCCTTCCCTCTTGCTGAAGCAGAAAGACTCAAAAAATTACATTATAAAGAGAGTAGGAAAGAAGCAAAGAAAATTAGGTTGTCATACCACTGAAAAAGAAATACTATTTTTTTGTTGTTAGTTTGTTTTATTTGAAGGGAATTTTTTAAGGTTAAACCCTTTGACTTTTTCCTTCCTTCAATCTCTCTCCTCTACCATCTTTCACCCCTTGCTTCTCCTTCCACGGGTCAGCAAAGCTTTTTGTCCTCTTAACTTCTATATGATGGTGTTTATAATGCTTCTAAATTTTAGAGAATCCCAGTCTCTTCCCTTTTGAGTCAGCTTAGGAAAACTGTAAATAAAAATGTATATCAGTTATTCTGAAGGAAAGACCTTCCTTCTTAGGAATATGAGGAAATAACGAAGAGGATGAATTATATAACCAATTAAAGCATTTCTAAAATAACATCCTTTTCAACAGTTTGTTGACAGCCCACACTTGGACTTTGTGATTTTTTTTTTCTCTTTCATTTCGGTTTTGAATATTTCATTAAAAATATCAATATAAGAAGAAACTGAGCTTTCTTCTGATTAGGGCCTTGATCCTGAAAACTTACACATATGCTTAACTTTATGTACATGAATAGTCCAGACCTATTAAGTCTCTTGTAGCGGTATCTGAGCAGTTGCAGGTGCTTGGGAGCTGAAATTGTCTGATTTGGTAAGGGTCATTCTAGGCAGGATCTCTATTGTTGAAGTCCTTCAGGATTCCTAACTATAGAGACACAGTAATGAAGACTCTACAGAGGCACAGCAAGCAGGGGCAACCAGTGCTGGATACCCAGCTATGGGCCAGCAAGTCAGCCAAAGCTATATTTTAGTAATAAATACAGCAACACCATCATTGGTCTTTCACTGCTATAACTGTCCAGGGCCAAGTAACTTCATTTTCTCATTTTTATTCACGTTTGGTATGTGTAGCAACTTTTTGTGGACTTAGTGTCAGTATAACTGGTATTAATGAGGACTGAACTAATTCTTGGTGTGATAATCATGGCCTTATTTTATTTGTTTTGCAACTGTATTTTGTTTCTGACTTCTAGAAAACCTGAATTATCTCAGTGAAATGCCTCATTTGTCACTTTTGTATTTTGTGCATGGTCTCTAGATGGATCCAGGGCTAGAGAAGCACAGAGAACAACTGGTGATTGAAGTTGGCAGAAAGCTAGACAAAGCCCGCATGATTCGTTTTGAAGAGAGAACTGGATTTTTTTCTTCAACAGATTTAGGCAGAATTGCCAGCCACTATTATATTAAGTATAATACTATTGAGGTACAATAACTTGTTCTACTTCTGGTATACTTCTCTTTTTTTAACCCTTTATATAAAATGGTCATGAGAAGATTTTATAGGACATGTAGCCAATTTAACACTGATATCTTTTTCAAATCATGGTTACTAAAAGAAACTATCTAAGCATATGGCAATAGTGAAAGCATTGTTTTGGTCACATTTGGTTTTGGATGATGATTTCCACATTCTCTGCCCCTTCCTAAGACTTAGATATCTTATCACCTGTATATCCATTTGCAGGAAATAGAACTTGCATGCACAGAGCCCACTAACAGAAATTTTTCTGTGGGTGAAAAGGCTATCCCCATGTCATTCAGGTGATAGAATTTATCAGTGCAGTACAGGCAAGAGTGCACTGAAGGGTGTGTAGATGTGCATATCTGCCCAAAACTGTTCCTGCTACATTGGAGACTGGGAGCTGAAAATCTGTCGCATCATCCTTTAATTGGACGTATTAACGTACACATTCAGATATAGTGTGGACAAGATTTTCAAAAGTGACTATGGATTTTGGTTGCCTCCATTTTGGGTCCCCAACTTGAGACAACTTAAAAGCAGCTGTTTTTTTAGGAAGTGCGGAACAGGCCCTCTGAACATTTGGTCCTCTTCAAGTTGTCTGAAGCTGGGTATCCAATAACTGAGGCACCTGCTTACTTTTAAAAATCTTAGAGACTCTCTTCTTTGAGTTGTTACTGAGAGCAGAATTGTCTTTAATTTTAAGTTGGTAGGTCAAAATCATTGTTTTTACATTTTTATTTTTAACAGTAAATCAAATCATTTTATTTTTGATAGACTTTCAATGAACATTTTGATGCTCACAAAACAGAAGGTGATATTCTTGCTATAGTATCTAAGGCAGAAGAATTTGAACAGATCAAGGTAAGATTGCATCACTTCATCCAGAAGGACACTTTTAATGGAAGTAGACCCTAATCCACAGTATCAGGTCCATAAAATGCATGACCAGTATTGGAGAATGAGTAGGGCTTTTAACCCTACTCTCTGAGTCCTCTGGATGTAAAGTAGTCAGGGCCTGATGGAAATGGCCCCCAACTGGTTCCCTATAAGGGCCAAACCTTACATAAATAAATAAGTTTAATGTCAGTCTCAGTAGATTTATGGTGTGTTTTGCATTCTCATCAGTGAGAATGTAAAATGCAATGCATTATTCAAACTGTAGATATGAATATTTCTTTACTTGTATTAAGACTTAATCTTATTAACAGTGAAAACTCTAATATCATGAATCATAGTACTTTACAGTTTTGATCTAAGAATATATTATGCCACATGCAAACTATATGACTATAATGAATGCATTTAATGTTAATTCAAATTTGCCCTAATCCAGATGGACAGAGGTTTTACTCTGGTCAAATAAAAAATGAAATCTCATCAGATGGAGGATGGTAGGGTCAGAAGATTCAATTTTTGTGGCATATCAAATTTTTGTGTGTCAATGGCAACCTTAATAGATGGTGATGAATAATAAAATGTAATTGTGTCACTATTAAGATAGTTTCAATTAAGTTCTATTAGCTGCAGTCTGGAAGGCTTGGTTTTTTATTATTATTATTTTGTGTAAAACTAGACTCCATTTAAAATAATGTTTCTAAGAGAATGGAAATTTAATTTAGTGTGAAAGTTTTTACCAAGTTACTCCAACCTCTTCAAACCTATTACTTGTGTTTTAGGTAAGAGAAGAAGAAATAGAGGAACTGGATGCCTTACTGAACAATTTCTGTGAACTTTCTGCTCCTGGAGGTGTGGAGAACAGTTATGGGAAGATAAATATCCTCCTTCAAACATATATTAGCCGAGGAGAGATTGATAGTTTCTCCCTTATTTCAGACTCTGCATATGTTGCACAGGTAAAAAAAAAAAATCTATAAAATCTATTCATTTGTCTTTCTTCACATCTTTCATTTACCCAGATGTATGGATAGCTATGTGGGCCCAGATTTTCAAATGTATTTGCACATATGATTTGAAAAGCTGAGCACGAGCTTTTAAGATTTCAACACAGAATATTTTTGATTTAGTGGGAAATAATTGCTTAGTGTTAATTTAGGAGGTCAGGTTGTACTTTTTTAGTTCAGTTTGAATTAGTTTTCCAGTATAGTAGCCATTAACTGTTGTTTATTCAGCTTTCATAGTTTAAATTGCAATTGCATACAAGATGTTAGCCTTAAACCTTAATGTTTCCTAAATTTACAAAGAAGTTTAAATGTATTTAACATTTTTGCATTCTGATTTTATGTTTGTTTTGCAAAGCATTATAAAATTGGTTTACACCAGAATATGTGCTATTAATATTGGTCTTACAAATCTTAAGTAGGCTGCATGGGGTTTGCACCAAAATACAGACGCTCCCCCAGTTACGCAAACCCGACTTACGGAAATCCGCACTTACGGAAAAAGTTCTGTAAGTTCCATATTTTTTTTTTTGCGTAATTGCCAGGTATATGTTCCCGATTTATGGAAAATTAGACTTACGCAAGGCGTTCTGTTCCATCCCTTGCGTAAGTCGGGAAGCGTCTGTATGTGCTATTAATATTGGTCTTACAAATCTTGATCTTGCAGAGTGGCAAAACATAACTTCAAGCTGATTGTGCATTGTGACTGGTAGTGTTTGGACTTAAAATTTAAGAAACCTGAAAGGGGATACCAAACTTTATGGAAAACCTCTCCACAGTTGTGGGAGGTTGACTCCCACACGGTAATGGCAGATCAGTCCATACTCTTGATTGATGGCTCAGTTTAACACCCCAAACGGTCATCAACTTGATGGGATGTTTAGTCATCGCATGGATACAACGGCACTGGAAATCTATGGAATATTGCTGCTTCTTCACAAGTCTAGGGTCCATCCCAGCAAGTCAGGTGGCCACTTGAAATTCCCCTTAAGAAGGCATCTGTTTACTGGCTTGAGCCCCCTAAAAGAGGCAAATGACATAATGCACAGCTTATAACAATTCCATATGTCAACCGATATTAAATGTATGTAGTGGGTTATAAGGTTGTGGCTTTGGGACAATTTAGGAGTATTTCTGTCTCTTCATTAATAAGCAGCAGCATAGTATGTTCTGACATTGTGCTGTCACATCCTGCCAAACCATTTTAAGCTAGCTGGAGGATTCTCTGCTACTTGAAGTCTTTAAACCACAGGATTTGGGGACTTGAACAGCAGAGTCAAGGGAAAGGGGTTGGGACGGCTTTTGTGGCCTGCATCATGCGGGAGGTCAGACTAGATGATCATAATGGTCCCTTCTGACCTTAAAGTCTATGAGTCTATAAGAAATAATAAAAATTGTATTTAAATGATATTAAGGATGAGAGTGAAACATTTAAAAGCATAGATATTCTGAGTTAAGATCATCATGCCATCTTAGGTTATTTCCTTGTGTTCAGGTTTTATAGCGCACATGGGCTTGCTGAGATCATTATACATATCATAAAGATTGTGATACGTGCACAACAAGATCATTTTAAGAGAGGTCTCTCAATTTCAGTTTATAGCTTTTATTTGTCTCTCTCAACTGTAGCATTTTAAAGGAGGTGGTGGGGTCATATGCTCAGGTGCTCAATTTATAAATGTGTGTGATAATTTACATGGGGACATGAGTAGTAGTGCTTAGAATCACAATTTTTAAATTGCAGTTCTACTCCAAAAGATGACTATTTTAAAAAAAAAATTGTTCCTTCTACCTCAATAGAAGAGTTGTAGCTGCGTTCTTTAGTGACAAAATATTTTTAGTACCTTTTTTTTTTAAAACTCCTGTTAGCATTGCAGAGCCAGCACAGAGTGAATGCTATTCTGCTCAGTGAATCATCAACAGAACTGATAGCTAATTTCTCACTATAAAGTGAGATTCTTCCCTCAGTTATATCTAAGCAATCCCACTGAAAACAATGGGCTTGCATGGATGTGTAATTGGACAGAAATGGGCCGGCAGAATATTTGTCATTGCCATGTTAGATGAGTATGGGACGGATAAATCATTTTTTATGTAAAGTCTACGAAAAATTAATCTTGATGATCAGATTCTAAGTTAAGTTTGTAAGGAATTTAAATAAGAAGAAAGCAAACATTTTTGTAAACTAAGTAAATGTGATTGAGAAGTCATTGAGAGACAGTGAGCAAAACCCCTGAGTGCTGGTGTAACTATGATCAAAACCAAGGACAGGAATCCTGCAGCAGACCTAGCAATTGAACCTACTTCTCCTGACTACCAGACTTGGACTTTAACCACAAGACCATGTTTCCCCTCAACATGAATATCCAATTTTAAATTTTTGAGCACGGTCAGGGTTATTGTATCAAGAAAAAAATATTACTATCAAAAATTGTTTCTGTTCACTGCAACAGTATAGCTTTAATTGTTTAATTTGTATTTACTGTCATCATCCCATTAAGTACTGATGAAGCAGTTTTAAAAGATGCAATTAATCATTAGGTAGAAACTGAAAAATAATTTTTTCAAGAATATTTTAGCTAAAGCTTAACAATAAAATATATATGTTGGGGGGAGTCTGATAGGAAAAAACATACTATACATGCTGTATCCAATAAGAAATGTTTGATCTGAATCTAATATTTTTCTTCATCTTGATGTTTCACTCTGTAGAATGCAGCTCGTATTGTTCGTGCCCTTTTTGAGGTTGCTCTTAGGAAACGATGGCCTGCAATGACGTACCGGCTACTGAACCTCAGCAAAGTCATTGACAAGCGGCTGTGGGGCTGGGCCAACCCTTTGCGACAGTTCTCAGTGCTGCCACCATCAGTCCTCACAAAGCTGGAGGAGAAGAATCTCTCTGTAGATAAGATGAAGGACATGAGGAAAGATGAAATAGGTAAAAAAACATAATAAGCAATGTTCTCTTTAAACGTTGGGCTCTATGTTCTCCTCTTTACATTGAATAGGAACTTTCTATTAATCCTATTGATTTTTGATAGTTGACAAATCAGGTCCTTCATTACTTGCAACTTGAATACTGTTTATGTGAAAAAGAATGGAAGTGGGGAATTATAACAAAGGACGCTACCAATAAGTGGTTCATGCCTGCTTCTGAATGATCAAATTCATTTTCATTTAACCTGAGGAGTTCATTGCCACAAGATTATCATTCCAGCCAAGAGCTTAGTGGAGTTTAATAAAGGATTTGATATATATCAGTAATGAGAACTTCCACAATTACATTTATAGGAATAAAAACAGTATTAGAAGGTGTATATAAATGCTTATGCATTAGCTAGCCACCAACTGATGGGGTCGGGGGAGAGAGTTAAGAAGAAATTTTCTTTATTTTGAATACTTTTTAACTTCTTACCCTTACTTTGGAGGGATATTTTAGATCCTGGACTTCAGTCTGCATTTTCAGGCCTCTGGTCCAAGGTGATACTTTTCACAGCATTTTTGTTATACAATAATCAGGGTTGGACTACTTTCAACTCTGTCTGTTACAAAAAATGTAGACTGGAATTTTCAAATAGTTCCGAAACGTACAGTGAAAATAGACATTCAGCATCTTTTCAATCTTGGACTGGCTTGACTCAACAACCAGAGATGACCTGCATACCTAACTTGGCAGCAATCTGCAAGTGTTCAGATCACTTCCAAGATAAGGCTCCAATCCCACAAATACTTATGGCACTTGACTCATCTGAGTAGTCCCAAAGTTAAGCACCATGCCTAAGTGTATGCAGGATATGGGCCTACGTTTTTATTTTCAAAGTTAAATCAGGTGCTTAAAAGAAATCTCCAAAGGTTTTGTATCATCCCTAAATATAGTATCTATGTATGTGTGTGTATTCTGTGGCTTTTCAGATCAGCATCTGTACCTTATGTACTATAATAAATCAATTTGTACTTTCACAGTATTATGTCAATGCTTAATACTAGTATAATATGGCAGTGAATGGCCCTGCGCTTTTCCTTTTTAAAGAAAGTTGCCCTATGATTTTTCTGGAACATACAGGATGTTGGATTAGAAGACATGGAAAGAGTTTCACTCCCCTCAATTTCAAGTGAATGGCACTTACCATTGAATTCTGAATTTAGATACGTTTCTACATGTATATAGAATATGCATATTTATATTTTAAATGGACTACTTTTCGTATGCAAGCAGATGGAGTCTAGTATTTGAACATGGCAATAGATTATTAGTGATTAGATACTGTGGTAATGGGTGTCCGATAGCCCTATAAATGCCTAGGAAAAATACAAAGTGCATCCCTGAGAGCTGTTACTTGTTTAATGTCCTTCTCCCTATCTGCTTTCTTTCTGTCTGTCTCCCTCTCTCCCTTCCTCCCTCCAAGACACTGGAGAGAGAGGGAAAGCGTTTGCTGGCCTGCCAGCCATCCTTTTTCTTAATTTAGAATTCAGTGCCACATTGAAATATGGAAATATGGAAAGAGAGCATTTTCAGGCTGGTAGCTTGTTTTCAGCACCTCTCCCTGTTAGTTTCAATATGAGCCCTCACACCCCTTCTAAGTAGCATGGTGACTTGAAATAAAAAAAGAGAGGAGTTGGCTGGCAGGGAAAGCCTTCCAGCATCCCTATTCTAATGGGAGATAGAGAAAGACTTCAGATAGGTGCGGGCTTTTAGAGGCACCTAGAGGATAATAGGGTAATAAGAGAGAGCCAGCATAGATTTGTCAAAACAAATCATGACAATCCAACCTTATTTCCTTTGACAGGATTATTGGGGAGAAGATGTAGACATGATGGATTTTGATTTTAGAAAGTCTTTTAGCACAGTGTAACAAAGCATTCTCATAAGCAAACTAAGGAAATGTGGTCTAGATGAAATTACTTCAAGTTGGATGCACAACTGGTTGAAAGACCATACTCAAAGAATAGTTATCTACGGTTCACTGTCAAACTAGGTGAATGTATCTAGTGGGGTCCTGCAAGGGTCTTGTCTGTGTCCAGTACTATTCAGTATTTTCATTAATGCCCATATTTAATCTTGAGTAAAGAAAATTAATTGGGGACCTGATAAATCTTCAAATATGTTAAGATCTACCATAAAGAGGACAGTGATCAATTGTTCTTTATGTCCCCTGAAGGTAGGAAAAGTAAGAAGTAATAGGGTCAAGGGAGATTTAGGTTAGATAATAGGAAAAACTTTCCAATTATAAGGGTAGTTAAGTACTGGTGCAGGTTTCAAAGGAGATAATGGAATTCCCATAATTGGACGTTTTTAAGAATAGCATAGATAAACTCCTGTCAGTATGGTCTAGATTTACTTGGTCCTGCTTCATTGCAGGTGTTTGGTCTTAAAGAACTTTTGAGGTCCTTTCTAGCCCTACATTTCTATGATTCAGTGGGAATAAATGCTGCACTTTATCTTTATGTGCAGATCCTGGATCCAATCTGCCTAAAAATTAAACAAAAACAAGTTTATTTAAAAAAACAAAAAGCCTTCATGTTGAAACAAAAGAAGTAATGAAAATTAAGTGTCTTCCCCTGGAAATTGACGGGCAGTTTTTTTTTACAGTTCAGTTGATTGTCGTATTCTCTGAAAAAGTATGTTAAGTCTTTGTGGAATCAAGTAAGTTTTATACTTCTTTTAGTTAAAAATGCCTATTTTTAAGCAGCCAATTCCTTAGGTTAGCAGATTGTATGAGTCTGACATTTTGAGAAGTCACAGAAGTCACAGATATTTCTTTTAACATCCTCTTGATGTAACTCTAAAATCACCACCAGAGCAGATAGGCCTTGATTCTGCAATGACTTGTGCAGGTAGATCCCTGTACAGACCCACATAGGGTCTTGACACGGGCTCAAGGTTTCACCCACATGCATCACATTGTAGAATTGATCTGCCTGTATAGCCTTATTGAGCTAACTGAACCGTAGGAACACCAATATTTTATATGCCTTTTGAAGTTTTGCTTTTGCCTGTAAAAAAATAGTGACATTATAAGCAGAATAAGGGCATTTCGGGACTGGAGAAGTTGCACCCATTTAAAGAAATTGATTTAAAATCAATCTATTTAAAACGGTGCACTCTTAATGTAGATGCGCTTAATTTACAGATGTAAGCTAACTGATTTAAGCAAGGGTTAAACCTGCTTGTGTCTAGGTGAGGAGTTTGCCTTGCTTTAACTAGATCAATTTTAAAATGAGTAAGGCCTAGTCTACGTGATAACGTTATACAGTTTTAACTAAATCCATTTACATACCGCTTTAGTTAAATCAGTGCAACCTCCATGCATAGATATCAGTTTAAGTGTCTCATATCGATGCAAATTACGTAGTCACGAATCAACTTAAACAAAATCATATCTCCTCGTGAGTTAGTATTTATGTGTATAGAAGAGACTATATGTTTTTCTAACTAGCAGGTCAAAAAGTCATTAGAAGAAAAAAGAAACTCCCTTGAAATAGCAGATTATTCAGCATGAATTCTTAATAGTTATTTTGACCCATTGGTAAAAGCCAGCAGAGGAGTTAATAATGTCTTTTTCTGAGCTGTAAATTTGCTAATTCAGATTAAGTATTACAAAATATTCCAACATACCAGGTCAAGAGAGTCATTTACACACCAAACAAAACAAGCAAGCAATAACATCCCTCTCTAAAACCCTAGTTAAAATTCTGATTTGTATTATTTTTCCTGTAAATGCACATTTGTTTCACCTGGTGTTTTCTTTGCAGGTCACATGCTGCGTCATGTGCATATTGGGTTAAAGGTCAAACAGTGTGTCCATCAAATTCCCTCCATTACAATGGAAGCAGCTATTCAGCCAATTACACGTACTGTACTCCGTGTTAGGCTGACCATCACTCCTGACTTCAAGTGGAATGATCAGGTAAAAATTAAGTAATTAAGGTGAAGATTATTGTGAGAATTTAGCTATTTGGATAATGTAAAAAGGTGATTTTAACTATCTATAAAGACAATGTGATCTACAGAGATGAATTAATTTTGAGGTGCCCATGGAAGAATATATCTGAAGAAAGTATCCTTTTTTCATTCAAGTTAACTTAAATAAGACTACACTCTTTTGTAACTTCATAAAAAATTGTTTAGAGAACAGATGTTAATAGTGGGAAAATTTACATTTGTAAACTGCTCCAATGTATAAGGACTTGTCTACATAGGAAAATTATATTGCTATAACCTAAGGCTTGTATTCACAGGCAAGCTAACAAGGTGAAAATTTAAACTAATATTGTTATATCTGTATGATCCCCCCCATTCACCACCATCGCCCCCCAAGTGGATACTTTTATTCCATTTAGCTTATGTCACTTGGGAAGGAGTTTAAGATAAACCAAAAAAGACAGTCTTACAATGGAATAAAAGTGCCCACATAGAGCTGTTATATGGGCATATGGTAAAACACTTTCATGTCGATAAGGCCTTGGGCACAAACAGGCTTTTTTTCTCCGTTAGGTACATATCTCTCATTCTCTTCCACCTTTAGGAGATTGGAGAGGTTGTACTTCTGAAAACTAGCAATTAAATGCCTGTTCTTGGATTAAGTTTCAGGTTCTAAAACTCCATTTTCAAAGCCTATCCCTTTTTTAAGCAAAAAAGTGCATGTATCAAATTGATTTTGACCACAAAGTGAATGTAGAAGACTTTTGTTCTAAAAATAGATTTACACTCTTTTTTAAAAATTGTTTTCCCTGGTCATAAGGGCTTTTACTTTTTCTTTTGGATAGTTTTTCTGTCTTAGATTGTGAATACAAGGAGTGGTGATCAAAATACATGCAGTTTCTTTCTAGTCACTTCCTTGACTGATTATAAAAATATCTTTGAATGAATTCCTAACCTAATCTTGCACCAACTAATTTTGGTGACTTAATTTTGTCCATGTACTGTTTTATATTACAAAAGGAGATAATTTGAAAAATTTAGTTGAGTCTCTATCTTGCATCAGTATTACCAATACAAAGTTCAGTACTGATGAGCTAATATATCATTAAGGACAAAACAGTTTAACGCTTGTTCTTTAACTTGAATCTATTTACAGCAGTGCCTTCCCAAGGCAAGCCGTAAAGTATACCAAAGAGGTCTGTACTTAGAAAGAGGAAGCATTGGGGACAATAGATTTTTGCCCAAGCTTATTGCTGTGACCTTTGACAGAGTATCTCTTAATGGTTACTTTGGAAACATTACAAACATTGTGTCCGTTTATACAATGGAGCTCTTAAAATGTGAATACATAGATTTGTGTTAATCAAAACCTGAAAATGTTACTGCCTTTTTTGCTTTGCTTTGACTCTGTTTGTATCCGGTGAGCTTATCATTAATTATGAAATAATCTTTATTATAGTAAATAACTACAATGATTTTTAATTATCATTCAAAATTAATCATTATCATTTTAAATTTAACAGTTGACAAACTATTAAAGAATTGCTTTCCCATCAGCATGCTACTACTATGCTGGTAAGCTGCCCAGAAGATGACAGTGGCAGCTGTCGTCAGTACAAAAACTGACTGCAAGGGAAGCCCACCCATAATAAGACTAGAAATGCATCAGCAAAATCAGAATTGTAAAAATCCAAGTACTTAATTGAAATGCCTAGCGTAGCTAAACATTTCTAGTGCATGCACCATGACAGCATCTAGGTGCCAAATAAAACAAAGTAATACAAAACTGGAATTGACGTGGTTTGATCGTATTTCTGAGATTGTTCTAGAGGTAGGTGAAGAAACAACCTTGCTGTTCAGTTTGTACTTTACTTTATTGGGGGAATGTCTGTGCAAAGGAAATGTTTTACATTGTGTTCTAGAAAAGGTGAGACATGCGTTCGTTTTTATCTTTAATTACAGCAATTTCCAAAGTTAAGAGCCCTTTAGTTCAGCTACGAAATTTTCCCTTTACCCTACTCCAGCGGAGCAAGGAACCATGAAAAGCTGTCCTAATAGGGCAGGTGAGCATTCCTCCATTATGAAGGAATGGAAGGGTAATGCAAAGTCACACAAGGAGTATGGGAATCTCTGGGTGTTGTAGCACTGGCTTAAGTAGTGTGCCACAGAATATGGCTGTGGAGTAGGGTGTGCCCAGAGCACTGTTACACTCTACCAATCCCCAATGGTCTCTTGGGGTTGTTACTGCCAGCACTAGTTAAAGCAGCCTTGAGTCACCTCTGCCCCTCTTACACTATAGCTGGGCAGCTGGAGCGGCGGCTGCTGGCCAGGAGCCCAGCTCTGAAGGCAGAGCCACTGCCAGCATGAGCGCAGAAGTAAGGATGGCATGGTATGGTATTGCCACCCATACTTCTTTGGTGCTCCCTGCAGAGCTGAGCCCTCAGTTAGCAGCCGCCATTCTCCAGCCACCCAGCTTTGAAGGCAGCAGTGCAGAAGTAAGGGTGGCATGATATGGTATTTCCACCCTTACTTCTGCGCTGCTGCTGGCAAAGCACTTCCTTCAGAGCTGGGCGCCCGGCCAATAGCTGCCATTCTCCGGCCGCCCAGTTCTGAAAGCAGCACAGAAGTAAGATGACAATACCTTGCCCAGGGAATGGAAAATTCCTTCCTGACCCAAAATATGGCAGTTGGATAGACTTAATGCATAGCTGTGAAGACTCCCAGAGCCCTAACTCTCAACACGATAAAGTGGCAAGACCAGAAGCATACTACAAACCAAATGGGAAGATGGGAAAAAGAATTGCTCTCCAATGCCAAAACTTGGAAATTGTCCCTGGCCAGTTAATACTCTTTCCTCCCACCCAGTCCAGAACCAGTTACTGATGGCTTATCAACACACCATCTAATGCAAGTCCCAAAGCGGATGGTAGTCATAGATGTTCTTGCCTGAAAGATTAGTGGGGTCCAATAAAAACAATTTCCACTGTAGCAGCCTGCATGGAACTTGGAGGGAGGATCACAAGTTACAGGAGGAAAGAGTTTTTGGAAAAGTCTGTCTCTGTGCACATGGCTTGAATGCTAGCTGCAGTTGCAGCACCTGAAAATAGTTCTCTTAATAAAGAGACAAGTTAGTTTTAGAAACATGGAGTCTTCTTATGTTATTACCCAGTATTTGGTATTCAAAATACCCACAGAGACAGAACGTTCACTCCTGCTTATATAATATATAATGTATCAAACCGGTACAATTATAGATGACTAATTTCAGATGGAAGGATTTCATCAAACGTTCTACATTGCTCCCCTGATTTCGTCATATTTTCTTTGTAAAAAGTAAACCCACATCTTACTGAAAAATATCTCAAAATATCTGGTGTATTCTGAGAGGTCTATGGGGTACTTGTAACGAGGGAACCTTTTCTCTTCTTTTAGGTGCATGGCACAGTTGGAGAGCCCTGGTGGATCTGGGTGGAAGACCCCACTAATGATCACATTTATCATTCAGAGTATTTTGTCATTCAGAAAAAGCAGGTAACTGTGTCCTTATGCAGAATTTCAAAGCATGTAAGTAAAAAAAGCTGGCAGATAGTTTGGGAATAATTATTATAAACCTCTGTGTTGTCCCAAACCTGACATTTATACAATAACATCACCAAATTTTCAAAATCCATTGTCTGCCCTTCAGTTCTTAGCATCTGCTAAAATTGGTCTTTGACATGGGTGTTCACTAATATTGTTACAAAAATAAAATCTATTAAAGGATTTGCCTCTTTCTCTGGCGTCTCTGGTGGACAGATATTTGCAGATGAAAAATCAAATCTATAATGCTTGTTTTTATTAGGATTGTAAATACACATTACTCACTGCTGTTCCATCCCAACAAATAAATAAAATAACTTTATGACCAAGAGCCTTATCCTGCCCCTTTTGAAGCCAATGGAAGCAGAATCTTCTCCTGAAGTTGAAAAGGGATGGATCATCTACCTGTTATCTATGCTTTCTATACACATACATTAACATACTGTACTTCATGTTGTGCATGTACTTTATTTCCTTGTGTTGCCTGTGCTTGTGAGAGTATGGCAAGCTGTTTTAGCTGTTCTAAAATGATTCTCTATTCTTTGTTTACATCAGGTCATTCCTAAAGAAGCTCAGCAGCTGGTGTTCACAATCCCTATTTTTGAACCTTTGCCTTCCCAATATTACATTCGAGCTGTATCTGATAGATGGTTAGGAGCAGAGGCTGTTTGTATCATAAATTTTCAGCATCTGATTCTACCAGAGAGACATCCACCTCACACAGGTAAAGTTATAACTAGAAACCTTATTGTTTTGTTTCCTTAAAGATTTGTTTCAATTAGTCTTGTTAATGCAGATTTGCATTATTTCTGTGCAGTAATAGAAATCCAACTCTTTTAGTTCACTTTTACTGAAATAGTGTGTGTAGGGAAGGGTTCATTTTTTGTCATGCATTTGTTTGTATTTTTGAGGCTAACAACAACCCTATCACTAACTTTAAATATGTTTGTCTTCACTATCAAGAAGCTTAATTCTTCTTAACATATTCCTGCTTTTTAGTGACTCCATGCTCAACATCAAGAGCAGGAGAAGTATTATTATACCATATAAAATAAGCCAAATTGTGCATTCTCATTTTTCTTAAATTGAGATTATATTTTCCATATAAGACTGCAAAATTATAATCTTATGTCTTAATGTTTCTCTAAAATTAAGGGTCTTTTATGGATCCCCATTCCTCTAACATTTGGCAGAGGAGAGCAGTTTATCCTGAACTTCTTTATCAACTAATTTCATTGTACATACTATGCCTGTCTCAAGGTTTATTTATTGGCCCACCTGTTCATTCAGCCAACAGTTCCTTTTCTCCTTGACTGTCTGTGGAGCTGAACTATCTGTTGCTTTAAATACTGGCTTGTCAGTTGTTCTGTTTATTTCCCATCATAAATAATGGTTTTAAATGATAGCTCAAACTTTCATACAAGGCTTAAGAAATATTTGGTAAAGTATTGGGTTATTTATTTTTCATTTTTTCTTGTGCTCATTTAGTACAGTAGATCTCTGAAATATTTTAGCATCATCAAAGGATCATTATTATATTGATGCATATTTTCAGGTAGCATGGTCTCGTCGGACATATTATATAGTCACACCGATGAGTCCCTCATATACTCTGTGTTCATTCCATGGCTATGTCTACATTTATGGTGTCACGTAGAGTACAGACACCGCACACCCTAGCATGGGTATAAATAGCAGTGTACATAGTGAGGCACTGCTTAGTGAGTAAAGAAAAGACACGCCTGAACCTTAGAATAGAATATATATCCTACACGGTTGTCTACATGCCGAAGCAGTACTTTTCACATCTACCATACTATTTTTAGCAGTTTAGTGTCCCACTGCCTTCCTGCTGCCAGTGTCTTTCCAACCACGGGGAAAGCTCCAGCAGTGGGGAAAGGCTCTAGCAAGAGGAAGGTCCCCACTGCCAGCCTTTCCTTGCCGCAGGGAGTTGCTGCAGCTTTTCTCCACTGCCAGAGCGTTTCACTCCGCATGTAGCTACACACCGCAGTGTGGATGCCAGCCTACTTTTCGCTGCAGCGTGTAGCTACACATATCCTACACGCCCCCACAAGCGTAGACAAGGCATATAACCAATTATCTGGAAGAGAGAGTACACAGCGCCTTAGTGAATGATTCAAACTAAAGTAGATGTAATTTCAAACTCCAGAGAGGACAGGGACCTGAATATAAGCATAAGTACTCTATACAATATGATTTATTTTGGAAAAATGAAAGGTTAATATCTCCAAGGGAAATTAATGTAAAACACAATGGGGAAGAGTAAGCTGAAAAACAATATTACTGAAAGAAACTTAGGGTATGTCTATACAGCAATGTAAGCTTCGGGTTAATGTGACTCAAGTCAACTGACCCATGTCAGGAAACTCTGGGCTTGAGCATCTGCACTGCATTTTAACCCAAGGTTAAGGATTTTCTGACCCATGATCGAACCTAGGGCTCTGGCATCCATACTGCAGTGCACAGACCTGAGTCAAAGTAACCCTATCTCAGAGTGCCTAGCGCCCCGCTCCCATGTTGACACTGTAGCCCTCTGAATGTGTTGCACTGTGGGAAAACTCTACTGCCCACCTTGTCTCCTGTGACAGTGTGATTGGTGGGACTTGGGTGCCTATAAGGAGTACATGATACATAAACTGCATAATTAGCTTCTTTGGTGGCTGTCTCAATAGAATGACAGCAGTTTGAGAAGGCTTTAAACTGAACTACCATCTAATCTGTGAATCAGGCTCTCCACCTCTCAGCTGAGTCACCTTGGCAGGAAAATGCCCAGGTGGACCTGTTCTGAGGCTAATTAGGACATCAGTCTCCAGGACTGTCAAACCAGTAAAATTAAACTTGGCAATTCTTAATTTTTGAAATGGGCTGTTCAATAAAGGTGATTTTGGTTTTTTTGTTTATTTATTTTTGTCTGTTTTGAAGTTTGACATAAAATGTAGGTTTCAGCAGAAAAACAGCTACTGCCATCTGTGAACAGTTGAAGTGCATCCCCAGGGATTGGAGTGCAGTGTGTTCTAGCTCCTCCTAGGGGTCCCCATGAGGCTGTGGGGAAGTTTTGGGGGGGAGCTCCCATTCATTGCCCACATACTTTGTGTTTCATGGGAGCTTCTGCACACACAGCCCCACTGATGCGGTGGGGGAGAGCAAGGGACAGAGAGCAGAGCAAGATCCTGGCAGGGAGGGGGAGCAGCTGGGGTATGGAGGGTATTATCCTCTCCCGACCATGTTGAGCCTGGAGCTCTGTCGCTCCCCCTCCCTGCAGAGCAGCTGCTTAGTCCCTACTCCATTCTCTGGCCGTTGCTCCTTACCCCTCCCCCTGGGGCTGTGTGTGCCACCCCAGTCAGTTCTCTTTGCAAAAAGCTTCTTCTGTTTGAGAACCCTGCAGACTCTCTGATAATGTGCTTGCCAGACCAGTGTGCAGCAGGCAATAGGTTACGCTGAACACAGCTGCTGCTGTTTGCAAAGGGAGGTATGGCTTCCATTTGGAATAGAGTGCAATTGACTGCACCACAGATTGTCGGTATAGAGAGGACTAAGGAAGTTACCCTAAGGAACTCTGGGATACATCTAAAAGACTTCTGGGACCCGAGTCAAGTTGTGTGTACACAGGAAAGCAATAGGGTTCAGACCCTAGGTCCTGTTTTAACACAGACTCGGACCCTCCAGCCCTGTGGGAGCCCTAGATTTGAGCCTTGGGTTAACACAGTTGGTATGTGGATGCAAGTCGGGGTTAGGCTTGAGCTAAGGCTTACATTGCTGTGTAGACATACTCTGAGTAGTGAGAGTGGGCAGTAAATTAGACATGAACTTGTACTGTGATGTTGCAACAAAGATGGACACTGCAATTTTAGGCTGCATAAACAAAGACGTCATATCTGTGTGTCTCTATTGTGGTCATATTTTATGTTCAGTTCTAGCCACCTAAATTTGGAGTGAGGAGAGAGAAAAATAACAAAAAAGATCAGGAGGCTAGAAGAATTTGAGGAAGAGCCAGATTCTGCCCACCTTACTCAAGCTCAGTGTGGAGTAGAAAGGAATAATTATAAATTATTGGGTGCCAAGTAATTTTATGTTAAAAATTACTAAGAATATTTTGTTTAGAGAAGCAAATGGTAGGGGCCAACTCTTATTAATTGTTTCTCTTACTTCCAACTCAGGAGTGTGACTCCTATTGTTTTAGCTACAGGGGTTCTGTTGCACACTCTGGGTGACAGCATGATTGAAATAACCCAAAATCACAATCATTAACCATGGCTATTTTATTAGTAAAGAAGGAAAAAATAAACAGCAGCACGACACAAAGTTATTTGCTGTCATCTTTCTATTGACATGCTGTTGAAGATTGGCTTAGATGATACCTTCAGCTTCTGAATATGCAGTCTGTCATGAATATACAACATTTCTAATTGCCTTTGCATTACTGATGGGAAAATCTCAAAAAAGCTCTTAAAGTTAGAGTTTTAACTTTTTTTCTTTTTATTCAGTTCCCTTTCTGAAATATTCCTTCAATTTTATTAGAGTTCAACAGGACATGAAATTCTGTTTTCAAAAAGTCTAAATAGTCCTATTCTTTACATACAAGCTTTCACTTTTTTTAAAAGTCTTTTAAAATTAAATCATTCTTAGAGAGTCTTTAGCTTAAAGAGTTATTAAAGAAGTTATTGATTCTACATGACAATTTTAGGAAAGATGACTCTTCTTGTCTTCCAGAGTTGGGTTGTGGGAATTTCTGGAGCACTGCCAGTAATTAATTAGTTTCACACAAATATAAATATTTTATACTTAAATAACTTCTTATTTTAGTAATTAGTTTAGCAAGGGCATGAGATTCCATATTGTTGCATAGAGCATTTAATCATTTACATAGCAATGATATTAGGAGCTTTACATTTAGCTAACATATTTGCAAATATGCATTTCACAAAGATGTTTGCCATTTCAACACTTACAAAATAAATAAAATGTTTAAAATATTTCCAGCTGCACTTGTTTTTCCTATAGGCTTTAAGTTTTTAGAGTAATTATAAAATTAATTTCAACAAGGATATTTCTAGACTTCTTTGTGTGGGATTACTTAGAACTTTCCTTGGAAGGATGAAAAATCCCATGCTTACATCTAGATTTATTCTGATAACACAACCCTACATTCCTTTTTCACAACTGGGTCTTATCCTAAAGCATGAATGTTTTACATAGTTTGTTTTCTTGAGATAAGGATTACATTTGTACAAAACTGGTATCTTATACAAAAGGAGAAGTCCTAGTCTAAATAAGAACAGGAGTACTTGTGGCACCTTAGAGACTAACAAATTTATTAGAGCATAAGCTTTCGTGGACTACAGACCACTTCTTCAGATGCATATCATATAGTCTAGATAAGACACTCTTAGGGGTCTGTCTATTGACCACAGCTCCTTAGAGTTACAAACTGTTTATTATAGCAGTTACACAACTGTTAAATAGCTTGTACAAAAGCACAAATTTCAATAACAAATGCATCTTTTAAACATGTCACAAAATAATATAATAAAAAGTTAAAGCAAAGTAAAGTTTAAAATGCAGCTTTTTTAAAAATTCTTTGAGGTAATAAACATGGTTTTATGGCTAGGGAGGGATTATCTTCCTTACATTGGCTTGTCCTTTGGTCTCAGAAGCCACCTAGAATTTCTTTGATTAACTCGAACAATTGTCACATAATCAGGTAAACATAATGTATATAGTTATGTTTTCAAGCATTCTGGCTATAACATACTTCTTGTTATATCTTAATATTCAGTAGAGATACAGACAAGTTTGTAATTACCTAATATCAAAAGAAAATAATAGTTTTATTAATATTTTTGTATCAATATTGAGGTCTCTCCATTACATCAGAAATATCTTATCAGTTCCCATTGGAAAAGATGGGAATACTCATCAAATAAGGTACTACTTGATAGGAGTAAGAATCTATCTCTTAATCTTGCCTCATATATTCCAAAATTGCACTGACATATTGAATAGTACCTTCCTGTTTGAATTGTCCAATTGAAAGATATGGAAGTATTCACAAAGTAAAGTGCTACTGGGTGTGAATAAGAGTGTCAGAATGTGGCTCTAAAAAAGTTAAATGTGGCAAGGAAGTGATTATAGGGGGGCGAGATAATATTTTACCTACTGATGAGAAGTTCGGAAACCAAAGAAGTAAAGGATTATTTAGAGAGATGCTATACAAAGGGATTTAGCTATGAATAATGAAATGAAACAGAAAATTGAAGATGTACTGACAAGAGATGTCAGGTGGTGAAATGGTAACCCTAAGGAAGCAGTGGAACTCCCATTGCTTGGGACATGAAAACTAGACTTGACAAAACATCGGTAAATGTGCAACAATCCTGTGTTGCCATAAAAAGGGCAACCTTATGTCTTTTCTAATTCTGACTTATGAGATTCTTTATTTCTGAGGAGACCTGCAGGGGAAGATTTGCATATGAATGAAATAATTCATCTGCTTGTTACCTTGATCAAAGAAGTTCCGTTGTTCATAACAGAAGTTCAGTCAGTTTCCAGGAATTTATTCTTGAGCATAGAAAGCACGGGAATATTCCTTGGAAACTAGGTTTTCGGTCTTCAGCTTCATCAAAATCTAATTCCCATAAGCAAAGCATAGGTGTAAACAAATTGAGGGCATGTAGGCTTGATCACATTTTTCAGAGGATGCCTTTGGGACTTACAATATTTTTAGCATTTAGTCTTTCACAGCTAGAAATTTCACCTGGTTGTAAAATTATTATTGTTATTTTTAACCAAAAAACCTCCAAAAAACAAACAAACACACAAATAAATAAATAAATAAAATTGACTCTTTTTTTCTTGAAAAATATCTTGTTGAAAATTGAAAACATTTTGACCAGCTCTACTAAAAGTGTATATATTATAGCAGAGAGATCTCATACAGCATCATGCATCCAATTTCAACCTCAGCATTCATGATTGAGTCATGGTATTTGGTACAGAAGCATATGTTTGTTTTTTTCTCGATACTTAAAATGCCTTATACATTCAATGTGCCTGATGTCATTGTAAAGCCCTTCCACTGTAATCACATTTGGCTCATTTAGAAATCTGTGAAGTGGGACCATTCAGAAATATTCACTTCCAGTACAGTGTTTTCTTTTGGCATACATAAACTCACATGTGTTTGTGAAGTGTTCAGCTATTGTTATAGTGTACCTATACTATCTGGAAAGGCATGTGTAACCTTTTTACCTAATTGACCATTGACTACTATTCAGAAAAAATAGTAAGATATTTACACATCACCGGTTATGGAGCCCTTAGGATTTATGGTAATTGATTTCAATTCCCATCTGGTTCCCACTCAGCAGTGAAGTACGTAGAGGCCCTGTTGAGGGGGATGGGGGGAACCTTTTCTCCTCTCAACAGACCCCAAGAAATCTCCGATTTAGTGGGAATGATAAAACAGACATAAGGTATCAGTGAAAAGCACGTTAAGAATATTAGGCATCACAACCTCAGCAGATTTTATGACTCCTATGGCATACCTTAATGGTGGGGCACCCTGAAAAGACAATGAGATCTCCAACCACAAAAAAAACTTCAAAGAAAGCATCTGCATAACAGAATCATTTCAAGTCTCTTTAATTTTGGTAGGAATCTAAATCTAATCTGGTTATATGTATCAGCTTCCAAATTCCACAGTCTCTAATTGTTTGGATAGCGAATATCTCCAAGATATGCCAAGAGTCATATATTGAAGGGACGTTTGGGTTTTGTATGTGTATTTATATCTCCTTATCTATCTCTCTATCATTTTAAAAAACTATATGTAAAACATATATGTATCCCTCGTTCATATTATTTCATCAGCTGTGGAAGTCTTTAGAGGATCCTTACTCTTAAAAAAACAGAGAAATGTGTTCCTTGTAACTGGAATTTAGGGACTGTGGTGTCCTCCATAAATCATTTTCACTTATCTTTGTCCTCATAAGAATTGGGATATGTTTTCATTGGTATAGTAGCTTTAGATCTAATTGGGTATAATAAAAAAAAGCTTTTGATGAACAGATGAATCTATGTAAATTGTAGACTTCAAAGCTCACAGAATGCTTAACAGTGATACCTTGAGGGGAAGGGAAATGTCAAACGGCAAACCAATTCATCATTATTGCTCTCTGGAGTCCACATGATCCCAAATTAGAGCTCCATATAATGTAAGAAATTAACTATAAATAGTTCAAAAATAAGTTTTCCCATCAAAGCACAAGTTCATACCTAACCAACATCTGATTACTTTAGTCTTATAATACAATATTTTATAAGGCTGCATATTTTGATATGTACTAATGATTACTCCATAATTTTAGAACTATTGGATCTTCAGCCTTTGCCTATCACAGCTTTGGGATATCGAGAGTATGAAGCCCTCTACAAATTCACCCATTTCAACCCTATCCAGACGCAGATATTTCATACGCTGTATCATACAGACTGTAATGTTCTTCTTGGAGCCCCCACAGGCTCTGGAAAGACTGTCGCAGCTGAGTTAGCCATCTTCAGAATTTTCAACAAGTATCCCACATCTAAGGTTTGTGAAATGTTTACTAGAAATATGCAATGTCTGTATACTTCTTTCAGCAATCCAAAACTTTACAAAAATGAGGAGTATTGCTCTGCTATATAAATAAGCATATTCTACCATGCTTTAAATGCATATTGAGATTCTTTTTCTGGGGAGTCCTCTGCATCCATGATGAATTTCTTAGTGGCTCTTTATATATCCTTTCATCTCCTTCCATCAGCAAAGTCTTGCTTCCCAACTACCACATCCTTCCAAGTGAGGATAGCTGGCCAGATCTCCTCCTTATATGAACAGATGAGTTTCAAAAGCGGTAATTCAAGCTGATTCTCTGTCTTTTCAATCTGATTTTCAGTTCTTCTTAGAATATGTGAGCTTCAGTGCTTAACAATCAAATGCACTTGGCTTTATATGTGAAATTCACCTCTCATGCATAAACTAGGGGTGGAGGTCCCAATTTGTGCACCCAGACGTGGACTTGACCATAGTGTCTTAGGCATCAAAGTTGGAAAGTTGGGTTCTCTGGCTGAAATTTTTTAAGATGGAGCTCCTGGAAGGTGGGTGCATAACTGGTTGGAAAACCATTCCCAGAGACAGTTATCAGTGGTTCACAGTCAAGTTGGAAGGGTGTATCAAGTGGAGTCCCACAGGGATTAGTCCTTTGTCCGGTTTTGTTCAATATCTTCATCAGTGATTTAGATAATTGCATAGAGAGTACACTTATAAAGTTTGCGGACAATACCAAGCTGGGAAGGGTTGCAAGTGCTTTGGAGGATAAGATTAATATTCAAAATTATGTGTACAAACTGGAGAAATGATCTGAAGTAAATAGGATGAAATTCAATAAGAAGAAATGCAAAGTACTCCACTTAAGAAGGAACAATCAGTTGCACGCATACAAAATGGGAAATGACTGCATAGTAAGGAGTACTGCAGAAAAGGGATCTGGGGGCCATAGTGGATCACAAGCTAAATATGAGTGAACAGCATAATGCTGTTTCAAAAAAAGCAAACATCTTTCTGGGATGTATTAGCAGGAGTGTTGTAAGCAAGACAGGAGAAGTAATTCTTCCACTCTACTCCACACTGATTGGGCCTCAACTGGAGCATTGTGTCCAGTTCTCGATGCCACATTTCGTGGAAGAAGTGGACAAATTGGAGAAAGTCCAACAGAGAGAAACACAAAAATGATTAAAGGTCTAGAAAACATGACCTATGAGGAAAGATTGAAAAAAAATGGTTTGTTTAGTTTAGATAAGAGAAAACTGACGGGGGACATCACTGTTTTCAAGTACATAAAAGGTTGTTACAAGGAGTGAGAAAAATTGTTTTTGTTAACTTCTGAGAATAGGAACAATGGGCTTAAATTGCAGCAAGGGAGATTTAAGTTGGATATTAGGAAAAACTTCCTGTCAGAGTGGTTAAGCACTGGAATAAATTGCCTAGGGAGGTTGTGGAATCTCCATCATTGGAGGTTTTTAAGAGCAGGTCAGACAAACACCTGTCAGGGATGGCCTAGATAATACTAAGTCCTGCCTTGAGTTCGGGGGACTGGACTAGAAGACCTCTTGAGGTCCCTTCTAGTCTTATGATTCTATGAAAGTCAATTAGATGATTTAGTCACAAAACTCCCACTGAAATTTGCTTTGGAAATCTCAACCTGTATGTGTAAACTTGTTAGTAATAGTTGAAGCAGACAAAGAGAGAATTGTAAAATACTGATAAAATATAAGACTTGAGTGCATCCATAGTTTATCACAGGGATCGGCAACCTTTGGCCCGCGGCCCGCCAGGGTAAGCACCTGGCCACTCCAGGCCAATGGGGGCTGCGGGAAGCGGCAGCCAGCACATCCCTCATCCCACGCTGCTTCTCGCAGCCCCTATTGGCCTGGAACAGCGAACCGCAGCCAGTGGGAGTCGCATTCGGCCAAACCTGCGGATGCAGCAGGTAAACAAACTGGCCCAGCCCTCCAGGGTGCTTACCCTGGCAGGCTCGGTGCCAAAGCTTGCCGATCCCTGGTTTATCATATTGGACCTTCATAGCACTATAAGCAGCTATTAAAGGAATATTAAGAAATCTTGCTTAATAAATCAGTCTTCAAAATTTATAGGCCAGATTATCTAAAGTGCAGCTGAACTTTTCACACACTCAGTACATGTGTATCAGTTTTCGTACGTTCAAATATATAGTCATGCTTTAGAAAACCTGACCCTAAATCTTTAAATGAATACTGTAAAAACTATGCTCATGTACTTCAGCACACAGAAAGTACTTCTCTGGGGAAGTCTTGTGAGGTTCTTTAAAAGTAGAAAATTTGAAAATTAATTTTAAACGATTTTAGGGATTAAAATTAAAGAGATGGAAATCATGTAAGATGATGTTATACTAGCAATTCTGGTTATTTTTGTTTGGATTTGGTGCATTAATTTCAGAATCTTAGTTTTCAGGTTTTATGTTCTCAGCAATAAATGGTAATACTTTATGTAGGTCATTTTATAATGACACATTTGTTTGCTTTTTATAGGTGTAATGATAGTGTTACAGTTTTATAAATTACTTTTTTTTTATTAATATATATTAATGTTATTGGCTCAAGGAGCAAAAGAATTTTTGCAAGTATTAAATCCATCTTAATTAGAATCCTGTTGTAAGTTACTAAATGTAATTTTAAGAATTATGCCTTAATCAGTTATACTTAATAAGTTAATTCAAGTCCTTAGAGGCATAAAAGAAAATAATTCTTTGTAAATTAAAATTTTACACAGCTTTTTTTTTTTTGTTTGTTTAATTCTGCTTTGTGTGTGTTCGCAGGCAGTATACATTGCCCCTTTAAAAGCCCTGGTACGAGAGAGAATTGAAGACTGGAAAGTCAGGATTGAAGAAAAACTTGGTAAAAAGTACGTTTCTCCCAGAAGAACAGTACTGCAAGTGTGGAGAAACTCTGTTGAATATTTTGTTGTATCTAGCTATTTAGTCAAATATGTTTTATCTTTCAAATTGTAACAATGCTCCCCATAAAAAGTCTGAATGTATCATAGCAAACACACACTACGTAGAAAAAAAATAGGTGACACAAAAATGGAAGATAGTTGAATACATTGCCGATTTTCCTTGTTTTCTCTAGTTGGACAAGCTAACAAATAAGTTCAGTTTCCCTTTCTATTATCTTTGTCTTTTTGAAGTTGCAGTTCAGAATTAGCCTTCCTTCAAAGATTTATTTACAGGATCTCTTATAAATTGCGTAACCTGTCTATAACAGTGTCCATGTATGACCTTCCATTCTTGCCTTCTTCCATTCTTGCATTTTTTGTGCACCTATAATTACCATTGGCTTCATCAGGAGTTTGGTATACTCAAGAAGTGCAGAATTGCCATCTGATACAAAGGGTATATGCGTGGTTTTAGTCCTTTCTAAAATTATCAACAACTTCCAAGTGTGAATTATTTATGGCCAGATTTTGCGATCTTTACTCATGCTGATTAATAATTTACTCCTCAAGTAGTTTGTTGGATTTAAATAGAACTACTCTTAGGAGAAGGTACTGCTCTGTGTGTAAATATGTCAGAATCTGGCCTTTACTAAAAGGCAGTTATTTCATTATATTTTCTTTGTGGTTTCTTTGAATGGGGTATGTGAATAAATTAATTGTCCTGATGATTTCAAAAGCTTTTTTTTTTTTTTTTTTTGAATCTCAAGGAATTATTATCTTTGTTAAATTAGCCCTGTAGCTGATGATATAAACATTGATTTGGGGAGATAAATTTTACTACATGGAATTTTTAGGAAGTGTGAAATTAGGCAGTAGAACTGGCAAAGAAGTTGCCATAAAAATGTCAAAATAAAAGGATAACATTCAGTCTAAAAGAACCAACTATCTCAAGGTTAGCCTGACCTAAGTCAGTAAACTGGCATAGAAGAAATGGGATAGGTGTCAAACCAATAAAATGGCAAGCTAACCCCCAACAGCAAGAATTGACTCCAAACTAGTGCCAAAAATGCAGAAAAAGAAAAGGAGTGGCGGATTTCAGAAAGAATAGGAGGGGACCAAAACTTAGTTAGGAATAGAGAAACAAATAAATGGCATTTTCAATGGTAGCCATCAAAAAAGAGTGAATTTAAGAGCCAAGGACTGTCAGGACTACCTTGACTGTCCCTGCTGCAGAATCCTAATGGAACCTAACAACTGAGAGCAGAGGTGCTGCTACCTAACCCCTCACAGACAGCCATTACTGCAAGGCAGGTTGTACGGGGCAGTACACAGCCACTAGAAGATCTATAGGAAGGGCTTAACATACAGGTTATGAAAGGCTGTTTTGACTTGCAATTAATATCCATAGTAATATTCATTTATTATCTTTTTTGCATCAGTCTTTGTCTTACAAAGTTATGAATAGTTTTGGACATCCACGTAAACTTTTCTTTCTCTATTATATTGCTAAGAAAAGTAAAATAATTAGAAGGTGAAGAAGATTAAAGGCATACTTACTTAGATTTTTTTTAAAATTTGTTTTTGTTTGCCAGGACCATTCAGCCAGGAACACCAATTTTATTTTTTATTTTGTTTAAGGGTTAATATTTGGAGACACCTAACCCAAGATGTTAGAAAGCTTCATTGGTTTAAAAATTGAGTTTTATCCAGTCACAATGACCATTTCACTCAATTACAGGATAGTAGAATTGACAGGGGATGTGACGCCTGATATGAGAGCTATTGCCCAAGCTGACCTTATTGTAACTACACCAGAGAAGTGGGATGGGGTCAGTAGAAGTTGGCAAAACAGGAGCTATGTTCAGAAAGTTGCCATTCTCATCATAGATGAGATCCATCTGCTAGGTAAGCATCGTTTATCAATTGTTGCTGAATTTGAAAGTGTGTGCTGACAATAGACTTGTATGGAATTCTAAACATTTGGACTTATTAAATTTTAATGGATATTTCTCTTATTACCCAGGGGATGAGAGAGGCCCAGTACTGGAAGTTATTGTGTCTCGAACTAACTTCATCTCATCTCACACAGAAAAGCCTGTAAGAGTAGTTGGTTTATCCACAGCATTAGCAAATGCAAGAGACCTTGCTGACTGGCTAAATATTAATCAGGTATGTGGAAAATTTCTGAAGAAGACATTTGTAGACATTTATACATATCTGTGCTGTACATAGTAATATTTCCAAAATAATTTAAGGCTCAGCTAAAAGAGTTTATATTTCACTTTAGATGGGTCTGTTCAACTTCCGACCATCTGTACGTCCAGTTCCATTGGAGGTACACATTCAGGGCTTCCCTGGCCAGCATTACTGTCCTCGCATGGCTAGTATGAATAAACCTGCATTTCAAGGTAAAAACCAAGACATTTCATACATTGTTAAAAAAAAAGGGGGGGGAGTCTAATCATTTTTACATAGGCCATTTGAGACACATTTACAACATGTGCTACTATATGTTTTCTTGGGGTGTTCAGGGGAAATCTGTTTCTCTTGATGACCCAAAAACTATTTATTTCAAACATCAGGTATGGTGTTAACGCAGCATACATCAGAGGAATGTAAACATATTTGGAACAGAATCAGTAAACTTTGTGATTATGAAGAGAGAGATGTTCTAAAATGAAAATGTATTTTCTCTTAGGGTTCAGCACTGTAAAATCACATTTTTGTAAAAGTATTTGAGATTTAGAAAGTAGTAAAACCATTCACAGTATTAATCTGATTATTTTCTTACAGATCACTGTATGTAAGATTTTAAAAAAAAATTGTGAACAAAAGTTACAAGTCAAGCTTACCTCACATAATTCTAATTTCAAGGCAATAACCATAAAATTCAGAACTTTCCATTCGTCTAGATATGCTTCTGTTCTCAATTTTTTATTCTCAACAAAGCTGTCAGGCAGGACAGATCTAAGAAAAACCCTCATATTTTATTGAATCATGTTTTGTTTTGGTTACATAAGGAATATTTATTATATCAATTAAAAATAACCTCCAAAATAAATTTTGTAATGTGAACTGCTGCTGATTGTGAGGTGACAGTTGTGAGGTGACTTTTTAGCTGCTCTAATTAGCCTTATGACAGAAGCAAAGTATTGATTGTGGACTAGAGACCAATTTTGGCAGTTCATATTATTTACACCTCCACAGGAGTATTGTACAAAAACACTAATGAACAATAAATCTGTCTTGGGCTTTTCAGCCACACCTGTTCCTGAAGCAACAAAAATCCATTAGATGTCGAGCTTTTAAAAAAAAAAGATAGATATATTGGCATCTATAATAGTAAGACATACAAGTTATACTATGTATTTATATAATCTTACAATGATATACATAGATGTCTGTAGATGCATACACATACACAGAGAGAGAGAGAGTATTACCAGCAAATTGAGAGACAATATGTTATGCTGGGTAGTATAGCGCACTTGTTTTTCATATATTAGGGATGAATGTGTAGTACTAATTGGTAGACTGAAGATTATATAGAAAATAAATCATACATAAACATCTCAAACATACGTATAACATCATAGAGAGAGTATCTGAAGCTATACATATAAGCTGTTTGTTTACTTCTAGTAGCTCATATTATTAGAAGATCTATAGCAATTTGATTTATTGAGGATTTGCTTTTCCAACTTGTTTGACAGAGTATTGTCATGGCTGTATCAGCATTTCCATTATTATCCCCATTTCTGAGGTTATAAAAATGTACAGTAATCTGAAAATTGTCAAATGTAGATGTTTTTTTAAAAAAAAAACATGGTTGGTTTAAGTAATTCAAACTAGTTATTCAAGTGCAGAACTAATGCTCTTTTACTCCACTGTGGCTAGGTTTTGTAGCAACTATGCAATAGTTATTTTCTGGTTTAGAATTCTTGTCAATGCATAGGCACAAAATGTAAGTGAAGGATGGATTTAAATCCTCAGCACTTTTAGTTGCAATGCCATCCGTTACTAGCAATAGATGCTGAATTGGGAAATTCTGGTATCTAGCATGGATGGATTCGCTCTGAATTTTGTCTTTTCTAACAGCTATTAGGAGCCATTCTCCAGCCAAGCCTGTCCTTGTGTTTGTTTCATCCAGACGTCAGACTAGACTCACTGCCCTAGAGTTGATTGCTTTCCTGGCTACTGAGGATGATCCAAAGCAATGGCTGAAAATGGATGAAAGAGAGGTACATAAATATAATGAGTCTTAGTTGTGTTCATTTCATTTTTTCAGTATCAATTTGAAAGGAAAGTAAACCTAAAACACAGTAGTTTTCCTTGACGTTTTTTTTAAGGCCCAATCTTGAAAACAGTTGCACATATGCTTAATTTTAACCACACACTTCAGCGTTAAGCACATGCATAAATCTTTGCAGAATCAGGGCCTTATGTTGTAAGCTCTTTTACTTTTACTTATTTTATGTTAGCAGTAGTACAGTTGAGATCAGGACCTCATCATGCTAGGCATTGTACATACATATGAATTTAATGCCACCCTTGAAATTGAGTTTGCTGGTGAAATTCATTCAAAGCAAACTCTGTGAAATTCAGTACTTTGCCATTTACACGGTTGTGAATTTTCTAAAAAAAATTAAAAAATAAATAGTGATTTACACAATGCCTTAATTATTATTTTTAATTTTCATTATTATCCTTAGTTACATGTTCCATGGGACCCCTGCCTCATTCAGTGCACAGGATGGATGATGATCAGTTAATGAGTAGCCATTCAATATTTTGTTTTATCCTCATTGTTCAGTGAATGGCCCCACACCTCAATTACTGCACACTATTCAAATCCTGTTCTGAAAACAGAATTATTAATTTCCTCATGGGCTTGTCTATAGCACTTGTTATTATAGTATCCAAGTGCTTCACAAGCAAACATTAATTTAATTTATCTTCACAACACACATGTGAAACAAAGGAGTGGTATTAACCCCATTTCCCATATGGGAACTGAGGCAGAGAAATTAATTTTGAGTGCCCAATTTGAGATGCCTAAGACCTGATTTTTCAGAGTACTTAGCATTATATAGTATTGTTTATATTCAAAGCACAGTGCCCATTGACTTAAGTTATATCTGTGAGTGCTCAGCACTTCTGCAAATCAGACCCAGGGTCTTAATGTGGGCATCCAGAAAATAAGTAACATACAATTAGTTGTGCCACCTGTGAACATTTTATTTTAGTGACTTACCTAGTATCACATAGGAACTCTTTGACAGAGACAGGGATAGAATCCCATTCTCCAGGACATCATTCAACAGCCTTAGCCGTGAGACAATTCTCTCCCTGAATCCCCTCCCTACTTCATTGAATACACATCTGCCAACTTTTGCAACAAACAAGGCAGGGTCCTACAGACAACTGCCTCCTTCAGTACATAGACCTGATTCACTCCCCTGAGGGGGGTCCTCTGAAAAAAATAGTATGTGATCATGTATTTTCCACTGCATGCATCTGATGAAGTGGGTTTTAGCCCATGAAAGCTTATGCCCAAATAAATTCGTTCGTCTCTAAGGTGCCACAAGGACTCCTTGTTGTTTTTGTTGATACAGACTAACACAGCTACCAGATGTACAGTTGGGGAGAGGGTCAAATTAAGGTGCTTGACCTAGCAACCTGAATGTTCTTTTAATGTAATTTTTGTGTGTACTTTCCCTGGTTTTTAAAAAACAGAAATTTCATCATGCAGCATCATATGGACACCCACCTGCATCATCAGCAGAATTGGAACCTTTCAGTAAACTACCCAGACCTCTGCCAGTTGAGCTAACAGAGTAAATGATAATCATCAATAATAGGCTGACACCTTCTATGTGCACCTGCACTAGAGGGGATCAGACATACACTGGTCCAGTGGGTTTCACAGATATTTGCTGACAGCAGAGGAATGATGAGATTCAGGAATCTGATTTACAGACTATGGAGGAGTGTGTGCTGTAGGTGGCACAGACCCCTGTGCTTGTTCCACTCGAGCTTGATCCCCTTCTGTCTTATTCCACCAACCTGTCGCTGTCTGTGCTCCTCTTCCCAACTCCTTGTCCTGGTGTCACTCTCCTGGCCTATCCCGTCTCCATTCCTAAGGCTTCTCATCCCAGTCCTGGTTTCTTTGCCTCGATAGTCCTAGTCTTCCCCCATCACCATCTCTCTCCTCTCTATCCCCAGTCCCAATCTCCATGCTCAGCCAATCCTGATTCCCTCCTCCCATCTCCTTGTCCAAACGCTGTCCCCTCCTCTCCCAGCCACCAGTTGTTCCCCACACATACCATTTTCCTTCCCCAGTGACTCCCAGACCCAGGCTCCTCGCACAGTCTGTCTCCCCTCCCTCTTTGGCTTCTTATTTGAGTCTCCTTATCCAGCCAGTTCCCTGTCTCCCCACCAGCAACTCTTCATCTGATCTCAGTGTTCCTTCCCCTGCCAACTGGCTCCCCGTCATTCTCCCTACCCACCATTCCCTCAGTGTGGCTCCCAGTGCCTGTCTCTCACCTCAGCTTTCAGTCCCAGTTTCTTGCCCAACTAGTCCAAGTCTCCCCCACTCTCCAAATTCCTAGTCACAGTTTCTCTCTTCCACCACTCCCTTCCACTAGGCTTCTTGTCCCAGTCTACTTCTTTATCTTTCCCCAGTCTGGCTCTAGTCCTGTTTATATCAGAGTCAGGTGGCTTCCTCCTCCATGCTGCTTGGGTGCCACCAGGGAGGTCACTAATAGCACAGGATGGGCTCCCTACTCTCAGTTCCAGTGCCAGAGTCTGCCCTGGCCCAGCATAGCTGGGAGCATGGTTAGTTGCTCTGTGGTGATGGCAGATGCACAGTCTGTTTAGACTTAGGAGCTGTGAAGGGATGGAGCATGCTCAGTGAGGACAAAATCTTTGGAGATTATATCTGCTGAATTCAAAGCATGTGTCTATTCAGCAAAAGCTGTGCATGGGCTAGAGTACCCAAGCTAGTTTGAATCTAGCTAGCATGAATAACAGCAGCAGGGAAGACAGTGCAGCACAGGCATCAGCATAGGCTAGCAAGCCAAATAGGTGCCTAGGATCTATGCCAGTCTTGTACTGCCTGCACTGCTCTGTCTTCACTGCTGTTGCCCTCACTGTATTCAAGCTAGCTGGAGTTGCCCATGCGCAGCTTTTGCTGTGTAGACCTACCCACAGTCTAGTGAGCATGTGCAAAATGAGATTTTTTTCAAAGGCTTACAACATCCAAATCTGGGCTGATTTTCACTGGAACAGCGAAAGGCACCACCCTGACACAAAGGCCCCTCCCTTTCCAATTGCAAGTCACTGCCCAAACTGCAGGAGTGCTAGAGCTTCTCAAGGAAAATGTAGCCAGAACTTTTTAACATGGGCAAAACAGTATATTTTAATAACATTATTCTTTGAGATGGTTGAACCTTGTTGGCTGAAACATTCCAAAAATTTTCAGCCTGGCATGGCAAACACCTGGCATGGAAAATTTTAGTCCATATTTTTTAAGTTTGGCAACGTTATAAGCAACTGAACACGGGGTCTTATATTGGTAAGTGTTGGACAACCTTTATAGAATGTTCTACCAGCCTCACCTATAATAATTTAATAAAATTAAAGCTGAGCTAAAACAATTTCAAAAATTACCAAAAGGTCAGGTTTGCTAATCCTAAACTCCAGTAAATGTAAATGACTAATGAGAGAGCCCCCTAACATTGGAGTTCACGCCATTATCACTGGAATCAAGTTCTGCCAATCTTCACCAATTGCTCAAAATGTAATTTGGACAGAAAAATATTTTCCTGCATTTGGGAATAATTTGGTTCTGCCGGTACTGGGCAGAAAATACGAGATAGATGGTGCCATCTACGTTTCATTCCTTGGATATAATGGGAAATGGGAATCTTAACTGCCTTCTAATAAAGTAATATCTAAAACACATCTACTTTTGATACTGCTTTTCTGCAGCTGATGACTAACTCACTGAACTGCAACTTTTGTATGGTTTGTGTTACAACCTTAACTGTATTTTAGACCAGCATAACAATTCCATTTCACTAGAAGACAGTGAGCAAGACAGCAACACAAAAGGCTTAGCTCAGTGCTCCTGCACTATTTGTGCCAGCTTCCTGCCCTTTGAGGAAGCTGTGAGATTAACTGCAGTTTACACAAGAGAAAGAAGAACAAAGAAGAAATTCACTCACAAGTGGAATATGTTTTCGGCCCTAAATGGTTGGTACTGATTACCTTTGTAGTCTCCCTCTGAGTGCAGTTGGAGTCACTGTAGGCACTTGCATTAAAACATCATCTTTCATAAACAAGAGGGACCTAGTTGAAGGATTATCTAAGAAGTATCTTTGACTTTGAAACTTGCTCCTGACCCGTTGGCCTATCAGGGCCAAAATTTCTTTGCATGCTGTGCAAAGCCATCTCCTTGGCTTTTAAATAAGGGGTGGACGGGAGATTGGCAGAGTTTGGGTCTAGCTTATTATCCTTCTATTCACTGTTGGACATTTATTTGCATATTAGTTTATGGGGTAAGTGCTTGGAGCACAGAATAGCCATTTATCTATGTTTTGTTTTTAATTTTAGTAAATAAATATTGTGAATGACTGTGGGCTAGCCCTATATTTTTACATCTCACCACCAAAACACAGAAGGCAAGAGTTGTGTGTTATATGTTACAAAGAAGGTTTTGCAAAGTGTCTTGACATTGGTGATGTTCTTAAATGAGGGCAAAAATACAAACAAACTCTGTTGTGATTTATTTTTTATAATGTTGGATCAAAATATATTTTTTGAAATTGAGCAAGATTAATCTGTAGTTTTGGTCTGGTAAAAAGACATGCTGGGTTAGTCTAAAACTAATGCTTGGAGCAAAACAAATCCATCTTGTAGCACTTTTTTTTTTTTTTACCCAATTTTTGTGGGGTTTGTTTTTTTACTTGAGAATTCTGACAACTTCAAATTTAGACTGAAATCAAACCCAGATTAGTGAAATTAGGCAAAATGCTATCCAAACTGCCATAACTTTTTTCTGAGTATTAAACAAAGCTAGAACTGCCAAATGCCTAGCTAAGCCTTCCTCAAGTGTTTCACAAGTCCACCTATAAGAACAGACTACATAAAAAAAAGAAATTGTTGTCCACTGGCTGAAAGACTATCAATTTTTCATAGGCTTGGAAGGATTAGATTTTTATTGGTAATGGTTGGTAAATATCAATTTCACATCACGCCCACAAACTGCCAAAAAAAAATTTCATCAATAATAATCAAAATTTATAGTAGGCAAAGTAAGAAAAATGCTGCGTGAAAACTTACTACAGTTTGATTTAAGAATATTTACTTTGTATATTTTGACATGTGATACTACAATTCTGCCAAGCCTATTTATGCATTGCAAACCATTGTTTCTGTAGTAGCTGCTTGCCATCTAATAGTCTTATTTTCAATGAATTTGCAGTTGGTACAAGTGAAGTATCTTGTGAGATTTAACAGGAGAGTATTAAGTGGGGAAAATGTAAACTACCCATTTAAGTAAACAATTGACATCTTCAAAATTTACTCTAGACTTTAGTCGTTTTCTTTTGCCTTCAGCTGGATAGAAAATCTTATTTGTATAATATTTACTTTAAAAAATACAACAGCACTCTCAGAAAACTCCTGGATTAGTTTTGTTTACTGATGTCATTGGTGCTGCTACATCAGAGCTAAATACTGGGCTCCATTTGCCAGTCAATAAACCCCATAAGACTGCTTAAACTGGCTCCACACCAGTCTGACCAGTTGCAGGGCTCTCTTGCCTGAAATGCAAGGGAGACAGTGAGAATCCATGCCTGTTCCACGGACAGGAAGCAGTGAGAGCCTCACCTCCATTACTGGCTGATGCCCCTCTGTTCACCTAACAATGGGTCCATAGAAATTGGCTGCACTCAATCTGGCAAGCTTCTTTTGAATGGAGAAGGTGGGGGTGGAGGCGGTGTCAGGATCGGGTTCTTCATCTTTGTGAGGCAGACAGAAGTACACATTTGTTTTCCGGATCTATGGCTGCAACACACTGTGTAAGAGCTAGGTATTATTAATTGTTGGTGATGAGGGGGTAGGCCAGAATGGCCCACTGGGAGATCAAAGCCTCCTTCTCACTCTGCCCTCCTTGGATAGCCATGGGATGATACACTGCCTAGCTAACAGCTCTGGTTTGTAGCTGTCAGCCAGGAGTGAATTGTTCAAGCTGATGGCCCATTCGCTCCTTTTAACTTCATAGGAGGCAAACCCACCTTTGAGATTTTGAAAGAGATGCTGTCACCTCAAGGTCCCAATTTATCATATACAGCAGCAGTAGGACTTAGTGGCACCATGGATTGTTACCCAAGGAGGAGGTGGGGTTAGGTAAGTGCCTGGGGGATGGAGGGAAGGCATGGGGAAGGGAGCAACCCTTTCCCCCCTCTTCCAAATTGTACTCATCTCTGTGGAGGTGTAGCAGTGCTGCTGTTTCCATACAGCAGAAATGATTAGAATCAATTTGTATCCCTTAATTTTGTTAGCTCTTCTTTTCTTTTCCTTTTCTGTGATGTTTGTAGTGGTTTTTGTCTTATGGACAAAATAGAAAATTAAAACTAATTAAGAAAGTGGCACATATTATTATTGAGCTACGATATAATTAGATAGTACTTACCCAGCAAACGAAAGTGAATTTAATATTTTCTAGGATTTAATCCTGCTCCCCTCCCCTTGCCAGATTTTTTAATTTCTTCTCATATTTAAACATAATGGGGAACAAACCAACTACCAATGTACACCATTTGAACTACAACCACATTTTAATGTCTTGCATTTTGTTAAGATTATTCATTATGAAACCTCTAGATACAACTAAGTTCCCAAACACAAACATACCTTCTGTAAGTCATGATCTTTAATAATATTCATACAGGGCCACATCCAACTCCCACGTAGGTCAGTAGAAAGACTCCTCCTGTTGATTTCAATGGGAATTCGATCAGACCCATAATGACCTCTGTATTCCTAAAGAGAGAAACTGTGTGTGAGAGATAATTGTATTTATATTGCGTGTGTGAGATAATTATGTGTATGTATATTGGGGGGGGGGACAATATATATATAATATAATATGGAAAAAAATAGGAGAGAGAAAAGGCCATTTGGCTTTTCTACCTCTCACCCTTAAATCAAAAAATCTATCCTCATAGACTCATAGATTTTAAGGTCAGAAGGGACCATCATAATCATCTAGTCTCACCTCCTGCACATTACAAGCCCCAGAACCTCATCCACCCACTCCTGTGACAGACCCCTAACCGCTGGCTGAGTTATTGAAGCCCTCAAATCATGGTTTAAGGACTCCAAGTTACAAAGAATCCACCATTTACACTCATTTAAACCTGCAAGTGACCCATGCCTCATGCTGCAGAGGACGACAAAAAACCTCCTGTCTTATTGTTTTGAAGTGATGTTATGCTATAAAATGGGTAGAGAAATCTTGGACAAGCATATCGCTGCCTTTTAAATATTTTAGTGCTAAATGTGTAATTTTATTAATGTATCTCAATTATGGTAAATGCATATACTTGAAAGCACTTTCCATGGTTAATCTTGTCAGGGATTTTTGGTGTGAGGGGGAGGAGGTTTTGTTTTGTTTTGTTTTGTTGGCGGGGTTTTGGGGGGGGTAGGAGGGGTTGTTTCTGTTTTGGAATACCAGCACATATGAATACCTGGTCCAAAATAATAAAAAGAGAACTTGATTGTGTGTCTTTAGCAATTATCAAGAATGATCTCTAAATGTTTCTTTTGTTATTGAAGTTTAACTTCCTTCTACAAGATGTTGTTTTTATGACACAAAAGTGTGTCATAAAAAATTAACATTTAGGTATAACAAGGAGATGTTTTTATTTCATTTAACATCTGTAGCAGATGTGAAATATGTAATTATTTTTGTAAAAGACTTCATAACTTTCACGATTCTTTTGTTTGGCACATCTTTCTTTTATTGGGCATTTTAGACAATTGATAAGCATTATTCAGTGGCATATGGTCTGAGTCTGACGTGCTTTGAAAAGAGTACAGAGTACTAATAATGAGGATTCTGTGAAAATGGGAAAACCAGCACAACAGATATGCTTTGAGAAAGTATGGGTTTTTAGCATCTTGAAACAATATATCACACTCAAAGGGACAGAATTGGGCTGCACAATCTGTTAGCTCATTCTTGTCCAATCTGGTCTCCTCCTTTCTTTTGGAGCCAGCATTGTCATCAACTTGCTGAATTATACTCTGACTGGAATGTATTTCAGGCACAGAGTAATGTATCTACTTAAATGGAATCCTATCTTTCTACAAAAGCTTTTTAAGTATAATAAATTTTAAAATATAAAAAACAGTTCTATTAGCTTAAAGTAAATGGTTCAACAGTTTACATATGTGCAGGCACAGAGAAAATGACTACTTACTAGTTTCAAAAAAATCTAGCGAGTTTAGAGAAAAGTTTATTTCTGCCATTTATAACCTTTCTTTTTTTTTTTTTTTTTTTTTTTTGGTATTAATTAATATTTTGCAATGATTACAGACTCCAGTTCAGATTTCAGAGGTGTTTATTAACAGCTAGCTTCTTAATCAAGCTACAGTATGGGGAAGAATGGGAGGGTTTTGTTCATATTTTAAAAATCTATGCAAGTTAGCCCAGGTTACCCAGCATGAGCCCAATTTTGCTCTCATTGGAATCCAGAGAAAAATTCCCCTTGACTTCAGTTGGGGCAGGTTTTAGCCCTAAATTAGTTTAATATTAATTTATGTTAATGTGTGTATATATACACATACCCTAATTTCAATAAAATGTACAGTGTCTTATAGCCATGTTGCTGTATTTAGATTGTTCCTTTTTCTATATCAGAGTTTAAGAAGAAATGTATTACTTTTTTAAACTTTTTAAGAAGGATGATTACATTTATGTTCACTCTACATTTTACTATATATTTGATGTAGAAACTTTGATGCATCTCACAGTATGTCATGTTGGCGTTAGTGTATTTTTTTTGACTGAGTAAAAATTATTAAATGTACCTAATATTTATCTTATTATGTAGAGATATTTAATACTTTTGCAATAAATAGGCATACGGAAAGGAGTTCTGCTTTAAAATAAATTGTCATCAGAATTTTAAGCCCTGAATTGTGCCTATGGGTAGAAATAGTTTTGTTTATTGTATTGATTTATGTAAAAGTAAGGGGGTCAGCTAGAAGTGACTAGGATTCCCTGCTGCTAGAATGACAGGATAGTAGTGCGTGTGCCAGCTCTCCTGCTAAGGGTTCTTTAGTTTTCCTGTGGTAAATTACACTGCTTTGCAGGTATGACTAACATCACCACAGGACACTGCTGTAATACAAGTCAGGAGAAGAAAAAAATAACCACCGCAGATTGCAAAAAGGAAGAATAACTCCTCTGAATAAATTCCCAGCGGTGTGAATTTGGACTATTTTATGCTGGGAAGTACATGACCAAAAGGAATAGCACAGGTTCTCAGCTGAAAATAACTAATATTGTAAAACTGTTATTGCTGAAGAAATATTCTGATTGGGTGTGTTAGCCATTTGGCTAACAGGTGTAGACATTATAATCAGCCAATTTAATCCCTGTTCTTCATGGAAGAAAAAGATGCCCACATTCTGTATTAACATGGTATCATAATATAATGTTCATATTAACTATGAAATATATGTCATTAGACTAATAAAAGAAAATAAATCAGTCCAAAGCACATCGTTATTATGAGATAATTGGTACTAGGAACCAAAATGTTAACGATATTTTAGTACATTTTGGATTCTCTATTACTTCCATCATTGCTAAAGTAACTAACACTTCAACCAAAACTCCTTTAAAATTATTTGAAATGCTTTGCTCTGCTTCCCAAACTAGATTGCCTAAGTAGGTAAAATATATCAATATTCTATAAAGTGTATTTTTATTCTCAGGCCTTTGTAAAACTTATTTTTTTAAAGTGATGTGTTTTCTATCACATTAGGAGGAGTCTGTGGAACTACATTTTATGTGTTTGCTAGATATCCAAATAATTTTTATTTACCTTAAGAATATAATAAAGATAAATCCCAGAAAACAGTTTTCAACAAAATTAATGTTCTGAGCATCAGAAACAGAACATTTGAAAGGCTTTGCAGCAGTGATTATTAATGTAAAGTATTTTAAATTATGTAGATATTTGTTATTAATTTTCTCAATCTTGTATTGTATTGTTTCACTGATCCTTTGTTTTGTTTGTTTGTAGAGCTAGACACTAACTGGCTGTGCCATTTAGTGTTTACAATTAACAATGTTACCATGATTTGTGGTATAATATTGTCGATGGTACTCACGGTGTCATCAAGAAACCATTGACTAGTGACTGGGTTTAAAAGCCACTGGCTGTAATTGTATTAAAACAACACGAAACAATAAATAGCATTAGCAATAAAATAATAGAACAAATATTTAGAGACAAATCAATAAGCATTTTGGACCAGAACGTGAAGCCTTTTCTTATATTGATGAGCTGTTACTAATAGGAGTAATCCCAATGAAGTAATTAGTATGTAATTAGTCATCTAGGCAAGTAAGGGATTCACAGTCTAGCATGAGAAGTTAATGGAATCATAAGCAGTAAGCAGCATGAATTTGTATACAATAAATCTGTCCAGAGAAACCTGATTTTTTTTTCTAAAATTGCAAAATCGTTGAATAAAAGAAAAGTAGTAGTTGCAGTGTGCATGGATTTACTGTAGGATTTGGTACTATAAACTACAAAATCATATTTGAAATATTATTGAATTGGATTGGATAGGAACATACGAATTGGAATTGAAAATGGCTAATATAGCTAAATAAATGGTGTAAATAATTTATTGAGTTGAGGGAACATGTCTAAGTGGGTTACTTAGAATCTGGGTTAGACCCAGTTTTATTTTCATCATAATTAATGTTCTGGAAGAGGAAGTAAGCTACACCCGTCAGTACAAAGCTTGAACAGTTGTCTTTTTGATACTGGCACTTACAATTGAAAACTGTGCCAGGCAGACAGGGCACATACCAGGCAGACCAGGATACTTTCAGCATTCAAATTGCCCAATGCCAGGTTGCTCCTGAACTTACTATTAATTCATTTTGTTTTTAAAATTAGATAATGTATATATTACATTAATAAAACGGCTATAAAACTCTATTAACTTTAATTATTTCTCTCCCCCGTCCTTCATGTGTTGCTTGGTTTTTTTAAACTGTAAACTGTGCAGGGCAGGAACTGTGTGTCTGTGTGGATATAGACAATGCATAGCACATTGTGGTTGCAGATAGAAAACAGATAACTTATTAATAACAAGAACCCTAAAATATTAAAAACTTCTCAGAAGAATATTTAGTACTGTTCTAAATCATGTAACCATCCTCTATTGCAGATGAACGATGTTATAGTGACAGTAAGAGATTCTAATCTGAAGCTGACTCTTGCATTTGGAATAGGCATGCACCATGCTGGGCTACATGAGAGAGACAGAAAAACTGTGGAAGAACTGTTTGTGAATTGCAAAATCCAGGTTAATTTTTGTTTTTAGTAATACCAAAATGAGATTTTTATGCAGTTTTAAAAGTTCTCTTTGTTACATTAATTTTTCTTTCTGTTTTAGGTTCTTATTGCCACAAGCACATTAGCCTGGGGTGTAAATTTTCCAGCTCATTTAGTAATTGTTAAGGGAACAGAATTTTACGATGGAAAAACAAGGCGTTATGTGGATTATCCCATTACAGGTATTCACGTTAATCTTACAAATACCTAGTTGCTGAAATGCATTTCAAGCATATGCAAATATGAACTTGAATAATTTATAGTTTTAGGAACTGAACCTTTAAAAATCTATAATAGACACATGTTGGAATAGATTATTTGTTGTATTTTTGTTGTATAAATGTGACTCATGAGAGAACTATTCAATGTTTTTCATATATTCGTTTTTCCTTTTTTGGAAACCTTTCTCTTGCAAAACTACTGAGTTGGTATCATCCTAAGAGGCCATTAAAAAAAAAAAAAACTAAAAGCAAAAGACAGTTTGAACACGTACAGTACATTTTGAAGGAACGCTGTAAAATCAAATTTGGCCCGCAAATAAATTATATAAAATAAGTTCTTAAAAAAACATGTGAAAAGTAAATTGTTTCCATGAGTTTATTTTGTTATTATCCACTAGAAAAAGATTTTTAAACAACTATACATTCCTCTACACTAAGTGTTTGCAGTCGAAACATTGCAGCACTCTTAATGGATGAGACTCTGAAATTCCAATCTAATCTTGACTATAAGAAAACTAATATAAGTTTATTGGCCAAACTGAATGAAGCTAAAAAGTAAAGAAAAGCATAAATAGTGAAAGCTGAATAAACTGTATTTTAACTTCAGTTTTGATATAGAAATTCTAATTTTATTTCATGTCTGCCTCCAGTCCACCCAAATTTAGATAAACTGTGTTGCAACCATTTTAGAAAACTCCAGAGAAGTAAGACAGGAACAACTTTGAAAAGTTCAGACAAGGGAGAATATTAATTTGAATGGTACTAAGCCAGGACTAGCTAAAATTATTACAGGTTTCCTGGCTCATTTTATCTGTTACACTCAAGAAAGATAGTTTGATTTTAAACTGTCTGAAGCTTGGCCAGAAAAAGTGTGTTCCTAGGAATCTGAATGTTCTTTGTAACATAGTTAGAGATTGATTGCTTTTAACCAACCAGTGTCCCTTTGATAGAACACAGTTGGAACTCAATACATTATAGAGGATGCCCATCCAACTAGTCCATCATAGAGCTTAATTTAGTGTGAATGCCCTACACTCTTATTCAGGAAACTTTGGATCAATTTCCAGTCCAAGTCTCTTGCTTCTGAGTTCTGGCATGACCTGGGAGTATAGCCATCGCAGCACGCTTAACACTTTTGAGAGTCCTTTGTATCGTTCTTTGGCTGCTCTAACGATAGTACTAACTGTCTCTGGATAAGGACACATCTAGCCCCTCCTCAGTTGTAAGAATAGTGATACTTGTCTTTAATACTGGTCATGAAGAATGAGCAGGAAAGAACCCAATTTGACAGTCTGCAGGACTGAAAGTTAGAAAACCCTTTTTTAAAAGTAAATAAATAAATTGAACAAAATCAATATGGAATCAGTGAGGCACAATAAACACAGAGCCCCACTATGCTTTTTTTATAGACTTGCCTTTCAGAGTATAGCTGCACACTTAAGTGTATTGTGTGTGGATTCTTGAATAGGCTTTGGGTATTGTGGGTCTGTTGATCCTTGAATAAGCTTTCAAGGGAAATGTCACATTCTGTACAGTAGCATTTTCCCCCTATTTTTGTAGATTTAATTTTGCTGTCTGTAATTTCACAGAAAATTATGGTATTGGAAAAGGCTAGTTTTAAATAGATCTAATAATGCTTTCACATGGTCTGGTTTGAAAAGGTATTTTTTGTTGTTGTTTTAACTTTCTATAAAATAGTGTTCAGGGTATTTGAAAGTTGTGAGGAAAAGGGATTTTAGTTTTGCCGATCAGCAGTTTGATGAGCAGTGTGTTCTTTTTGCACTTAACGCAAATTATCATATGTCCCTGGTCTTGTCTGCAATACAGGTTTTGTCTACACTGCAAAGAAAAACCTGCATCACTGAGTCTTAGAGCCCAGGTCAATTGACTTGGGCTCACGGGGCTTGGGCTGCAGGGCTAAAAATGACAGTGTAGATATTCAGGATCAGTTTGGAGCCTGGACTCTAAGACCCTCTTCCCTTGCAGGCTTTCGTAGCATTGGCTCCTGCCCAAGCCTGAACGGCGGCACTACTGTTTTTAGCCCCACAGCCCAAGCCCTGTGAGCCCAAGTCAGCTGATCTTTTCCTCTGAGATTTGGTGCAGTGGGTTTTTTCTTTGCATTGTAGACATATCCACAGAGACTTTGCTGGCATAGCTTTGCCAGCAGAGCCCCTTAAGGAGATTGAGCGTATTCTATCAGAAGGAGGTTTTTTCTACCCGCATAGCAACACCACCTCCATCAGTTACATTATGTATGCTGACAAAAGCACTCTGATGTCTGCATAGTTGCATCTACACCAGCAGCTATGTCAGCTGAGTTCACACTCTTAGCCAGCCGCTATAGTTATGCCAGCAAAACTTTGTAGTGTAGACCAACCCCGTCTCACTTTCAGTTCTGCCCCTAGGTATGCCTGTTTAACTTCTGTTTAAAATCTAATAGGAGTGTAGAACAAGTTCAGATGTGGTATAAACTGATTCATTTCCATTAAAATTACCTGCCTGTTCTAGGGCTGAATTTCGTGCCTAGTGTACAAGTCAGGGCAGAATGAGGTCCTTCAATTACTTGCACATAGGCCAGTAGTTTGAAAATAATAGCAGAGCCTAAGTTCCTAAGTTCACATCTGAATTTAAGCATGGTTGGAGAGAGTACAAATCTGAGGTTTTGGGGTGGGCCAATCTCTGATACAAGACATTCACTCAGCCAGTTGGATTGCTTTTGACATTTCAATAGTTTAATCCAAGCAGTGTATAGTCAGTAAAGAAAATGTTGGGTTTGTCTAGCTATACAGTGGATATTGGCAAAAATCATTTCCTGATGCCTTTTGGTAAATCCATTTCATATGCATTATCGTACACTATTTTAATGCACTATCAAATAGCAGGAAATATTTCATCATTCTCCCTTGTAGGCATCTATTCATAAATACCATTTGGGGATCCATTTCATTTTATAGTTGAACATCAGTCTTAATTTAACAATGAACAAACTGCATAAAGATTATTGTTGTTGTTTATATAGCTCATAGAGAATACAGAACAGAAAATATAAAAAAGTTAAAAGGTAAACAGTAATTCATGCTTGAAAACTATTTTCTGGTTTCATTTATATTATTCATATTGAGGTACAAGCTAAAGGCCCCAAACAAAGCTCAAGGCTCTATTGGGTGTGGTGTAATACCACCAGTAAAACAAAATCAGTGCTTGCTCTTGAGAACTCGCAATCTTAGCTAGTAAGGCAACACAAACAAATGGATAAACAGACATACAGGGTGGGGTGCGGGACCAGGTAACAACAAAGACAGATGTGTTTGTATAATTTGGTAACCTTAATGCTCATAGTAGTCACAACTGGGCTGTCAGCCCAATCTGTATCAGCCCAACGGTGTGTTTTATAGACATCACAACAGAATGGATTTTAAGGAGGGATTTGAGTCTTTTCATTTGAATGTTACTGTACCTGCTTAAATTCTTATCATAGGGGGAGCTAGTTGTGACCCCTGTATTTAGGTTGTCTAACACTTTCCATTATGAAGGATTCTTGTGACCTTTTCTTTAAGAAACAGCAACATCTCTATTGTTTGCAGTTCTTTGATACACCTCAGGAAGAAACACCTCAACTGATAGAAGATGCCTTTTCTTTTCCTGTGAAATTCCATTCAGATCTAGCTGAGTTGTAAATTGTTAAAAATCACAATGTCCCTTCTCTCACTTGCATTCCTCAGAACATTTTTGGCAGCCTGACAAAACTACTGAATGTTCTAAAAATCCCACCACTTGCCAGCGCCAACGCACCAGCAGTAGAAGAAGACACTGCACTGGCAATGCGGGGGAGCTACCAGAGCAGCTGTAGTAGGAGCATGGGGCGGGGGAAAGCCAGAATGGGCTTTCCTGACCGTCTCTTTCTCCCCCACCAACCTAGCATATTTCCCTAGTGTTCTATTTCCCAGCATGGGGTCAGGTATTCCTCCAACTTCCAGAATGAGGACAGAGAGAGAGTGATCATTGAACTGGGCTCACCTGTAAGAACCAGGGATCCACTGTCATAGGCCCCCCACCCCCACCTTTGGACATGGAGCAAGAACACCCTCCACTCCTGGGGAGAGGGGAGAAGCAACAGAGAGAACAAAACCAGGCTCTCTTCCATAATGTTCCCCACCATACCTATTATTTAGCCCCAGCACTCCATCTATCATGTGGGGCCCCACAAGAGGCAGGAGCTATCACCTCCTGGCAGTGGAAGAGACAGATCTACCAGGTACTTACCTGGCCCCATACATTATCATAATATCATAGAGCTTCACAATCTTTAATATGTTTATCCATACAACACCCCTGTGAAGTTGGGAAGTGCTTTTATCTCTGTCTTACAGATGGGTAACTGAGGCACAGAGAAGCTAAGTGACTTGGCCCAGGTCACACACAGAGTCTGCAGCAGAGCAGGGAATTAAACCCAGATGTCCCTATGCCAGGCTAGCACCCTAGCCACTGACCTTCACTATGTGGGAGGCTCCTCTGAGCATCCTTTAGACCAGTATGTGGCACCATTCCCCTATTCTGGCATGCTAATGAAGCTCAATTGATAGACGTCTGTAGTTGTTCCCACAACTCTGGAAAATTATATTTAAAAAAATGTTAACAAAGCATTTGCAAAGTCAAACACTAGAAAATTAGGAGCTGCTAAATCTGTGGTTGCCCATGAGTCCTTAATTGAGCCCTCTTGTGCAAATGCATTATGGTCTTTGATGCATCTGATGAAGTGGGTTTTAGCCCACGAAAGCTTATGTCCAAATAAATTTGTAAGTCTCTAAAGTGCCACAAGGACTCCTCGTTATTCTTTACCATAATTTTTCATGTGTAATTATTATTTGTATTTGAGGCCCCAGTAAGGTTTGGGGTTGCATTGTGGTTGGTGCAGTGCAAACACTTAGAAACACATAGTCCCTGCCAAAAAGAATTTTCAGTCTGATTTTAGACAAGATTTAGCCAGTGGGAGTAACAAACAAGGAAGGGTAAATGAGGTTATAGAGAAACAATATATCCTATGCTGTAAATTGTATCGAAATAAATGTATTTATCATCTGTTTTGTAGATGTACTTCAGATGATGGGACGTGCTGGTAGACCACAGTTTGATGACCAAGGCAAAGCTGTGATTTTAGTCCATGATATTAAGAAAGACTTCTACAAAAAGTTTCTTTATGAACCTTTTCCAGTAGAATCAAGGTAAAGTTTGACAGGAAAGAAAACAGATAAAAGTGCATACAGCAAATGTGAAGTAGATGAAAGTGAAGTGGGACATAGATGCACCAAAATATTGGGACCTCTAAACGCAGTAGTCCTTCCATGTGTTTAGTGCATCCCTAGATAAATGTTATTCTGCTTCTGGGTGCTTCCTCAGGCTGTTTTGAAAGCGAATTTAGAATAATTATTTATGCTCCCGACAACTCCAACAGAAAATTTGGTCACAAAAGTACTTAGTAGGGAGAAAAAAATCAGATAAACTTTAAGTACTTTTCGCATGGGATTTTCAAACTATTCTAGACCTATTAAAAGATATAGAGATATCAAGCTCAAAGGGAAATGTATCTTGTAAACAATTGCTAATACTTCTTTCAAGGTGGGAGCTGCAAAATTTTTGAAAAATAGGAAAACAAAGAAATATTTCGGATTCTCTCCTAACCTCACTAGTTAATCCATGATCTATCATTTGTTAGTCAATTCAATGCAAGTACATATAACGGTAGCTAGTATAATCCCCTCTATCATAGACAATCATGTACCCTTTTTTTTCTTAAGGAACAACTAGGGTTTATAAACCTCTTTAACCAATCAGATGTTACCTACAGATGTGCTTTGTTTCAAATACTTATGCTTAGTGTTTGTCACACTAGAAAAAATGCATAGAAAAGTATATTATCAGTAGAAACAAAAAAAACCTGAAGGAAGTCTTCAGTATGATGTAATTCTAGACAAAAAACGGGGTATTAAAATGCAAATTTTTTACCCAGACCATATTATTTTGGCAATAAACCAGGCAGCCTTTCTATCTGATTCCTAAGAAGTATCTCTAAAAATAGAAACATTCTCTTAATCAAATACACAAATGATCATCCTGATTTTTTCATTGAAATATTATTGAAATGTTCATTATGTTATTTAATATAAACAGATAATATGCTGATAAATTTTGAGACAAAGACTTAGAGATTGACCTTAATCTTATAAATCTCTGATTACTTGAGACACATCTTGGTTTCTGGTTATGATCATCAAAGGCTTTTGAGCTAGAGGCTCTCTGGTATAAAAGAGAGGTTGCCATTGGCATGTGTTTTTTTCCGAAGGTTCCTAGCTTTGGGACTCCTTCCCTCCTTTTGTATACCAAAAGGTTGTATTATATGTTATTCCCTTTTGGTTGCATTTACCGTTATATTTTCAGTAAACATTTTAAAAATAAATTGATATTTCCATGGCACAATTACAGGAATAGCTGCACTTCTGTCCCCGTCTGGTCTCTCTAAGCACTCCACCTCAGATGTCAGGCTTTGTCTTGACCTCTCCTAAGTTGGAATTCCAAGCCAGCACTCCCTATCTTAGATCATGCCCTATACTACAGTACTCAGTAGGAGTATCTACACTGCATTGTAAACCTGAGCCTGTGGAATGCAGGTGTGTGGACTTGGTGTTTCTAAGCCCATGATTGAGCATCCATACTGCACTGTACACCTGGGTTTACAGTTGCTGGGCCTGGGTTTCACAGTTGTGCTAACATGTCCATCTTGTACTATGCAGACCTTCTGACTTGGGCCTGCAGTTTGACCTGCATCCATATGCAAAATAACAGGGCTTAAGCCCAAGTGACAGCGGGACTCTGTCTCTGATCCATCCCCTTAGCAGGGTCCTAGGATCTGGGTCCTGAGTTCCTGCTGACCTAACTCAGAATGATTTTTGTGTGTATACAGAAGGGAGACCTGGGTTCAACCTAAGTGAGAACTCGAGCTTAGTGTGCAGTGTAGACATACCCAGTGTATCAACCATGTTTATCCAGCAGGTCCAACTGAGTTCAGACATCTGTGGTTCTTCCCTTTGGGAGTCTATAGTCAGTGATGTACAGTTACAAAACAGCCTTTATAAAACCAAAGTATTGTTTATTTTAACAGTAGGAGCAAAATATTTTGAAGAAAATAATTTTAAAGCAGTAAACAGATTACAAATATCGTCTCACCTAAAGGTTTACTATCCCCAGATGGTAATGTAGGCAGGCCTAACTTCTTCAGACCCCGGAACCAGGTGCCTGTGTTTCTGGCTGGCTACCCCAAACAACTCCTCCCTCGCTTGAGAGAGAGAGAGATCCTAAAGGGCTGTAACTCAATTAGTTGACAATTAAATCCAAAACGCAGTACTCTTAAACTGCCAACATTCTTTTTTTCTGCTGCATTCCTGGGCTTTACCCCTTCCGGCCAAAATTAGTTTTGCAGGTTGGCTCCAGGGAAAGTAAAATCTTCAAACCTTAACATTTGGACATTGTCTCTTAACAATCCTCAAGTGTTTGCTTCAGGGATTGCTTATCTTGAGCCATTATTTCCATGTCTGCTTGTTTTTCCTTACCGCCCACTATTAAACTAAACCCATATATTCATACAGTAAACATCCCAACAACAAGGTAAACATGCAGTATGCATAAATGATTCCAGACAGCTACAATTCCATCCCATTCGAAACATGTCCTAAGAGTACTGCGTTTTGGATTTAATTCTCAACTAATTGAGTTACAGCCTTTAGCATGCACAAGTTGCATCCTATTAGCATGAGATGGTTGCTCTAACCTGTAATGATGATTGTGACATTACGAGAACATTTCCCACCCCATCCCCGTGGGAAAAAAAATATTTTTAGATTAAAAATTTTAAACTCTCTTTAAAAAGGTGTTTTTGCTTTTTATAGACAAGGGTTGTGTGTGTTGGTTATGCACAACTCCACAAAATACAATTTTTGTCCTTTGTAAAGTTAACAGATGCCTTTTTCCATTGTGTCCTTTAGTTTGTTGGAAGTGCTCTCTGATCACTTGAATGCTGAAATTGCTGCTGGAACTATTACTTCCAAGCAGGATGCGATGGATTACATCACCTGGACTTACTTCTTCCGTCGTCTTATCATGAACCCTAGGTGAGTGTAAAATGAAAAAGTAATGTAACTAAGTTTCCATTGTTTATAATTAGAGTCCAGAATACTCAGCATGTCTGACAATCAGGCTAATACAGACTCAGTCCTAGGAAAGAAAGGCACATGCAAATGGTTCACAACATTTCTCAAAATATGAAAACATCTGTTGGTAGATAACTTAGACTTTACATTTCAGTAACAATTAAAAAGTCATATTATTAAGAGGGCCTAATCAAAATTGCTAACCGTATCCCTAAATTAAAAGTCCAGCTGGTCAAATTGCTTTATATATTTCTCTTTATGGTTTTAATAGTGTTTTTAGTGATCACAGTGACATGTTATGCACAGCTTCCTATCGACAATCTATCATCAGCTGAATTGCTTAATCATCGATGGAATAGCTATCAGCTGTTTCTATGTGATGTTTACCATCTTTAGAAGAGATTGGGAAAGATGTAGTTGACCATTATTGTCATCTTTCCTTGCTCCAGCTGGTATGCAAACCATTGTGAGCTGTTCTAACCAGGTTGCTCCCCCTTTGCTTCAACATTGTTTTGAATATATGTTCACCAACCAAAATATGTAGAGAACAAAGGATTTGCCATTTCATAAATACCATCTGACTGACGCAGGATCATAATGCTCACGTAACCACATAGCAAATTCCATAGCACTTGGCAGCATTTTTAATTTGAGTTCCTTATAAGCAGTTGTGAGTGCTAAATTCACAAGTAGAAATAGTCAAATAACAAGTTGCCTTAACTTCAAGTTTAGTTCTTCATTAGTTCTATATTCTCCATCTAGGCCTTCACCCTGAATCTTTCTTAAGCAACCTTTGCAAGTGCATTTTGAAAATGGAAAATACAGAAAGTCTTTTCTTGTATGAGTTTGTTTTTGTGCTTATTAAGGCTACTGAGAGAAACCAGGTTGTGGATTTGCATGCACAAATGCTAATTCAGTGTAATGAGTAATCATAGGAGAACTTTATAAAGAAATGAATTCTAATACTGGATTTTCATGTTTAAATGATTTAATTAGTGGATCTAATTTGGCAAGTTTTCTGTCCAGCAGTGTCAAGCTCCAGTGTAAGTCTCCTTTGTAGAGAGGTTTCTTGAATACAAAATAGATTACATAGGTAGATATAGATACAATACAGTTATTATTTGACTAATGTGTAAACTGTCTAGGTTATACAAAACGTTCCTTACCTGAGGTTAATGTTTACTGATGCCCCTTACTTCTGAAGCATTTTTCTAATGATGGTACATAATATGAAAACGTACATTTCAAGTTATAACTCAACATTAATTTTTAAGGACAAATTGCTGCTTTGAGCCAGAATCCCTGAATAATCTTGGCCAGGAGAGCAGCACATGTGATAAATGGAATGCAAAGTTTTCTCAACAGGTGCTGAGGGAGAAAGTGAATAAATCTGACCTGGAGTTCTCTGTGTGTAGTGGTGGTGTGGGTGGGAGACAGTCAAGTGGATGCAGAAGGGGAAGGGATAGGGATACTTACAGAATGGTTTTGTGGGGGAGATTAGGATCTGATTGTATGGGGAACACAGAATGATGTGGAGATGTGAGGCAGATAGTCCAGAGTCTTAAAAGGGTAGATCCGCTGAGCTGGTGAGGGCCACTTCAGAGTGAAGTCTGGTAGGCGTTGCTAATGTGGATGATGGGACAGCAGATTATGAAATAGGAGTCCTGCATCAGTTTGTGTGAGTGCCACACATGGAACAATACAGACGCAAGTTGAAGCCATCAGCAGCCTGCTTCTTATTTCCTCTCTCCTCCACCTGCATTTATGCACACAGTGTTCTTTCTAGATTCAGAGAGGCCTCAGAGAAGGGGCAGGGCAGGGCTAGGGTGTTCAGTTTTGTGCGATTAGAAAGTTAGCCTAGTCAGGCTAGTCAGTATTTCATTGAGAAGCACCTAAGGAAAACTCAGGTGCTTCAGGAGGAGGATTCCAGATTCATTCAAAACCACGCTTTTCCTTCTAAGCTAATTCCCAGTATAGTAATGGAGAGTACTGTGCCATAGAGGAGCTTCATTTTTTGAATGACATAAAACCAAGGTCCTAACCACTTGTAGTCCTTAAGGATCTAATATCTCCTTTCACACTAGTAGAAGTGTTCTGGCTATATTCCAGTTTTGATGCTTACAGTTTGTCCACGGTGTCTGAATTCCCCCTGCAGTTTCAGTTGGCTATATAATTCTTCTTCACTTCTGGCCCTAAGCTGTTTTGTAGCCTTCCTCTCCACTGTGAAACAGCTAATGCTTTTCATCCAACATGTGTTTGCATGGTGGTGAGTGAAGTAATTCCTGCATGCATGATTTGTAGAGTGTTTTGTGATTCTTTGGGTTGAAAGGTATTGTATAAATGTACAGTGATGTCATGTTTCCAAATGAACAGACTTAGATAGTATGTAATAGACTTAAATTCTCATTTATTTTATTGCCTATTATGTGCTACTGCTGTATAAACAAATTTAGAATCCGTCAAACTACACCTGCAAAGTCCAATAATAAAAAGTCATTAGTCTTATTGTAAACTCATGACTATGTAAACCATATTAATTTGATTTTTACCTTTTCTGAGAGAGAAATTAAGATCAAAACAAGTTTTCATTTTAAGTATCCAGGTATCTGATATAGTTTAACCTCTCTCTTTCCGTTGCTGAATAGCAATAAAAAGTTCATCACAATTTTCAAAATGTTAAAATAAATCCCAAAAAATGACCTCAGAACTTTTCATTCTTATTCTAAATTTGTGGGGCACCATATCAGACTTTAACATCTCAATACTTTAGAATGCATAAAATAGATATAAGAAAATGTTTCTGCAACAAATTTTAAATAATCTGTCATACCTTCTATATTAATATGTTTAAGTTATGGCATTGCAAATATGTAAATATTACATTATTTACTTTTACTGAGTTATTTTAGTTTCCCTGGTCTGTTGAATTGTTGAATCCATCTGTCCTGTTATCTGTAAGCAGGGTTCCTAACTTTATTGATAAAAAGAGTAATTGAGCCCATGATTAGGAGGGTGGGGATGTTGGCAGCTGGTATTGTTCAGGGGATGCTGAATAGTAGCCACTTTGTTAACTAGACCATGAATAGGCCTTGATGTATAAATGAGAGGGGCAGTCCGAATGAATACATCACAACATGCCAAGTTTCCAGTCCATTGTTTATTTTACTAAGAGCCAGTCATTTTTAAATATTCTAGGGATTTGAAATTTGTGTTTTGAGTTAAAGCTTTTATCTTGATTGCAAGCAGGTACTGTGCCATGCCACAAGGTGCTTCCACATCAATCTTTATTTATAAGGCTGTGGCCAAAGAGAATGAGACTGGCCAAGAATTCTGTTCTGTGGGAAAAAAAAAAAAAAAAAGTGAGATTAGCCTATCACAGCTGGCAGGTTGGAGACCTAGATAAAGACCACATCTCATCAGTAAGGAAAAGAGATCCTTGGCTTTGGGTGAAATTAATAGACTCTGTCCATTCTATTAACCTTGTGAAAGGATAGACTTCATTAGTCCAACTTTTTCTTCAAAAGGGAGACACCATTTGAAACATTTTTGAAAATCAAGCTCCAATATTTTATGCTACACACTTAATCAGAAAAAGAGGGATAGAAACCTACTACATATGTGACACTAAGCAGAATTAATTTTGCAGTTGGAACGTTAATGTGGTGATAAACTTTCTCTCCATATAGCTACACATTGAAGTGAGGAATTGAAATCACTTCTCTTTATGTAAATTGAATGTTCATTAATGACAGATTTTATTGTTGATTCATTCAAAGATTGTCCTTAAAAGATTTTCCATTTTGTGACAACCTTGGAGAATTTACCACAGTGAAAGAATAGTGTAGCATAAATTATAATAAAATAGAATTGTCTCAGTTAATTAGATGTTCTTATTAGTGCACAATTTTTCATTATATCTCACATACGCAGTTTCTTGCACATTGATTGGCTAAGTGTGTCTAATTTGCATATTATGGTTATTTCTCCTTCAAAGTGCAGATTCTATTACTAGACTGAGGGCTATTATTAACCATCCAAAGTAGCATAATTTTCATAATCAATCCATAGTTATTTCTCAGTGACCAAATAGCAATTATGCAAAACCCTCAGCATTCAATGACTAATGCCTTCATGATACCCATCTATATGCCCACAAGTTGTAAGAGCACCTAAATTTCTGACCCCCTATCAATCCTTTTGCTGCAGATAACTCTAGAAATTAAATACAATGATAATATAATACTCACATTTATGATACATATAGTCCAGTGATTTATGACATTGGCCAAAAACAGATTCTTCAAAGGAAGGTGTAAGAAATCTCATAATGGACAATTATTAAATGATCCATACCTAGAAATTTTCTTCATCACCATTTAGTTATTGGCATGTGCTCTTTAAATAGGAAGGTTTGTTTTCCTTACAAATGTGGTTTAACTGTGAATGTTCTTACTATTCACATAACTCGAATATTTTTAAAATTCTGCTAAACTCTTACCCTGAATAATACTTTGTGGTCATGAGTTCCACCGGATAATTTTTATTTGTGTGACTAAACATTTCCTTCCATCAGTTTTTAAATTTGTTGCCTTTTAATTTCATTGGATGATACTTTGTATTAAGAGAAAAGGTAACTCGGAGGACCAGAACAGTCTTCTCTATACCATTCATCGCTTTATGCAGCTCTTTCATGGCTCCTCTTATTCATCTCTTCTCTAAACCAAGTAGTATTAGGGCTTGTCTACACTTGGGATGTAACTGCACTGATGTAACTGCACAAATATTGGTACGTTTGTTTGTTTGTTTTTTGTTGTTTTTTTTTTTTTTTTTTTTGCACTGATGTAACTGCACTAATGCAACTCCCTAATATTGGTACGTTTCAAAAAGATAGGTGACTTTCACCAGAATGATTTATGCTGGTGTCAATCTGCAGTTAAGTCATGCTGGCAAAAGTCATTTTTTACACCCATATAGTAAATCTACACTAGAGGGTTGCAATAGTACAGTTGCACCATTACAAAAATTCCCAGTGTAGACAAGCCCCTAGGCTTTATTACCTTTCTCTCTCATTTTACTTTAAAAAGGAATTGTTCTTAGTAAAGAGGAGCTAAGTCTTCTTCAAAGGAAAAAGAGATGTGTATCAGAAGGTTAGGTGAAATGAGAAGAACGGAAGGGAAGAAGACTCAAAAGTTGTGGTACCCATGTTTGTTATGAATGGGGAAGTTTAAGGGTAATAGCCAATCAGAGTAGAGGGATTTATATTAATCAAAGTCCAGGGGTAAGAGGATGGGACTACATTGCAGCATAATAATTTATTAATACCCATAACCAGGACTAATAGACTGTGCTGATAAACACCAGTTTATCTACTTTGTGCTTTTGGCCTCTGAGTTTGTTTAGTTCCAGATGTTGGTTTTTACGTCATAAATATGAAGCACACTTATGTCACTATTTAAGTAGTGTAATGAGTTTATGTTTCCCAATTACCTTGGGAAGCACAGAAATATGATGTGACTCATATTTCTCTGGGATTGTGTATGTAAATGTAGTACTTTTTATTGACAGCATGTTTTGAGATTATTAAGTTGGTTCATTTCATTACCAAACAAAAATTATACTGTATATCAGTTTAGCAAAACCTTAATTTCAGTTCAATGGGTAAAGAAGGATCATGGAGTTGATAGTGTTAGTCAGAAATCTAGGTAATGAGGAATTTCTGCAGTACAGCCTTGTCTCTTGCTCATAAATCTTGGCGGGGTGCTGGGCGTTTGCAGAAGCATGACCTTCCTTCTCTTCCCTAATCTATTGTGAATGGTGAGTTCTTCTCTGAGAATGTTGTTAGACCCCAGCACTTGCACACTGAGAAGCCAAATCACGTGATCCAGCTGCTCTTCTGGATCATGCTTTGTCCAAATGGACTGTACATCTAGGCATACAACAGGAAAAGTAAGTAAGTGCCTCAAATGTACAGGTGCCCAGTGTTTCTGAATTTGTGGTAAAAACTCACTTATGTAGCAAAACTACATGTGAAGGTCTGAATTAAGGCAATAAACCCACTAGCAAATTCCTTTCTGACCTCCGAGAAAGTGGGATCTGATATCTTGGAGTCCTCTGATGAACATAATCCAAATCAAAAAAGGGAGACATAGCAGAGTTCTTGCTGCTGTGGAATATAAAGGAATACATTAAAATAAATATATAACCTGCCAAAAGCAATTTTTATTAATTTTCAGTAAGTAAGCAAATACGAGACAGTAGTAAGTAGACACATGTACTCATAAAGATTATAACCTACACATGCAATGGTAATATATCAGCCCAATAGTAACAAGCTCCAATGAAGCTGGACAGTTCCCTTCCCAATCAAACATACTGAATCACAGCCTCTTCAAGAGTTTGCCCCCAATACAATATACGCCCACAGACACTGCTGGGACTTGCTTACTGTGCTCCCCCTAACAGTGATGTGCTCAATAACATGGATTCACCACAAACATCTCACTGCCAGGAACGTTTTCAGAAAATGCCATTCCCAGTGAATTCCTCTGGCTGCCTAGGGCCACAAGCCAAGGGAAAGAACATATGAAGATGACAATGAATGCGTGTCCCTTATTAAAGTTTGTACGTAAAGGGTATTGTGTTTTCAAAATCATAAGTCTCAAAAAGCATACATTGAGTTTGGTATTCAATTTAGCTGATTTTGCTTAAAGAAAAAAAATCCTGAGAAAACCTTCACAATAGCAAGATTATTTGTGTAATATTTTCAGCTGTCTTTGCAACCCGCTTTCATTATGTGTGTCATTATTACTACCATATAACCTGAACATAAAAAACATGAGGCTGTAACAAATGACTTCACAGCATTGACAGTTATAGCAGGACCATTTCGAGCCTGATGAAAAATTTCCCAGAGAGATCTCAGGTCAGGTTTACATAAGCTAAACAGGAAACGATTGCCACTGTCCACATTAAATCCAAAATGTTTTGTGTAACTTCATCTACATTTTATGTTGCTACACGTCTCTCTGTCACTCTCAAATGATGAAATTCCACACTTGCTTAGATTAGATTAGATTAATAAATTCATGTTTCATGGTTTATTATTCTTGCTAAACTCTACTAGATTTGAGGATTTAAATATATTATTTTTAGACAATAAAAAGTTAGTTCCTTCAGTTTTTGATTGTTTAAATTTTATATACTTTGTACATTTTTATGTTACCAAGGGGTTTGTTATTGCTGTTTCCCAGTGGACTACTAATGGAAGTTAGCCTGTCTAGCCCATGTGCTAGATGGTGTTAGTATAAAACTGCCTTTGACTTTCACACCTCTCAGGGGACGAGTAATTGTTGTGTTCAAACAGCCTGTAATTGTGATCCCGCTGGCTTTCTCAGTACGCTTCTGGCTATTAGAATCATTAAACAACTCAGCACCTGTTAACAGCATTGTAAATATTCAACCCTGCTTGTGTGCAGGTTGAGCCCAATATAGGAAAAGGCTTACAGAGCCCAGCCTCATAAATTAGAGCTTCTGACAAGTCAATTATTGTGAAACTGGGTTTCACAGTGAAATAAATGAAATGGTGTGCTGATAAAAAGATAGGCTGTCTGTTTATAGCAAAGGGAAAATAATGACTAGATGGTTCAATGCAGTGAGCATGAAACGGCATTGTTTTTATTTTTTATCTGTAATTAAATAGGTAATATAGCTTCATAACAGAACTGATGTAAAGTACAGTTTGTACACTTTGAACATACTAGCATGCAAACAGATCTGCATTTATCAAAATACTATATAATCTCATTCATAAAATCATTGTTGAAATCAAAATAATATAGTCTTTTCAGTTGAATGGCTACACTATTTATTGGGATAAAAGTGCACTGAATGACTGAGAAGCTCCCTTGGGTGGGGTTAATATTATATTTACCCTATTACAGATACTAGTTAATATACGCTGACAGTACTTCACTCCAGATCACAAATAAGTTAAAAATTCTCCTTTTTGAAGTAGATTTGCATTGGGAACTTGGAAGATTTTTCCCTACAAAATCGCCAAAAGTGTAGATATCAGCAAATTTAGAAAACATCTGAAAAGGTCTGCAAAAATATTATGTTTTGTAGGGTTCTCAGAAGAAATTTGCCTATCATGATTTCTTGTTAAGCTGTAAAGAATGGCAAATTAGACAAAGAACATGTAATACAACAATAGTGACAAAGCTACTTTCAAGAATTTGATAAGATTAAATTACTAATATAAGGCCTGATCCTGAAAAATTCATTACATAGTGCTGTACGTAACTCCCAGAAATAAGCATTACCAGGATCAGGCACTAAGCTGGGATTATTTTATTATTGCTGTGTGCAATCTGAAAGAGAAATTTTAAAAAAGTCATGTCAATGAAAATAAAAGATAAAGATAAGTAAAATGCTTTCCATTTTTATCAATAAAATGTTATTTTGAAGGTTCACTGAGATAAGTTAATGATGTGTTGGGGAAAGGAATACAGGAATAACTTTCTTGCAAATTACCTTCTCTTTGGACAGGTCAGTTGCTCTGAATACATTATCACCTATGATACGCAAGTTTTTATCTAACACGCATTAAAGGTGGTTGGTTGGTTTGTTTTTACTTGGGCAGCACTCTTGCTTTGAACACAATGTAAGCTGAGTATATTGAAAATATTAGGGTCTTGTTGTAGTCATTTATACCTGTGCAAAAGTAGTTGTAATATGCTACCAATTCCAAATTTTTCACTCACTGACACTGGGTTTTACACCCACTTTGCCCAGGAATAATTGAATATGCAAGGCAGCAGAGAATCATGCCCCTAATTTGTGTCTGTGTATGATTACTAGAAAAGAAATCAGAAGATGCTTGTGTAGCTATTTAACATGCTGTTTATCTCAGGTAAGCTGCTTGAAGTAAAAACATGTAATCAGATAAAGAGGCTGCTAAAAAGTCAGTGTTACAGAAAATGATATTTTAAAAAAATCAGTTGAACTTCTACAATCTCTGATGCTCATGCTAGATTAAAGGAAACCTGTAGCAATTCACCAAAGAGTGTGTGGAATGAGACTTATTTTTCCTTATAAATTTTCCCACCTATGCTAACACCAGTGCATCAGCAACAGTCAGAGCAGTAGTGGAAACAGGGCTCTAGTCTGCTACTGGCTTTCTAGGCGCCCTGGTGTCTAACTGCTCAGAAGAGATGTTCAAAGCACTAGTAGCAGCAGCAGCTGGACTACTCTAGAACTTTCCATTGTAACCAGTGGTGGAGCTGAATGGGCAGTGGCAATGCTGGGAAATTTTAGGAAGAGTTCTAATGTAACTGAAGCAAAAGTGTTAATGAAAGAGCATCTTTATTTAACTGTAGCATCCATTTCATTGTGCTATTTTTGAATGACAAAAAAAATCAACTATTTACAGATTTGAGAGGCATAAGTTCACAGCAACTCAGTGTCCTCTTTTTTTATTGTGCTTTTGAATTCTTGACCTTTTCTATATTAAAAATGTTTAAAATAGTGTTTTAATTGCACCACTTTATTTCAGAATTTATTTTTAAATGTTTGAAACTAAAATTTAAGACTGTACTCATTTCCTTTATCAATTATAGAGTCAATTCCTCACTTTCTTTCTTGAGTGGTCGTATGGGACTGAATTCATATGTCCTTACTCCAGTTTTATTTGGGCAAAACTCCCGTTGAAATCATATTAATTTTGTCTGAATAAGAACCTGAGGTTTTGGCCCATAGACTTCAGTTCTGCTAATAACGAGTGCAGGAGTTGGTCCAAAATGTCAATGAGTCTTTTATCATGCATAGCTATAGTAAAATGTTCTGGCTCATTTAGAAATATCTTTCTTTAGTTCAGATAGCAAAGAAATATTATTACTCTACAATGTGATAAATGTACATAAATAGAAGAACCAGGAGAATATACACTATAGTGTGTACTAAATACTCCTAATGTAAAATGCCTTTTTTGATTAATTTCAGTTTTGTGAAAAATTAGGCTGAAAAATATTAGTGTTTAATAAATCAAAACTTGGGTGTTCCATGTTTTCAAAATGTATCAATCCAGCTAGCTTTATTATTATTATTATTATTCCAAAATTACTAAAACATTTACTTCTCCGTCTCTTCACTGATTAAAGGAAATATATCCTTACCTGAAATAATATTGCATATTTAAGCTTGTAGCCATGCAAACTGAAAAATACTCCAGTTTACAGAATAAAATATTTTATATTGTTTGATTTATCCTCAGCTGTTTAATACTTAAAATGTTATCTTTTCATGTATAGATGCTAGTATTGTTTTGGCTACTGCCAGAGTCCATTTAAGAGTCACCAAAAAGAAGCATGGATTTCTCTTTAGACTCTAAAGGGGAACAATTCTATGTTTAATTGCATGACTAGTGTGGATTCTTGCTTCATCCATGCTGCTTGTGCATGTTTCTAGAACGGCAGTCTAGTTACATTCATAGTCTTTCTAGAAGATGTCTTTATTGTTAAATATTGACAGTGTGCTTATGTAATTAATCTGTTTTAAATTTATCTAGTTACTATAATTTAGTTGATGTGAGCCATGACACCATGAACAAGTTCCTTTCAAACCTTGTTGAGAAATCCCTCATTGACCTGGAATGTTCCTACTGTATTGAAATTGGGGAGGTAAGAGTAATTTATACTTTCTTAAGAATCAGTCAGTAAAAATACAGTAGAGGTAATCTTTAATGACAATCTGTTATTTTTTTCAGCACAGTTTTGTTTGTTCATGTATTGGTTTATCTAATTGTTACCCAATTCCATAGATTTTCCCTGCATTAACCCAAAACTCCTACAACAACTCCCGCTCTTAGATCTTGAAATTTCATGTCTGACTTCAGAAATAGAGCCTCTCACAAGACTATCAATGCTGAAAACTGGGTTTTTCCAATCAGTTTGGCAACTGGACTAGTATCATGCTGTTGAACCATTTTGCAATCTTATTTTCATCGCTGTCTATTTTAAAATACAATCTTAAAAGCTTTACACGTGTTTTTATACATTTCATGGAATATTTTCTTCCCCTCTAACAGGATAATCGTAGCATTGAACCTCTGACATATGGCCGCATTGCTTCTTACTACTATTTGAAGCATCAAACTGTTAGGATGTTCAAGGATCGGTTAAAACCTGAATGCAGTGTTGAAGAATTGCTCTCAGTTCTGTCAGTAAGTGATAACTTTTTCTTCATCTTAATATATATGTCTTAATTTTAAAAGGCACAAATAACTTTAGTGAACCTGTACATGTGCATGCATGCACACAAACATGATTAAATAGCATTTCTACCCTGTCCTTGAAGTATTTAATGAACTACATTGTTTCCAAAGTTTGGTAGTTTTCCATTGCCTCATGTTGAACTCTGTCACCTACCTTGTTAGCTGAATGTTAGATAGAAATATGCAAGGTGCCATAGCTGGATGTCTATCTTATCTGATGATAAAGACAGGTCCCAGACTGACTAGGAGAATATTGGAGACACCATGTACTCTCACATGTGAAGGTGCCTTCTGAATTGTCGTCTTGTTTCTCTAAGATTTCAGTGGTGTAGATTGTGAACAGCAAAATCCAGTCATCCAAGGGTTGAACTGTCTGAGGATTTCTGGGCTCCTCCAAGTGCGCCATGAGCTTTATTAATAGAGGTGCTCCCTCCTCCTTACTCAGAAAGGGGAAAATATCCATGAATGACTCCTCCGTACAGAAACACAGACATTGTCACATTAGATATGATCAGTTGTCTGTATTTTAGAAGAAATGTGAAATCCTCATAATCTAATAATAATAATCCAAGCTAAGGGAAATTTTTTCCCATAATGCGAGAAAGTTAGTGCATCTCTTGTTTAACGAAAAATGAGGTTTGAGAGTCATTATATAAATATGTAAATAAATATTATTTTGGGTATTGTAACCGAGGATGATGTTCTTATAGCCAATATATTGTAACCATCTAATCCTTTATTGGATGCTATACTCTTTGCCACTTTTGGGGGGGGGGTACTTTTATCAATTTTATATTTATTATCTTTTAATTTTATTGGAATGTTCCCTTATTCTTGTGCAATGAGGGAGAGTTTAAAAAAAATAAAAAAAAAAAGCCTGACTGACCTCCTCTTTAGTATTTATTATACCTCTACCATATACCCCTGCAGCTATGTTCACACTGCACACCACTGGCAGCAGCATGTAGGGTATGTGTAGCTACACACTGCTGCGAAAAGCCGGCTGTGTCCACACTGCAGCATGTAACTACACACATCAGTGAAAGGCTCTGGCAGGGGAAAGGCAGCAGGGAGCTGCTGGAGCTTTTCTCTTCTGCCTTCCCTTGCCAGACCCTTTCCCTCTTGTCAGGGTTTTTCCCTGCAGTAAGGAAAAGCTCCGGCTGCAAGGAGACAGCAGGACACTATACTGCTAAAAATACAGGGAAGACGTTGCTTGAGCGTGTTGAGAACCATGTAGGGTTCAGGCGTGTCTTTACTCACGTAAGCACTGCCTCACTGTCTACAGTGCTATTTATATTTGTGCTAGCGAGGTATGTAATGTATGTACTGTTAGTTAGCTTTTCTCTCAACGAGGTAAACTTTTAAAGTCTCTCTTCATATGGCAAGCTTTTCATGTCTCTTATCATTCTCATTGTCCTTCTCTGGGCCTTTTATTTCTGAGAAAGAGATTGTATTTACTAGGAAACCCAAGAGAACAGTGTTCCAGATGCGGGCATACCATAGATTTACCTAACAGCATTATAATATTTATTGTTATTAGTCTCTATCCCTTTATTAATGCAGGCTGACTTTTTGTTTGGTTTTTGCCACTGTTGGGCACAGAGCTGTCCATAGTGTTGCCTGTGTGTTTTTCTCTAGTAATTACAATTAATGTAGAATCCATCAGTATTTAAATTTCTCCTTCTGTGTGCATCAGCTAGTACTTATCTACATTGAATTTCATTTAATATGTTAAATAATGCTGGTCCTACTACAGATCCTTGTTGTTTGCCAAGGTGCTGGTAGTAAGGAAAGTTTCTTCCTAACCCTAGGAAGTTAGTGATGGATCCAGTTTCAAACATCTTCAAACTCTGGGGAATTTCAGACCCAAACTTTGTGGCTGAAGCCCATTCCTACATAAAATTTTTGCTAAAAATCCAAGAGACTGCTGGAACTTATAAAATGTTTGTTTACATTCTTAAAACTAATTAGACTAAAATAAAATCAATTAAGGTCCAAATTCTTTCATATGTAAACTTGAAACGATAAAACAGAGCAAGGGAAGTGTGGAATCCTTATTATGTTAATGGTGAATAACCTTTATAGCCTACAGTTTTACTTATTTTCATCCAGATGTTAGTTTTCATAATTGCTAGTTAAATTATTATTCCATCTTTCTTTATTAAAGGTGTAAAATGAGTTTTTCACAATCGGATGCTGTCTTGAAAAGATTAGGCATTTTAACAGAATTATCGCCAAGTTTTTTCTCAACACTGAATTAATGAGCTCTATAATTAAGGCAGTTGCTTCACACCACTATTGTTAACCAATAACATTACATCTGTCTTGCTCCATTGATGCCCTCTTCCTACTTATTGAAACATTTAGCAGTTTTGGCAACAGGGAATTACATGGCATGGGGTAAGTAGTCTAATTAGATGTAAGTGAAAATCCTACGGGAAAAGGATATTTAAAAAGTAATTTGAAGAATCTCTTAATGATGCTGGCACTGAAAGCTGTAGCCCATAGTAGAAAAGGCATGTCAACATCGCAAAACATGATTATAATTTTAATCGTTCTGCTGATGCGTCTTACTTTTAAAGTTTTGACTTCCTTTGAATACATTAATTAAAAATAACTTCCTAAACTCTTCTAAAGTGTGTCTGCAAAAGTCTGTAGCATTGAAGTATAGGTATCTTTCTTTTTATTCATTGTCCTTCAGAACTACAAACTTTACAAAAATTAATTCTATTGAGCAAAATTCAGCAGCGACATGTATGGTGGTGCAATGTAGACATCAAGCAGCATTGGTGTAATTTGCAGGCTGTGAAAGCAGAAGTGTGAGATTGTAAGAGGGAAAGTAATCAACATGAGGGTTTAGGATGGAATTTACACTGATTCATGCCAAATTAGGTGAGGTGCTTTGGCCTGTTTTATTCAGGAGGTCAAACTCGGTGACCATATTGATCCCTTCTGGCCTTAAATCTATGAATTCCACCAATTATATTTAAGAGCTTCAGGGGCATATTTTCCCACAATACAATATTCCATGCAAATGATGATAATTCCGAATTATGCACCAGGCAGCTACCACTGGGTACCTGCAATTTATCTCGTGGTAAAGTGGTTCACATTCACTCAGACCATAACACTGACAGTCTCCCTTCTCTCAAAATAAAAATTCATTGGCAAAAGCAAGATTTTCTTCAACTTCCTTCCTAGTGACCAAGACAGTTGCTTTCCTGTGAGCCCTGCATCCCACTCTCATACCCTGTTTTTTGTCATCTGCTTGGGTTTCATAAGAACATAAGAATGGCCACATTGGGTCAAACCAATGGTCCATCTGTCCCAGTATCCTGTCATCCAACAGTGGCCACTGGACATGCTTCAGAGGGAATGAACAGAATGGCAATTATCGAGCGATCCATTCCCTGTCATCCAGCCCCAGCTTCTGGCTGTCAGAGTTATAGGGACATCCAGAGCATGGAACTGTGGCACTGACCATCTTGGCTAATAGCCATTGATGAACCTATCCTCCATGAACTTTTCTAATTCTTTTTTTGAAGCCAGTTATACTTTTGGCCTTCACAACATCCCAAGGCAGTGAGTTCCACAGATTAATTGTGCATTATGTGAAGAAGTATTTCCTTATGTTGTTTTAAACCTGCGACCTATTAATTTCATTGGGTGACCCCCTATTCTTGCACTATGTAAAGAGGTGAGTACTGCTTCCCTATTTCCTTTCTCCACACCATTCATGAATGTATAGACCTCTATCATATCTGCCCCTTAATGTCTCTATTCTAAGAAATGGGGTCCCAGTCTTTTTAATTTCTCCTTTTATGGAAGCTGTCCCATATCCCTAATCATTTATTTTTTTGTCCTTCTCTGAACCTTTTCCAATTCTAATGTATCTTTTTGTGAAATGGAGCAACCAAAACTGCATTCAGTATTCAAGGTGTGGGTGCACCATGGCATTATCTTCCTATCTATCCCTTTCCTAATGGTTCCTAACAATCTGTTAGCTTTTTTGACTGCTGCTGCACATTGAGCAGATGTTTTCCGAGAACTATCCACAATGACCTGAAGATCTTTCTTCAGTAGTAGCAGCTGATTTAAACCCCCATCATTTTGTAAGTATAGTTGGGATTATGTTTTCCAGTGTGCATTATTTTGCATTTATCAACATTGAATTTCATAGATTTCAGCTGAAATTGAGTTAGCTTTGTTTCCAGGAGACGTGTAATCTAACTTGGGCTGGGAGATGAAACTCAGATTCTTGTCCTTACATAATTGACCTTTATTGGCGTACCTAGAGTTTTTCCGATTGCCACGATTGGGAATGAGAAGGAAGTTGCCCTGCAGGGTTCCCCCCCCACACACACACACCTTTCCTGTGGTCACATTTTAGATGGTGTCAATCCAAAGTAGCTCAATTGTGAACATTTTGGGTTATGGTGCTTGCTACATTGTTTATCGATGGGAAAACATTAATGAATTATGACTGAATGGCTGGAGTCCTCTCTACTGGTGTTTGGAGATTGTCTCATTTTATTCCCAAACAAAGGTGGAGAGGGTGTAACAGAGATCTAAGTTTGGATTTAAGGCATTGAGCTATAATTCTGTTAAATCATTTTTGTTGGATCCAGTGCTCAAGAGCAGATACGCGACTTCTCTGTATATGGGCCTGATTCTTCTCATGGGAAAATGTCTGGCTGGCTGATTCCTGGCTTCAGGGGCAGATTTATGACAGAGAAATCAGGATACAGTGATTAGAGTCTTTGTGTCTACTAGTGCTAGTAAAATTAGTGATTAATCACTGGTACTTAAAAGTGCTGCTTGGTAATTATTCAGATTAGTTAAATATGGGCGTGATCCTGCAGCCTTTACTTACATCATAGGTTTTCAAACAATGGGGCATGCCCCTGGTCACAATGAGGTTATCAGGGCGCGTGTGACCTGGGGAGGATGGATGGGAAGAGTCTGGTCCCAGAGTCTGCCTCCCACCCCGGACACCTGTTACCATTACCCAGCACAACCAGTGCTGTGCTGCCATCTTGCTGCCTGCAGCTGCTGCGCCCCTCCCGTTTGCCTCTTCCTATGGGGCAGGCACCCCCCATCCTTCAGGGCACACTTGGCACCCGCAACTTTGAGGCCATACACTGCAGAGCCAGGAATGGGGGGTGGATAACAAGAGGAAGGCTCTTAGAATAATAGAAGATTAGGGTTGGAAGAGCCCTCAGGAGGTCATCTAGTCCAATCCCCTCCTCAAAGCAGGACCAACACCAACTAAATCATCCCAGCCAGGGCTTTGTCAAGCCGGGCCTTAAAAACCTCTAAGGAAGGGGATTCCACCACCTCCCAAGGAAACCCATTTCAGTGCTTCACCACCCTCCTAGTGACATCGTTTTTCTTAATATCCAACCTAGACCTCCCCCACTGCAACGTGAGACCATTGCTCATTGTTCTGTCATCTGCCACCACTGAGAACAACCTAGCTCCAGCCTCTTTGGACCCCCCTCCCCCTTTCAGGTAGTTGAAGGCTGCTATCAAATTCCCCCTCACTCTTCTCTTCTGTAGACTAAATAAGCCCAGTTCCTTCAGCCTCTTCTCAGGGCCCCCTAATCATTTTCGTTGCCCTCCGCTGGACTGTCTCCAATTTGTCCACATCCTTTCTGTAGTGGTGGGCCCAAAACTGGACGCAATACTCCAGATGTGGCCTCACCAATGCCGAATAGAGGGGAATAATCACTTCCCTCGATCTGCTGGCAAACTACTAATGCAGCCCAGTATGCCATTAGCCTTGTTGGCAACAGGGGCACACTGTTGACTCATATCCAGCTTCTCGTCCACTGCAATCCCCAGGTCCTTTTCTGTAGAACTGCTGCTTAGCCAGTCATCCCCAGCCTTTGGCAGTGCATGGAATTCTTCCATCCTATGTGCAGGACTCTGCACTTGTCCTTGTTAAACCTCATCAGATTTCTTTTAGCCCAGTCCTCCAATTTGTCTAGGTCACTCTGGACCCTATCCCTACCCTCCAGCATATCAACCTCCCCCCTAGCTTAGTGTCATCCGCAAACTTGCTGAGGGTGCAATCCATCCCATCATCCTAATGAAGATGTTGAACAAAACCAACCCTAAGACTGACCCCTGGGGCACTTCAGTTGATACCGGCTGCCAACTAGACATCAAGCCGTTGATCACTACCCGTTCAGCCCGACGAGTTAGCCAGCTTTCTATCTATCTTATAGTCTTTTATAAGGGAGAGTGGGAATCTGGTCATGGTGGAGATGGGGGCTGTGCTGGGTGGAAACAGGCCAGCCATGGGGAGCTGCCATAGGGCAGCAGGGCCTAAGGCAGGTGTGGGGAGGTGGTAGCTCTCTCAGGGAGAGATGGGGACCAAAGGAGAGGCAAGGAAGTTGTGAATCTGCTTGTGCCAGGGGGCGGGGGCAAAGAAGGGGGCGGTCCCTGGGGTTGGATCTGGCTGCCCACTGTTGGGCCCAGATGCTGGATTTGCCTCATCCAGTCACCCTGGACTTCCACAGATCTGTGAGGCTGAGGAGCTATCCCTGCCCTAAGGACCCCTTGCCCAAAGCCGAACCTATGGGATCCATGCACACGTTCCCACAGGCCCCTCTGCTTTAGCAGTACCCCTCCTCTGCAGGGAAGGAGCCCTGGAGCTTTCTTGTCATATGGGGATTTCCCTCCTCTTTCCTTCCCCCATCCCACCCCCTTGCATGGACTTCAAACTCAGCACCATGAAGGGTTCCCCTCTTTTCTCTGTGCTGAGGGGGGGGTCCCGCTCATGGGACATGAATCTCCAAAAGAGGATGCAGCAAAAATAAAGTTTGGGAATCTCTGACTTACATGAATAGTTCCAACAGCTGCAGGATGGGGCTTAGTTATCTGACTTAATGTGATTATGTGGCTGGGCAAATGGATACAGGTTTTACCTTTTTGTAAAGACATCAGATCAGTTTACACTACATAACTTCAAAAAATGACGGTTTTCTTGCCATCTTCTAGCTCCTTTGCTTAGCTGCCTGTCATTTTGCTCTTTCATTTCTGTTTTTCTCTGTTTTCCCCACAAGAGGGAGCTCATTGGGTTCTCTGTGCTTATTCCTATACCTTAAATGTAGGCTTGGAAGGATTAGATTTTTATTGGTAAATGTTAGTGAATGTCAATTTCAGGATGCACACACAAACTGAAAAAAAAAATATTTCCATTGGTGGTTATCAAAATTTATAGATAGTCAAAGTAAGAAAAATGCCAATTGAGAACTTATTGGAGTTTGATTTAAGGACATTTACTTCATATATTTTGGCATGTGATGTTGACAATTTTTGTTTTAATAGTTGTAACATTTTAACTTTTTGAATCTCAGCATCAACTATCATTAAATAATTGTCTAGCCTCCCCCAATTGTCTGACTCCCCCATAATTTCCTGCAACTGTGAAAATTGAAATAGATAAAAAAGCTAAAAAATAAATATTGATATTTGTCAAAATTATTAAAAAAATCAAAATTAAAATCTACCAAGCAAATGCAAATTTTGCGCAGAGCGGGCTTTTTTTTCTTCTACGTTATACCTGGAGGTTTATAATCCTAAGAGACCACAACAATGGTTAGGAACTTGCTGTACTTGTGGGGCTATAGCCTTTCTTCCCATGATCTGAGCATCAATTCATCCTCCAGTGCCCTCATATCCAACCCCTATATCTCTGCCTGAAGTCGGCACTATGCTGTTGCAGTAGCTTGTACTGGATTCTTGGAATTAGACAGAAAACTTGGCATTGTCTCTGGTACCAGATTGGGTGGGCTAGTGAGACAGCTATTGTACTTCCTGGTATGTAAGTACCAAAAGTGAGTGGGAAGTCAGTTAAAACAGAAAAGGTCTATGATCACCTCCCCCTGTTTCAACAACTGCTGTGACTTTCTGTTTTTAGGGTTTATTTCACTGACTTTTTACGCCATTCTTTATATTCTGTAGGTCACCATTAGTGCATGTTCTTGGCAATTTTATTCTAGTCATAATTAAGTATTTGTAAGTGTTTGCAGGACTGTATTAGAACAGAGTAAGTTTTCATTGTAGAACTGGAACCTTACTCTGTATCAATATGTAAGTTATTACTGCCCGTGTCCTGTTTTAGGCAAGAACCTTTTGAGGCTGGTTTCACTTAGTTGGGAGGAAAGAAATTAGTGATTTGTGAAATAATTTTCTACAAAAAAGTGGACAATTTTGTGTTTTGCTTTCTGCACAAGACGCCATAAAAACATTATTGGTCCCGCCCTGTTATTAGCAAGTAAAAACGCATGAGGCATTAAGGTTTTAACGCAATAAGCCAGATTTTTATTAAATCATTTTTGCTTCTGTTCTCTGAGTCTATTCATGAAAAATTAGATCACTTCTACAAAACAAGTCAGGTTCTAAGAGATGCTTATTGATGTATTGATCAATTTCAAAAGAGGTAAAGGTACTATTGTGAATTTTTCTTAGGGATATACATCTAAAACTGACTATTTTCAGCATGTTTTTCTTTTTTAGGAATGGATTTTGGTGTAGGGAGCTGTTGGTTACGTATATTTTACCACTCAAACTTCATTTCACATGAAAGAGCAATCAGTCATGTTAGGCCCTAATCCTGTAAAGGTTTATGCATATGCTTGACTTCATATACTGGGAGTTAATTCTAATGACTTCAATGGAACTACTCACAGCACATAAAGTTAAGCACATACATAATCTTTTGCGGGATCAGGGCCTTAATTTGTATACATCATGTTCTCTTCATATCCTTTCATTACAAATCCATTTGTAGCCCAGAGGTTTAATTTCTAAGCATATTTTTTTCCAAAGCGCATGACAATAAATGATTAATAATTAAGGCTACTGTTTTGTCATGGACATCTGTTGTGGTGTATGCACACCCTGCCCTCCTTCGGGATGGATTGTGGGTGTGCTGACACCGTGGTTATAGTCTACCAAACAGTCTTGGGCCTCGCAACATTGCAGCCCAAAGGCCAGAATCAAAGCAGCGATCCTTGGGTTCTGGCCTGGCCTGAGACAATATGGCCACCAACAAGCACAGAGCAGTGTGGCCTAGTGGCCGGAATCAATATATCGGCCCCCAAGCTCAAGCCTGCATGTCCTAGTGGCCAGAGTCAATACAGCGGTCCTTGAGTGCAGGATAGCACAGGCTTAATAGCCACATCCAAGGGCCATCACCAAAGTGAGTGGCGGCCAGGGTAGGGAAACCCGGGCCCACCCAACTCTGGCCCAGGGCCCTAACAGTGGCGGAGTGGTCTGCCATTGGGTCAGCTGGGAATCCAACCGCAACATGCTGACCTTACACGGGTGGGAGATACCACTCACTCCATTTCCTTGGGTCACTTCCTATTGGGTTTCCTGAAGCTGCAGTCCATATGACGTCTGGGTCTCCGGGCTCCTCGATGCAGCTAATTCCCTTAAACTCTGACTCCAGCCAGTCAGCTGTAGGCAAGAGGTCTCCTGTCTGTGTCTCGAGATCTCCGGCTCCTGCAGGCAAGGGCTGTAATGGCTCCTAGGCGGGAGCCTCCACCGAGCATCCTTCCTCCTTGGTGGTCAGCCCAGACTGAGCTGGGCTGTTCTCTTTTAAACTAGCACAGCAGTTGGAGCATGCCCAGCATGGTCTGAGGGGCGGGACTTCCTTCATCCATAGTGTGGGATTAACCCTTTCCTGCCTAGAGCAGGGTATGTATACCCTGTCACAGAAGCCATCAAATTTGAATAAAGTCCATGAAATGGCCCCAAACTGAGCATTATTGTGAGCTAGTGCATGGGGTTACAATGCCACTCAAATCTGGCCCTCCATCTCTACCTACAGAGGGGTGGACATGCCAAACCTGAGTGACGCTGCAAATCCCTTTCCTAGGTCACAATGCCTGGATTGGGAAGCCGGGCCCAGCTCCACAGGACAGAAACCCCCATTGTAGGATGAGCATGGTGTGGACTTGCTCTCCAAACCCCCTCTCCCACCAAAACCTGTGGGCTCTCTGCTGCCCCTTTCCATGGCATGTTCGTTGTTTTCCCACACCTCTGCTGTAAAATGTATTAAAAATTTCTGTGACAAAATCAAAGGCCTAATAATAATATGTAGCAAATGGGGGAGATAATCCGAATAAGGTATTTATAGGAAGGGATATCTCAAAATAGACCTGGATTTGTAATATGTACGAATCTTTGCAACAATATTGACTTGTTATATGCCAAACTTTATGCACTTCTTTCATTTCCTGTGCTATAATGATAAAACATAATAGAATTCAGATGACTAAAAGTTAAGACTCTTAAACATGGGAACTAGCAAATAATAAATTTTCAATATTACTAACAGACAATGCTATGCAGACAAGTTGTATATTTTTAAAAAATTTCACAAAAATATTTACAGTTTTGTTGGAGGCCATTTCAACAGGCAAACAAATTGTCTTGTGCAATATTGAAACAAAATGACTGCTTTTTGCATTTAATCACATAGTATGTTATATTGCATGTTCCAGTGTGAAATGTGATGTTCATCAAAATGAAATTTTGCAGTACAAAATTGTTTTAAAAATCCAAGTGTTTATTCATAAATAGGACCATTTTTAATGTAGTTTGGCCATCTGTGACTATTTTGACCAGTAGAACTGCTTACTTATGCAAAAGTACCTATCTTCACTATTATCTTGTCCATTGTTTGTCTGCCGTTCCATCTGTTGCATATTGTCATCATCCTAGACACTCTGAGGCTGATCTTTGTTTTACTCAATTGTGCAGTGCCTAGTGCAGTGGAGACCTGATCCCTGATTGGAGACTGTAGGCACTACCCCAATTATATCTACATTAATTACTTAATGAGTCCATTTTCACTAAAACAAAAAAAGTCCTATTCTCAAGTGGAAATAAATTTAATCACTCTCATGAAAGGAAAATAAAACACTACAATTTCTATATTTCATGATTTTCATATCTCATTGGCGATCTTTAGCTCAGCCCTAGTAACATATACTTTGCTGCAGAAAACAGGGAGTTAATTCATAAATGAGAATTACCTTGTTTTTCTCTAGTCCCAGTAGATGGAGCAGCTCGGAACACAGCTCATTCTGTAGTACTTGAACATAGTCATTTTTCCAAACAAGATGGCATAGTGAATTTTTCACTGCAGGCATTCTAGTCTGATGACCTCAATTCTGAGTGTCTCCCCAGACATAAGTAATACCATCATTGTTTGATTTTCAGTTCTGGAGCTAACTTTAAACTAAAAACACCTGGTGCTGCTTGCCTTCCCAGCAAAGCACAATCAGTAGGTAAATCAAAATGACAATGCCCACCATTCATGGCTGGCTGACTGTGGCATATTGTATTTTTTCTTCTAGCACAAGGAGGGAAGAGCTAAGTTAAAAAGCAGAAGAAGAAATCTGACATTTGTGAAATAAAACGTGAGCCCCATTACTCCTATAGACACTCACTCTTTCATCTATGATAAACAAACTTTTTTCTTCTGTTACAATTATGTAATTCCATATCTGTTTCTACTTGTCAGTTTTTAAAAAAAACTAGAAAGAATGCTCAAGCAAAGTTAAAATTAAACCCACGGAACCAATTAAATTATTTGTTTATAGTGAAAGATTTGTACTATATGCTTCTTAGTACCTAGACAGAAGGCTTGTAAAATGGATAAATGTTCCCCATTACTATAGCATAATTTAATTTAATGTTTTTGTTTTTATTGTATTCTAGTGTTTAAGGGAAAAAATCTTATGAAAGAGAATCATAGAATATCAGGGTTGGAAGGGACCTCAGCAGGTCATCTAGTCCAACCCCGTGCTCAAAGCAGGACCAATTAGCAACTAAATAATCCCAGCCAGGGCTTTGTCAAGCCTGACCTTAAAAACCTCTAAGGAAAGAGATTCCACCTCCTCCCTAGGTAACCCATTCCAGTGCTTCACCACCCTCCTAGTGAAAAAGTTTTTCCTAATATCCAACCTAAAGCTCCCCCACTGCAACTTGAAACCATTACTCCTTGTTCTCTCATCTGCTACCACTGAGAACAGTCTAGATCCATCCTCTTTGGAACCCCCTTTCAGGTAGTTGAAAGCAGCTATCAAATCCCCCCTCATTCTTCTCTTCTGCAGACTAAACAATCCCAGTTCCCTCAGCTTCTCCTCATAAATCATGTGCTCCAGCTCCCTAATCATTTTTGTTGCCCTCCGCTGGACTCTTTCAAATTTTTCCATATCCTTCTTGTAGTGTGGAACCCAAAACTGGACACAGTACTCCAGATGAGGCCTCACCAATGTAGAATAGAGGGGAATGATCACGTCCCTCGATCTGCTGGCAATGCTCCTACTTATACAGCCCAAAATGCCGTTAGCCTTCTTGGCAACAAGGGCACACTGTTGACTCATATCCTGCTTCTCATCCACTGTAACCCCTAGGTCCTTTTCTGCAGAACTGCTGCCTAGCTACTTGGTCCCTAGTCTGTAACAATGAATGGGAGTCTTCCGTCCTAAGTGCAGGACTCATATCACATCACTTTGTTAAATTACTATACAGTCTTATTGTTGATATGTGAAAATCACTGTTAAATTTCAGTTTGTTCTTTAAAACAGTAATATGCATACAATCTCAATGGAAGTAACATACAGTATGTTTTATCGTATGACTCTGAGGGTTAATCTTCCAGGTCATCCAGATCAATCATTTTATTTCAGAAGCTTGTGATAATGAAGTCTTTTCTTTCTGTCTTTCTTTCAAATCAAGGATTTTAATGCCGTGCACCTGTGTGCACAAATAAGACAGTGGTCAGACTTGATGGGGCAGTCATTGTACTTTTCCTGGCTCTCCTCTTTCTTATAGTGATCCCATAATCCTGAGCGTGCTACACTTGTCCTGCAGCTATCTATTCAATTTCAGGGAAGGTATTTCTTCCCATTTCAGTGGTTAGGCCTGTAACAATGCTCTTAAATGGAGGGAGAATTAAGATGAAGTGAGGGTTGGTCCTTTGTGAGTGGCAGCTGTCCATCTTGAAGCCAGCCAGTGGACTAGTTTAAATGACCAGGGATTTCCCTTGCAGAACTACTGAAAGGGGCCTAGCTAGATTAAACAAACTTCCTTCCTGCTCTCGTCACCTGGGAGTTTTTCCTCCACTTGTTCTCACATCTGTTGTGTTTTCCTTCGTGGTGGGGTGTGCTTACCAGGGGTAATTTTGGTGGTTTTAGAAAAAGGAGCTTTGCTCTCCCTCCCTGGCTTGTTTTCTTTGTGTTGTGTTTCCCTCGAGCACACCTGGTATTAGATTCCAGCCATCTCTGAGGTCAGGAAGGAATTTCTCACTGTCTGCTGTCCTCATTTGGCAGATTTTGGATCGTTTGCCTCATGAGCAAGTTTTCACTTTCCTGAGGGAGTTCCAGAGACACGCTGCACCTTTATACTTGCGTCACTGTTTTCATGCTGTTGTGTATGAGTTCTTTTATGCCCAACAGATTGTCCTTGTTGAGGAAATATGATCCAGAGAAGCTGCTGAGTCAAATGACTTACTATCGCAAGTAGCATATGCTCAGTGGATTTGTATGTACCAGCATTCGCAGGGGGCAACACCATTTGCAACAGATTGGAGGAGTGTATCTGTACAAATATGCACGAAGACTCAGCTTACCAAATTGTGCCATTGCCTGGCCACAGATGGCCAGTGTATTACTTTAGACATGAACCATCTTTCATTTATTAACTTCACCTTAGACTTTACCAGTAGCTGCCAGCCATGGCAGATCATTACAGGGACAGATCATAAACTCAAATGTTCTTGAGGCAAGTTCAGCAAGGACTGGTTTGGTTTTAGTTGATTTGGTTCTACTGTCTACTTAATTAAACTTGCAGACAATTTGACCCTACGTAGGTTTGTGTTTGCATTGTGTATGTCTTTTCTTACAGTCTGGCACTTGGCATTGCAGTTAGTTATAATTAAGATATCAGTGTAGGTACAACGGTACCTTGTCAAAGCATTGGGATATAATTATTAAAAATGGAATGGGTTTCCTTTGGTAATCGACATGTGGCCAGGGTGTCCTGGCAAAATATGAGTTTTCAAATGTCAAGTATCTTTTTTAATACAGGGCAAAAATCATTTTACAAATTTCTGAGGCCTGGTCTACACTGGGGGGGGGATTGATCTAAGATACGCAACTTCAGCTACGAGAATAGGGTAGCTGAAGTTGACGTATCTTAGATCGACTTAGAATTACTTACTTCGCGTCCTTGCGGCATGGGATCGACGGCCGCAACTCCCCCTTCGACTTTGCTTCTGCCTCTCGCCGAGCTGGAGTTCAGCAGTCAACAGGAGAGCGATCGGGATCGATTTATCGCGTCTGCACTACACGCGATAAATTGATCCCTGATAGATCGATCGCTACCCGCCGATCCGGGTAGTGTAGACGTACCCTGAGAAACTTCTTAAAGGCAGGTGAAAGAAGAAAGTCTCTTAAAATGCAGTTTTACCTCAAAAACTGATTGAAGAAATGACATTGTGGGTTCCATTTCTCATTGACGTCATATCAGGGTTCCTCAGCAGTTCATAGGCAAAAGATATTTTTTTTCCAACAGCTAGTCTCGCAATCTCAGCCTGGACTCTGTCGGTCAAGCTAGGTTCTTCCTATCTTGTACATCATCACCAGTATTTAAAGTTCTGCAGGCCAGATTAGACCCTCAGCTACACTTGTGCAATCCTGTTGTCGTCAATGTATGCCTTCAATTTTTGCCTTTGCTTTTGATGGGGTTATACGGGTGTAAGTGATTGTAATTTAGCAAACAATTCTGTTTATTATGAACTACGTTTAATAGAATCCAGGTCACTTAGTGTTAGTTATGTGAACTCTGCATAGCTGACAGGAGTGAAAAAAATATTTTGCTTTATGAAGTAAGCAGCTATTAATCTGAATACATACAAGGAGCCGATTTGTTAAGAAAAAAGGTGCCATTTTTACAGTCACTTTTCAGAGCAGAACCTCACTTTTGGCGACAAAGAAGCTAAACTAAGTTTGCTCAAATAATTACAACTAACATTTATACAAAACTGATATCCTGTATGTCATGATGTAAATCAATAGTTTAAAAGGTATCCATGAAAGACGGATTTTATAGGAAATGTTGATTGGCCCTTAATTAGAGCGTCAACTAAATGACGCTAATATTGTCTTTATTTAACATTCATATTTCTCACTCTTGTTCATTTTGTTACGTTTTCTTATTCAGCCTTTCTGGCTGCGGGGTTGTTTAGTATCAGAGACAAAATTTTGAGAAAGCAATCTTTTCATTGTTGTTGTTTATTATTATATCACATCACATAGGGCCTGGTATTGGGAGATGCCCTCGGTTCCCCAGAATTCCTAATAATTTCAACACTTTTCACCATTCATAATGTTAAAATAAAATGTAGACCATTTCCTGCAACCAAAAAGCAAAAATTCTGCTTAAGGTTTTAAAATATTAATATAGAGTTTGTGTATGGACCTGTGAGAAGCACATTTTAGTAAATGTGCCTTTAATGAACAAACAGATCCAGATTTTGCTTCACCTCAGCAGCTTTTCCACCCACCTGAAATGTTTATTCTTCTATGTTTGTCAAAGTAATTTTTTTTTAAAGAAGTGCATTATTATTGTTTCATAATTTGATGTAGTTTTAAGGCCGTAACAGACATTGGTAGTGTGGATAAATCTGGCACTCTCAGCTAGAAGAATTGGTTTGGATGAATAGATATGGGTACCCAACTCTCCTGTGCAGTCATTTCATCTTACTGATCAAACAGATTATAATAATAAATTAGAAAAATCTTTACTAGACAGGTGTCATCATCTGTTAGCAGACGGGCAAATAAATGTCTGGGCTGGCAATGCATTCTGATATGTGGGACCCTGGTTTGGGTTGTAACCACCTCACTTCTTAGAGCAGTGGTGACTTGAACAAATACAGAGAAGAAAGACTGGTTAGCCCATAAACTGAGTATTCTGTGAGTGCATTAAATACAAAGAAGGAGGGATTACTATTTGGAAAAAATCGTATTTTAGGAGAAAGTAGTATAAAAAAACCCAAGGTCACTGCTCAGATTGACCCGATCTAAGTACAAGTCCATTTGCTGAGGAATTGAAAACCAGTTGGCATGTACCCAGCAAAGTTAAGCAGGCCGGGAAGAGACAGGACTTCGATGCCTTAGGCCCTTTCCAAAAAAATAACAAACTGTGGGCCTGATTTTCAGTTCTTAGTGTCTAAATATCTCTTTGATGTGAAACTAGGTAACTTGTGCACACAACTAGATAATTTTGCCTGCAAATAGGTATTTCTGAGCATATTTCTTGGAGTAGGAGCAGATTACCACCCACTCTGCCTGGCAAAGACACACCACCTGTCAAAGGAGCAGATCCAACTGGCCCTACTGGATATGGATTCATTGTGGCAGCCCCTCTCTTGCTTCTCCTCAGGGGGAGCAGGACTGGAAACAAGACAAGCATCTGCCTGCCACGACTGTGGATACCTCTGCCTGCGCCAGCATGAATCTTGAGGGCAGTGTTTGGGCCTGCCTGCAAAGTCACTCCTCAAAAGGCCGCCTGCAGGACACCACTAGACTGAGCCAGAGCCCTACCAGGTTGGCCAGCCTGGGATGTGCAAGGGAACCCCCTGAGCCAGTTGCTGTGGCTCTGTCCAATTCCACCCTATATTTGCTGCTTGCAGCATCACAAAGCATTATGAACAAGAGTTTAGGAGTAAAATGCCTTCTTGCCCTGGTTGGACAATTTATATCCACTTCCAGTGGGAAAAGGTGGGGAGCCAATGGAGAGGCACAATATTCAAATTTGCCAACCTTCAGGGGGAAGAAAATATCCCATCAAGTCTCTCTCTCCTCCCCCCGCCCCACCCTGGGAGGGTGGAGGGATAGCTAAATTCCCTCCCACAGTAGGTCTTATCCAGCCCTTTTCCTGTTGAGGTGAGAGAGGCATTTGTACTTGCATGTGTTTATTTAATGTGTATGTGAGCACACTCAGTGGGAGCACACATACATTTGCAGGTACAACTGAAATACAAAGTCTTGAGAAATTTCATTTTATATCTTAAATCCCTTAATTTATGATATGCTATAGGTTACTAACATGAAATTTAAGCTATGTTTGTCATTGTTAAAAGTACTAAAGAAAATGTAAACAAATGTAGGTGTAAGTAGTGGATTAATTTATTCTCTTGTATATGATTATCTTAATATTTACTATACGTGGTGCTATAAGGTGTTAATGGTGAATGCTACTTTAGCTATAAGAATGCATGTTTGCTTTCTCTTGATTCACACAGAGCAGATGGATGCTTGACTGTCTGCTAATCCACAGCTGGAATGGTTTCAGCAGTTTCCACGTTGCTGGGTTAGAGTGGCTTTTCTAGTGGACTGAGAGGGCAGCAAGAGAGGGATATCATTATTCATCAGTATCCCAGTGGGATTGCTGCCAGCAGAGATTAATTTTTTCTGTTATGCTTGTAAAACAAGCTCAGGTGGAGTCTCTAATCCTTAGGGCACGGGTGGCAGATCAAGGAAGATGCTACAAAGCTAGTTAATTTTCAGATTCTAGGGGAAACAGAAGCTCTGTTAGATGTATAAATACATGATTGCAAATTTAAGTAGCTCAAATCCAAATGGGATCTTCCCAGACATCTGGTATGGAAAATCTCTATTTTCTTTGTCTTTTAATAGAAGTTCTTGAAACTTTACACCAGTGCCAACATATTTGTAACTCTTTTAATTCTTAGTTATCTTTCCTTGTCAGTTTTGGCAGATGACACCCTTACAGTTTAACTCTGTTTCTTCATATATTTACAGGCTGAGAGAAACCCACGATAGAACAGTCTTCCCCTGACAGTTACCCCACAGCCAACTTCAGTCTCTCCTGTCTCAGCATTTGTTTGCATCTCATGAGTTCTTCAAAACATTGGGCCAGATCCTCAGCTGTTGCAAATGTACATAGCTCCATGGAAGTTAGTAGAGATATGCCCGTTTTAACCAGCTAAGGATCTGGCCCAATAAATTTAGTTGAAACAGCTGTCACTTCCTCTTACAGCTTTTTGTGTGTTTCTTCTTACTGTTTTTGTTTGTTTGTTTTTTTTAACTATTTTTGGGTGTAAATTTTGTGCGCCTGCAAGTGAGAGCAGTAGCGCTGACTTGCTAATCAGACACTGTGCAAGTAAGTACCTTCCAAGTTTTCCATATATTTCTCCCAATTTACATTGTTCTTCTTTTATTCCAGGCATGAGCCTCTCTTGAACAGAGGCTGCTAGTCACTTTACCACATGATGACAGGTACTCATGCTTCTGAACCTTTTATTCCCTTTCTTCTCTGATCACGTAGTTGTCTTAATCCATAGAGTTTAATCTTGTAGAAAAATGCACCAATGTGAATCTGTGGCTCCCTAATCTGGAAGCTGCCACAGGTCAGCAACTCTGAAATCCATTTTTCAACACATAGAGCTTTTACTGATTAACATTGGTGTATAGAGTGTGTAAGGCCCCAAACCTGCATCAATGGAGATCTAATGCAGATCCCTACCTCTAAGCAGAGTCCCACTGACTCTGGGATCTACACTGGAGGATCCCAGTGCAGAATCAAAGCCTAAAACCGAAAATGATTGATCACTTTTTTGGAGACAGCTGCTAGGAACGTTGTCTTCTGCAGTTCTGCTATTATGACTTATTACTGGCATCATCTCAGTCAGCAGCTCAGCTAAACCTGAGCCAACACAGTCAATTCAGCCAAATTTATCTTCAAAATGTGGACAAATCTCAATGGAACTAGAGAAATTTACTTGTCTCATGACCATCATATTTCAATGCATACTCACAGAGATTTTCTTAGTTGTGTATTATCACATTGTCAATGTCATGCACTGAAATACTTTTGAATATTAAGGCTGATATTTCAAAGCTACTTGAACTTCTCAGCCTTTTTCATGTTGCAAGCCTCCATGTTACAAGAGGAGAGAGTTTCAGGTCCCCATCCTAGCTGACCATAAAAAGGGAAGGGTGGTTGCGACATCCCTGGTTATATTTACCACGCCAAAGTTGAGAAACCATGGAAAAGATTTTGCTGTTCATTTTCCATTGAAGTAATGGGAATTAGTGGCCAGATGCCTTAGGCAGCTTTGAAATGTTCATCCTAAATTTGCAATGACAAATGTAATACCTTGCAATAGAAAGTTATCTTCTTACATCAGCATTTTTAAAGTTCCACAGATATATACATTCACAACTATATAAATGTTTCCTGGATGATTTGGAAAGGAGTCACTTTATCAAAGTTGGCTATCAATTTATACCATGTTGTATTGTCTTCAGTAACTGTGATCATTTTTATTTGCCATGATTTGAATAAGTGTAACTAATTAAGGGCCTACATACATGCTGTATCATTCTGATGTTTGCTTTCATGGTTTTATCTTAATTTAAACCATTACAGATACTTGCTCATAAACTTACTGATACACAATAATGCAACTTCAAGTTTTTAAATTGAACTATAGCATATCTTTAACAAAGACGTACCATCTCGGTCCTGTGAAGGGCATTGCTGAAAGGGGCAATGTATGGTGAGCAGAAAGGGAATTTTAAAGTCACAACACCGCCATAGTATTATAGTTCTTCTTCGAGTGATGGTCCCTGTATGTATTCCAAATATGGGGGATGCGCATGCGCACTATGCGACAGAGCTGGAAGTTTTCAGCAGCAGTGTCCAATGACCCGCCTGGGCGTCTTATGTTGCCACGTGCTCCAGGTGCAGTTATCAGAGGCCGTGTGGGGTGACGCGCCCTCAGTTCCCTCTTACCACCACGTGGAGGGTGTCAGAATCTTCTCTCCTCACACTCGTAGCTTTTACAAGAGCAACCATCTTGTTAATTGTCTTCTTCATTGTATACATACCTGTAGTTAGTGTAAAGAGTTGCCCCTTTTGGGGCTCACCCCAACTTTGTCAGCGGCTATGTCCCGTGTCCCAGGATTTAAGAACTGTGCTTCATGCCCTCGCTGATTTTCAGCGACAAGCACAGCCACTGCCTCTACTTCCTGGGCAGGGGCAGCTCTAGCTTTTTTGCCGCCCCAAGCACAGCAGGCAAGCTGCCTTTAGCAGCCTGCCTGCAGGAGGTCTGCCGGTTCCACGGCTTCGACGTACCCGCCGCCGAATTGCCACCGAAGCCGCGGGACCAGCAGACCTCCCGCAGGCATGCCACCGATGGCAGCCGCCCTCGCAGGGACCCGGCAGGGCACCCGTCGCAGCTTGCCGCCCCAGGCACGCGCTTGGAGCGCTGGTGCCTGGAGCTGCCGCTGTTCCTGGGGGAAGCGCATCCAACAGACCGTTGTGACACCTGCAAGTCTTTTCCAACACGGACCCATGAGGCTCATCTCTTATGCCTCTGCAAATTCCTCATGGAGGAAGTGCTCTGGTCCCCTGCTGCATCCGATCCTGGACCAGCGAAACCAGCAATACAATGCCCTCCACCAGCAGTGAGCACCCCACCCTCTACCTCCCACCCAGATCCGACAGCACCACCGAAGCACAACAAGGGCAAGAAGGAGAGCCACAAGCGCTCCCATGAACATCTTAGCAAGTCCCTGTCGAGGACTGCTGCAACGCACAGCATTTCCTCCCTGAGCCGTGCCCAGTCGAATGAGATGTTGTGTGCGGAACCCACCACGCCACTCCCCTGAACTCCATACATGGGGGGCAATGCCAAGCAGAAGAAGGCGGCTCCAGTACCATTGACTCCCGCACTGGCCGTGTAATGTGGCCAGCCCTCCAAGGCGTGCTCCTCTATCTCAGTGCCCCATGCTCTGCTCTGTGCACCATCCTTTCTGCTTTGGCAGGTAGCGGGATGTGTCCTGGACATCCGGATGGGCTGAACCATTGATGGCACACCTCAACCTGCCCTACGCATCCTCCCCACTTCTCTCAGCTCCACGACCACCTACACCAGCAGATGCACCACTTCTCTTGGGCCAGGATCTTCAACCAACCATTGCTGGACTGCCTACACCAATGGCCCTGCCGCTGCTGGAGGCTTCTTCAGAATCCGAAGACTTTTCTGCAGAGCAGCTATCATTCTCCCCTGTGTCCTGCGCAGTTCTGACTCCCATGTGCATCCGCTGTACCAGATGGGCTACCCCATAGTCCTGCCACAGTGGTACCCTTGTTCCTGGGGCCTGCAGTATCCACTGGACCCTACCCCATGGCCACATTGGCCACATGGGATACATACCACTGCCTGTACCCGCCTCCACCAGCCTCAAACCATTCCATCCATGCCCCTCCACCAGAACAGTCAAGAGGAGGACCCAGAGCATGCGCTGGTCCCAACAGCAGCATCCTCCTCTCCAGGTGAAACCCGGATTCCCGTCTCCACACCCCAGAACCTTCTCCCCTCCTGACGATCACCACCAGTAAAAGGAGCTGCTGCTGAGGGTGGTTCTTGATCTTGGTATTCTCTTGGAGGAATGTCCAGGACCAACCCCATCAGCTGCTGGACATTCTCCAGCCTTGGGGGCCAGCACGCATGGCTCTGCCCATTAACAAGGCCATCCTCCACCCCCCATGGGAGGTCTGGCACATGCTGGCATCCTGTGCCCTGACCCCTAATAGGGCAGAACGCTGTTATTTTGTGCAATCAAAGGGAGATGACTTTCTTTTCTCCCACCCTGCCTCAGCCTCACTGGTGGTGCATGTGGCAACAGAAAGAGCAAGACAGCACTCCTCCACCTCCACCCTGCCGGATAAGGTGGTGAAACAACTGACCTGCTTGGCCATAAACTCTACTCCTCCGCAGCTCTGCCGTTCCACATCTCAAACTATCAGGTTCTGCTGGCAAAAGTACGATTTTAATAATTATGCCAAGCTGGCAGTGTTCTTGGAGGACCTCCCGCAGGACAAGCAGCACAGGTTCCAGGCCCTGGTGGAAGAAGGCTGCCTGATGGCCAAAGTCTGCCTAAAGGCAGCAGTGGATGCAGTGGACACTCCCGCTCCCTGGCCATGGGCAATTTTGCAGATGACACTAAACTGGGAGGAGTGGTAGATACGCTGGAGGGTAGGGATAGGATACAGAGAAACCTAGACAAATTAGAGGATTGGGCCAAAAGAAATCTGATGAGGTTCAACAAGGATAAGTGGAGAGTCCTGGACGGAAGAATCCCATGCACTACTACAGACTAGGAACTGAGTGGCTAGGCAGCAGTTCTGCAGAAAAGGACGTAGGGGTTACAGTGGACGAGAAGCTGAATATGAGTCAACAGTGTGCCCTTGTTGCCAAGAAGGCTAACGGCATTTTGGGCTTTATAAGTAGGAGCATTGCCAGCAGATCGAGGGATGTGATCATTCCCCTCTATTCGGCATTGCTGAGGCCTCATCTGGAGTACTGTGTCCAGTTTTGGGCCCCACACTACAAGAAGGATGTGGAAAAATTGGAAAGAGTCCAGCGGAGGGCAACAAAAATGATTAGGGGGCTGGAGCACATGACTGATAAGGAGAGGCTGAGGGAACTGGGATTATTTTGTCTCCAGAAGAGAAGAATGAGGGGGGATTTGATAGCTTTTTTCAACTATCTGAAAGGGGATTCCAAAGAGGATGGATCTAGACTGTTCTCAGTGGTACCAGATGACAGAACAAGGAGTAATGGTCTCAAGTTGCAGTGCGGGGAGGTTTAGGTTGGATATTAGGAAAAGCTTTTTCAAGGGGAGGGTGATGAAGTACTAGATAATGGAATCTCCTTCCTTAAAGGTTTTTAAGGCCAGGCTTGACAAATCCCTGGCTGGGATGGACTGGAGGTTAGTTGGGGATTAGTCCTGTTTTGAGCAGGGGGTTGGACTACATGACCTCTTGAGGTCCCTTCCAACCCTGATATTCTATGATTCTATGATAAGCTGAGAGGCCTGGCTACAATCCTCGGGCTTTCCCGGAGAGGTCCAGTCCACCATCCAGGACCTCTGTTCTCTGACAGGACACTGAAGGACTCAAGGGCAACCCTCCAGGCTCTGGGGATCTCTGTTCTCTGGGGATCCAGGCTCTGGGGATCTAATCCGCCCATTAACCAACAACCTCATCTGTCATTCTGCCCGAGCCTCTACCCCCCATACCTGCCCACCTACACCCAGGTCCAGGAGCCAGCCCGACGGCACTCCGATTCCAGCACCTGCACCCTTTGGCCACCACTACCTCCTCCTCCATGCCAAAGCCCCACATGAAAGCCCAATTTTGACACATCAGTCGAGAGCTACGAACCCCCTGCATCATCGCCTCTGGTCCCCCCCTTACCACCTTCGGGGTTCATCCTGCCCTGTTCATCCACCACTGAGGCAAGATCATCATGGACCGGTGGATCCTGGAGATCATATGACATGGCTACTCTGAATTCCTCACCTTCCCCTCCCGCCAGAGCACACACACACTCCCGACGCCTCCTGGGAGTCTCGCCCATCACACCCTCCTCCAACACAAGGCGGACGCCCTCCTAACAAAGGGTGCAATCAACCCTCACTGAGACAGTGGTGACCGTCACCGCTCTCACCTCACCTCACTGGGTGTCTGTGTCAATGAGGAGAAATTCATTCTTCTCCTGATACAGACGATCCATTTCATCGGATTCTGTAGCAGCATGAGCCTTTCTCCCAGCAGACCGCTTTGCCACCCTCGTGGCTCTTGTGGTAGCCCTGTGCTGCAACCTGTGCACAACGGTACACTGCTGTCTCTGTCTCCTAGGACTCAGGGCAGCCTGCACCCATTGATGTGCTCCTCACCATGCGGTGTCTACAGCTGTGGCTTCTCTCAGTCTGCAGGCCCCACATCAGGCACCAGGATTCGCCCTTGAGTGTTCCGAGTTGGGTCCGTGCCTCCCCCACCGGGCGGATCCTGCCCACCAAAGTGCTCCGCTGCATCCATTCGCCACTCCTGTCCCTACGGCCACCCTTGCTATGGACACCTCCCTAGCAAGAAGGGGCACACACCTAGGTGGCCATGCCATGCAAGGGACGTGGACATCCCAAGAAGCACATGCACATCAACATCTTGGAGTTGCGCATTGTCTACCTGACTTGCCACATGTTCCTGCCTCTTGTCCACTTCCATGCCGCACCACCCAGCAGGATCACAGCCCACTCTGCATGCAACCACCTCTGCTTCCCTGGCGGACGTCCCCTGGTATGAGATCTGCTATGTGGCAACCTGGTGCTCCATCCACACCTTCCCAGTGCACAGTGGGCGGCTGCAGACTTGACTGTGGAATGTGCCATCCTGCAGCAGGCATTTTCTATCATATTCTCGTACCCAAGATCATCACTGCTCCTTAGTCACCCGCGTTTGGAATTCATGTAGTGACCATCACTCAAAGAAGAAGAGAAGGTTACTTGCCTGTAACTTGAAGTACTTTGAGATGTGTGGCCCCTATTTGTATTCCAATACCCGCCCACAGTCCCTGCTGCTGCAGACTGTGAGGGTGACTGACGGTGTGTTGCTCCTCACGGCCTCTTGAAACCTTGCCTGGAACATATGGCAACAGAAGATACAGGTCAATGGACACTGCTGCTGAAACGCTCCAGCGCATAGCGCACATGCGCACCCCTGCATTTGGAATACAAATAGGAAACACACATTTTGAGTAACCTCCTCTTATGAACCCAGGGGCCTGTTCTGGGATCTATTTTATTTAAAGATACAGTTTGCTTATGTGAGAAATTATTTTTCTAATCTTCAGCTGATATTCGAGAATACATTTTTAGGAAAAATATTTCCTAAAGACTTAACAGGATCTCCTAAAGAAGCAGCATTGAACTGTCTTTTTCCCCTCACTTTTCATGGTGATCATTCCCAAATTTCCATGAAAAACATTATAGACTGTGAGAACCAAAAGTCATTGAGCTATCAATAGTTCATTCTTCATTTTTAATATGTTTTAACAGTGTGTGCATTTTACAGTAAGAAAATCTTTTTAAAATACAGGTAATTATTTTTAATCAGTATTCAATTTACCCAGCTGTAAAAAAAAGTACAATAATTACAATATTTAAGTTTCACAGCACCAGTGAAATACAGTCATGTTTGTAATGTGCTTTGAGGGCTTTAAAAATGCACTAAATAAATTCAAATTCTTATTTCAGATGTCACTAGTATTTGCTAAACACATCTTTTTTCAAATATCAGATCGTTGTTTTGCACGCCAATTTCTTTCCACTGTGTTAGCACTTTTTTTCTTAGCATCTCCATACTGAAGCAAATGTCTGTAATTTAACTTTACACTTTAGACGTATTCCAAGCTGTTGAGTCATTCCCCAAGACTGGTAGCTAAGATAGCTGACCTTCTATTGCTCTGTGCACAGTGGCAAAGGTCTTTTAGACTCCTGACCTCTGGTCATCAGAAATGCCATTAGTAATTTGTAGCTTGGACATTTAAGTAAGAGGTGAACTTGTGAAATCTAAACCCTTCATGCAGTTTTAAGCAATCACTGAACTGTTTCACTGCTCCAGCTTGTGCTTCACATGAGATTTCCCTTATTATTTTTATGGCGTTTGTAATTGTACAATGAATGGTGTTTATCAGATGCAGCCATTTAAAAAAAATCAAACTGTGCTGTGTACTCTTCTTTCTTCATTGTAATTCATTTAAGTAAGAAGCCTTGGAATTCAGATATAGATTATTTCTCCTGTAAATAGAGCCCACTGCTGAAATTTGTGATGCTTTAGACCCCAACACTTAGTTACAAATTAAACTTTAAATATTTCTTTTCAGAAAACAAATTAAGGAAAATATTTGCATGATTTGCAAAAGATAGATGTGTTCCACAGCTTCTGGTGTTCCTTAGAGGTCTCCCATCCTATCCCTGTTTAGTTTTTAAAACCAAGTGAGGTGAAAATATTCAGACCAGCACTGCCCCACTCAGGGGCATGCACAAGGGGGAGCAAGCAGGGGCACGGCCCCACTAATAATCGGCGGGGACACAGAAGTGCCCCAGCGCTGCAGCAGGGAGAGTAAGCTCCTCTGGCCCCCGGGGCACAGCAATGGTAGCTGACAGTTCCTTCGGTGCCACAGCGGGGACAGCGAGCTCCTCCGGCCCCGGGACTGCAGCAGGGGCACAGAACATGCCCCTCCAAAAGCTGTCCCCTGGCCCCCTCGTTCAAACACTCTGCTGCTGCCTTTTAAATTGCAATGTATTTTGACTTCCACAAGATATGTTTCTATCATTTATTTTTTAGCTATAAAAATGTATAAACCGCTACTCAGATGGCAAATAGAAAGGGTACAGGAGAACATTTGTTTCAGAGGAAGGACATTGAGCAGTGCTTGTCCCTCTGTTAAAGGTCCAAACACATTAGAAGATTAATACAACTAGCTGTGTTTCCAGTGGCATGTCTGAAGGACTCACCACTATCCTCGGGGACACCAGAACACCTGAGAAAAATCACACACCCATTGTGCTTATCCTGAGGGCATTAAACTTAGATGCGTGTTTAAAGCAGTAAAGAACCTTTACAGTACTGTGTATGCACATCGCTGTAAGACACAGTGATCAGTTGTTAACTTTATTTCAAACCAAATATTTTCAATTATAGCAAAGCAACTCTTCTTCACTCTTTCCCTTTTAAAACAACACTAAAATATATCCCGTCCTCTGCATCTCTAACGCCAAAGCTGTTGTTCATTCTTTTGTCATCTCTCAGCTTGATTCCTTCAACCGCTTCCTTTGCAGCCTCCCTGCTTCCATCCCTCACCTCCATTCAAATGCTGCAGCTAAAACCATCTTCCTGTCCTACTGGTGACTGGTCAGACCATGTCAGTCCTCTGTTGGAATTCCTTCACTAACTTCTCCTTACTTTTCAGATCTAGTTCACACTATTTATGCTCACAGTCAGTGTGTCTGCTCTCATTTCCTTCTCCATCTCACTCCATCCAATCCTGCCTCCTTGATCCCTCCCTTTGTATGTATTATCTAAGGTATGTATATGATACCATCACCACAGCACCTGAATGTCTCACAAATGTATTTATCTTCACAACACACCAGTGAGGAAGGAAGGAAGTACTGTTATACCTATTTTACAGATTAAGTGATTTGCCCAGGGTCACCCAGGAAGTCTGTTACAGAGCAGGGAATTTGAACCTAGGCCTCCAGAGCCCCAGGCTAGCACCCTAACTATGTTTACTTTCACTTTTTTATCCCTTCTTCACTGCTGCCTCTATTCTTGGAATAGTCTCCACCTTCTTGTGCATGAAGGGCTCATACTGTGTTTATGTCAATTCATCCTCAGGACTGGCTTTTTCTGCACAGCCTTTCCACAAAAGGAAATTCTGCACTGCTTTCAAAGATAACCTTCCTGACTCTAGCCATCCTGTGGCCTTAGTAGCACAAAGCTATAATAGGTGAATAAAATGTGTGTGCTGTGCATGCGAACAGACATACATTCTACATATATGGAGGTGATATCCATGTGATAAATGTATCTTGCACCTTTCCTAAGCTTTCCTCCAGTCTATTTCCTTTGGTAGTTAATCTTACATTCCAAGCGTGCACCAAGCTACTATTTAATAACTTCCCCACAAATTTAGAGCTTTGCCCCTCAAAAATTACCCCTTAAAGTCAATGGAGTTATACTGAGGTCGAACAAATATAACAGAGTGAAGAAGCTCTCTAGCCCAAAGAGTTACTCTAATTAAGAGTTTCCATTCTAAATACAAATGTGCAATGCAGGACTTCAGCAGTCTGACAGAAATGTCTTTTCTTTTGCCTAGAATGGGAAGCTGGAAAATGTGCATGATATTTGTCCTTAAAACAGCTCAGAACTAATAATGCCCGTTTATTACTCTCTTTAATTGGGATACTGTCCTAGACCCTTTATATCTGTAAGAATGAAGAAACATCTAAATGGATTTTTTAAAACTTTAAAAACATAAATTATATCCTGTGAAACTGAAACCAAAGAACAAACTTTTATGTGCTAGCAATAAACTCCTTAAAAATAGCATCGCTAATGCTGATATAATTTTAGCTACAGCAATGCTAGCGGGTACTTTTCTAATCTCATTTTTTGATGTAATCTAATTTTAAGGATACTCCTGAAATCCAGCCGTTAACCATGTGGTCAGTTTTGGCAAGGGTAAAAAAGAGGTGTTTCTTCATGCATATATTAGATTTCTGCACATAAATCTGTGCTTGACTGAATTCCAGCTGCTTGCACATCTGTGTAAGTTTGATGTTTTCCCTTATAAATCTGTTTTACACTTGTAACAAAACAAAGATATGAAGATAAAATATACTAGTATTGGTCATATGACTATATTTTTCATAAATTAGATCCAAGGTGAGAGATGTTTTAACTGTCTGCATGTAACTATGGCCTGGACTTTGGGAAGAGCCTGGCAGTGGAAGAAAGCATCGCCAAGTAGCTAATACTTTTAGCTAATACTTTTGAGCTAATAATTTACTCAAGGAGCTAATAGAGGAGGTATCTGAGCCTCTAGCTATTATCTTTGGAAAATCATGGGAGACGGGAGAGATTCCAGAAGACTGGAAAAGAGCAAATATAGTGCCCATCTATAAAAAGGGAAATAAAAACAACCCAGGAAATTACAGACCAGTTAGTTTAACTTCAGTGCCAGGAAAGATAATGGAGCAAGTAATTAAGGAAATCATCTGCAAACACTTGGAAGGTGGTAAGGTGATAGGGAATAGCCAGCATGGATTTGTAAAGAACAAATCGTGTCAAACCAATCTGATAGCTTTCTTTGATAGGATAACGAGTCTTGTGGATAAGGGAGAAGCTGTGGATGTGGTATACCTAGACTTTAGTAAGACATTTGATATGGTCTCGCATGATATTCTTATCGATAAACTAGGCAAATACAATTTAGATGAGGCTACTATAAGGTGGGTGCATAACGGGCTGGATAACAGTACTCAGAGAGTTGTTATTAATGGTTCCCAATCCTGTTGGAAAGGCATAACAAGTGGGGTTCCACAGGGATCTGTTTTGGGACCGTCTCTGTTCAATATCTTCATTAATGACTTAGATATTGGCATAGAAAGTACGCTTATTAAGTTTGCAGATGATACCAAACTGGGAGGGATTGCAACTGCTTTGAAGGACAGGGTCATAATTCAATATGATCTGGACAAATTGGAGAAATGGTCTGAGGTAAACAGGATGAAGTTTAATAAAGACAAATGCAAAGTGCTCCACTTAGGAAGGAAAAATAAGTTTCACACATACAGAATGGGAAGAGACTGTCTAGGAAGGAGTACGGCAGAAAGGGATCTAGGGGTTATAGTGGACCACAAGCTAAATATGAGTCAACAGTGTGATGCTGTTGCAAAAAAAGCAAACGTGCTTCTGGGATGTATTAACAGGTGTGTTGTGAGCAAGACACGAGCAGTCATTCTTCCGCTCTACTCTGCGCTGGTTAGGCCTCAACTGGTGTATTGTGTCCAGTTCTGGGCACCGCATTTCAAGAAAGATGTGGAGAAATTGGAGAGGGTCCAGAGAAGAGCAACAAGAATGATTAAAGGTCTGGAGAACATGACCTATGAAGGAAGACTGAAAGAATTGGGTTTGTTTAGTTTGGAAAAGAGAAGACTGAGAGGAGACGTGATAGCAGTTTTCAGGTATCTAAAAGGGTGTCATATGGAGGAGGGAGAAAACTTGTTCACCTTAGCCTCTGAGGATAGAACAAGAAGCAATGGGCTTAAACTGCAGCAAGGGAGGTTTAGGTTGGACATTAGGAAAAAGTTCCTAACTGTCGGGTGGTTAAACATTGGAATATATTGCCTAGGGAGGTTGTGGAATCTCCATCTCTGGAGATATTTAAGAATAGCTTAGATAAATGTCTATTGGGGATGGTCTAGACAGTATTTGGTCCTGCCATGAGGGCAGGGGACTGGACTCGATGACCTCTCAAGATACCTTCCAGTCCTAGAATCTATGAATCTATAAGTAACTTGTGGTGTTTGTGTTGCTTTGTGTTATTTTGTATTGTTTTAATTATAACTTAAACAGCTGTAGAAGATTAAAAAACATATGTTTGAGATTTTTAAAGCAAAGTAATGGAAAATATGTGTCTAAACTCCCCTAGACTGCTGTGAAAATCAACTTATGTATATACCAATTGGTAAGCTAAACGGAGGTGTAAACAAACAGGAAATATGCAGAGAAATAATAAATCCTAAAAATCGGAAATTAGCAGAAGAATAAACAAAACAGAAAAAAGCAGAGGTTTTAAAACAAACAAAAACATGCTGTAAACTAGCATAATTTATTCAAACTAATTGTTGGAAATAGACATGGGTTTAACAATAATAATAATCTCTTGTAATTGACTAGGGAATCAAGGTGTGTGCTCCAGCTTCCTATGTAATTTCATATTATCACTATTATTCTTGTTCCTTCTCTCCCCTCTCCCCCGCTGTTGCTTGATAAACCACCTTGTTCCATCTTGTTTTAAATTGGGCCCCTGATCCTGCAGCTGAATCTGTGTGAGTGGAGCTCTGTGCCTTTGTGGAGCCCTAGGGACGACTCACATGAGATAAGTTACACACACAAATGCTTAAGGCCTTATCTACACGGGCAATGGCGTGTAGGGGGTGTGTAACTACATGCCTCAAGGAAAAACAGGCTTGGTCCTCACTGCCATGGGAGCTTCTGGAGTCTTTCCCCACTGCTGGAGCCTTTCCCTGCAGTGGAGAAAGGCTCTGTGAGTGGGATACTACACTGATAAAAATAGCAGCATAGACTGGTGAGGCACTGCTTGGGCATGGAGAATATATACCCTAAGGTTCGGGCGTGTCTTTACTTGCCTAAGCAATACCTCACCAGCTGTACTGCTATTTATACCTGTGCAGGGGGTGGGGCGGGGTGTATGTTCTCTATATGCTGCTGTAAGAATAGACATAGCCTGTGTGTTTGAAGACCCCAATCCTCAACTTACTTATATAGGCAGACTGCAGCCATCCATATGGAGCCCCACTGATAGAACAGGGCCTTATACTGAAAGTCTTTGGGTTAGGAGCACTCTTTGCACAATCGAACCCCAGTCTTGACTGGGGCCTCTAGGTGTTGTTACAATATAAATAATAATAGTACCACAGTGAATGTTTATTTGTTACCCCCATTTCTAAAATGTACAGGAATTGATTTGTAGATAGAAATTGAAACTAAAACACTTAAGTATTTTCACCTGGAAAAATCTTCCTGAAATTCAATATTGGCATACCTTTGAACCTTAAGTTACATGGAAACAAATGTGCAACGGAGTGTATATGAGTGATAATTGCAGAATACTGTACAATATGACAATCCCTATGAAAAATCTAGTTAAAGTTGTAGCATGTTTTATTTTTCTGATTCCAGGCAGATTGGTATAATTTGTACAATTAATTAGAAATGAATACCTTTATTGAGCCAACTAATGGATTATGTAAAATAATGTAAAAATTCCTCTATCTTTTTAATTTTACATAATAGCGAACATAATATATTTAAATTTAATGTCCTTCTAGGCAGGGAAATACCAAAGAAATCCATCACAGTATCATTTAACTTCAGAAAGGGGAACTAAACAAAAATGAGGAAGTTAGTTAAATGGAAATTAAAAGGAATAGTCATAAGAATGAAATGCCTACAAGCTGCCTGGAAACTCTTTAAAAATAGTAATAGAGGCTCGAACTAAAAGTTCAGGATCTATTTGAGCCGTATCCTCTCCGTACTGCTGTATGGTTGCAAAACATGTATGCTATACCTCTCCGACTGGGCAAAGCTGGAGGCTTTCTACACAAAATGTCAACGTCCTGTATTGGGCATAAAGTGTAACAACTTCATTTATAATGCAGACTTTTACAGTAACTCCAGTCTGCAGATTCCTGGGGCCATTGTCCGCAGATAGCTTCTTATGCTTTTTGGACATGTCGCCAGAATGCCACAAGATGTTCCGGCAAACACCATTCTCCAGGTGGCTTGTAACTTCTGGATAAAATTCCACCAACTGCGGGGTGTTGGTAGCCCAATGTCAGATCCTCTATTACATGTGTGCATCAAGTCTGTTCCAACATTGGACTCTTGGCCTGTCAACCCCTGACGGCCCCGCAGGAATGGATCAAATGTCAAATTATCTCTATGGCCAACTGTTGGCTAAGCATTGAAGAAGAACTAAATGTATACCCCCAATCAAAAAAAAAAAATTAAGAGAACCAAAAAAATGCCATCATAACTAAACAGAGTAAAAGACAGGTTTCAGAGTAGCAGCCGTGTTAGTCTGTATCCGCAAAAAGAACAGGAGTACTTGTGGCAGTTAGAGGCAAAGAGACATCGCTTAAAAATTGGAAGTCTAATCCCACCAATGAAAACAGAAAGAAGCATAAACTCTGGCAAATTGCGTGCAAAAGTTTAATTAGTCAGGCCAAAAAAGAATTTTAAGAGCAACTAGCAAAAGACCAAAAAAACTATCAGCAAAAAAAAAAAAAAATTCTAAGTACATCAGAAGCAGAAAGCCTGCCAAGCAATCAGCAAAGCCATTGGACAATCAAGCTGCTAGAAGAGAATACAAAGCTGTTGTGGAGAAGCTAAATTAATCCTTTGCATCAGTCTTCACTGCAGATGATGTGAGGGAGATTGCCACCTCTGAGCCACTCTTTTTAGGTGACAAATCTGAGGAACTGTCCCAGATTGAGGTGTCTCAATACAAGACGTTTTGCGACAAATTGATATGTTAAACAGTAATAAGTCACCAGGACCAGATGCTATCCACCCGAGAGTTCTGATGGAGCTCCAATATGAAACTACAGAACTACTAACTAGGGTATGTAACCTGCCGCTTAAATCAGCCTCAGTGCCAGATAACTGGAGGATAGCTAATGTAACTGTGATTTTTTTTTAAAAGCTCCAGAAGAGATCCTGGTAATTACAGGCTGGTAAGCCTAGCTTCAGCACCAGCCAAATTGGTTGAAACTATAGGAAAGTACAGAATTATCAGACAGACAGATGAACACAAAATCATGCCTCACCAATCTATTAGAATTCTTTGAAGGTGTGAAAAAGCATGTGGACAAGGGTGATGTAGTTGATATAGTGTACTTGGACTTTCAGAAAGCCTTTGATAAGGTCCCTCACCAAAGGCTCTTAAGCAAAGCTAACAGTCATGAGATAAGAGAGAAGGTCCTCTCATAGCTCAGTAACTGGTTAAAAGATAGGAAACAAAGGGTAAGAGTAAATGGTTAGTTTTCAGAATGGAGAGAGGTAAAGAGTGGTGTCCCCTAAGGATCTGTACTGGGACCTATGCTGTTCAATATATTCATAAATGATCTGGAAAAGGGATTGAGCAGTGAGGTATCAAAGTTTGAGGATGATACTAAATTATTCAGGATACTTAAGTTCACAGCTTGACTTGCAAAGGGATGTCACAAAATTGGGTCACTGGGTAACAAAATGGCAGATGAAATTAATTGTTGATAAGTGCAAAGTACTGCACATAATCCCAGCTATACATACAAAGTGATGGGGTCTAAATTGGCTGTTACCATTCAAGAAAGAGATCTTGGAGTCATTGTGGATAGTTGGTGAAAAAAGCCTGCTCAATGTGCAGCAGCAGCCAGAAAAGCTAACAGAATATTAGGAACCATTAGGAAAGAGATAGTTAACAAGATAGGAAATATCATAATGCCATTATATAAATGCATAGTGCACCCACACCTTGAATACTGTATGTAGTTCTGGTCACACCATCTCAAAAAAGATATATTAGAATTGGAAAAGTACGGATGAGGGCAATAAAAATGATTAGGGGTACAGAACAGCTTGCATATGAGGAGAGATTAAGAAGACTGGGACTAAGGGGTGATATGATAAGAAATCTATAAAATTATGAATGGTGTGGAGAAAGTGGATAAGGAAGTGTTATTCACCCCTTCACATAACACAAGAACCAGGAGTCACCCAATGAAATTAATACAGAGCAGGATTAAAACAAACAAAAGGAAGTACAATGTCACACACAATGTTCAGTCAACCTGTGGAACTCATTGCCAGGGGAAGTTGTGAAGGCCAAAACTATAATTGGGTTCAAAAAAGAATGTGATATGTTCATGGAGGATAGGTCCATCAATGGCTATTAGCCAAAATGGTCAGGGATGCAACCCTGTGCTCAGGATATCCGTTAACCTCTGACTGTCAGAACCTGGGACTGGATGACAGAGAATGGATCACTCGAAAATTGCCTTCTTCTGTTTGTTCTCTCTGAAGCATCTGGCACCGTCCGCTGTCAGAAGACAGAATACTGGGCTAGATGGACCATTGGTCTGGCCCAGTATTAATTAACACTTAAGTTAATGAAGATAGCTTGATTGACATGTGACATTTAAAAATTTTCCCCATCTTTTTTTTCATCGTAGTAGTTACTCCTTTATTAGTTTGCTTTAAAATTTTAATACTGGGTAATTCATGGCAATTAATAAATAGTTATTGGCTTGCTTAGACACAACAAAATGTATGTCAGGATATTTTGTAAAAAATATTAAAGATATGTAATTATTTGTGATCACTTGATCAACCCAAAGAAAATACACAAATTTGGTTAGTCAATTCCATGGTATTTACCAATATACTATTGCTTAAAAAAATAATAAAATAAAGACTACAACTTCAGTCCTGGAATGTGAGAAACTAATTTTGGTTTCTTTTAGATCTTCACGGTTACAAATTAATCAACTGCTACTTAAAGTCTAGAACTCATTAACTTTTTAAGTTTTACTGTTCACATGACTGAACTTAAAACACAAAGCTTCTTTTTTTGTTCATATTGATCCTGTAATTGTCTACACTGCACAAGCATCCTCTTGTCTCTTAGTTAAATGTAGATGGCAGCGTATGCAGCTGCTTAAAAATAAAAAACTTTAATTTTACGGAAGATGTGCTAGCAATGTAAATCCACATTTCATCATTCATTTTATATCAATCATTTAAGCAAAATATATTAGTAATTCTTGTGGGTTGAAGAAGAATCTGAAAAAATAAATAAGGGCCCAGTCCTACAAACACTACTAAATTTGGTACTTCTTATCTTGAATATCTACCATTAAGCTAATTGGGGCCACTCAAGAGCCTATAGATGATAATGTGTGTTTGTAGGATCAGGGTCTAACTTAGTAGCAAATGCTTGCAGGATCAGGCCCCGGGAATTGGCTGAGACTTTGATTTAAATGGGCCTTAGGTCTGGATGAACTGGCTAAGAAACTCTCTGGCCCATTAATGTTGATTTTCAATACATCTTGGAACACTGGGGAAGTTTCAGAGGACTGGAAGAAAGCTAATGTTGTTCTAATATTTAAAAAGGGTAAACAGCATGACCCAGGTAATTATAGGTCTGTCAGCCTGATATTGATCTTAGGCAAAATAATAGAATGGTTGATAGGGGACTTGATTAATAAAGAATTAAAGGAGTGTGATATATCTAACACCAATCAACATGGGTTTATGGAAAATAAAGTTGATCAAGCTACCTGTATATCTTTTTTTGATGAGATTACAAGTTTGGCTGATGAAGGTAATTGTGTTGAAATAATATGCTTAGAGTTTTGTAAGGCATTCGCTTGATACCACATGAAATTTTGATTAAGAAACTAGATTGAAACAAAATCAACATGGCACACATCAAGTGGATTAAAATCTGGCTAACAGGTCTCAAAAGGTAATTGAAAATGGGGAATCATCATTGAGTGGATGTGTTTTTAATGAGGTTCCCCAGTGCTTAGTTCTTGGCGATACACTATTTCATGTGTTTATCAATGACTTGGAATAAAACATAAAATCATTACCAATCAAGTTTGCAGATGGCACAAAGATTGGGAGGGTGATGATTAGTGAAGAGGACAGATTACTAGTATAGATGATACAGATCGCGTGGTAAACTGGGCAAAAGTAAGCAATATGCTTTTCAGTATGGCCAAATGTAAGATCATACAGCTAGGGAAACAAAATGTAGTTAATATTTACAGGATAAGTGACTCTATACTGGGAAGCAGTGACTTAGGGCTGGTCTAAACTGGGAGGGGGATTGATCTAAGATCTGCAACTTCAGCTACACTTAGTTCGATTCACGGTGGCAAGTCGACCGCCGCAGCTCCCCCGTTGACTCTACTTACTCCTCCTGCCGAGGTGGAGTATGGGCATCGATTAGGGGATCCATTTATCGTGTCTAGACGAGACATGATAAATCGATCTCCAATAGATGGATTACTACCCGCCAATCCAGCGGATAGTGTAGACGTGGCCTATGAAAAAGAATGGGAGGTCTTGGTTGATGATCTGCTGATCATGAACTCCCAGTGTAATACTGTGGCCAAAAAGGCTAATGGGATGTTTGGATGTATAAACAGGGGAATATCGAGTAGAGAGGTTATATTATCTCTGTATTTTGGGACTGGTTAAACCATTACTAGAATACTAGTATTCTGTTCTGGTGTTGAGTTTTTCAACATTCTTCCTGAGCTGTGAAGAGGATTCAGAGAAGAACCACAAGAAAAATTAAAAGATTGGAAAACATGCCTTATTGTGGGAAATTCAAGGAGCTCAGTCTTGAATCAGAGAGAAGGTTAAGGAGTGATTTGATTGCAGTCTGTAAGCCCCTACATGGGGAAGAAAAATTTGTTAATAGAGGGCTCTTCCATGTAGGAGAAAAAGGTACAACAAGAGTGAATGGCTGGAAGTTAAAGCTAGACACATTAAGGGTACGTCTATACTTACCCGCTGGTTCGGCGGCCAGCAATCGATCTTCTGGGATCGATTTATCGCGTCTAGACAAGATGCGATAAATTGATCCCGGAAGTACTCGCCGTTGACGCCGGTAATCCTGTTCTGCGAGAGGAGTAGGTGGAGTCGACGGGGGAGCCTGCGGTAAGTACTTTTAAGTTTGAACTAAGGTACTTCGACTTCAGCTACATTATTCACATAGCTGAAGTTGCGTATCTTAGTTCGCACTGGGGGCTTAGTGTGGACCAGGCCTTAGACTAGAAATAAGGTGCACATTTTTAACAGTGTGGGTAATTAACCATTGGAACAATTTACTAAGGGCTTTGGAGTATTCTCAATCACTGGAATGAAGATTGGATGTTTTTTCTAAAGGACATACTCTGGTTCGAAGAGGAATTAATTCAAGCAAGTCCTATAGGCCATGTTATGCAGGAGGTCAGATTAGATTATCATAATGGTCCCTTTTGGCTTTATAGTCTATGGGTATAACATAACTGTGAAGTTTTGTGCTGTTTCAGATGTGACATTTCCCACTGGTGAGAACAAGTCACTATTTGTAATCCCTCAGAAGCAAGCATGGGGTTGCAGGAACCAGGATCACTGGTCCATAGAGGTGATGTGGGGGAGGGGTTTAGGAGAGTCCCGGGCAGGGGTTAGGAAGCTAGAGGAAGTGTTGAAGTAGCCTGAAGTTGGTAATGGTGTTGGGGGTGTTTCTGATGTGAGTCTGGGGTTTATGGGTTCAGAGAGCAGTTAGGAGATCTTGGGCCATGCTGGATAAGGGAGCTTGGAGCAGCCTTCCCTCTTCTCTGCCCCTTTCAAATTGTTCCATGCCTGCTGTGTTGCCTTTTTGGGCCCTGATCTAAACTATCCTCCCCAATCTGTCCCTTCAGCCCCTGCCACCCTTCCTGCCCCTTGCTCTCTAACCAATCTGTTCTTTCCACCTTCCTGTCTCACCAATATCCTGTCCTTTTGATTGCGGGCTGCAGCTGCCACCTTAACCTCCTGGCTGATACCTTGTGTGGGTCCCGCAAGGGGACCAGTAATAACACAGGAAGAGAGGGAGGCAGCTTGGCTGCTTGAAATTCTTTGCCACAGTAGTCTCTGGGGCCAGAGGAAGATATTGGGGTGGGGGGGAATAGCTTAGTGGTTTGAGCATTGGCCTGCTAAACCCAGGGTTGTGAGTTCAATCCTTGAGGGGGCCATTTAGGGAACTGGGGTAAAAATCTGTCTGGGGATTGGTCCTGCTTTAAGCACGGGGTTGGACTAGATGACCTCCTGAGGTCCCTTCTAACACTGATATTCTATGATTGTGGGTGAATCCATAACGTTCCAGCAGGGCTGTGGGCGGTGTGACGAGGCTGCAAATGCATGACTGTAGAGTACACAATTAAAATCTGTAGTCAACTGCTGACTATCATCCAAGCAGGTTATGCTTTACAACAGGTGTTCATATAGATAAAGATTATATAGCATGTGAGCTGTAAGCTACAATAGTGCTGATTTAACACAACATCAGAGAAAAACAAGGAAAGGAAGAACATTTATAGCAATGCTTTTTGGTCTAATTGTAAAGTTTGTACTAAGAAGTGTGATAACATTAAATTGTTATGCAACTTAATCCATTTAATCAGACCCTGAATTATGTACAGTATTCAAATGAAATGTAGTGAAATATATATTTTTGTACATTGCTTGGCATAGTTGAGTCTATAGCATTTGCAGAACAGATTGAGGTTTGTAATGAAAAGGGAAACGAAAATGGAAAATACCGAGTGAACAGCAGGACACATTTGAGGTGATTACGAAGGATGTTTCTTTATTCTGTCCTTTCTTGTGCTATCTGAAAACAGTAGCAGAGGGTTACAAGCAGAGTTCATCATAGGGTTGTCAATCACTGTCATTTAACATTTGCAGTGGAAGATGTCTTTATTCAAGGACAGCTGGGCAAATCAGAGAAACAGATTTGCAGTTAGTAGTCTGTCCAGCCTACACTAAACAAACAAGGACAGGGCAGACATACCGGCCTCTCACATAAAAATATAATGGACTCTGCTGACCTTAGTGCCCTCCATTCAGCTTCATTCCCAGTTGCATAAAAGCTTCACTACCCATTCTCAATTTCCTTTAATTACCTACATGATGCAGATAAGAAAATGAACCTCACTTACTTACAGTCACAGGAAATTAAGTAGGCAAGTTGTCTGAAATAAGATGACTGTTTTGGAAGTAAATAAAACACATCGTACTGGAGAAAAACTAGTGAGAAGGTATTTTCAGGAATACCAGTCGGTCTGGAATCGCTCAGCTGATCCTGCTCCTGTCTCCTGCTGCTGCTTGAAACTGCAAGGCAAAACTAAGTAAAAAATCTCCTTGGTAAATATTCTTTAAAATATCTTTGAAGGGGATGTGAGCTAAATAAAAGAGCAGAGCAAACATGCAACATTCTATAGGGCTTAAAAAGATTGTGACCTTAGGTTCAGAGAATAAATGACCGCAGTTTTCACAAGAGATCTGGCAGAGACATCAAGGATTAAGCAGCAGTTGTCTTTGGTCAGTCTTCACTTTTAATCTGCTCTCAAAGTATGAAATAAATTAATGACACTGCTTTTATTTCTAACTATTCTTAAACGTTCTAGACTCAGTCATTCTTTCACATTTATGTTTCACTATGTAAGTGTAATTTCAGTGTGCCATAAATGTAACTTGAAAATAATATTAGTGGTGTTTATTATTAGACAGACTAACAGTAGAACGTTTATCAAATAAGTTCCAAAGGTGTCCTATAAATTGGGACATATATCAGGTGTTAAGCTACTATGAATTATGGTAGTCCACCAAGGTATACTAAAAAGAGCATTTTTTTTTCCTATATCTCACTCTGAATTACTTACCATTGTGAACATTTAATTAATATGGATTTGCAGGAAGTCTGATTGGAGATTGGAGACTAAAGCCCATAGTATCAAATCTGTAGTAAAAGATAGATACAAAACCCTGAATATTTTATCTTTAATTTAACAGTCTCTTTGCTGAATCCACGGTTATGAGGGCATTCTTCTTTTATAACAACATTGTCTTTCAGACTACCAAAATTTTCATTGACCCAGTTGGTAAAAGGAATCTGTTTGCTTTAATTACAGGCACAAAAGACATTACATATTGATGATTTGATTTGATTTGCAAAGTTTCATACTTTTAGGAAATTATGAAATCCTTCCCACACCAAGCCAGAGTAGACACACTTGGTGCATGTGAACAGTGAAGAAAAGGAAACCTCCCCAGTGCTAAGTCCTAGAACTACAGCAGAGCCACTAAGTGGTCAAAGCTACAATTTGGAGGATGCAGTATTCCTGCTGCTGTTGGATTCCCAGTCCACATGGGGCAGTTGATTAGTACAGTACAAGATTCATCAGCTCTGCCCTTGCTACTAGCCCAGCCTGTCCCTATCTCATCCCCAAAACCTTACATGTGGACACACAGGGAACTCCCATTGTTACCTAGACCCCCTGTATAAATTCCAGAAAGCCCCTGCATACGCATCAGTTGCAAAGCATAGCCAGCATGTGTGCCCCTCTGCAAGGCACAGAAGACGGGTAGTGTTTAATCCCAAGTAATTAGTTTGCAGTTTTAATAATCTTTTAGACATTGATCATCTATTGCTTGGACATTAAATATTTGTAATATTTAAAATAGACTAGAGTTGTTAGACTGATTTGAAACCCACTGTGTGTCTTGAGTGTGTAAAGAAAAGCAGAAACATTTGGATATTCTCTGAAAAATGAAAATGTGCATTATTGACTGCTTGCTTTAAGTCTAAGATTGGCTTCATTACATCACTTTATGGGCCATTTAGGGTGATAGAAGACCTCTATTAGGTCATGTAGTCAATCTCAAACTAATTACTTGGGATTAAATACTATATTTGACTAATAGGAATATTTCAGTACTTACTATGAAATCTGCGCTATTCTGCTCTAACATAAAAATCAGATATATAAAGAGTATTTCAAACACTTTAATGGTTCCTGAATATTTTAACAAACTACTGTTTTTCTTACTCATTTATTGTTTTGATAAATGAGTAAGAAAAAGGATGTTTAAATATCACTAGCCAAAATGGTTGTTTTTAGCAAAATCTCCGCTATATACTCTGATTTCCATGTAGTTTGTTGTAAATGTCCTAAAAAAAACGACAGTGCAAAAAAATGCTACTTAATTGCAATTGCTTTCTTACATTTTATGTACTAAAAAAACCTATTTTTTCTCCTTTTAATTTTTTTGTTAAGGATGCTGAAGAGTATGCAGATCTTCCAGTGAGACACAATGAAGATCAGATGAACAGTGAACTGGCAAAACATCTCCCCATTGAAGTCAATCCTCATTCATTTGACAGTTCCCACACAAAAACGCATCTTCTGCTGCAAGCCCATTTTAGTCATGCCATGCTGCCTTGCCCAGACTATGCTACTGATACCAAGACAGTGTTGGACCAATCTATAAGAATATGTCAGGTACAGTAATCCATTTCATATTTTATCTGCTGCTTTACTCTTTGGCATTACTGTGTTGTAATATTTTTGGTCCAGGAAAAAGCCACATTGTTTTCTGGAGATGTACTGCAATATGATTTTGTTGAGGACTGGAACACCTAAGACAGACACAAATTTATTTAGAAAGTGACCGAATGCCCACAACATTACAGAACTAATGTAAATAAAGATAAAACTGAATGGCAATAGATATTGGTACTGGTTTGAAGGAGGCAGTTAGTGGGTGCTTAGCAGCCAGCTCCTCCTCCTCCCTCCACCAACACTTCCCGTCTACTGGTAGCCCTGCCAATCAACATTTCCTTCTCCCTCCCAGCCCCTCCCACTCACCGCGATCAGCTGTTCTGCAGTGTTCAGAGGCCCTGGGAGGAAGGGGAGGAGCAGTGACAGGGCGCGCTCCGGGAAGGGGGCGGAACTGGGCAGGAAGAGGCAGGGAGGGGACTTCGGGTGGAGCAGGGGCATGGCCTGGGGCGGAGCGGGAGTTGAGCACCCCAGAGGCAAGGAGGAAGCTGGCCTGTATCCGAGTATCCTCACTGTACTACCTGAAACTGGTCTGCAGTTCCCTACAAGTGAATGTGCTTTGGAAAGCCTAGTTTTGCACTGAGAGATGTGCTCTCCTGTAGACCCAACCTCTGTGGGCAATTCTTATTTTTGTTATTTATGAACTGTCTTTCACAGGACCCAAAAGTGCTCTAGACATTGCAGAGCTCAAATAAAACTTACCTGAATATGTTAACAATCTAATTTTAGATGAGATTTTCAGTTGCTATATTCCCCAGTTCTCAACTACCACAGGGCTCGAAGAGGAGGCTGCCACTATCCAAACTGATTTTAAGCCACTCTCCAAGTTTGTGACTTTTACAGTTGCACAAAAAGTCCATACCACTAGGCATTCTAATTTGACCATCAAGAATACCTATAACACACAACCACACGCACAACTGTCCCCATCAAGGACAATTTAGAGCAGCAGTATAAATCTGGAATAGAATTACTTCAACTGCTAAAAGGAATATTTACACAGCTCTGGGAGGCAGGTTAAATGCAGCTGTAGTTTGAAGCAGAAATAGCCTGCTTCTACCTGCTACTGTTAGAGAGGAAGAATAGTACTGTGCTTACAGTACTGGACTGGGACTCAGGAGATTGGCATTCAGTTCTTGTGTTACCTTGGGAAACCTCTTAATCTGTCTCTGCCTCAGTTCCCCATCTGTGAAACATAGGGATAGCAATATTTTCCTTGTCTTGACTACTTAGATTATAAGATCCTGAGGGTCTTCTTACTATTTGTATGTACAGCATCTAACACAGTGGTGGGCAACCTGTGGCCCATGGGCTGCATGCGTCCCATCAGGGTAATCTGATTGCAGGCCGTGAGACATTTTGCTGATGTTGACCATCTGCACGCATGGCCCCCCTGCAGCTCCCAGTGGCCGCAGTTCGCTGTTCCAGGCCAGTGGGAGCTGTGGGAAGCAGCGCGGGCCGCAGGGACGTGCTGGCTGTCGCTTCCCACAGCTCCCATTGGCCAGGAAAGGCGAACCGCGGCCACTGGGAGTTGCGGGGGCAGGCCATGCCTACGGACAGTCAAAATCAGCAAAATGTCTCATGGCCCGCAATCAGATTACCCTGATGGGCTGCATGGGGCCGGCAGATTGCCCACTACTGACCTAGCATAAGTAGGTCTAGATCTTCATTGTGCCTTTAGGCGCTGTTCTAATGCAAATAAATAATAGGAGTCATTTTACTGGCTGTGCCAAGCTGCTAGTCTGTAAAACCAGTTTATGAGAGAGGTCCCATGGCAACACCCCTCACAAAAGAGGTATGCCATTGTCTGATGGGCAGCACTGCAGTGCCCAGAGGCTGGAGTGGGTCTCAGGCCTTGCCCTAGCAAAACACACCACCTGTTAAGGCCAGCACCACTTGTAATATGATGATTGAACCAGGTGAATTAAAAATAAGAGAAATAAGCAAATCACATCATGGATATTTTTATTTCTGTAGCCAGAAACTTAGCAAACAGGTTTTGAAAGGAACCCCATTCCCTATATTTCTGATTACTAAAACAAAGGTGATGAAGATTTATTTTAAGGAGAAATTCTTTTTTTAAACTTTAATTATGAATGGAGTTCACATGATAGACATCATTAGTAAGGTCAGAAATTTCACTTCAATTTCATGTAAAGCACCTAATTCATTTAAATAATAATTTGTCACTTCAGTGGGCTCTTACTACATAGCAATAGTTGAAAAAGAAAAGTGAATTAAAGATCTTTTTAGTTATTTTTACTACAAATATTTGTACTAATGTTCTAATACCTATTGCAGGATAGGGATTTTTAAAAACTGTTATCACTTTTTAAAAATGAAGTATTCGGTTACATTAAGCGGAAGAAAAAGTTCCTGAATAATTATCTTACTATAACAGAACTTGTTTGTGCCTTTGTCCTCTACGAGTAGATATTGGTATATACATAGCTACATGACCAGGAAAGAAAGAAAGTGGGGGGGGGAACATTTTTGTGTTTTGAAACTGTCACGTGGTTTACCTCTCTTGGGAGAATATTTGCTTCATCTTATTAGTCATGCTTTCCAAACAAAGGTTAAAGTTCCTAAAGCTTAAACAATAGACAGGGTTACACTTTCCGTATGGGTTGTTACCTTTTTCCCTAACACTGACCTGTTGATGAACTGTGGGTCAACTGGGGTGGAGAAAAAAGATCTTAGTTGTGAGAAAGGAACTGATCGGAGAAGGATCAATTGATAAGTGTGTGTGTGTGTGTGTGTATAGATAGATATAGTTCTCTGTGTGTGTGTGTGTGTGTGTGTGTGTGTGTGTGTGTGTGTGTAACATTGTGGGGGTGGGGAGGCAGAGGCGACATCAGGAGTCAAGCTGGTCAGATTGTGACAGCTCAGTAAGCCTAGGGTGACCAGATATCCCGATTTTATAGGAACAGTCCCGATTTTTGGGTCTTTTTCTTATATAGGCTCCTATTACCCCCCACCCCCGTCCCGATTTTTCACCCTTGCTGTCTGGTCACCCTAAGTGAGCCAGTATTTTTTCCTAGAGGCTTTCTTCTTGTGTTCAAGATGCTAACCTTTTATTTATTTACTTATTTTTAAAAAGTCTCCAGCTGTTAAGTTTGTGCAGATAACCTTCAAGATGTGAACGAAATGTAAATTGATGCAGTGAAGCCTGCCAATGGGCACATCAAAGGTGGGCTCCCAACCTTGAGCCCCAAGGCAGCACCATTGGAGGAGAATTTTAAATGCTTATGCCTCAGCAGAAAGGCCCTGAACTCCCACCCCATCTCATGCCCACTGCAAAAGTAGATCCCTATTTTTCACCCCGACATACAAGCCTCTTTACCCTCCAGTCCCCCACATATTTCTCACCTACTCCATCATTCCTTCTGCCTCTGAGCCTGCCCCTTGTCTACACTACCGCTTAAGTCGATGTAAGTTACGTTGCTCAGGAGTGTAAAAAAACCACCCCCAAGCGACGTAACTTACATCAACTTAACACAGTATCTACACCGTGCTATGGCAGCGGGAGGCACTCTCTCGCCAGCATAGCTTCCATCTCTCATTGAGGTGGATTAATTACGTCGACTGGAGAACATGCTTCCGTCAACGTAGCGTGTCTTCACCAGACGCACTAAATAGATTTAGCTGGAAGAGTGAAGATAAGCCCTTAGTGTCTCTGGGCTGAGCAGAGCTAGTGATGAGTCAGGGAAGCATGCTAGCCATGTCAGATAACAGAAATAGTTGACATCTGAGCAGTTCTATCAGCTAATCTTGGCAAAATTAAATTAAGTTATTTTTAAATGTTCCTTCTGCAATCATTAGTCAACCTTTTACTTAAAAAGTCTAGTTGTCCTCTGAAAATTTATTGAGCCAAATTTGGAGACTAATTTCACCAAGTTCATTTCACTTAATTAAAGCATAAAACAGGGATGGGGGTCGGGGACTTAATCCTGACTGAAGTTCAAATCTCAACACATTTACTGGTGAATTACTGGTAGTTCCTTCATAAAACACATGCATGTGCACATGCACACACACAAATGACATGCACACACATTGTGCATGCTTGTTATACAAATACCATACTTTGTAAAAAGGAAAATACTCGTCAAATACTGTCATCTAAAATTCATATTACTTTCTTATGTGTACACCTGAAGTCCTGAAACTTTTGTAAACATAAATGCAGCATAATCAGACAAACAGGAACTGTTCATAGGCTAATCACATAAATCTATTTAAATCACTAAGTTTATTTATTGGGGCTTCCAATGCAGAAATCCTCCTAAATATTTTCTTCTCCTCTTTCAAGACAGGTCTCTTTAGGTATCTTATTTACTGGTCATTATATAGATCCATAGATTCTAAAGCCAGAAGGAACCATTGTGATCATCTAGTCTGACCTTCAGTATACCACAGGCTATGGAACTTCCCCAAAATTATATATATTGCAATTCCCATGAGTCTGCTGTTTTCCTGGATCCTTCAGGGACCAACAAATGTTCACTTCCATCTCGGAATAACTTCTTTTAAGGCTGAATGTCCCCTGATCTCTTTTAAAGTTTAATCTCTGTTACAAACGCCTCTTTCAGAATAAGCAACGGTAAATATGTTCAAACAAGCTTATTTTCATTTGGGTACAGGTCTAAAACCCTTCACTCTCCCAATCCAAAGTGCTTGCAGCCTTTATCATAAAATTGCTTTTCCTGAGACAGAGATTTCCCCTGCCCCTTTAAACGTTTTGTTTTTTATATTACAGCCCTATATTGAAATATGCTCAAGATGGAAAACAAATTCATAAGCTTAAATGTCAAATGTCAGTTAAAGAGCTTATTCCCTCACCGTACAGAACAATAACCTGGTTCCAGCAGTCTCACTGCTGTCCCAATAAGGAAATATGATTGTTGCCATAGAAAGGGAGACAAACATGCTTCACTATATCTTTGCTGTGATTAATATCACTTAGACATGGGTTTTGTTCATTGTAACAAGGTGTTTGTTACAGTGAAATTTGTCATATACTTACCTGGGACTGGGGGAGGTGCATGTGGTGTCCATTCCTATTTGCTGCATAAATCCCAGGAATGTTGTTGTCTGGTCTTCCTGGCAGCTGAGTGACAGCTTTGGCAGTTAATAGCTTTGGAGTCCTTAATGGGGCTGCAGGAATTTTCTGTATGAATGGCTGTGCCCCACATTGAAAAGTAAGAGACAAGGACTAAGGAAGGCACTTCCAGTGAGAGGAAGGATGGACTTGCGCTTAAGGCATAGGACTGACGCCTGGGAGATCTGGGTTCAGTTTCCAGCACTGCCACAGACGTCTTGTTTGATCTTGAGTAAGTCACTTCATCTCTCTCTGCCTCAGTGTCCCAGCTGTAAAAAGGGGATATTACTCCATGTTTCCTACTCTTTGTTTGCCTTTTCTATTTAGATTGCTCCTGACCCAAAGAACTCAGTCTTTTGCTAAGTGTAATGTACAGCACCTAGTATAACAATAATTAATTTCAGCTAAGTCTCTGGACACTGTCATAACTCAAATAATTGTTTTAAAAGTTATCTCTGCATGGTCTTCATAAGTCCCATACTCCACTCCCATCCTGCCTCACTAAAAGAGGACATAAGGCTCTGTGGAATAGCACTGAACATGCCAACAGTTGCATGACTAATTGATATTTCTTCAGAAAGACAAGGATGAGGGGTAATATCTTCTATTGGACCAACTTCTCTTGGGAAGAGAGACAAGCTTTCGAGCTTACGCAGAGCTCTTTGTCAGGTCCCGTGCCTGCCAGGTCCTGAAGGAAGAGCCCTGTGTAAGCTCATAAGCTTGTTTTTCTCACCAACAGAAGTTGGTCCACTACATTACCTCACCCACCTTGTCACTAATATCCTGGGACACCGACATGACTACAACTACACTGCCTACAACAAAGGATGATATTTCTTCAGTGTTGTGATGAAGACCATTATAGTAGAAGACAAAATTTGTGTTTGTTCTGACTAAATGATTCATCTAATATTTTGATAGTGTAGTAGTAGTGCTTATTATTTTAAAAGCAATGCCCCATCTTTGTTCCTATCCCTGATTTAATAATATCTGAAACAGAATAAATCTAATCTCTTTTTTGCTTCTCTTATCAAGACCTGTACTTTCTGGCTGTGTATTCAGCGATCAGCTCTTATTCTCCTGTTCTGAAACTACCTACTATATTTGTATTAATTGAAATGGATAATTGAGATAGTAATACAATCCATCTCACATTCAGCAGGGCAGTCACTTTCACTGAGAAATAACATGACAGCAGCTGGCTTTGCATTTGGATTGGCTACGAGCCTCCACTTGTAGTATAATCGTTGATAAAACATTTTAGTATTTCCAGGGAGTAGGACTGCCATGGAGCTCAGCCTTAACCTTTGAAGAGTGTTTGCCTATGGATGTGTTAAGCACATCTCAGTAGGATATCTGTACATTGAGAGAAGACAGAAGAGACGTCAGATCTGGAATTGTAGACAGAAGTACAGTTTGCAGTGAGAAATATGCACATCCCTTAACTGAGAAACCATGAGATTGTAGTGCTGTTTATTGCTGTTTTGGTACCCCTTTGCTATCTCCTGTCCAAACTTAGAGTGTAAGAGCTTCAGGGCAGGGACCTTAACTCCTTGTTCGAACTCTGAAGCTTAGCACATTCTGGGGTACTGTAAAATAATAAATAGTAATAAGCTTATGGTAAATGCACCGGATCTTTTGCATTAGCTGTCTCAGAAGGCACCTTAAAAATATGAGAGAAACAAGTATTCTGCCCCATTTAACTATATTTAACATATACCCTACATTTGTACACACAAGTATCTTGTGACTGACAGGACTCACTGACGTGCTTTAGAAGGAGCCATGTCTAGCACTCCTCAGCTGGAAGATAGGTTGCTGTCATACCAGCACATTTGTGATCAGCAGAGATGCCTGAACTACAGTCCTGCACATATAAGACAGAGTGTGTGCTCCTCCATTTTAGAGCTTGCTTCCCCCATCACCTTCATCATTAATAGCACTAGTTTCAGAGCTTGTTCCAAAGTCCATTTGTTTTCCCTAGCTGTGGAGAAGTGGGAAGGCTCTGATGGGAGATCTTAAGTATGTTTATAGCTGCTATGTTATTGCTGGTTACTGTAGATAATGTGATTAATGGATGAAGAGAGTCCGCTACAGGAGCAGTCTATTTTATGGTTGTATATTTAAGAATTGTTGAGAAGTGCCTGGAGCAAGAGATAGTCACTCCATTTTAATGGATGTGTGTATTACTAAAAATAAACAGGGAGCCTTTGAAGGAGGGAAAGGAGAAGAAAAATTAAATAAACTTTAAAATATAGACGAATCTTCTGAAACACATTAATTTAGCCAGTACATACACTGTGTATGAATGTGTGTAGCACACTGATGGTGGTAGCCGAATTCAGTCACGATTGTAATACTGGCTGCTTCCACATTTGGACTGATATTATCCTAGCTCAGAAGGGCAGAAGCAACAGAGTAATCAAAACCTTTTACCTAGGATATGTGCTGCACTGATCGTGTTCATTTGCAGATAATAAACACAGATGTGTAGTGTTGTAGAGGGGGAGTACCCATGCATACTAGATGTTCAGGGGAACTTACATGCCAGCTCTCTTTAGAGAGCTAATTTATTTTGTAGGCCTATGATTTTTTTTTTTTTTTAGCACACCATAGATAAACTTGTAAACTGTTGTATGGCAGCACCTGGTGACAGTTTAATGATGATACGGTGCTGCTTATGTACAATCCCTCCCCCACCCATGACAAACGTTTTCCCAGTTGGGGCTGGAGGAAATGACTAATGCTTAACCCATTTGTGTGATCAATTCACTTAAGCAGCTACTGTGAAATGTTAATCACAACTTTAATTTGTACTGCATTAGCATTTTGATTAACTTGTAGGCTTGCTAGCACACTTGAAGCACTTTTACTCATAGTTACTGCTCGGAAATGACTTTTTGATTAATTAAGTTTGTTAGACAGCAGCTGAGCTTCCTGAATGCTAACCTTATGGGGCCAAAAGTTCAGGAGAAAGTTACTGTGAACAACTGCTGCTGTTGAAAAAAAATTCTTATAAATGCACTTAAAATATTTTAATTATTGACAAAATATTGTACTATTAATTGGAAATTGACCGTAACCTTTAAAAAGGGCATATTTATCTTGAGAAAATGGCTGTTGCTTTTTTCTGCATTCGGTAGACTGATGTAAGCTTTGAAATTGGATATAATGGTATCTTTAAGAACTTGGAGCTTGTTTATATAGGTGAGAGTGGGTTTTCATTGCCATGGGAATTTCTCAAAAGTACTTTATTGTGCTGTTGGGTTGATAAGCATAATACAGTATATCAATTTATAAATTAATAACAATTTAAGAATAAATTGGATTTCTGGAACTTAACAAATTTTTGACCAGTTGGATAAAATACTGTAATTTTCATGTTGCCAGTATAGCAATCTGTGGCTGGTTCTATCTCTGTAAAACTGTTTAAAGCAAAGTAAGAAACTTAGAGAGTTGTGCTCAACCAAATATATAGAATAGATGATCCATTCTTTCCATAGTTCAGATCACATTGATAATATTACTTTAGAGACTGAAGGAGCAACAGAGAGGGTCTTATAAAGCATCTGGGAAGGTCTTAGTTTGCATGCATCAGAGAGACTTTCAAGGGGTAGGGGATGGAGAAGAGTGCGTGTAGTAATGGGCGGCGAAGCAATGGAAGAGGGAGGCGAAAATATGTGAAGGAGCAGGGTTACAGAGAATAATATAAAAGGAGTGTCATCTGCCCTACTGGCTGCATTCCTATTAACTGCAAATAAGGTAAGCCATCTTTTCCTCAGACGAGATAGCTATACAGGTATACAATTCTGATTTACTGCATTTGAAAAAAAAAACATTTATTTAACTTTTGAAGAGCAAAAGTAATTACATTTTTTTCTCAAAAGGTATCTTCCTAGGCCCAGTACTCTGAAGTAGAGCTGTTCGAAAAAAGAGAATCCCTTTCTGTGAAAATTTTCACGCTTGAGAAAGTTTTATCCTGAAACAGGGCAAAACATCAAAAACCATGAAAATTTTCACAGGAAAAATTCCATTTCAAGAGAACTGAAACAGAATGTTTTAGTTTCCGGGGAAGGCTCTTGTCAATTTCACAATGCCTTCCAGCCCAGCTGCTGAGGAGAAAGAAAGCCCACCACTCTGCCTCCCTGCCAGCTCTGGAAGCCAGGGAAACATTGCCCATCTTCCAGACCTGGGATGGTGAATGCAGGAAAGTAGTGCATCTCAGTGCTCTCTCCATCTCCCAGAATTGGCGGATGAGGCGGTGGCTGTGTGCTTTAGTGCTGTTTCAATAAAAGTTTAGTCAAATGTGCAGATGTGGTCACTCCATCTCAAAACAAATATATTGGAATTAGAAAAGGGCAACAAATATGTGGGGCATGTAACAGCTTCCATATGAGAAAAGAGTAGTAAGACTAGGAATTTTCAGCTTGGAAAAGAGAGGACTAATGGGGCATATGATAGAGGTCTGTGAAATTATGACTGGTGCTGAGAAAGTAAATAAGGAAGTGTTATTTACTCCTTCTCATAACACAAGGGGTCACCAAATGAAATTAATAGGCAGCAGGTTTAAAACAAACAAAAGGAAGTATTTCTTCACACAACACACAGTCAACCCATGGAACTCTTTGCCAGAGGATGTTATGAAGGCCAAGATTATAACAGGGTTCAAAAAAGAACAAGATAAATTCATGGAGGATAGGTCCATCAATGGCTATGAGCCAGGATAGGCAGGGATAGTGTCCCTAACCTCTGTTTGCCAGAAGCTGGGAATGGGCAACAGGGCATACCTGTTCTGTTCATTCCCTCTGGGGCACCTGGCATTGGCCATTGTTGGAAGACAGGATACTGGGCTAGATGGACCTTTGGTCTGACCCAGTATGACCAGTTCTAACACTGCCATAGTAATAAATAATCATTATTAAAAATAATCAAATGCTTATTAATGTTTTAAAAGCAAATGTTCGTACTTATACAGTTTGTAAGGGCTGTTAAACATCTGTATTCTTAAATACTTTGTGAGGTGTGTTAAACCAAATGTGTCCTATAAAAAATGTTTAAGGTACAAACATATACATATATGCATATTATTATATATGCATTTACATATATGTATGCATACCAACTATCAGTATTACCCATATATTATCATTTATCACAAGTTATATAAAAATATAGTTGGTATTTAATTATTCAAAAAAGTCATGTAATCCCTTATATATATTAGTATACATACCCATAATATTCTGTAAGGTATAAGAACAATACACTTATAATCCTAACCAAAGCCCATCTCATCGACCACCAACTAAGTATAAAGGCCTCTTTATGTCACCCACAGGTTATCAAAGCACAACTCTACACCCCACTACTCAGTCATGGTCCCAGACCTAACATTCCCAGGCTCACTATAAAAAACTAAAAACAATTAAAAAATAAAATCTGTCCATCAGTCCTAGGAGGGAATGTGCAAACTAAGGAACAAATGGGGCATTAATGTGTAAATAAAAAAGTAAGATGGCTACATAATAGTATTTAGCCCACTGGGCCATCTTCAGTCTATTTATTATGCTTTTTCTGGGACAATGGGTAAAGCAATAAAAAGACAAAAATGGGGGAAATGTAGTAGGAAGAGAGCCTGAAACATAAGCCAGGTCTGAGGCCTGGGCTAAAGTGGTAGTCAAAGTTTTACTAATATAAAGCAAAGACAAAAGGCAGGACCTGCTCACAAAATCTGGCAAAAACAGAACTAATATTGCAAAAATACACATTCTTAAGAAGTGATAGGCACAGAGTACTCACGCAAACACATCCCAATATCAAGTGGTACCAAAACATCCCAATATCAAAAATATTCCCCAAGAATAACAGAAGCACACTGACCCCTCCTAAAAGGTAATGTCAGGATAACAGTACATAATAAAAATGTTTTACTCAAACCAACATGTACAAGGTGATAACTAGCCATGTCCAGGGGCAGTAACTGACTATGTCAGAGGGGCAGTACATAACTTGATTGTATCGGGATATAAAAATGTATCTCAAAGGAAGTGTCTTTGACTAGCCTAAAAAGGAACAGAAAGTCCCACCATTCACTGAGCTGGTCCATTGTTACGGGCAAACATGTATTAGTGGTCTGGTAAAGTCTGCAGGATACTAATACCATGCTTTGCCGACAATCAATCTGGCCTGGTGCCTTTGTACCTTGACGAATCTTGTGGTCATTGGCAGTTTGCTCGAAGTCTGCTGTGCCGGCTTTCTGCACAGAGCTGGGGCACCACACAGGAAAAACACAAAAAGAACACACACGCAGCCGAACATCTAACCTCACCTAGGTCTGTGTGCAGCCTATATAATCATAGCAATGAGATACAACAATCATTAATAATGTAGTTTAATTACTGATTAATGTATTCAAATATAGCCCATGCACAAGATTTAAATCAATTTTAGCTATAGGAAAAGTTTGAAGTCTGTGTTGTTCTATTTTGTTCAAAAGAAAGAAGAGATTTTACAGAAATGTTATAACTCTTGAAGAGATTCCCAAAATTTATATGAGAAGTAGGCCTTGCCCTCTAAGGACCTAGTTATTAACATAAAATCATCACTGACAAAGATTACAGATGACACAAAAATTGCGGGCATGGTACATAATGAACAGGACAGGTCACTGATTCAAAAGGATCTGGATTGCTTGGTAAATTGGAGGCAAGCAAATGATATACAATGTAATATGGCTAAATATAAATATAGGAATGATGAATATAAGCTTTACTTACAGGATGGGGGACACTATCCTGGGAAGCAGTGACTGAAAGAAGATTTGGAGGTTGTGGTGGATAATCAGCTGAACAGGAGCTCCCAGTACAATGCTGTAGCCAAAAGGGCTAATGCAATCCTTTGATACATAAACAAGGGAATCTTGAGTAAGGGTACAGAAGTTATTTTATTTCTGTATTTCACAGAATCATAGAAATGTAAGATTGGAAGAGACCTTGATAGGTCATCTAGTCCAGCCCCCTGCACTCATGGCAGGACTAAATATTCTCTAGACCATCCGTGACATGTGTTTGTCTCACCTGTCCTTAAAAACATCCAACAATGGAAATTCAACAACCTCCCTACGTAATTTGTTCCAGTGCTTAACTACACTTGCAGTTAGGAAGTTTTTCCTAATATCGAACATAAATATTCCTTGCTGCAATTTAAGCCCATTACATCTTGTCCTGTGCTCAGTGGATAAGGAGAAAAATGTATCATCCTTCTCTTTATAACAACCTTTTATATACTTTAAGACTTACTTGAAGACTGTTATCATGTCCCCCCTCGGTCTTCTCTTCTCCAGACTAAACAAACCCAGTTTTTTTCAATCTTTCCTCTTAGGTCATGTTTTCTAGACCTTTAGTCATTCTTATTGCTCTCCTCTGGACTTTCTCTAATTTGTTCACGTCTTTTCTGAAATGTGGTGCCCACACAGTACTCCAGCTGAGACCATATCAGTGTTGAATATAGTTGAAGAGTAGAGTAGCACTGGTAAGACTGCTTCTGGAAGACTATGTCCAGTTGTGGTGTCCACAATCTAAGAAGGATGTTGATAAATTGGAGAGGGTTCAGAAAGAGCCCTGAGAATGATTAGTAGATTAGAAAACATGCCTTATAGGGATGGACTCAAGCAGCGCAATCTATTTATCTTAACAAAGAGAAGGTTTAAGAGGTGACTTGATTACAGTCTATAAGTAACTACGTGGGGAACAAATATGTGATAATGGGCTCTTCAGTTTAGCGGAGAAAGGTATAGGTTAGAAGTTGAAGCTAGACAAATTCAGACCGGAAATAAGGCATAATTTTTTAACCATGAGGGTAATTAACCATTAGAAAAAACTACCAACGGTCCTGGTGGATTCTCCATCACTGGCAACTTCTAAAACAAGTTTGGATGTTTTTCTTAAAAATATATGCTCTAAGAATATTTTTGAGAAATTCTCTGGCATGTGTTATACAGGAGGTCAGACAGGTAATCACAACAGTCCCTTCTGGCCTTTGAATTTATGAATCTATTAATTTTAACTCATAAAGTAATTCACTGATTTACTTATTTGTAAGTGCTGTACTTTTTCAGCGGATACACTGTATTCTTCCTACTAAGGTAAGAGGTTGAATCTCTGCTTTAAAGGCAAAACAGAACTCAACCTTAATTATGAAGTCACAACCACTACCGCACAGTCACAGTATTATAAAGTGTAACCATGGCAAAAACAAGAGATTCCCAAAATTTATATGAGAAGTAGGCCTTGCCCTCTAAGGTCCAAGATACTAGACTCTAACGCTTCAATGTCACATGTAAAAACATGTAAGTCATTTTAGAGCTCCTAAAATTGTATTCATTATGCAGTTTCTTTTCCACCTAAGCCTGTCCAGTTGGACTTTAGGCCTTGGCTACACTTACCCGGTAATTCGGCGGCGAGCGATCGAACTTCTGGGTTCGACTTATCGCGTCTTGTCTGGACACGATAAGTCGAACCCGGAAGTGCTCGCCGTCGACTGCGGTACTCCAGCTCGGCGAGAGGAGTACCGCGGAGTCGACGGGGGAGCCTGCCTGCCGCGTGTGGACCGAGGTAAGTTCGAACTAAGGTACTTCGAACTTCAGCTACATTATTCACGTAGCTGAAGTTGCGTACCTTAGTTCGAATTAGGGGGCTAGTGTAGACCTGGCCTTAGTTACAAGTGGCAAGATATGAAAACTAGTACCAAGAAAAATTTTAAAACTCTCCAGAATATTTCTAAATTGACAAATTTCAAAGTAATCGTCATGGCTCCTATGACTTGGATCAGTTTTATAAGTGTGTGTATGTTTGTTTTCAGTATGTACTTTATTTGAACATACGTACTGAAACTGTCTCGAAGGTGATGGGTAGAAGCTTCTGCCACTGCCATTTTTTCCCATGTTGCATTACTTCCTCTTTTAAATGTATGTATTAAAATAGCGTCGGGGGGGTTCTATATTTCTCTATATAAAAACTACTAAGGAAAGAAGACGATGTATTTTAGATCAAATTCCCAAGGGTAGAAGATAACATCCACTTTGACTGCTAAAAGGTGCCAGACCCTGTAGAACAGTTCCTGTTTCCTATTTCCTGTTCCCATTCCCCAGATTAGAACTGACTGTGAATCAGCCAGTTGGCTCTAGAGTTCAGAATCCCTAGTATGAGTGGCTGAGAGAAACAAATGTATCCATTCACATCAGGAACCAGTGGACTTTGAAGGCACAATAGGGCAGCATGTCCTCTTGATGATTGACCTAAACCTCTATGATGGACGTTTCTATTTAGATTCTCACTGCGTTGCCCTTCAGATCTTGCTGGAAGTGACAGCTAACTTGTCAAACTCCTCTGATGTTTGAGACTGATAATTAGCTTAACTTTCAATGTGAGAGACAAGAGTCCCTGTCACCTACATAGACTCCACTCTACAAGAGATTTCTATCTATATTTACAACCATTAATCATGGAGGAGCCAGGGGAGCCTTGTGGGAAATATAGGACATCACTGGTCTCTCTGATGTAGCATAGAAGGAGCAGCTGAAAGGGTTGGCAGAGAGCCAGGAAGAGAAGAGACAACTCCCTGCTGCTTTGCACCATCTGCCCTCAGCATCAGTAGACCAACCTAGAGAAGGGGGCATCTAGGACATAGGAGGCACCACAAAATAAGATACATATGGAAGAAAGGGAAGAAGCCTCGCTTGGTCAGAGAGAAAAAGAGGAACCTGAGGAGGGAAGGAAAATGAAGACCCCCAATGGTGACAACAGAGTGGACCCTATCCAAAAAAATTGGGATTAGAAGGCAGAATCTATATATGGCTTGCCTTCCTCCTCCCCTTACCCCCCTGCCTCCCCCCCCCCCCCCCCCCCCCAGCCAACCACTGACTGAGAAGCAGCCACCCAGTGCCCCTTGAAAATTCCTTGGAGGGAGCAGAGTCACCTGAAGTGAGCACTGAAGCTCTCATACAGGAGGTGTTCCTGGGGAAAAGAGAAATAGTCAAAATCAATATCAGAATCAAAATACCACTTAATATAAATATTTGCTCATCCCTAATGACTGATACTATTTTACTCACACCTGCTTTATTACAGAGTGAGCCAGAAGTCCCATGTATTGAACGTCTACAGTTGATCTTTATAGCAAATGAACTTTCAGTCCCTTGGATGTTTTCTAGACAAGCTCTGTGATATGAAGGCCAAAATAGTGCTGTAGTACACCTCATTAATTGTTACTGTGATTATTTATATAGCATCATTGGAGGACATGGCACTTTAAGACAAGAAGCACTTAAAAGGCTTACAAGCTAAGGCCTTAATCCTGCATTAAGAGCCATATGAGTGCATCCGTGTCGGATAGGGGCCAAAATAGTGCAGGATCGGGGCCAATATATGATTTCTACTTTCTTCCTTTATTTCTCTGTCATTCTTTATAACAAAATCAAGAATAATACATATTCTCTATACTCCCAGGTTCCTCCTTTCAGTCTATCTTCTCTTCCATATCAAAAAAAACAAAAGATGCTTTCATGTACTTTTTAATTTACTACAAACCTTTTGTTTTACTCTACTACAAGCAAATTTCTTGCATGATCTGTGTCACTTTCATCTAATGCTATTCTTTTTAAAAATCTCATAAATTTAATTAAAATATCCAGCATCATCATGAAATCTTTGTGAAGTTCAAATGAGATGCTCCAGCGACCAGATTTATCCACGTGCAATTTTTCACTCTGGAACAGCATTCTTAATCTAGCCTAACCTGTTATCAGCTGTAAGATATTTATAAAATTACATACTTAAAGGTTTGGCTAACAAGAATTAAAATTATAATGCACCATGTATTTCGGAAGGCTGTTATATCATTGTAAATGACTTATGGGACAAAAGATCAGGTCAATTAGAAGAATTGGAGTTTTTTGGAGCACATAAACAACCATCAAGTTTAACTCTGCCAAATATTAATAACTCATAATGAGTTGGTGTTGAGTGAGGTGAAAGAGAAAATGGTGGGATACAGGAGATCTGATTACACAAATAATAAGTAGTAGTAGTAATTATTATACTTGGAAATAAATCTGTTGAATTTTTTTCTAATTTTTAGCTAGTGGGTTTTATATATGGCCAATTTGGAGGAAACTGAATGACTCAATTTGTTATCTTGAGTATTTACAGGAATTTCAATTTCCATTGAGTATCAAGCATGTGTATGTTTTATACTTAGCTAAAAATGAAAATGTGTGTAGGTTTCCAAGATAGCAAATTAAAAAAGCAAACTTTACCATTGTACCAATTCCTTCACAATGTCACTATCTTGTATTTCACATCAAGACAGAGATGCTGTAAATAAATTGTATGGGTAAAGGAGCAAAATATTAAAGAGGATTTGCTATGTGGATTCCTAATAATAATCTGGAGCACACAGTCCCCCCCCACACACACAGGTTTTTGGTACACCATAGGGGATATCTGTAAGTTGGCCTCTGTCAATTTCTATGAATGGTCTATAAAAAAGGATCCTTCAGTTCATTCTGTGAACTTTCTCTCTTTACCCATCTGCCTCGCTCCGCAACCCTCAACAAAAATCTACTTTATTTTAGGTAAAAACAAATGTTTACAATTGTCAACAGAAGTAGATTACAAAAAGAAAACCAACTCAACATACTGGAAGCATAAAGAAAGTCATGCTCATATAAGCAAAAGAATAACTGCTATTCACACAGTTGGTGGCTATCCTTTGATACGAGCATGATGTCTGCCGTGGGGAAAAGTCATTGATGAGACTTAAGATGGCTGAGGAGTCCAATCTGTGCTCTATAGGTTTTTTCACATATGTGACAGATGGTTGCTTAGAGAGAGCACAGCTGCTGGCCAGGATGCTGTACGTTTTCCTTTTCCCTCTGCCATTTCTCAGTATCTTGAGCAAGGCGATTCTCTTCAAAACGGGCTGAGGCTTGATGTATGATGCAACGCCACTGCAGTCTATTGCCAGCCAGCTCTTCCCAATTCGTGAGGTCAATGCCTCTCTTCTTAAGATATATTTTCAGGGTGTCCTTTTAGTGTTTCCTCTGTCCCCCATGGGTCCTCTTACCACGACTAAGTTGAGAAAAGAGAACTTGCTTCGGAAAATGACTGTCAGCCATCCACACACAATGACCAGCCCAGCAAAGCTGATGTTTCATAATCTTTGCCTCAACACTGGTGGTGTTAGCTGCAGAGAGAACTCTGGCATTGGTGTGACAATCTTCCCATCTGATACGGAGAATCTTCATAAGGCAGCGCTGTTAATATCACTCCAGACGATTAAGATGGCTTTGGTATGTCACCCATATCTCGCACTCATAAAGAAGAGTGGGGATGATTACTGCACTGAAGACCAGGATCTTCATTTCCATCTGCAGATCTGTCAATAAAGTTACGATAAAGCAACTTTCCGAAGGATGCACTGGCACAACAGATCCTATGTTCGATCTCCACATCAAGATTGGCTGTCTGGGAGAGGTGGCTACCAAGTTAAGGGAAATACCCAACTTTTTCCAGGGGTTCGCCGCCAATGACAATTTGGGGGTAAAGGGGTGTAGCTTGTGCTGGGGCAGGCTGTTCTTCCCAATGTTAAGTGAATGATAGGCACCAGAGAAAAGATCTAGGATGGATTGCAAGTCAGCCTCGGTGTGCATGAGGGTGGCACAGTCATCAGCATACTCAAGGTTGATAATAATAGTCCTGATGACCTTAGTTTTAGAATGAAGATGCCGCATGTTAAAGAGCTGCCAAATTGCGCATCTGTCTCACAAGTCCAAGTGCAAGACGACCAACACACAGCTGCCGCCTGCATGCAGATTTTTGACTAGGGACTCCCAGAGATTGCTACTCCTGTCCCCATCACCACAGGACTTTTAGTGTGAGATGTTAACACCCTTGGCAGAGGCCTACATATGTAATCTTTTAATGTGGGTGAGCCGGTGCACCCGCGGCAGCCTTACAAAACTTAGCAGGAAGGAGGTCTGGACCCAGTGGAAGGGAAGTCTGAGAAACCAGAGGTCTGCGTCCTGCTGCAGCCCTCATTCGCCTTCACAGCCACAGAGAACTGACAGGTCCTCGAATACACCTGTTCCACCATTGGGGTCTGTTAACACAATAGACAAGGTAATTAGGTATCACTTTGTTGCCCATGTATGTTAGCTATTGCGAATTGGGGGGTGAGGCAAGTGCATAGGTAAAGATTAAGTAAAAGTAGCAACAAGAAGAAAGAAGTGAAGGGAAGGAAGGAAGAAGAGTGGGAAAAGAGAAGTGGCCATTAGAGGTATGACTGTCTGGGGAGAGCGTTTGATGTAGCTACCCTTTGGTAAGTGAGAGTTACAGACTAAGACATACTTTGTACAATCTACAAGCAGGAAAATTATTAATTTACCAGTAAGTTGATTTTTGAAATGGCAGTCTTCTCCTTGATAAATACTGAGGGTATCTCCTCCTTCCATATGACTAGAAATCTGTGTGTGAACAAACACACTAGCTCGTAGGCTATCTGGTTACTCCTTTCAAATTTGGTTTCCAGCATCATCAGACTTTCTATAGCAAAAAAATGCAAATCACCTTGGGGGTTCTTATGAGAAGATCATAACAGTGTCAACATTGATAGTTTTGCCTTTACAGGTATTTATAGGGCAAATGGAAACATTTCAGATTTACTCACCAAAAAGATTCCTAGCATGCAGAATATTAACAACTGCAGGACACTTTTCCACATCTTTCATGAGAAATGGGGCAAAACCTAGGCAATTCAGGACAACATTTTAAATATTTTTCTATATGTCAGTGATTCTATCACCCTGGTCTGGAACAAAACCTGTTGAAATTGCAATGTAATCTACTAATGTAAGATGTGTGTCTGACCATGACTGAAACCAACTTGTGTGTTTTTAAACTCAGCATTTCTCCGGAATCAGAGTAATTTAATTGAAATAGCTCAGCATGTGTAAACAACTCCTTTGTTTAAAGAAGATTTCACTGTTTAGTTTGCCTTAAGTAAATGCTGCCTTTTGTTTGTCTGTAAAACATTTGATTAAATGTACAGGCTAATATACACAGCTCCTCATTATTCCACTAGTGGGCTGTAAAATGAGCTAGAAGTATTGCAAGTAAGTACACTCTTGAGGAAGCATCAAACAATGTCATTTGTCTTGAAAAAACACAAATACATCTTAAGCATGTTCTTTAAAAGGAGCCTGCAGGATTCTAGTATCAAAATTAAGAACATAAATTTAAAAAATGTATGGAAACTGTCCAGTACTCCCAAACATTCCAAACTGAAATGATTACTGAACATTCCTGCTCTTTTTTTTAACAATTTTCCAAAATTTTAATGAAATTTCAAATTTCTTACCTAACTAATTATTGCTTTTGAAAATACATCTTTACATGAAGTTAGCACAAAGAATCTGATTTTATTGTTGTTCTAAGTGTTTCTGCAGTTTGCAAACCAATAAATGTATTTTAGCAGAATCCATTACCAACTGAAAATTGGTCCCAGTATATTCTAATAATTGTTGTAATGTACTGTGCACAGTGTGAAAACTGTATTATATATTTAAATATTTGTATTCACTTTAAAAGTGTTATACTGAAACTAAACATTCCTATTTTGACTATGTGTTCTTTTGAAAAGCTCTCGCATTCTCTTTTGGTTCAACAAGAAAAAACTTAAGCACACCGTTACAAAGACTTACACATACACTTAATTTACGTGTTGTGAGCAGGGCCGGCGCTTCCACTAGGTGACCCTAGGCAGTCACCTAGGGCAGCAGGATTTGGGGGGCAGCATTTTGCCACCCTCAGCGGAAATTCGGCGGCGGGGGGTCCTTCCACTCCAGGTCTTCGGCAGAAATTCGGCGGCGGGTCCTTCACTCGCTCCGGGACCCGCCACCGAAGTGCCCCGAAGACATGGAGTGGAAGGACCCCCACCGCCGAATACTCAGAGGAGGAGCACTGCTGCCTATGGTGGCAAAAACCCTGGCGCCGCTCCTGGTTGTGAGCAGTTTCATTGAAGTGAGGGGACTGCTCACTGTGCATAAAGTTAAGACAAGTACCCATCTTTGCAGAATTGGTCCTCAGTCATGCTACTTACGCATACATTCTATTTTGATTTCCAGTTTCTATTTAAAAATCAACTAAATAAAAATTAGAAATGGGCCTGAAAATTAGTAATGGCCCATTTATAGTATTGAGAGGCAAGGTTGTCTGAATGAAAAGGTGGTTAGGAGTCAGGAACCTTCTGAGTTTAAATCCCAGTTCTGACACTGACTTGCTCTGTTCGCCTTAGCAAGTCATTTTACCTCTGGCCTTCAGTTTCGTCATCCATGAAATGGAACTACTACTAGTAGCTAATGCGACGAACTATCATTAAATATTCATTTTGGGGACAAACTTTTAATATTTATTTTATTTATTTGAATTAGAATAATTCAATAATTAGTGTTTTCAATAATTCTGCAAGTATACAAACTTTCTTATACAGAAACCTTCAAAAACAATATTGAATTTAGCTGTAACTTTTCATCCCTTTAAAACAAGCTCTTAGATGTGTACCTTACAGACAATGCTTGGACTGTACTCTAAGTCACATTCTAGGCTGCTGTAGTGCCCCAAACCAGTTACTTGTTTTTAAAGGCAAACTTGAAAATGGACCACTGCTGTTACATTTTGGGATACGTTTTAGTGATGATTTAGGGCCTAATCCAACTCGCATTAAGGTCAATAGAAAGACTTCCATTGACTTCAATAGGAGGTGAGTTAGACTCACAGTCAAACTCCCATTTTATGTGCAGTAAGTCCCTGTGCATTTAACATTAAAGAAATGTTGTTAGTTTGTCTCTGGAACACAAAAGAAGAAGTAGTTGCAACTGTATTCCTGTATTTAATGTCTTGTTTGTTTAGGCAATGCTGGATGTTGCAGCAAACCAGGGTTGGTTAGTGACTGCTCTGAATATAACCAATCTGGTGCAGATGGTTATCCAAGGCCGATGGAAACATGACTCTTCCCTGCTTACTTTGCCCAATGTAGAACAACACCATCTTCACCTTTTTAGGTATGTAATTATTCAAAATGTTTATAGTTCTTTCCAACTCTTCATTTTCTCATATTGATTGTCATTGTGTCCTGGAATGTTAATAATATAGCAGAATCTAAGTCCATCCCACGCTTGCTATTTCTCTCCCAACAACTTGTTTGTTTGTTTTAATTATTTCTAAGTTCACCCACCTCTGTAGAGTTCATTAAATATTTCACAAAAAGAAGAACAGGAGTACTTGTGGCACCTTAGAGACTAACAAATTTATTAGAGCATAAGCTTTCATGGACTACAGCCCACTTCTTCGGATGCATAATTATGCTCTAATAAATTTGTTAGTCTCTAAGGTGCCACAAGTACTCCTGTTCTTCTTTTTGCGGATACAGACTAACACGGCTGTTACTCTGAAACTTAAATATTTCAGGCAACCCTGGATTGTATTTTAAAGGAGTGTGATTTAAGACAGTGAAACAAAGGATGAATTTTTGGAAGGATTTCCAAATCCACCAAATCTAACTCTGTTTATATATTGCATCTTTACTTTGGTCCACCGTAAAAGTATACCCATACTCAACTTGAGTATGCCTATCTCAACTTTGTCCATGCAGTACTGTACATCAAACTGATGTACTGCACAGGTAATGTAATAATTAACACAATGCAAAAAGAAATTACTGGTATTTAGTATTAGAGGTCAGTGTTGAGTCTTAATATCAAAATACAGAAAACAAATATTCAGCATCTCCAAAGAATATCTTTTGTAGAAAATCATTTCTAAATAACTATAAGAATGAGAATTTGAGTCTTCTGTATCAATTGAGGCTGCTTATCATACTGATAAGACTGCTGCTCCTGTTTTACTCAGATTGGGGATTTCCTATATATAAAGTGTAAATTGTAAACTGAAAATTATTAACGTTAAAGATTTTATCGAATGGTGAATATCTCTTTTCAGTTTTTAAAACTGGTTTTAAAGAAGAATGGTAACTGTTTAATGATCTTTGACCCTGGGCTACCACACAATTAGTGTCACAATTGATGCCATTTTTCAATACTATGTCCAGCGGCAGTTCCAACAGTCTTAATCAAACGTTCAGATTCTAGTATTTATAATTGATTAACAAGAAAGATGTTTCATTCTCATCATGCAAACTTTCAAGACAATAATCTGAGCAAAGGGGGTCAAGCACTTCTATGTAATTTCTATCTTCTTTTTCTTTCTTTCCTTCTTCTTACCACCCTTTGCAAATCTCTCTCTGTATAATAATTTGTTAACTCTGCACTGGAAATATGTTCTGTTGTCTTTATCAGGAAGTGGAACCAAGAAAAAAGGAAGGGCTTGTGTGGAGGTTACCGTGGAGGTTATCAAGGACCTATTGAGTGTCTTCCTGAATTGATCGCTGTCTCTGAAGGAAAAGAAAACATTTTTGCTTCCATTGTAGACTGTGACTTGCAAACTGTACACATTACACAGGTAATGCTTTCTATAGTGATTTCAGAGTTCATCGTAAATGTGATTGGGAAGGAAAAGTAGATGGGAGAAAGAGTCTTTTAATATCCTTTCAGCAAATATCACATTATTTTCTGCAGAAAATACGTATAAACTGCAACACATTGTTACTCTAATTTAAAGAAAGGCCTAATTTTACAAGGGTTTCTTGCTTCTTTTCTAGTTATTTTGCCCCCTTCCCTGTTATCCAGCAACACCAATATGGTTCATAGCTGATGTTAATGCTGCTCATTAGCCTGTTGAGGTATTTCCCTAGAACATTCAATCTGCTGATAGTTATCGACCTGTTTTGTAGTCAGCTATGCAGTAAGAATACATGCATTACAAATATAATTGTAGCTGGTTCCTGAAATATTCTTTCAAACAGAATTCTTTTTGGAATATAGTTGGTAGAAGATCCAATGTTCAGTTTCTGTTTGGAAGAGGAAAAGCATATGAGTTTTCCCCTCTTCTCAGAGAAAAAAACTATAGTCTCAAAGTATTTAAGATACCATTGCTTTATGCTGTTTCCAGTCTAAAGCATAGCAGTATACTATAG